>NC_090342.1:47169679-47831366 GCF_035084215.1 Heptranchias perlo
TTCAGTGCTGTGGGAGGGATGGAACTGCATTGGAGAGATTCAAACGGGGAGTTGTGGGGGAGATGCATTTGGGGCTGAGAGGCAACAACACATTCTAGGACCTCAGAGAGGAAAGAGAGGTTAGAGATGGATTAGTGAGAACAGAGGGGTTGAGGGTGAGATTTTCAGGAGACAGATAATAATGTCACCCACCACCTTCTCAGAGCAGCTAGCCTTGCCAGTGTAACACACGTCCTGAGAACAAATTTTTAAAATGGTGGTTTTGAAGATGCGACAGCGGCTAAAGAGAGGGAACCATTTACAATAAGTTGGCATTGATGCTAGAAAAGGATGTTGACATTGAGAGAGCTGGAGGTAGGTCTCTCGGATGAGATCACGTGGCCTTGCACAATCTTCCTTGACTTCTGAGAACGGTACAATAAACAATTCACTAGGTTGTGGCTTAGGCTATAAACTGACAAACAGATTTATTTCACCAATAAATAGACAGCCAAAGCAATGACACACTGTAGGTTTACAGTACAGGAGTTAACCATCACACGCAGAAGACAGAAAAATAGCAAGCGGCCGCATTTGCTGCACTGATTGGAAAAATAAATTGGACTGAACACAAGGTCCCTGGATATCAACTTTTATGTGATAGAAACAAGCAGCTCAGTCTCGCTGGCCTATCTATCTCTGATAGTTTCAAAGAGACTACTCCATTTGAATAAGGCAGGCTGAAAAATAATTTTCAAAAACTGATCTGGATAAATAAAATTTAAATATGTTTCTCTTTTTGAGTTTGAGAGACAATTAAAATTTCTAACCGAACATATATTTATACATAAATAAAGTCCACAATATGCTTGTATTTGAACTGAATGCTTGGACCCTCCATCAAACACCTGGCCAGGCATATTTAAATTTTGGGGCTGTCACATCAAAATAAGTGGGGCCATTTTCTGTCATTGAACCCCATTTTTAACCCCATACATAATGTGACAGAAATAAAGAAACCAGTATCATTATATGGAATAGACCAAGAAGTTGATTTTTGAGTTTGTGCATTATTCTTTTCAATTATAACAAGGAAATAGCTAAGCTTAAGAACTACTGTAAAAAATAATATGTATCTTGCTACAATTCACTGGGTTTGTTATTGCTTAGTAAATTTACTTGGCAGTCAAAGCCTGAACAAGGTCTAGTGTAGTAACTTTCTGCTGCCTTTTGAGGACAGGGAGGCTCCAATGGAGTCACAGGAAAAAGCCAGTAGATAAAGTAATATTTGCTATCTTGGGCATGCTGTGAAAATTACTTAAATATCAGGGTATGTAGAAAACACTCAGGCACGTAGACAGCTAAGACTCACCTACAAGGGTTAGTCCGAAACACGGAAGCCAAAAATACCTAGTGTAAAAAGGTTAAAGGAAACACAAAAATGTACATCATCATTAAAAAACCTAAATTATCTTGGGCTCCCCGATAGCTTTAATTGCAAGTAAACCCTGTGTTGAGTTACGCAGATTAGGAAGGCCACAGGTTTAATCCCTGGTTTGTGCTGGATTGGATGTTCTCAGCCATCCTTGCTCAGAACAGTGTGTGCAGACAACATTGGCTTCGATGCAATGCCCACCATAGTTAAACTGCCTGCCAAAACTCACTGCCCAGGCTCAGGCATACAAAAATCAACCAAACCAGAGGTCTACCAGAACCTGTGGAACTGCACCACAGCGACAGTCAACCCTCAAAGATTATAATGTGGAGATGCCGGTGATGGACTGGGGTTGACAAATGTAAGGAATCTTACAACACCAGGTTATAGTCCAACTGTTTTATTTGAAAATCACAAGCTTTCGGAGGCTTTCTCCTTCGTCAGGTGAGTGTCGCCTGACGAAGGAGAAAGCCTCCAAAAGCTTGTGATTTTCAAATAAAACAGTTGGACTATAACCTGGTGTTGTAAGATTCCTTACATTCCTCAAAGATTAGAGGAAGGAGAAAAATCGCTGGCAACTGAAGTGAACAAATTAGTATTAATGAAGAAAAAAATTAAATCCCAACAATGTTGCAGACATTAAGAATATGACAGGATATAATATAATCGTTATGACTAGTTAATGTGCCATAAGTTTCATAAAACCTAAATTTAATTAGATCAATTATTCATCACAGTAACAGCAAATGGTATTCTATCATATTTTAATAACTTCAGTTTTTATTGCTCCATTTCTTTTGAAATATAGTTTCTGTATCCGTCCAGTAAACTCTGCAGCTGGAGCTTGTAACATCGCCAAGTTATGTACTAAATTGCAACAAACTAATCTGTCAATGTCTCTGTAGTTCATACTAATAGTAGAAGTGCAGGGAACAAATTGCAGCAGAGCTGACCTGCTGGTTTCTCATTCAGAAAAAAAATACCCTGACATATGGAAGCGTAATCAAGCGGTGGACCAGACCACAAGAGACATGACTCAGCTTAGTCCTATGAAGTTCGGTTACACAGTGGGGTAACGTGGAAAGACAAAGGCCTGGACACTGGTTAGTGGATAACAGCAACTGGAACCCAAAGACCTGTTCCCTCAGACCTGAGACCAGCATTACGCTCTCCTTTTAACAGTTTTCACCCTGAACCTGTTAAAGAAAGAACTTGCATTTATATAGCGCCTTTCACGGCCTCAGGATGTCCCAATGCGCTTTACAGTTAAAGAAATACCTTGGAAGTGTAGTCACTGTTGTAATGTAGCAAACACAGCAGCCAATTTTGCACATGGCAAAGTCCCACAAGCAACAATGTGATAATGACCGGATAATCTGTTTATAGTGCTGTTGGCTGAGGGATAAATATTGGCCAGGACACCAGGGAGAACACCTTTCCTCTTCTTCGAAATAGTGGCATGGGATCCTCTACGTCCACCCAAGTTTAACATCTCATCTGAAAGACAGCACCTCCAACAGTGCAGCATTCCCTCAATACTATACTCAAGTATCAGCCTAGATTTTGTGCTCAAATCCCCAGAGTTGGACTTGTACTCACAACCTTCTGACTCAGGGGCGAGAGTACTACCATTGCACCAAGGCTGACACCTTTTATCCTTTTTAATTTTAAGCAGGCACAGCTATGCGAGGTTGGGGTTGTTGGGACTACATTTCCCCCCTGTTGTTTTTATGCAGTGGCAGTTGCATTTTATTTATTAAAAAAGACACAAATGTTAAAAATGGCGATTCTTACTGGGCAAATTTATTTGCTCAATTTTTTTCTGTTACAAATTATTGGCAGTAGGATTGTCATCTTTAGCAATATTGCCCCTAACAATCGGGTGGACACTGCATTTAATATTTGTGGTACTTTTACGAGCAGAATCGTGTTACACATGAGGGATGATTCCACAATCCCATGCTCCTAGGGACTCACAGGGAATCCGGATTGGAGAATCTCTATGTGCTCTACCTTTCCTGCTGGGAATAAGACTGGAAAACTTATTATAAAATCTGGTCTGCCCATGAAGGTGCAGGTCACATCAATAGCCATAGATTTTCTCAGTCACTTGAATGCCAAGGTAGAACTCGTGCACCTGAACGTCCCTTCCGTATCTCACATAAGAGGCAGCCCACCTAAGAGGTGGCTCTTCCACTTTCCACCCTATAAAACCTGAAAGACATCTAAGACCCGTGCTTTAGACACCCCCCAGCCATCACAACTCTTCAGAGAATGGGACATTTCGTTCTATTTGATGCTGACTTGTGTCCTGTGCTGCCACTGCCGCTACTGAGAAAAGGATTTGGGCGACTGGGAGCTTGATAGAGAGGGTGGGCAGGAGACTGCGATGTGGGAAACTGGAAAACTGAGAAAGGGGTGTGGGAGACTGGGGCCCGAAAATTGATTCCAGCGTAAGTCCAGTGGAATCCGTGGGAACGGTTGCGCACACTTTGCTGGCTTAAAACGAGGCGGAATGAAACCCTTGAGCCACTAAGGCTGCCGGGAGTGTCAGGACATGGCCATCTCCAACAGCAAGTTGTTTTACATTCTTGCTGTGTCAAAATGACCTATTTTAGACATGCCACTTGATTAATATTTGCTACCAACTTCAGACATTGGATTGGATGCGCTATAAATGGTCATAATTTTTGTTTTAAATGGCTTCCCACTCTAGAATTCTCCAATGAAATCTTCCTCTGGGATTTCAAATAGATTCCCACTTAAAGAACACCTCAGATTCCCATACGGAAACTCAATCTCTCCCTTGGTGTTTTGGAGTCCTCGGTCACTATTCCAAGATTGCCCCTGATAAACTTCCCTGATTCCTGGATCTCTCTAACAAATGTTTCTCAAGTGTATGCTTCAGATTTCAGCTACTGAAGCTCTGGAGTTCCAAGCAGGAATGCTGTCCTATCACTAAATCAGCAGTTTTCAAACCTTTCTGCGTGGGTGACCCCTGCAAATACTGGCACACCCCCAGACACCCTCTGCAAATATTGATGCACTCCTAGGGAGCCCCCATATCCTAGAGACACCGTCAGCTTCTAGGTGACAAGCTGTCGAACAGTTTACAAACTGCTAAACTGTCAGCTTTGTTTCCCAAAGGAGAACAGTGCTGACTTTGCATAAGATAGTTTTTATTAATACAAAAATAATGTAATATTTGTGTCTATATATAAATTTTTATATAGCGACAAAAATAATATCTAGGAGGTCAACAGATGCACCAAAAATATGAAATTTTCAAGACTCTGTCATGGTACCCTTGGCCCCAGATAAACAGCAATCTGAGGAAATCACTAACCCCATTAAAGTGTGGGGGCCCCAGTATGAAAACCTATGCACTAGATAAATAACGATCCAGCCAATTTGCTCACATAAGTACAAGCCAGTGCCCCACCCTCTACTCTGAGGGATGAGGTAGCTCATAGGAAGCATGGACGGGGAGAAATATCATTCAAATTACAAATATTTCCCTAAACATTAATCTGAAGGCAAGGATGTAAAACTGAGAGGGACAGAGGGGGAGAAATTTTTTTTAAAGTTTGGGGGTTGTTTTTAAAAAAAAAAGGCACGCATGATTCTCATGAGTAAATTCTACTTTGAGCAATGTTGCCCTTTCAGGAGCTAGTATTACAGGGGCATTTGTGATGAAGGCTGTGAAATATTAGAGGGGTTTGTGTTCTGTAACTATCCATTTGCTGATGAGAACAGCAGAGCTAGAAGCAAATGATGAATGGTTTCTGCAAGCACCAAGTGTAAACCATACAGAACAACAGGAAGGTGACATAAGGAAGCTGTGAATCACTCTTTTTTTGCTAGTGCCTTCAGGAGCTCTATCACCTGTTTTACATTCAGTGCAGATAGGCCCTCTTCAGATTGGAACAATAAATTATCTTTGTACGTCAAAGGCCATACTTTGATAGTTGCTGTCTGCAATCCGTCAAATCATCGTAAGAATGGTATTTTAGTCCTTATCCACTCTGCAATCGGAATAAAGAAATACTCTGGTGATATTTACTTAAGTCAGTTGACAGTTGTCAGCAATACTTTCATCAGTGGCATTGCATGAATGTCAAAACAGCTCTTATTTATCAAATGCGACCCATCAGGATCTTTAGAAAATCTTGATTGCATCTTGGCTCATCATTTGGAACACCTGCTCTTTTTGATTAGTAATCTCAACCCTTGAAAAGGCCTGCAGGAAACACTGTAATCAATGCAGAATGGACATAATTTTTCATGTCTCTTGCCTCTACAGCTGTACGCAACTATGCATTCACTCGGCTCGGCCAAATGGCTCTTGTGTAGTTTAGACGATCCAGTATGAGACCGGCATGCAGGCCTTTCTTTAATTCCTTTTCCTCTGCTGTTTAATATCCAGCCACTGAAAATGTCAAGTGTTGGGAAAGGTGAGAAAAGAAAACTGAGGCTTTTCATAAAGATCCAAAAGGGAACATGGTCGTTATATTCCAATATTGAAACATTATTTACAACCTTGCTTAAATTGAGTAACTGTGGTCCGAATATTCACAAAAATATTTGCATGTGACCTTCCTTGCGATGTGTTCCTTTAAAGCTAGTATTAAAGGGGCCCCTTCCGAGGGATGTTTTACGTTTAAAGTGGCAACAGGTCTTTGAAAGTTTGGGGATTTCTTTTCTGATGGTGCTTGCAACAAAACTTGAACAATTGGCAAATTCTGCAAAAAAAGTTGAGTTGGAAATATGGTACAAATAGCAAATCCTTTAAACAGTTGGTATCTGCAGTCTCGCATATTTCCAACAAGGCTTGACCTAATTCTAAACTGCCCCGTTCAAAATGTGTGTGCCTATTAACTGTGACAGGACATCTCACCTTCAGAGGTGAGGTGTCAAATTAACCAGATGGAGGAGTTCATATTAAATTTAAAGGGCTGCCTGACTACAGGAAATTAAAGCAAAAACAAATTGTATCACTCACTTATAATTATATCACCAATCTGTGGCCCAAAAGTAACCATGGAGACCAGCAATGTGAGCAAAGTATCTGTAATCTGCTCACTGAAGCTCGACCCATGGAAAGATCTTGGTGACTTCTTGTAGGTATGGTCCTAATTTGACATAAACCCCAATTCTCCCTCGGACAGCAGGCAAAGGCCCCATGAACTTTCCCCTCATCTCTGATACTAAAGTAACAACATTAATAAACGGACAGGATCTGATCATTTTTTACATTTCCATTGAAGAGGTAGAATAATTTATCCAGCCAGCCAACTTAAGAATCCTTTTGCCAGTCTTTTTAAAATATTTGGTTCACAGACTGCTTATTTAACTTTGTCAGGCAGTTGGGAGGGGGGGAAATCTGCAGTGCTATCCCCCAAACATAGCATTCTATTGAATGAACCTATTCAGTTTTTAATTCAAAACTGGTCTTTTCAGCTTTTTTCTTACTTCTTGAATCTGAACAAATTGTATACTGGAGGGCAAGGGGTAATTGGGCCGGGGTGCACAGGTGGAATTCAGTCCCCATTTTAAAGACATAGGGCTCCGTTTTTGGACGTCCGAGCCGGCGGTTCATGGTGGGGAGGGCTCCGAAAATCGGGGATTCCCGGGGCAGGTCCGGAGCCCAGCTCCAACCCGCCCACTTCTGGGTTCCCCAGTGATGTGTGCGCAGCAATTAAAGCCGGTGGGATCCCACTTAAGGCAATTAATGTGATAGTTCAGGTCATTAGCAGACCTGATTTGTAGGATATTTTAGGAGGGATGGGATTTTCATCTCAACTGAGTGTGTTTTCCCCTACTGGGGGAAACACTCCCAGTTGAAATGAACATGTTGCAGCCACCAGCATGTGGCAGCTGATAAGGTCCATTTGACAGATGGAGGGGGGAGACCCTCACTCATTGCAGGAGGCCACTCTGTCACTTTGGACAAAGTTTGACCTCCCCCACCCTCCTCCTAACAATAAAATTCACCAACTTGGAACCTCACCCCAGTGTCCAGACACATTTACCTACCCTGCGGACCCCCTCAAACGTATATCTTCCGGATGGGGGCCGCCATAGCTGCAGTCATGACCTCCTCAGAGGACGAACAGCATCACCAGCCTCGCCAGCCACGCCGTCCACCTCTGACATGTGGAGTTCCACAACACAGTGCCGTGACAGATCCACCTGCACAGCAGGAGGGAGGGCAACTGCAGAGAGAGATGCATCGCAGAAGGCACTACCCTCGCCACAGGGTCTACAGACCGAGGCTCAGCTTCCTGGACCTCTCTGTGCAGCAGTGCACACGGAGGCTTAGAGTCACTCGACATGTAGTCGTGGACATCTGCAGCCTCCTTCATGCCGAGCTGCTCCCGGCTGGCCCGAGCACCATCTTCTTACCTGTCGCTGTCAAAGTCACCACTGCCCTCAACAACTTCTCCTCCGCATCCTTCCAGGGTGCCACCGGGGACATCGCCGACGTCTCTCAGTCGTCTGCACAAAAGAGCCCTGAAAATACACCAACACCCACTCTGCAGTGACACAATGGGTGGCATCAGTTGTGGGTCTTCATAGTGATCCTCAGGAAAGGGCATTATTGCACAAACCAGACAATATTCGCAAAGACGTCATGTGAGTTGATCAGAAATTAAATATAAGTAAAAACCATGACAAACCCTCAAACATCCTCTTCATGCTCACGACATGTTTGCCTTACGCTGCCTACTGCACATATCTGATGCATGCCCTGTGGCTGCAGCACAGGTAGTGGCAGGTTGGGTGAGGCTGACAGTGAAAGAGATGCATGAGAGGGTGAGTATGCGATAAAGCCATGAGATTGTATGAGGATTGGGTTGAGTGGTAGTGGTGGGATGAGTACCGGCGAGGTGAGTAAGTGCTGCAGCTCCACGACTGGTAGAAATTACAGCACATGCGTTTACACAGCTTCTATTATAAAGGCAGACATGGAAATTTACAATGGAGATATGAAAATAGTAATAGCATATAGTAAAATAGTAATAGTAATAGTTTCAGGCAAAAGATGACCTTTGGTCCATCTAGTCCACCTATCCACAGTATTGATAAAGAGATACTAGAAAGGCTAGCTGTACTAAAAGTAGACACATCCGGTCCAGATGGGATGCATCCTATGTTGCTGAGGGAAGTAACAGTGGAAATTGCATCAATACACCTGGTCCAGACCAGACGGGTCCGTCCGTTCCAGGATAGACTTCCTGTTTGTGTCCCCGAAGCTCAAGGTCAGATCCACCAAGGTCACACCGGTGTTCTTCTCTGACCACTGCCTCCTCCTGGCCGACTGTCACCTACAGGATGATCAGAGAGTGGGCAGGGGGACATGGAAGCTGAACGTGAAACTGTTGACCCCGGGAAACATTGAGGAACTAACGAGGGATTACAAAGGTTGGAGAACCGTAAAGCCCCTCTTTGATTCCCCAGTGCACTGGTGGGAAGCCATCAAGGCGAACATCAAGAGGTTCTTCATCCTCAAAGGTGTTCAGAGAGTGAGAGAGAGGCAGAGGGAAACGTCCCGACTCCAGAAAAGCATGCAGAATCTTCTCCTGCTGCAGTCGATGGGGATCGATGTTGGGGAGGAACTCAGAGAGGTGAAGGACCAGCAAGCCTCGCTCTTTGCCTCCGAGGCCTCCAAGATCATTTTCCGGTCCAGAGTCCGCTCCATGGAGCAGGACGAGACTTGCTCGCGCTTCTTCTTCCAAAAGGTGCACAGAGAGAGCTCTGTGATCAGCAGCCTGAAGGAAGAGGACGGCTCGGTCACATCCTCGCAGCCCGACATAATGAGGATCTGCAAATCCTTTTATGCCGGACTGTACGACGCAAAGCCCACAGACAGCGCGGCCTCCCGGTCCTTCTTGTCGTCTATCACGGAGGTTCTATACGACAGCAAGCGGGAGAGTCTGGATCACCCGCTAACTCTGGACGAACTGACAAAGGCCGTCCGATCCTTCGAGAAGAGTAAGACTCCCAGAAGCGATGGCTTACCGATGGAGTTGTACTCGGCTCTGTGGGACTGGATAGGCCCAGACCTGCTGGAATTGTACAGGGGTATGCTCCTGGCAGGCAGCATGTCAGACTCCATGAGGAAAGGCATCATCACCCTCATCTACAAGCGGAAGGGGGAGAGGGAAGAAATCAAAAATTGGCGACCCATCTCACTACTTAACGTAGACTACAAAATTCTGTCCAAGGTCATCGCCAATCGGGTCAAGTCAGCCCTTGAGGTGGTGATCCACCCCGATCAGACCTGCGCTGTACCCGGCAGGAAGATCTCTGATAGCCTGGCGCTACTCAGGGATACGATCGCCTACGTGCAGGACAGGGGGGTGAACACCTGCCTGATCAGCCTAGACCAGGAGAAGGCCTTTGACAGAATATCCCACACGTACATGATGGACGTGCTCTCCAAAATGGGGTTTGGGGAGGGAATCCGCAATTGGATCCAACTGCTCTACACAAACATCAGTAGCACCGTTTCAATCAACGGGTGGGAATCAGAAAGCTTCCCGATCAAATCTGGAGTCAGGCAGGGCTGTCCTCTCTCCTCCGTCTTGTTCGTGTGTTGCATCGAACCCTTTGCCAAGTCCATCAGGAGGGATGCAGGCATAAGAGGGGTGACGATCCCAGGCAGCGGAGGTACTCAGGTCAAGGCCTCCCTGTACATGGACGATGTCGCCGTCTTTTGTTCGGATCAGCTCTCAGTCCGCAGATTGATGAGCATCTGCGACCAGTTCGAACTGGCCTCGGGGGCCAGGGAAAATCGCACCAAGAGCGAGGCCATGTTCTTTGGGAACTGGACCGACCAAATTTTGTCCCCTTCACCATCAGGTCGGATTACCAGAAGGTGCTGGGGATCTGGTTCCGGGGGGCCGGGGCGTGCACCAAAAACTGGGAGGAGCGTATTTCCAAGGTTAAGCAGAAACTGGGACTGTGGGATCGACGATCCCTCTCGATCGTGGGCAAGAGCCTGGTCTTCAGGTGCGAGGTACTCTCGGTGCTGCTGTACGTGGCGCAGGTCTGGCCCATACCTCGCCCCTATGCCGTGACAGTCACCCGAGCCATCTTCCGCTTTGTCTGGAGATCAAAAATGGACCGTGTCCGCAGGGTCACGATGTACAAATCTCCAGAGAAAGGGGGGAAAGGCGTGCCCAACGTGGCCCTCATCCTGATGGCCACCTTTGTGTGTGGCTGCATCAAGCTGTGCATAGACCCTCGGTACGCAAACACAAAGTGTCACTACGTGCTGAGGTTCTACCTGTCCCCGGTGTTGAGAAGGATGGGCCTGGCCACGCTGCCACGGAACACTCCGTCCAGTTGGACCGTTCCGCCCCACCTGTCCTTCGTGGAAAAGTTTGTGCAGGAAAACACCTTTGACCACAAGGCGATCAGCAAGTGGTCCACACGTAACGTCCTCGAGACCCTGCGGGAAAAGGAGATGGTGGATCCTGTCGGTTGGTTCCCCGAGCAGACTGTCAATGTCATTTGGCAGAACGCCTCATCGCCAGAGCTTTCAACAAGCACCAAGACCTAGCTTGGCTGGTGGTGAGAAGGGCCCTTCCCGTCAGATCCTTCATGCACCCCCGGACTCTCAGCGCCACCGCGCGCTGTCCCTGAGGAGGCTGCGGTGGAGACGAGACCGTCACCCATCTCCTTCTGGAATGTGCCTTTGCAAAGAAGGCCTGGAGAGAGATGCAGTGGTATCTGTCCAGGTTCGTCCCGAGCAGTTCCGTAACACAGGATTCTGTGCTCTACGGGCTGTTCCCGGGGACGCACACCGAGACGGACATCAGCTGCTGCTGGAAGACCATCAACTCGGTGAAAGACGCCCTTTGGTCTGCCCAAAACTTGCTGGTCTTCCAGTACAAGGAGCTGTCCTCGACCGAGTGTTGCAGACTGGCACGTTCCAAGGTCCAGGACTACATGCTGAGGGACGCACTGAGGATGGGTGCGGCCGCCGCAAAGGCTCTGTGGGGAAAGGCAACCGTTTACAGCCTTCCTGCCATTGTATACCGAGGGGCTGCAATCAGGGAGAAACCCCCTCAGGCAGAATGTAAAATTCTAACTGATGTAATGTAACTGTAATGAATCTGAAATGAACCTGGAAAGAATCTGTAACGTACCTGTTATCAAAAATGTGTATTGAGTGTATTGCAATGAGGCACCCTAGAGTGTCATGAACTGTAATTATGTCCAATGTGTTCATCGAACTGTACTTGATGTAGCCTGCAAATTGTATAATTTGTATTGTGTACGTTTGGAATGTGATATGACAACTGTATTGTATGTATTGCTGCAAATTTTATGAATAAAGTATATTTTTTGAAAAAAAACAGTGGAAATTGCAGAGGTGCTGGCCATAATCTTCCAAGCATCCTTAGATAAGGAGGTGGTGCCAGAGGACTGGAGAATTACCAGTGTTACACCCTTGTTCAAAAAAAGAGTGTAAGGATAAACCCAGCAACTACAGGCCAGTCAGTTTAACCTCAGTGGTGAGGAAACTTCTAGAAACAATAATCCGAGACAGAATTAACAGTCACTTGGACGAGTGTGGATTGATTAGGGAAAGCCAGCACGGATTTGTTAAAGGCAAATCGTGTTTAACTAACCTGATAGAGTTTTTTGATGAGGTAACAGAGAGGGTAGATGAGGGAAATGCAGTTGATGTGGTGTATATGGACTTTCAAAAGGTGTTTGATAAAGTGCTGCACAGTAGGCTTATCATCAAGATTGCAGCCCATGGAATAAAGGGGGCAGTAGCAACATAGATACAGAATTGGCTAAGTGACAGGAAACAGAGAGTAGTGGTGAACGGTTGTTTTTTGGACTGGAGGGAGGTGTACAGTGGTGTTCCCCAGAGGTCAGTGCTGGGACCACTGCTTTTCTTGATATATATTAATGACTTGGACTTGGGTGTACAGGGCACAATTTCAAAATCTGCAGATGACACAAAACTTGGAAGGGTAGTAAACAGTGAGGAGGATAGTGATAGACTTCAAGAGGATATAGACAGGCTGGTGGCATGGGCGGACACGTGGCAGATGAAATTTAACACAGAAAAATGCGAAGTGATACATTTTGGTAGGAAGAACGAGGAAAGGCAATATAAACTAGTGGGCACATCTCTAAAAGGGGTATAGAAACAGAGAGATCTGGGGGTATATGTGCATAAATCATTGAAGGTGGCAGGACAGGTTGAGAAAGCGGTTAAAAAAGCATATGGGATCCTGGGCTTTATAAATAGAGGCATAGAGTACAAAAGTATGGAAGCCATGATGAACCTTTATAAAACAGTGGCTCGGCCACACCTGGAGTATTGTGTCCAGTTCTGGGAGCCACACCTTAGGAAAGATGTGAAGGCCTTAGAGAGGGTGCAAAAGAGATTTACTGGAATGATTCCAGGGATGAGAGACTTTAAGTTACATGCATAGACTGGAGAAGCTTGGTTGCGAGGAGATTTGATAGAGGTATTCAAAATCATGAAGGGTCTAGACAGAATAGATAGAGAGAAACTGTTCCCATTGGCGGAAGGGTCAAGAACCAGAGGACATAGATTTAAGGTGATTGGTTCTTTTGCCAAAGGTGATATGAGGAAAAACATTTTTTACACAGTGAGTGGTTAGGATCAGGAATGCATTGCCCGAGGTGGGGGTGGTGCTGGAGGCAGATTCAATCGTGGTCTTCCAAAGGGAACTGGATAATTACTTGAAAGGAAAAAAATTGCAGGGCTACGGGGATAGGGTGGGGGGAGTGGGACTAGCTGGATAGACCTTGCATAGAGCCAGCGCGGACTCGATGGGCCGAATGGCCTCCTACCGTGCTGTAACCTTTCTATGATTCTATGATTCTATGATTCTATTCCCTTGGTGCATTTCTAATAACCCTGAATCGCATTTGTTGACAAGAATCTGTCTAATTCCTCCTTGATACCCATTAAAGTTTCCTGTTTCCCCACCCGTGTCAGTGATCTGTTCCATATATTTACCAGCCTTTTAGTAAATAAAAGGGTTCTTCCTGCATTTCTTATTTTCTTTTGATGGATCCTTTGGAATTTGTGCGCATTGATATTCATCATTTGCCATTCTCCCAATTTGGTATGGTCTGCAAATTTTGACACTTTGGACATAATTCCTTCCTCTAAATCATTTATAAAAATTGTAAACAAGAATGGCCCCAACACTTGTGGCATCCACTGACAACTGGCTGCCAACCAGATACTAGTACCCATTGTTATCTACCAACCAACCAACCATTTGCCAATCTGATTTAATACATTCCCATCTATCCCAGGACAGAATGTATGACTTTAAAATAGGGACTGAATTACGTCTGCACACCTTGGCCCAATTATCCCCGCCCTTTATTCGCGCTTCACCTGGACTCTTTGGGGTAGATTTTGGTCTGGGTCCATTTTCGGACTAAGATTCAGCACTGCGTGACCAGCACGTGCACAAAGCAAGAGGCTTGATGGAAATTGATGGAAATTGGTCCTCGGGCCTTAACAGCATATTCGGTATGAGTTGCCAGTACTGGTCATGCCTCCACAGGCAGCTTGTCCGAGCGAAGACATCAATGTCAGGCCACCTGCCTGGCCGACAGTGGCCCTCAGGTAAGTCCCAGGAGGAAGAGGATTGGAACGGGTTCCGGGGTTCGGGGGCCGGGGGTGGGGGGTGGTGGTGGAGGGCGGTGATTGCGATTCTTGGGGATGACTCCTGCTCCACAGGAACTTTTTTTTAAAATTCCACCGAACCGTCGCTGGCGGCTGCGGGGGGCGCCGAAGAATTCTGAGCAGAGCAGGCCCGACGACTGCCTCCCTCATCATCCATGAATTTTGGAAAAGGGGCCCTTTAATAGCAGTTAGGCCTCTAATTTGCATAATTGAGTCATAATTTACATAATTTAGCAGTGGGACTAGCGCCTGCGCAGATTGGGCTCAGGCCGTCCCACTGCTAAATTGGTATGTTTTGTGCCCTTTTATCACATGAAAAATGGGTGCAATGCATACCATTTCTGCCTCTTTATTCCTCACGTGCCATGGTACTAGTCCATATAGAGATATAATTTTAAACAAGATGTGGCTCTTTAGCTCATGCTGTCTTAGAGAGAAAGTTTAACTTTGCCCTCTCATACTTCGGTCTGCACAAAGACAAGATAGAGTCCAAGTAAAACTCCTTCGAACGCTGCTGCCAAAAATAATATAATAGGCACAGAAACTCACAGACAACAATGTTGTTATCTGAGGTTCTATCCATTGCCAAAAAGCTAGATTAGGGTCCTTGTTTTTTTATTCATTCTTGGGATAATGGCATCGCTGGAAAGGCCAGCATTTATTGCCCATCCCCAGTTGCCCTGAGAAGATGGTGATACAACTGAGTGGGGGAGGGGAAGAAAAGAGGTGAACTTCCTTGTCTGAATGATATTACAACTGGTAATGCCTCACGAACAAAATTTCAACCGTACTGGGAGTGAGTGTCGAGAGACTACCAAGTCGACCAAAATGGCAGAACGGTGAGAAAACCTTATCCAGGACACAGCCACTCCTGTGGCCAAATATTCAGTCTTTTAAGAAGCGTTTCAGCAAGGCCAGAAAAGAAAAGGGGAAGGAGAAGGCCTTTTCTTAAATTGTGCATGATAATCTGAAACTACAAATCCCCAGAAGCAAAGCAACTTCGTGTTAGCAAAGCCATAGCAAGGGCTTTAGATGGAAAACGTAATTAGTTGCGGGATAGAGTGGAAATAATGGACCTCAACCCTTTAGTCTCTCCCCAGAGCATTTTTCATCAGAGAACAAATTGTGTGCGAGCTCTGTGTCTGATGTTTTATTCATTCCTGCAGATGGTAGACTTTACTTTGGCCAGAGTAAGAGAAGAATCAAAAGTGTATAGCCTAAAATCATGAGTGCCAAAATATTGATAATTAGTTAGGCCACATGCGTCAACTCTATTTCATTTTTTTTAATTAGCCGCTAATGATAGTTATGCTCCTTGGTCCCACATAGTGCCATTGTGTAGCTAAACCTTAAACCTTGTGGTGCAGCAAAATCTTTTATCAAAGCACCAAGGCGGGGGGGGAGCCAAGCTTGTCACCTACGTTTTGACAACCATTTTTTAAAAAAGAGACATAATTTATATATCTGCTGTCTTGTCACGTTTGTTGATTAGTTACACATGGGTTAAATGCAATTAGCATATCTGTGACTGAAGTCAATGATGTCTCGAAGCTAAATCATATTCATATCTTGGAAATAAATACAAGATTTAGGGGGGGTTACAGGCATATCTAAATAGTATTGATATGGGCTGAGGACTTTTACTGATATACACTTTGGGCTCAATTTTGAAATGGTGGCGGGTTGGCAGCGGGGGAGGAGTGGCAAACCCGAATAAACAAACCTTACCGTTTCCGACCCGATCTCATCGTAATTGATGGTGATTAACTTGCTCTTTGGGTTTCACGCCCGGCAGCCAGCCTGATTGACGGGGGAAGATCGGGGCGGGGGGGAGAGTGGAAGATCGGGGGGGGGGGGAGAGTGGAAGATCGGGAGGAGAGGGGAAGATCGGGGGGAGGGGAGGAAGAGTGGACGATCTGAGGGGGGAGAGTGGACGATCGGGGGGGAGAGGGGAAGATCGGGGAAACATCAGGGGGGTGAACATGGGGAGGTCAGGGGGATATCGGGGGGGGTGAAGTGGGGGAGATCGGGTGGGGTGAAGAGGGGGAGCTCGGGGGGGGGACATCGGGGTGGGTGAAGAGGGGGAGATTGGGGGGACATTGGACATCGGAGCAGTGTGGAAAAGTAGGTTGATTTTGTGTTTTAACTTCATGCAATGGTCTTTTATTTAATTTATTTTGTTTCTTTTTGCCTTATCCGGCCCTTCATGCCTGGTTTCACCAGGTGTGAATCAGAAGCTGTGGGAAAGCCGCCCAGTTAAGTTAAAAATCATTCTAACTACCTAATATATCACAAGTAAAGTGCCTTAAGTACCTCAATGAGGTACATTTGGCTCTTTAACTATCATCCCGCCGGCTTTAATTGCCGGTGGGACTTACGGATTCGGAACGCTTGCGCGCACACAGGTGCGTCCGTGGGGAACTCGGGTTGGAGCCGGCTTCCAAACCCACTCTGCATTTCTGCAATTTTCACAGCCCCCCCGCCCCCAACACTCCCACAATTTACGTATAAAATCAAGCCCTTTATGATTGTGCATACATAAATAAAACATGGATCATGCTGTAGCAAATACTTTCGAACTTAAAACTAATGGTGAGTGGAACAAGGGTGAGGCAATGTTACACACAATAAAATGTATTCTGTATTTTATAATTTACATTTAATCATGCCTAGCCACCACAAAATTAGATCTAATGGCTGTTTTTAATGATCAGAGCAGAAGCATTGGAATGTACATTTGTAATATCTTCCATATTTTTGTAATATAACCTTTTATTTAACCAATTCCCCAATCAAATACCCAATGTGTATTATACAGTTAGTTGTTGTCTGCTCTGGGGCAAACACATACAGCATGAGGCCTACATGCCAAATCCCGATCGGAGAGTCTTATTGACTATGATCAATTTAATTTTTTAAAAATTGTATCAGGGGAAAACAAGGACGGGGCTGGATCCATGCGAGAAACTTCCCGAATCAGCTGGACCGCTGACAGATTTAGAAATTTCTGAAGAGGGAAACAAGTGCTAAAAGCACAAAATTTATTTTCTTTGCCAGAAAAAAACATGAAAGAAATGCAGCAGAAATTGGACAATAGAAGAAATATGGATTATATGATTTAAAATTGCTTGGCTGTACTCTCTCTCTTTGAAATTTTTCTTTCCTGGAGCACCTTATATCTTGCTTTTTATTTTTTTGCTCTTTGCATTGTTTGTTTCTGGATTTTCTCCCCATCTGTTTGTGCCTTCTGTCTTGCTTTTTCGCAGTCTCATTCTTTTGCTTCTACTCTCTATCTACCCAATTAACCACCTAAATCCCAGATCTGGGCTGTGAACCATTGCAATGCACTTGTTGGACTTAAATCCTTCCTTCACTTTCTTTCCTTCAATTTCTTTTTGTTTGCCCACCTGACTTTCTTTCTATCCTGACTTTCTTTCACTATTTGCCATGGTCAAATCTATCTCTGTTTCTATTTCCCTTACAATATATATGCCACAATAAGGTTGGAAACAGCAGCTCGCCAAAAGGAAACTCAGGGCAGAACCTGAAAAAGACATCACAGGAGGACAAATACTTTACTGCTGTGCCCAAATGAATAACAATGGTCGCACACAGCAAATGTTCCACACGCACAATTTTTCAAGTGCTCAGATTAGTATTTCTAGTATCTTATTCTTCTTTGGTTCTATTTTATAATCATGTTCCCATTCTGTCCAAATTGTTTTCAACTGTGCAGATAAATTGAAATAACGCCATGCAATGATATCTGCCAAAAATTCCAGTCTAGTCCTATGACTGTCAACTAGTTATGTATTATCTGCTAATAACAGTATTAAAGAAGTCAGTGTATTCCAAACTCTGTTTCATTATCTCTTCCAGTTGCCCGAGGTCACTATCTCCATACAATTTGAAGCACTGGCACTAAAATAACTTCTTACATATTCATTTCCAAAAATGCCGAACATATTGAGTTTTGCAAATGGATATAAATCGTGTGTTTGGCACATGCAGGATAGGAGGAGGGATTTTAGTAGTTACCAAATAGCTTTAATCAATCTGGTGAGTTTGGTTGGCTTAGACTGCATTGTATTCCAAGTTTTTTTGCCACTCAGGTTTAAAAGGGCTGCTGACCTCCGCTGGATAGCCCAAACTCCTGCAAAACAGACAGACATATGGCTGAGAAATGACTGTGTGCAAAGGCTGAACACATTTGAAATGGTTTAATACTTCTGTTAAAACAGTGGACAAAGAAATATATGAGCATGTTCATATCAAAAACAGTCATTTCTAGGCAATAATGAGACACACTGTTTTACATGGTTGGGTAATTAAGATGACCTTTGGCAATTTGATCAAGCATTTTAGGTCACTTGAACACCTTGGTGGTGCACTATACTTAGTATATTCCTGTCAAATTATATATGTGAGCTACTTTTTAGTTTAACCTGGAGGTTGAAGAGGGCAACATGCAGTGAGAGGGTTCCAATGAGCCTTTTAAAAAGGAAGATAGTTCTGAGGAGGTGAGGTGAGTGAGAGCCTAACTTGTAAGAGATGTTCCAGCTAAATATGACTTCTTTAATTTTTCAAAAGGCACAAGAAACAATGGTCCAGATTTTGCTGGAGTGGAGCATCTCACAGCATGCCATGTTAGACTGTTTCCCTCACCCTTCAGCTCGAAAATTGTTTGCCCCGTAAATTGCTGGAAGAGCGAGCTGAAAACAGTGAGGCGAGGGAAACGGGGCATCGGGGACCTTAGTGAACGAAGGGACCAACAATCTATCTCCTTAACCAGTGAGATTTAAGGATTGAGAAAGAAACAGAGGAACGACAGAGAAGGAGGGTGAATTAGAGTCAAATCAGGGACAGAAAGAGAAATAAAGAGAGGGAAAGAAAGATTGTATTTAGGGAGAGAGAGAAAAGAGACAGAAAGGAAAAGTAAGAAAAAAAATTTTAAATGCTAAATTTTAAATATCTCTAACAACAATTTACTACCTGTAGAAATGAGACTCCACAGTTTAAATTGTTCCCTTTCTGGGCTGAAGAGGTTGATTGGCATTGCATGAACATAAATCTCCTCATTAGAAAGGTACTTACACTGTTAATTACCAGCCTTAACTTTCTGCGGCGAGTTTAATGGGCAATCAATGTGCAAATTCAGCAACTTCTTGAAACTCACAGGGAGGTTGAGGGCTGCTGTTTTCGCGAGGCTAACAGCAGAGCAGTTCATATCATCCAGCAACTTGTGGCGATTCGCAATTCGTGGGGTATCTCTTCCTCGAGTTTTTGGCCGATTTACACATTAATAACGGCATGTGCCATTAGACTCGCCATTATTTTGGCAGCAAATTCTGGACCAATGTTAGTTTCCAACTATCAGTTGGTTTTAAATGTAATTACTCTTTCAATCAACATTATAAATTCCTGATGAAGGGTCTCACCTGAAATATTGGCTGGAATTTCCTTGGAGTTGCTGCCGCCATAACTGTGCCGGATGTGCGGCTAAACGGGCTTTCCGCCACATTTACGATGAAGTTACGGCGCCAGGATGGGAGCAGCTCCGAGGAAATTCCCAGCCATTAACTCATACTTTGCTTTCAGATGCTTATTGGCCTGATGTAAGAATTTCCAGAACTCACTTTAATTAAAATATTTCGCTGATTGAAACAGGGATTATTTCACAATGTTTGGGATACATATTTACTCAGGTATCTAGACGAGAAAGGAATCCGAGTCAGTTATAACTTCCCTCTGCACTCCTTCATTCCATAACTTACTGCTGATGTATGTCATATCCCACAACGTCCCATCCTAATGACAACTCCTGTCCCTCTCGGTGCTGTACACACCTTGGCAATCAATTTCCATTTGTTTTTCAGCTATCTGATTATTCAACCCTGCAGCAAACACTATTAAAAAAATGTCAAAACTGTACCTACTCTCATTGAGAGACTGATGAATTTTGACATATATATGCACATGAAATATTGAATTTACATAATATTTTAATGCCTTTCAGACAATGATTTAGCACTAAATCATCTTCATATATATTTCAGTGTTCTTTTTTCACTCAGTTTCCCCTCTTGCCTCAGTACTGTTCCATGGGGGCTGCCCTCTGTTACCTTGCCAAAGTGGCTATTGTTATATGTGAGCCTAGACAGTGAGCAGCAATGAGTGAATTGACTGCAGTGGGGAGGAGAAGACTGGGGAGAGGGGAATCAAAGATGTGTCCAATCATGCGCTCAACGAACATCCAAACATGCACAGTTTCCAGCATAGGTCACTGGGCAGAAAATAACAACAACTCGTATTTATATAGTGCCCTTAAGGTCGTAAAACGTCCCAAGGCGCTTCACAGGAGGGATTTTCAAACAAAATTTGAGACCAAGCCACATAAGGAGATATTAGGATGGGTGACCAAAAGCTTGGCCAAAGAGGTAGGTTTTAAGGAGTGTCTTAAAGGAGGAGAGAGAATTAGAGAGGCGGAGAGGTTTAGGGAGGGAATTCCAGAGCTTGCGGCCTAGGCAGCTGAAAGCACGGCCGCCAATGGTGGAGCGATTAAAATCGGGGATGCACAAGAGGCCAAGAATTGGAGGAGTGCAGAGATCTTGGAGGGTTGCAGGGCTGGAGGAGGTTACAGAGATAGGGAGGGGCAGGGCCATGGAGAGATTTGAAAACAAGGCGTTTCTGGACCATAAGCCAATGTGGATCAGCGAGCACTGGAGTGATGGGTGAACGGGACTTGGTGCGAGTTAGGACACGGGCAGCAGAGCTTTGGATGAGCTCAAGTTTATGGAGGGTGGAAAAGGGAGGCCGGCCAGGAGAGCATTGAAACAGTCAAGTCCCAGAGGTAACAAAGGCATGGATGTGGCTTTCAGCAGCCGATGAGCTGAGGCTGGGGGGACGGGGAAATGGGCGATGTTACAGAGGTGGAAGTCGGCGGTCTTGGTGATGGAGTGGATGTGTGCTCGGAAGCTCATCTCAGGATCAAATAGGGAGCCAAGGTTGCAACCGGTCTGGTTCAGCCTCAGACAGTGGCCAGGGAGAGGGATGGAGTCGGTGGCTAGGGAATGGAGTTTGTGGCGGGGACCAAAGATAATGGCTTCAGTCTTCCCAATATTTAGTTGGAGGAAATTTTTGTTCATCCTGTCGGACAAGCAGTGTGACAATTCAAAGACTGTGGAGGGGTCGAGAGAGGTAGAGCTGGGTGTCGACAGCTACATGTGGAACCTGTCATTGTGTTTTCGGATGATGTCGCTGAGGGGCAGCATGTAGATGAGAAATAGGAGGGGGCCAAGGATAGATCCTTGGGGGACTCCAGAGGTAACAGTGCGGGAGCGGGAAGAGAAGCTTTGCAGGTAATTCTCTGGCTACAACTGGATAGATAAGAATGGAACCAGACGAGTGCAGTCGCACCCAGCTGAATGACAGAGGAGAGGCGTTGGAGGAAAATGGTGTGAGCAGTCATGTCAAAGGCTGCAGACAGGTCGAGAAGGATGAGGAGGGTTAGTTTACCATGGTCACAGTCACATAGGATTTCATTTGTAACTTTGGTAAGGACCGTTTCAATACTGTGACAGAAACGGAAATCTGATTGGGGGATTCAAACATGGAGTTGCAGAAAAGATGGGCACGGATTTGGAAGGCGACAACACATTCAAGGACTTTGGAGAGGAAAGGGTGGTTGGAGAAGGGGTGGTAGTTTGGAAGAACAGAGGGATCAAAGGTGTTTTTTTTTGAGGAGTGGGGTGATGACGGCAGATTTGAAGAGAAGGAGAACAGTACCTGGGGAGAGGGAACAGTTAACGATATCAGATTACATGGGGGCCAGGAAGGGAAGTTGGGTGGTCAGCAGTTTGGTAGGAATAGGGTCAAGGGAAAGGAGATGGGTCTCATGTTCAGGGTGAGCTCAGAGGGGGCATAAGGGGAGATAGGAGGGAAACTAGAGAAAGATGCAAGTTCAGGGCTAGGGCAGGGGGGAGCTGTAGGGGAAGTTTGGCTTAGTGGGCTAGGGGAAGAGAGGGAAGTGGCAGAGGCAGCTGAACGGATGGTCTCAATCTTAGTGACAAAGTAGTCCATGAGCGCCTCGCATTTGTTGTTGGAGGTGAGAGTGGAGGGTGCAGGGGAGAGGGGTTTAAGAAGACAGTTTGTAGTGGAGGAGAAACCAAGGGTTATCTTTGCATTCCAAGATGATCCTGGAATAGTGAGCAGTTTCGGCAGAGGAGAGCAGAACCCGATAGTGCTTTATGTGGTCCACCTAGATCTGGCAATGAATGGCTAAACCAGTTGTCCGCCATAAACGTTCCAGTCTGCGACCCTGGGGCTTAAGGGAGTGGAGATGAGGGCCGTACCAGGGGGAATGACCAGGGCGAGAGAGAGTAATGGTTTTAATGGGGACAAGGGCATCAAAGGTGGAGGTGAGGGTGTGATTGAGCAGATCGGTAGCTGCAGAAGTGTCGTGATGAATGGAGGGCCAAAGGTTAGACAGTTGGGAACTTTAAAGTGCCGTTGTAAGTGACTTGGGGGAAGAGTTTTTTCCAGTAAGAACTCTGGCTAATCTTTCCCCTACATAAGCTAAGGCACACGAAAACCAATTGTAGCACTTGCCTATTCCTGCCCCACCAGAGATGAGCTAACTCAGTGCAGGCCATGGATCAAACCTGGGACTTTCCTGGTCTATCAGGCTCAATACCATGAGATGCATTTACCCATGGAGCAACCAGTAGGGCCTTCATTATAGATCTTACATATGATTTTGAGGGGCAGGAAAGACCGACTGGCCCATTCAACCAGCTCCACGCTCATGATGCCTGGATCACCATGACTAGACACTTCCTACCCCCTACCCCTACCACCCCCTCCCCCAACCCTGCCACAGTGATGTAATTTCCTGAGAGAGGCAAAAAAAATTTAAAAGAGAGGGGGAAAAAATCTGGAAAATTCCTCTCCAACACCCTCAGTTGATTGAAACCAGCCCAGGAGATCACATTGACCAATCTTCTCATATGCCCAGAGCTGTTCTGACGATGTAGGGTTATGTATAGATCCTGAATTGTCTCCATTTACTTGCACTTACAAAACATGACCGTGGTGGCCCTGCAAAGAAAGAACGATTTGGAGATGGATAGAAATATGCTTCTAATGTCGCACATAAATCTTGTAAGTTAGGACCATCAGGCATTCTGCCAACACAAACTATTTGGCATGCTGCACGCTCATGGACTCGTACAAGGCAGCAACTAGGTTGGGCCCTTGGATAACACATCACACGCTCTTCCAAATTCCAACATACGTAATATTTTGTATCTGCTCAAAGGAAAAGGACACACGTAACAGGCCGGGACAAATACGGAATGACAGGAGACCTTGCAACTATTACAATTGACTCTCTAAAAGGAGAGGGTTCTCCAAATTCTGAGGTGGGAGGCCATTGAGGGAGTGGAGAAGACCTCTTCCAAGCTTAAGGCTAGAACCATACTTTGCTTATTATTCATTCTCCCCCCACTCATTCA
Source organism: Heptranchias perlo (assembly GCF_035084215.1). Classification (NCBI taxonomy): domain Eukaryota; kingdom Metazoa; phylum Chordata; class Chondrichthyes; order Hexanchiformes; family Hexanchidae; genus Heptranchias; species Heptranchias perlo. Next base: position 47,193,309 of record NC_090342.1, read on the forward strand.
TTCATTAACTGGCACACAAGCATACACTGGTCCTCAATAGAACACACACTATCTTATTATGAGAGCTCTGTTTGAAGGGATGTTTTAGTGCCAGCCTTCTAACATATTATCTTCTGATCCTATAGATGCCCACGAGAAGGCGGCCACCGACGTCTCTGCCCTGTCCCCAACACCTCTCAATACCCTGAGTCACTCACTGTAACAGTGGCAAGTACCAGCACGGATCCATCCTATATAGGGGGGTTCCATTAATGAGTCGCAGGAGGGAGCACTGGGTCAATCACAGAGTACAAGTAAGGAGGGGCAAGTGCGGGGTGACAATAGAGTAGCTGCTGAGCCCAGGGGTTGGGACCTCATCAGGCCTGCCTACAAGTAAAGTCTTGTATCTGAGCATGAGCATTTCATGCAGTCATTTGGGTGAGTGCCAAGCATCCTGCAAAGTTTAGGCCTAACTCTGAAGCAGTTCACTACTGTATGCATCAGTCCACTGGCACCTGTGAAATTTCACATATAATCTCCTGGGGTTGCTTGAAAGATTCAGTAGCATAGAAGTTCAAGGCTGCAGTCACCTAGAAAGCCACTGGCAGAGTTGTCCCTGTCTTGGAACATATCTGAGGATCTGACTCAAGAACGTAGCATACTTCATCACTGCCTCCCGAGTGAAGCCCAGCAGAGAAGGCAGATTTCCTCAGACATGTTGAGGGGGGTCATCTTGACCTCATTCAAGTATAGTCAGGTAAGGATGGATATAGCAAGTCTATCTCAGGTGTCAATGCCCTTTCATACCTCCTCTTCCTCCTACAAAACCACCAAATAGCAGCTTCTTAGGTTTCATTTATACTGTGGGTCTGAGACCAGCACCTTCAGAATTATAGTTTCAGTAACTTTAATTAGAGCTGCCAAAAGCCACACATTGAAAATAGGGAACCACTGAAAAATACAACAAAAACAATGGGGTGAGAAACACTTAATGAACGAGAACTGCTGAAAAACAAGATTCTACAGCTAACATTGGCAGTCTCTTTTACAGTACAGTCTTCAAAATGTTTGAAAGAGCCTTCAAAGCAGAGCCCGTCTCAAATAGGCACTGAATGACTTTAGTGCTGAACGTGGGAAATGGTTTTAAACCGATTTGCATAATTTTTGAAGGACTTACGACAATCTTGCATGAGGACCTGATGACATAATGGCACTCAGTGCACATCAAGCGAGAAGCAGTTAAAAGTCCTACTCGTCCGATTAAACCCCTCCCCCAACTCGCTGTCGGAACTACTAGTGCGCAATGGTTTAAAAAAAATTCAAAACCTTAAAAAAGCAACTGAGGACTTTGCTGCTGTCATGTCTTATGTTCTAAGAACCTCAGCCTTGGGTTCTGTACCTTTTCCAAAGTCAAACAGCTGGGTCACATTTGCCTCAGTTCCAGATTCCTTTAACAGATGGACAATGGCGCACGAAAATCTCAATTATCCTTTCTACGAAATGAAGTAATGCTGTGCCTCAGCCCCTTCTGCCAAAACCACATCCCACTTAACAGGCCAGCTCATACCATGACCTTCTGTTGAACAGGATAACGCTTTGTCTGCTGAGGTTTCTGACTGGCGATGAGTAGTGATGAGTAATCAGGTGTACAGTCACTTATCACAGCTGCTGTGCGGAGGTTCTGACTGTAGGTTATCATAAGTACATTCCCTACAACCCACTCCTCCCCCTATTAGAGCACTATTAATATCCTAAGACGCCTATTGAGCCTCAGAAGATTCTAGTCAATTTCCTTTCGTAAGAAGATACTGCCCAAATGTGGATGGCTAAACTCACTTGCTCTGATTTCCTACCTCCATCAAGGTTATAATTTAAAAGATAAATTAAGCTCGTCTGCAGAAAACTGCTGAGATTTATATTTTCCTGATGATCCTTTTACTTACAATAACAAGCAATGTGTGTGAAGTGATTGCTCAGAGTTGTGATGAGGTGCTATATGAATGCAAGGCTTTCTATTTATTTTTTACCTGTCATAAATCACTTTGTTGGGGTTAATTTTAGGCACACATTAGGCCCTCAGCAGGCAGTCAGTGGGCAGGGCGCGCTCGCCACCCGTCCATTGTTACCGCCATGTGAGATGCAGGCACCAAACTGGCGCTTCAAGGCAGCTCGCCAGTCGGGGAGAGCAGGAGACCGCCCGGCTTCTACATGGAGCTGGCCGACAGTCGGAGCCTGGGAGAGGGTGGAGTCAATCCTGGCCCGGGGGTGGAGGGGGGGTGGGGGGGGCGATCCTTGGGCTGGCAGCTAGCCAGATATTTTTTGCAGGCCCAGGAGGAGCAGTCTTAACAATTTTTTTAAAAAGTTTTGGCCGTTACCTGAGCGGCCTCCATTTAAGGATTGCTGGTTAGGCCGTTCAATGGGCGGAGGGTGTGCGCCGCCCATTTCTACTTCAAAATTGCAATCGGGGTCCTATGTGCATCCTAGTAGCCTGATTTGCATATTACAAGCGGCCTCCTACCTGAAACTGGTGGGTTCTGCAAGTGCACATCTCAGGGCCCTACACAGGATGGCGGAGGACGGAACGCCAGCACACAACACTAAACTGGTCTTCTGTGAGCATTCCATGTTATAAAAATTCCTTTTGATAGAATCATTTGCCAAAGTGGATGTACAACTAAGAATTAATCAGCAAAGTTTGGTGGTAAGGTTTTTCAACTTAAACAAAAATTCACACAATTAAAATACCTTCTGTCATAAGCAAAAGACAGTACATTTACTACTCTAGTGCAGTACGTGACCCAACGGCATTTTCAGGCCACTACCACCCCATTTATGCCAGGTGATGGCGCTTACAATCGGCACAGAGTTTTGCATGAGTTATCTCACTTCCTTTCCTGGAAGTGCCAACTCTTGGTGGGGTACGGTTTCACAGGCCTCTATTCTCTCGCCCAGGTGGTTCTTCTTCATACATGAGCCACTGAGCAGGCTGTTAGGGCATGGAGGGCATTTCACCAAGCGCAGTTCTCTTTCACCCTATGTCCACACACCTGCACTATCCACAGAGTCAGTGGATAGCAAGAGAGGATGGGACCCCAGGCTTCCCTCCCTAGGTCAAGGGGCATTTAGCCTGACTGTTCCGTTGCAATTGCTGCTTTGCTTAAATGATATGGCAGGTGCCTGAGGGTTGCCAACGTCCATGGAAATGTACCCCAATATGAGTCGCTGCCTTCAGGAGAGGTGGGGAGGATTTTTCTGGGGGAGGGGAGAAAGAAAGGAGAGTATAACATTTGAATTGGCCAAATAAATTGTATTAGGCATAAAATAAAATGTCCACTGATAAATTCTTACAGTAAGCCAGCTAAACACTGTAACAGGCTTCCTAGTCCAATCTGCATTGAAGTTAGCAAATTGGAAGCACAACGTTTCAATTAACTGCGGGAGGGGAACATGTGGAGTCCAGAAGGTGATGCTCTACAACACTCCTAAGCAATGGACTGTTGGGTGATCTCGCCAGTAGGCACCAAAAATAAATGACACGACAGTGGATGAAAAACTGAAGCAGTCAGTCAGAACCGTGTAGCACAAAGACTCAGTAACTCACCAGGTATTCCATCTGATTTACACCAGTTCAACGATGTACTTTGGAGCTCCATTCATTTCTGCAACTGAAGTTATCAATCAACCGTGGTATTATAGATCCTGGAAAACAGTCACGAAAATTGATTTCATTTTTTTTTTTAAATCTGTTTGGAAATGTCACAATTGACATGTTAAAGTCACTAAACCGACCATTTAATGCATTGGAGACAGAAAGGGGCTAGAGACACAGAGAGAGAGAGAGAGCTTAAGAGAAAAAAAAAGACCTGTATGGTTCTGCAAGAGAAATCAATTGTTTAACAGAAACATTCTAACTAGTACACTGCTGGCATTCAGGGAATTTTGTTTATGTTTCATCTTCATTACTAGTTTAATTATTTGGATTTCCCTGACAGGATTTATGACAAATTGCAATTTCTACATCTATCTAGATTAAAGATTATGTTGTGTTTAAACAAAGCCTAATTATTCTCACTCTATTTTAATATGTGCATTTAGAAAATTGTTCAAACATAGAAGAACTTTAAGGTCAAGTTCATTATAACCCAAATATTTAAATTGTGAATTTAAATGTTTGCCTTCTTGATGGTGCTTATTCAGGGAGAGGTCACTGACTGACTTCAATGCAGATTAGCCAAAGGGGTAAGAAAAGCACAAATATTACAACTTATATAATCGAGTTACAATAGCACTTCCTGAGGTCAGGCATGGAATGGCCGAGACCAACATTGAGAAGCATGGATTCAGAATTCTGATTCTGTTTTGGGATCACCTTTGGAATTAGTCATCAGCCTCAATAAAATTCAAGAGATCATAAATAGAAGCTCTCACCCTAAACTGGGGTAATAGTCAGCATTATAGGCTTCATTTATACCGTGACTACGGTTCTGAGACCAGTAGAATCAATTCTGTGACAGTACCTGATTTATACTTCCTGGTCCTGAATGAAACCCTCAGGACCAGGAGACAGCTCTGCACTTGCCTGCTGATGCACAAAGCTACACTCCAGGTTGCTAACATTTAAGTGTTTAAAAGCACAGGCAGAAGTGTCCACACTCCCAATACACTTAAAACAACTATGTAAACTTATAAAGCGTTCAGAAGGTCATTTTAGTGTCAAACCCAAGCAGTGTGAAACGGCCTCTCAAAAGGATTTAGCACTGTTCCACTCCAAAGTCAGCTTGGGACCTTATTCCAGAGTGAGTTTGGGTTACCGCAACGCAGTAGTGGTACTATAACTACAGTCTTGAAAGATTAAGACTGTTCCTTTCTTAACATGCCCTTCCTCTAATATCTGACTATATGTACTTTTTGTCATGTGAAACATCCCCATAGAATTCTGGTACACTACATGGGAACAAAAGCCAGAACTTTCAACTTTGGCAGGGGTGTAAAACAGATGATATCGGATCAGCCGCCCGCTTTGCGCTCCGCTCGATCTTTTCCATTGAAGTCAACATTCAATTGATTTTAACAATTAATTTTCTCTCTTTCTCACTCATATAAATACAGAGAATCAGGCGAGCTTGATGAATTCTCTTTCTTGGAGGGTCAAACTATTGGGGGTGGGGTCAGTAGAGGAATTGCTCTCGTCGATATGTGTTGTTAACACTATATGTGTATTCATGATTTCCTCTGGTCATTACTTCTTGAAAAAGCACAGACATGTTCAACAAGAACACATTTCATTGCAAATACCAATTAGAAATTGTTAGGAATGAATTTACTGCGTCACTAAAAGCAGTAACCAGAGCAGTTTGTCTCCTAAGAAGAGGTTAAATCCTTGGGGACTGAAAGGTTACACATGCAACATTTGTGTAGAGGACATAAGTATACTTTAGCAACTCGCAGGTCACACCTTCCACAGAAATAATGTAATAGAAACACAGAAACATAGAAAATTGGAGCAGAAGTAGGCCATTCAGCCCTTCGAGCCTGCTCCGCCATTCAATATGATCATGGCTGATTCTCTATCTCAATACCATATTCCTGCTCTCTCCCCATACCCCTTGATGCCTTTTGTGTCTAGAAATCTATCTAGCTCCTTCTTAAATATATTCAGTGACTTGGCCTCCACAGCCTTCTGTGGTAGAGAATTCTACAGGTTCACCACCCTCTGAGTGAAGAAACTTCTCCTCATCTCAGTCCTAAATATCCTACCCCGTATCCTGAGACTGTGACCCCTCTTTCTACACCCCCCCAGCCAGGGGAAACATCCTCCCTGCATCCAGTCTGTCTAGCGCTGTCAGAATTTTATATGTTTCAATGAGATCCCCTCTCATTCGTCTAAACTCTAGTGAATACAGGCCGAGTCGACCCAATCTCTCCTCATATGACAGTCCTGCCATCCCAGGAATCAGTCTGGTGAACCTTCGCTGCACTCCCTCTATGGCAAGTATATCCTTTCTTTGGTAAGGAGACCAAAACTGCACACGATACTCTAGCTGTGGTCTCACCAAGGCCCTGTATAACTGCAGTAAGGCATCCTTGCTCCTGTACTCAAATCCTCTCCCAATGAAGGCCATCATACCATTTGTCTTCCTAACTGCTTGCTGCACCTGCATGTTTGCTTTCAGTGACTGGTGTACAAGGACACCCAGGTCCCTTTGCACATCAATATTTCGCAATCTATCACTCTGCCTTTCTGTATTTCCTTCCAAAGTGGATAATTTCACATTTATCCAATTTATACTGCATCTGGCATATATTTGTCCACTCACTCAACTTGTCTAAATCGCCTTGAAGCCTCTTTGCATCCTCCTCACAGCTCACAATCCCACATAGTTTTGTGTCATCAGCAAACTTGGAAATATTATATTTGGTTCCCTCATCCAAATCATTGATATTTTTTGTGAATAGCTGGGGCCCAAGCACTGATCCCTGCGGTACCCCACTAGTCACCGCCTGCTACCCCAAAAAAGACCCATTTATTCCTACCCTCTGTTTCAATCCATGCCAGTATATTACCACCAATCCCATGTGCTTTAATTTTGCACACTAACCTCTTATGTGGGACTTTATCAAAGGCCTTCTGAAAATCCAAATACACCACATCCATTGGTTCTCCCTTATCTATTCTACCAGTTACATCCTCAAAAAACTCCAGTAAGTTTGTCAAACATGATTTCCCTTTCATAAATCCATGTTGATTTTGTCTAATCCTGTTGATATTTTCTAAGTGTCCTGTTATCACATCCTTTATAATAGACTCTAGCATTTTCCCTGCTACTGCTGTTAGGCTAACTGATCTGTAGTTCCCTGTTTTCTCTCTCCCTCCTTTTTTTTTTAAATAGTGAGGTTACATTTGCCACTCTCCAATCTGCAGGAACTGTTCAATAATCTATCGAATTTTGGAAGATGACAACCAATGCATCCATTATTTCCATGGCTACCTCTTTTAATACTCTGGGATGCAGATTATCAGGCCCTGGGGATTTATTGGCTTTCAGTCCCGTTAATTTCTCCAGCACTATTTATTTACTAATACTAATTTCCATTAATTCCTCCTTCTCACATAGCATTTCTGGGAAGTTATTTGTGTCATCTTCCATGAAGACAGAACCAAAGTATTTGTTTAATTGCTCTGCCATTTCCTTGTTCCCCGTTATAAATTCTCCCATTTCTGACTGTAAGGGACCTTCATTTGTCTTCACTAATCTTTTTCCTTTTACATACTTGTAGAAGCTTTTATAGTCCACTTTTATGTTCCTTGCAAGTTTACTCTCATACTCTATTTTTCCTCTCAATCAATCTGTTGATCCTTTTTTTGCTGAATTCTAAACTGCTCCCAATCCTCAGGCTTGCTATTTTTTCTGGCAATTTTATATGACTCCTCTTTGGATCTAATACTGGTGAGAGAAGAGAGAGCAAAATCAGTGTTAACATCCCAGAAAAAGGTAGAGTCTCAGAATGAGCAGTTAATGATCTGGAGGTATTGGCAAGAAGCATACTTTTCTTTCACTGAGATCCAGAAAAATATTCCAGATATACAAAATAGTATTCTGCAGGAAAGTAGTTTACATGTAACTGTAGTTATTCTTATTCTGATTGTCCAGCATTGTTATAGAAAAAAACTAACTTGCATTTATATAGAACCATATCACGTCTCTCAGAAACATCTCAAAGTGCTTCATGTACAGTGAATTGTTCCAAAGTGTAGTCATGCTCGTTATGAGTGCACTTGGCTAACAAGCTCTTCCTCTGAGTCAGAAGGTTGTGATACTTGCCCCACTCCAGAATTTGAGCACATAATCTAGGCTGCAGTGCAGTATTGAGGGAGTGCTACGTTGTCAGAAGTGCTGTCTTTCAGATGAGATGTTAAACCAAAGCACAATTTGCCTGTTTGGGTGGATAGATACGATCCCATTTCACTACTTGAAGAGCAGGGAGTTCTCCCAGTGTCGTTACCAACATTCCTCCCTCAACTAACCCTAGATTAACTGGGTCAGTCATCTCATTTGCTGTTTGTGGGACTACGGTGTTTCCAATTGGCTGCCAAGTTTGCTTACATGACACTATTAAATGTAATTGTGAGGACACACTAAATGCAAGTTTGTTCTTTCAGTCTGGAGCCAGTTGTGCTGAGCTCTGCTGGGGAATGTGAAACCATTTAATGTATCAGTGGACACCAGCTGAATTTGTTCAGCTGAATAGATACAATAAAGGCAATGTACAAATACATGTTGGTGCAGTACTGTCATTGCACTCTGTTCATCTGTGCTAAAATTTGGCAAAAAGATAAATTGTGCCACTGAAACAGAAATAACCACATATGATAGTGTAGGATACATGAACTTATTGAAGATGTGAATAGATGGTTTCTCTCTGGTAATTTTCAGATTTCAGAAAGACTGGGCCCACTATCAAAAGATGTCCCACACAGTGGCTCTCTGGGGTCTGGGGGAGTCACTCTAGCCACAGGTGAAGTGAATGCTGGGCCCATATTCTTTGTGGAATAACCCCCAAATAGCTCCAAAGTGGTCTGATGGCTACATCCTTGAGCAGTGCGGAAGAGGCTTACTGGTTGACTAGAGAGCCCATCAGCTCAGCCAGCTGTGGCCAGCCCAGCTGTCTTTTCAGGTATTCAGCTGTTATAATGCTTCTGTGAGCACACATAAGCACCCTTGCTGTCTTTGAATAGTTGTGTTTTTAGCTATTTGGTAAAATCCTTATTAGACGCAAGAGGGCTCTGAAGTGATGCTGTGGAATGCTAACATACGAATGTTTAACCGTTCTCTGAAACTCATATTTTTGTGGAGGAGTTAACTCACATAAAATAAATGGGTAACGCCTTTAGTTAAGTAGCTGCGAGAGGAACTTCAGGTGAGCAAGTTAAGCGATCGTACAGTAATATACCATGATAGATGTTACTTGTAGGCATCAGTACCACATTTTACAATGCTGTACTTGGTTACAAATATGCTCACTGCTGGTACTCATATCAGCAGAAACTGTCTCTAACAGACAGCAACTAATGTCTTGTTTAACCAGTTCTGTCTGAACTGAAGTTTGCTATGTTTCAACTGGTTTAGTGAGATTTGTGCGTGAGGGGAGGTCAGTGCAGATCTTTGCCTCTCTTGTTTTTGTTTATGCTTGGAAAGTCATAGTAACATTCTTCTGTCCTGCATACCAATATATTTTGCTTTGGGGGTGGGGGTGGGGGTGGGGGTGGGGGGTAGTGGTTGGCCCTGATCGCGGGGCAGGCCGCAGATTGGGGCTGAAGCGGGGTGGGGGGAGGAGGAGGTTGCCAATCGTGGCAGGGGCTAGGGAGAGGCCGTGATCGGCAGAAGGGAGGCCGAAGGCTTCCTTGAGGGGCCAGGGGGAGCACTTTACAGCACAAGGAGCCTGCAGCTCTCGCCTCCCTTTCCCCAAGGCTCGGGAAAGCTCCCAATTGCACCGCGGGAGGCTGATTTAAATATGGTAATGAAGTGTCCCAATTCTCCAAGACGAGGCACTTGCACATCTTGCTACCTGCTGCCGTAAAAACGGCAATTGGAGCGTACACGGCAGTTTGGGGTCGCGTTCCCCATCTGTTAGGGTTTAACCACCCCCCCCCCCCGACTTCCTCCGAGCCCATCGTGGGGAGGTTAATATCGAGGCCAATGTACTTATAAGTCATGTCATGTGGTGTCTGACCATATGTGTGGAACTTTCCGTGCATGCAAAGTCATTCTTCATATTAGCTTACAACAATTATTCAGGCTTTTTATAGTTCCACTCTGTAAGGCCCTGGCACTTGACTTCCCAGCACCACCTGGCCTCAATTCTCCATGTCCGCAGAATTATATGGGATTTTACTACCAGTAGGAGGCGAACATAGTTTCTGAGGAGATCCACAAGGTAGGTACATGTCTCTGAACACCGGGGGAAGTGTGCAAGTTTGTGAATTTTATTGTTAGGAGGAGGGTGGTGGAGGCCAAACTTTGTCCAAAGTGACAGAGTGGCCTCCTGCAATGAGTGAGAGTCTCCCCCCCACCTGTCAAATGGACCTTTGCAGCTGCCACAGGCTGATGGCTGCAACATGTCTATTTCAACTGGGAGTGTTTCCCCCAGTACGGGAAACAGTCTCAGTTGAGATGAAAATCCCACCCCTCCTAAAATATCATGTCAATCAGGTCTGCTAATGACCTGAAGTATCAAAATAATTACCTTAAGTGGCATCCCGCCGGCTTTAAGACCGCCCTGGGAATCCCCGATTTTCGGAGTCCCCCCGCCACGAACCCACCGGCTCGGGGGTCCGAAAATCGAGCCCCATGCCTTCCCTCTCAGGTGGACATAAAAGATCCCATGACACTATTTTGAAGATGAGCAGGGAAGTTCTCCTGGTGTCCTGGCCAATATTTATCCCTCAACCAATATCAATGAAATAGACCATCTGGTCATTATCACATTATTGTTTGTGGGACCTTGCTGTGCATAGATTGACTGTCACATTTTCTACATTACAACAGTGACTACACTTCAAAAATACTTCATTGGCTGTAAAGCGCTTTGGGACATCCTGAGTTCATGAAAGGCGCTTATATAAATACAAGTCTTTTTTCTTTCACAGCACAAGTCTTTTGCCACACACAGCTTCACCCCTCAGCCGATTCCCCTGCAGTCACCTGTCTGAGAAGTGGAATGAGCAGTAGGTCTGGCAGAACTTTGCAATTCATTCACCACCTGTCAGCATCTGACTGAAGGTGGACTTCACTACTGACCATTGTCCCATTTATAACAAGTGTATAACAGGTTTTCAAAAGTTACAATAGAACCTTTTCCCTTCATCCCTACAGAAAATGCAGTGTGTTAGTACAGGAGGTGAAGAACTGATAATGAAGATTAACCTCTTGTACGATTAAATTATATTTCTTCTGATACTGACTCGCAATTAGTGACGTAGTCACACAATGGCAATGTTTCCTCTGGATTTCATTGATAAGGGGGTAATTCAGAAATAATGAATTGTGAAAGGCACAGTATAAAACAAAGGCAAATATAGGCTGTAAGTGTGTTATTTTGTCCTTATTCTCTCTATAATTGCTCTTAACCTTCTTTAGTCTAAACACAAACAAAATCTTGCCATAAATCAGTTATCAAAGGCTGCACTTATTTTCATTAGGAGAATATTGCTAGTGTATTAGTTACTGACCATTAACGTTTATAGCACTTTGACTTCTAAGGTCATGACCTACTTCAGGTTATATTACATCATGAAATCCGATAATCACCATCATCTAAAATTATTAACCTCTTCACTGCAAACTCCTTTTCCATGTGTGCGGTCTGGAAGAACCATATATAAAGGTTGCACCTCCTCCTCAATACACAAAAACATCCCATAGGACCTGTGTAATAACATATTTTGCTGCCTTTTAACGCATAGCTTTTACTCTTTACTTAAAACATTTCCACACAAATTGTGCACAGTCACTGGTTTTGCCTATACTGTTTCGGTCGGTACTGAATAGAAGTATTTTTCCAATATAAATTCTTCCCTAAGCCCCTCCAGCTTTTCATCTCCTTCTCCTCCTTTAAGACCCTCCATAAAGCCCATCTCTTTAATTAAGCTTTGGCTTGGTGTTCATTTTTTGCATTCTGCCTCTGGGATGTCTTTCTACATAAATGCAAATATAACAACTGACTCTATTGCAGAGAAACTAAGAACAGAAATTTTAAAATTCGTCTTTTGTAAGAGACATCAAACCGAGGCCCCGTCTGCCCTCTTGGGTGGACATAAAAGATCCCATGACACTATTCGAAGAAGAGGAGGGGAGTTCTCCCTGGTGTCCAGGTCAACCTTTATCCCTCAACCAACTTCACTAAAACAGATTATCTGGCTATTATCACATTGCTGTTTGTGGGACCTTGGCAAATTGGCTGCCATGTTTCCTATATTACAACAATGTCTACACTTCAAGAGTATTTCATTGGCTGTAAAGAGCTCTGTGGCATCCTGAGGTTATGAAAAGCGCTATACAAATGTATCTTTTTCTCTCCTTCTCATTTATGATTCATTGTCTTTCAGTAACTCATAACAGCAAGAAAAAGAAACGCCATAATGAGTTGGATCTGGACACTCCCGACCAAAGTATTATCTCTGCTTAACATAAGAATATTCAGGGATGAGACAAAACCATTCAGCTCAATGAAGCTCATTTCTCTCATGTTGCTTTAGGCACTAACCTACTTTTTTCTAATTTACCGGGTTTTTTTCTTTAAATATAACACTGGGATCAATTAGATTGGAGCCCAGTTTGGTTAAAGTGCACAAGGTATGGAAATGTAATCAAATCCAAATTGGAACTCAAATTGTAGAAACTGAAACTTACCAAATACATCCCCATGAATTATACTCAAATCCATTCCAATTCCATTGTAAGCTCACCTATCTGCTACAGTTCATACTGGTGAAAGCTCAGCTGTCTCAAAATATCCCAAAGTTATTTTCACAAATATGCACTGACATTAATATTCAGAGATGATAAATTCTGGTAAAGTTGAAGTTATTTGCCATTATGGAGCATTCAGTTGCCTTTGAGGACCTTCCACTGACTGTTAATGTGCAATCAGACCTGTTCCATGTATCTGGGAGAAAACACTGCCGGAAATGTGCAACTACCTCAGTTTAACATCAATTAAAAATTCACACAGATTTGATATTGATTGGGCCGCTAATTATCTCCATTAATTGACAGAATTCTAATCACTGCCCAATAATGAGCAAAAACCATGGGCAGGATTTTAAAAGGGAAAAATGGGTGGGTTGAGGGCGGGGGAGGGGGGTACATTGAAAATTGCAACAATTTCAGGAGGCGGGTTGGTCACTAAAACCTTTCAAGGAGGCTGCGGGCCTCCATGTTTTCAGGTTTTGCGATTTCAACCTTGCGGGCTGGGATTCCCGGACCTTCTCCTTCATGCCGCGTGAAAGGAGGAGGGAAGAGCTGAAACTTCAGGTGAGTGCCCAGCTTGTGGGCCCAGAGGAGCAGGAGTGCTTGCCCCAGGCCCAACAAGCTTACCTGCAGCGACCCTCCCCCACCCCAACAACCACAGATGCCCCCCCTCCCAACGATTGCGACCCCCCCAGACCGATCGCGGCCCACCTCCCCCCAACGATTGCGGACCCCCGTGATGACCGCCAATCCTGACCCCCCCCTTCCAGGTGACTGACCCCCCGGTGACTGACGTCCGTTCTCCCCCACCACCCCCTCATAACTGACCTCCAATGACTGACCTCTGATGACTGACACCTCCCCTCCCAATGACTGACCCCCACGTGACCCCCATGCCCATCCATGCCTCACGCCTGCCGATGCTCCCCAACGCCGTTGTGCCCACCCATGATTACCCATGCCACCCCCCCCCCCCCAATCCATACAATCTGTGACTTACCTAACGACGTCCTCTTCCTGGTTCTGCCCCCGTCTGATTGAGGCCAACCTGTCAATCAGGCCGGCCTGTCGGACAGGAAACCGACAAAAAAAAATAAAAGACGTCCTTACGTCAAAATCATAAGGACGTCCGAAAAACCTGTACTTCCGGGTTCCCCATCTGCGATTCGACCCTCCCCCACCCCCTTCCCGGCTCTCCGGGTTAAAATCCTGGCCCACGTGAAAGGACTGGGCATTTAGTGGGCTCTGTCATAAATCCAATATATTCAAATTCCATACCATATGCATAAGAACATTTGCTCACAATAAGCATAGTTAGAATCAACAACTGTACAAATGTTTCATATGGACATTGGGTGGGGATGGAGCAGGTCCTTCAGATATCCTGGGCCTATATGGATCTCTGCAACTCTGAATAAAGCCATACATCTCTGTGTAACATTTGTTCAGGTCTGTTGTACATTTTTTCTATATTAAAAGGCACTATATAAATGTTAGTTATTGAATCAAATCAGTTTTGAAAAATATTTTAATACAAGAGGATTCAACTGAATGTATAAAGTCCACTTTTCCTTTATTTTCTCTTAAGTTGGACAAACACTGAGCAGTAATTTGATTAAAATACTGTGACAGCAACAGTGAAAATAATCTAATAAATACTAATAACATCCACAAGGTTTAATATCATTTCATTAATTAAATAACTGCTTGCAGCGACAATTGTAAGAAAGAACCTGCATTTATATAGCACCTTTCATGGCTGTAGAACATCCCGAAGCTCTTTCTATCAAATGAAGTACTTTTTGAAGTGTAGCCACTGTTGTAATGTAGGGAAACGCGGCAGCCAATTTGCGCACAGCAAGATCCAAAAAAAATTGTTTTTAGTGATGTTGGTTGAGGGATAAATATTGGGCAGGACACCAGGGAGCACTTCCCTGCTCTTCTTTAAAATAGTGCCAAAGGATCTTTTACGTCCACCTGAGAGGGTAGACATGGCCTAGTTTTAATGTCTCATCTGAAAGAAGGCACCTCCGACAGTGCAGCACTCCCTCAGTACTGCACTGAAGTGTCAGCCTAGGTATTTGTGCTCAAGTCTCTGGAATGGGACTTGAACGCACAATCCTCTGACTGAGAGGTAAGAATGCTACCACAGGTAACACCCTCAAGATTCAGATATTGAATCAACCAAGATCATTAAAAGCAAATTTTTGGAGATTTGCTGTGTGCAAATTGGCTGCCTCGTTTCCCTACATTACAACAGTGACTACACTTCAAAAAGTACTTCATTTGCTGTAAAGAGCTTCGGGACGTCCTACAGTCGTGAAAGGTGCTATATAAATGCAAGTACTTTCTTTCTTACAACTGTCGCTGCAAGCAGTTATTTAATTAATGAAATGATATTAAACCTTGTGGATGTTATTAGTATTTATTAGATTATGTTGCTGTCAATTTTAATCAAATTACTGCTCAGCGTCCCTCTCAGCAACAATTCAACGATTCACTGCTACCAGCAATAAACCCTATTTGGAATTCACAATATTACAATACAAACTCAAACAGTGATACAGTGTATAAGAAGCCTGTTTTACCAGCAAAAGGGAAATCACAATCCCTTGATCTGTTTACTTTTTACTGTGCCATCAAACAATTTTCACGGAGGTCTGATAGCAAATATCATGCATGTCGTATGGTGGGACAATAAAAATTAACACTGAAATTAACAGTGAAATCAGCAAGATTTCCAGGGTATTAAGTTTAGGAAGGAGGAGCAGTGTTGCTTTGTTGACTTCTTAACTCCATGTAATGGTCCTCCTGCTGAAATACTGTCTGCAGAATATATATATATATAAAAAATAAAAGGAATGAACAACCTGACCTCATAATCATTGAGCACTGAAGTCAAGGGAATCATAAAGGTCAGGTCAAGAGTTTATGTCCTGACGTGTTTTTTTAAACTTTCTGCTCCTTATACTTCAGGCTCCACAGTTTTTATTTTTGAATGGGCACTTGTCTGAAAAGCAAGCCAACCCATTCTTTCCACAGATCTCAAAACCTGCCTCAGTCTTTCCTACAATGCGTGCAATGGTGTAGAAACGAACGCTCCCGTTAATTTGCACGTATCTCAAGCTGCCGATACTAACAGAGTTTGGGGGTCAAATTTAGAAATTGTCCACCAAGGAGCGAGTGGCTCAGAGAAGAAACATTTTTAAATCTCCAGGCCCGCCAAAACTCAAACAAAAGAATTTAACAGAGTAAGGAATAGAAGTGCAAGTAGAAGCTGAGTTGATGAGGCTTTGTGGGGTGACCAGGATCCGTGGACTGCACATGGCTTCAGTGCTGTAAGTTGGCCGTCCCAGGCTTTTAAAACCCAAACTTGGTGTTACTTGATCATTATTTCCTGATTTGCCTCGTCTTCACTTTTAGTCTTTTTAATCTTGCTGTTGTCCTGTATCATACCCAAAGCCACTGGGAACAAATTGTTGGCAGCTGTGTTTTTGCTGTTGGACAAGGGCTTTGTGAAAAATTACATAGATTTTTACAGCATAGAAACAGGCCATTCAGCCCAACTGGTCTATGCTGGTGTTTATGCTCCACACGAGCCTCTTCCCACCTTCCTTCATTTAACCCTGTCACCATATCCTTCCATACCTTTCTCCCTCATGTATTTATTTAGTTTCCCCTTAAATGCAAGTAAATCAACCACTCCACGTGGTAGGAAGTTTCGCATTCTCACCACTCTCTGAGTAAAGACGTTTCTCCTGAATTCCTTATTGGATTTATTAGTGACTATCTTATTTTTATGGTCTCTAGTTTTGGACTCCCCTATAAGAGCCGTTAATGGGCAAGAGTGCCAAAGCGGGATGTTCTGAGGCAAAATGACAGTGAAAACATAGCACGTGCAGTGAGATCTTTTGTAAATGGTATCTTCGCAAAGATTATGCTGGTAACCATGGCTACAGTGATGCAGGGTCAAAATGCCAGCAGTGTTCAGCGCTGTCATGGTCCAAGTATGTATTCACGGAAAATAATTAACTTAATGCTAATTTCGCTTAAAAAAATGCACAAAATTCCACAAGGTATGATCTCTGTAACCATTACCCCTTGTGGATTGTTTTTTGTGACCAGGGACAGCTCTTCTGTGGTTTTGGATGATACCCTGTTTTATAAGGATTTCTGCCATGTAATGCACAATATATTATTCTGTTGCTAAGGTGGAGCTGCATCCCTTTAATATTGCAATGTCTAATTGCTGTTAAGTAAACACAGCCTCAGGTCAATCAGAGTTGTTTGGTGAGGGAGCTTTGCAGATCGGACGAAGCTTGTAAATTTCAGACTCCAGGTCAATGTTTGGCTTTCTTTTTTTAATTGTAAACAATTTTACAACACCAAGTTATAGTCCAGCAATTTTATTTTAAATTCACAAGCTTTCGGAGGCTACCTCCTTCCTCAGGTGAACCATGTTTTTTTAACCATGGCTTTGAATTGATCACAACATGTGAGGGTAGAAACTGATCTTTGACAGTAGCACTAAACGGGCGGAATCGCATCGGCCACTTGTTATATACATTCGCTTGATATTCACTTCTATTGAAGTGAATTTGTCACTATTCCATGCAGAAATTCAGCTGCAAGAAATTTTCATATAAGTGTGACAAGAAACTGTGATGTCTAAAGTGCAATATGCAACTTTTTTTTAAATATAGATAGCTTTGTGGATGGTGATATGTGTTCAGTGTGCTCAGCTGATAGCGCTAGCCTCTGGACCAGAAGGCTGTGTTTAACACTATCCAGAGACAATTTCCAATTCCCTAAAACCCTACAGGTCAAGGAAGCCGAGGATCAGCACTCAAATGGGAGTTCCAACACCTGCCAACCGTCCAAACACCCCAATGCACCATAGCCACATCCAAATGTCCAACTAAATCCCAGCTGTGCTACTCACTCGATGCAAGCTTTCTATTAAGGAATGACCTTGACCTTATCATTCTGGAGTCCTACCCGAAGTATTCAAATGTATAAGATTGAGTATAACAACTTAACAAGTTTAGAATGTCCCATTTTCTCTTGGACATTCTAACCCTAACCCATTAACACCTCCTCTGGACCCATCTTTTGTTTCTATGTTTGTCCCATTATCACCTCCTTTTGCCTTGAACCAACATCCCTCTCATCATTTACTCACTCCTGCCCTCCACCATTTTGTTATTTTCCCTGCCCACCCTTTCCTTTCTCCTGGCTCTGTATTTGCTTAAAAGCTGTTCATCTCTTGCATCTTCCAGTTCTGATGAAAGGTCATCGATCTGAAACGTTAACTCTGTTTCTCTCATCACACATGCTGCCTCTCCTGTTGAGTATTTCCAACATTTTCTGCTTTTATTGCATAAGAATAAGTATTTGTAATTGCTGTGAAATCTGTAACATATTATGACTCAACAAAGAATACAAACTTTTCGGAACCCAATAACCATTGAGAAAAAACACAGCATTTCCCTGTAATTACTGTAACTCAAGTGATTGGGTACCTGTGAGGAAAAAAAGATACAAACTTTGAATTCATGGAGTTAAATTTTCAACCTTTATTCTGATCTGTTAACTTTTCTCTCTCTCCCCTTCCAGGCTGACCAACAATCCTTTCCCCGGAGGAACTGGTGGCACAATATGGGCATGAAATTAATTTGGGGAGTCTCAACCCAGTCCTTAGTGGGCACGGGCTCACAACACAAAACTGACCCTAATTCGGCACTAAGTCATGTCAAGGCTGTTTGGTGTAGGAAATAGAAAATATGCTTGTGATAGTCCTGAAGTGGGAGTGCTTGATGCTGACACCGGGTGACGCCATGGAAAGTGTTTTGTTCCTCAGTCATTCACCTTAATGAGCACAAAAAAAATGAATGAATTAAAACATTAATTCTTCTCCCATCCATCACCAGGAGGAGCAGGAGCGGAACCAGAATTGATTCAACCATCAATTTTTCAACACTCTCTGTGGGAAGGTGCTTCACTTCCACTTTGTTCCTTCCCCTAATAACACATGAAAAACAGGAACACCTCATAGAAAGAATCATATGGTGTGAAACCACACCTACTAGCCCATAATACGGTGTTTCAATTGTTTGCCGAGTCAGGCACTCAGGGTGGAATTTTAACCCCCCCAGGATGGGCGGAACAGTGCGGGGGGGGGGTCATTAAATACTTAAAAATGGGAATCCCGACCCCAACCCACCGTGAACGCACCTACTTCCGGTTTAACCAGGACGGGTTGGGGTTCAGGCGAGTAACCTGCTCTGGAGAGGTGGGTTGGTAATTATAATATGCTAATGAGGCTCCGTGCCTCAGATTCTGGCAGCCATTTGGATTTAACGGCTGCTGGCCAGGTTTCCCAGGGCTCAGGTAACCCGACAGCTAAAAGGAGGCGAGAACTGCCGGATCCAGCAGGTAAATGCTCTTCCAGCACTGCTTGTGGGTCAGGAGACGCAGGAATGCTTCCCCCCCGGCCCCCCAAGCAAACCTGCTGTGATCCCTCAGCATTGTCACCTACCGCGATGTCTCCCCCTCCGACCTCTCCTCATTACCCCCCCGCCCCCCACCCCACCCAACCTTGCTCTCGCTTGCCTCCGGTCCCCAGCTGTGGCCTTGTACAGCAGGCTTTTCCGCACGGCAGCCAGCCAGCCTCTCGATCTGGCCGGCTGCCAGGCAGAAAACTAAGCAAAAAAAATTTGAATGAGGTCCTGCTGTTAAATTCATGTATTTCCGGGTTTCCTGGTGGCTGACAGGTGCCCCTGATCCCTCCCCGCCTCCCCATAAATATCGGGGCCTCACTGTCTATTTACATTATGCCTGCAGGGCTGGATATTCATCAGAGAAATAGTAAACCAATGGAAAAGGGTTTGTCAAATATAAGATATAATGACTGGAAGAAAAATATGAACTTGCATTTATATAGCACCTTTCACGACCTCAGGACATCCCAAAGTGCTTCACAGTCAATGGAGCATTTCTAAAGTGTAGTCACTATTATAATGTAGGGAAACGCAGCAGCCAATTTGCGCATAGCAAGCTCCCACAAACCGCAATGAGATAATGATTGATAATCTGTTTTTGGTGACGTTGGCTGAGAGATCAATATTAGCCAGACACAGGGAGAACTCTCCATCTCTTCTTCACTAGAGGAGAGGATGCTGCCATTGTAGCAGTAAAGGAGGAGGTAGTAGCGATATTGGATAGGATAAAAATAGATAAAGAGGAGGTACTTAAAAGATTGGCAATACACAAAGTAGGTGGGATGCATCCTAGGTTACGAGGGAAGTAAGGGTGAAAATCGCGGAGGCTCTGGCCACAATCTTCCAATCCTCCTTAGATATGAAGGCAATGCTGGAGGACTGGAGGATTGCAAATGTTGCACCACTGTTCAAAAAAGGGGAGAGGGACAAAACCGGCAATTACAGGCCAGTCAGCCTAATGTCAGCGGTGGGGAAACCTTTAGAGAAAATAATCCAGGACAAAATTAATTGGCACTTGGAAAAGTATGGGCTAATAAATGAAAGTCAGCACGGATTTGTTAAAGGAAAATCATGTTTGACTAACTTGATTGAGTGCTTTGATGACATAACAGAGAGGGTTGATGAGGGTAGTGCGGTTGATGTGTACATAGACTTTCAAAAGGCATTTGGTAAAGTACATAATAGACTTGTTAGCAAAATTAAAGCCCGTGGAATTAAAGGGACAGTGGCAGCGTGGATACAAAATTGGCTAAGGACAGAAAGCAGAGAGTAGTGGTGAATGATTGCTTTTCAGATTGGAGGGAAATGTTCCCCAGGGGTCAGTATTAGGACCATAGCTCTTTTTGATATATATTAATGACCTGGACTTGGGTATAGAGGGTATAATTTCAAAGTTTGCAGATGACACAAAACTCGGAAATGTAGTAGACAATATGGAGGATAGTAACACACTTCAGGAAGACATAGACAGACTGGTGAAATGGGCAGACACTTGGCAGATGAAATTTAATGCTAAGAAGTGTGAAATGATACATTTTGATAGGAAGAGTGAGGAGAGGCAATATAAACTAAACGGTACAATTTTAAAGGGGGTGCAGGAATAGAGAGTGTATGTACACAAATCTTTGAAGATGGCAGGACAAATGGAGAAGGCTGTTAAAAAAGCACATGAACATAAGAAAAGAAGAACAGAAGAAATAGGAGCAGGAGTAGGCCATACGGCCCCTCGAGCCTGCTCCACCATTCAATAAGATCATGGCTGATCTTCAACCTCAACTCCACTTTCCTGCCTGATCCCCATATCCATTGATTCCCCTAGAGTCCAAAAATCTATCTATCTCAGCCTTAAATATTCTTAATGACTCTAGTCCTCTAGGGTAGAGAATTCCAAAGTTCCACAACCCACAGATTGAAGAAATTCCTCCTCATCTCAGTCTTAAATGGGCCGACCCCTTATCCTGCAACTATGCCCTTTAGTTCTAGACTCTCCAGCCAGGGGAAACAGCCTCTCAGCCTCTACTCTGTCAAGCCCCCTCAGAATCTTATATGTTTCAACGAGATCACCTCTCATTCTTCTAAACTCCGGAAAGTATAGGCCCATTCTATTCGACCTCTCCTGGGACCCTGGGCTTTAATAACAGAGGCATAGAGTACAAAAGCAAGGAAGTTATGCTAAACCTCTATAAAACACTGGTTTTATGAAACTCAGCTGGAGTACTGCGTTTAAATCTGGGCACCACACTTTCGGAAGGATGTCAAGGCCTTAGAGAGCATGCGGAAGAGATTTACTAGAATGGTACCAGGGATAAGGGACTTCAGTTGTGTGGAGAGAGTGGAGAAGCTGGGGTTGTTCTCCTTGGAACTGAGAAGGTTATGGGGAGATTTGATAGAGGTGTTCAAAATCGGTTTTGATAGAGGAAATAAGAAGATACTGTTTCCAGTGGCAGAACGGTCGGTAACCAGAGAACTCGGATTTTAGGGGATTGGTAAAAGAACCAGAGGCGACATGAGGAAACATTTTTTTATGTAGTGAATTGTTATGATCTGGAATGCACTGCCTGAAAGGTTGGTAGAAGCAGATTCAATAGTAACATTCAAAAGGGAATTAGATAAATACTTGAAGGGAAGAAATTTACAAGGCTATGGAGAAAGAGCGGGGGAATGGGAATAATTGGATAGCTCTTTCGAAGAGCCAGCACGATGGCCTCCTCCTGTGCTGTACCTACTCAATACCTATGAAAAGTGCCATGGGATAACAGTCTCTAGTATGCCTGTCCACCTGAGAGGGCAGATGGGACCTCAGTTTAACGTCTCATCTGAAAGATGGCAACTCTGACAGTGCAGCACTCCCTCAGTACTGCACTGAAGAGTCAGCCTGGATTATATGCTCAAGTCTCTGAAGTGGGTCTCGAACCCACGGTCTTCTGACTCAGGCAAGAGCCAAATCTGATGCCAATCCAGCACACATCACTGTGATTTGTATGTGACATTGTTGTGATGAAAATGACATAAGACTCTTCTGGTTTTTATTCACTTTTTAAACAAAAAGATGAACACTTTTACAAGAAGGTGGGGCCTTTAACAGTAATTTAGCAATTATTTGAACGGGGACATTATTCCATGCATTTGTGATTACCGTTGATTTTTTTTCTCCTGAAAAAAGTCAGGAAATGCAGCTTTAAAGTACGGTCCACTCTGTTTACCATGTTGAATGACAAAGATCTTGCAGCAACAATTATGAAAAGGAAAAGAAAAACTCAGATATTTGGGGTAACAGTCTCTAGTATACATGTCAAAACACCCTCCCTCTCAATATCCAATCTCCCAGGGATCCAGCAATCTCACTAGGTTACCCTGCTCAAATACATACAAGTAAATAGATCTGATTTGAACAGAGGCCCAGCCCCAGGCACTGCTCCCAGTGTTTTTCTGTTTGTTTTTTCTAAATAACTCCCTTTTTGACATTGTACAAGGTCAATATGAAACATTTTAGTGCTCCCTCAGGCTAAAATTGTAACCACATTCATTTTGCTATTGCCTGCCAATTAACATCAATGGACAATAGAACAAAGACTACTGCTCGCCTGCTCACTTCACAAAGTGGAAACTGCAGTTTACCTTCCGTGAGTTGGTTTAAAATCCATTTGTGTAGTCACCAAATACATCTTGCTGTGATGAAATTACACTTCCACAAGCACTGAGCAATAACATCTTGCCTATGTGACTCCTTTTTATTTAATTTCACCCAAGGATGCAATAAAACAAATATTAACTACAACCTTTGGCCTGTAAGTGCCAAACAATTCCCCCTTAGCTCGTAGAACTATGTGTGTAACACATTTAAAATCTAAATTCCTATGACCAATAGTTAATTGCTCTGAAATGCAGTCGGTGTTTGTATATTGCGTACACCCTTAAAACTTTTGTCCTGGCCTAGTAAAGTTTGCCTCAAGTTTCGTGTACTATTACTGCATTCCTGATGTTAAAAACAGAGACAGGAACTTAAATGTAGATTGGTTAAATTAGGATGAGTCAGCTTCTCAAGTAGTTAAGAACGTGATTTTCAATGAAAAGGATGGTGACAAATTTGAGGCCTGGAGGCTGAGGCCTCTTAAGTATCGCTGCACTGTTTCTACCTCAACCAATCCATCACCTACAGGAAACTGAATGGAAGACTTTCAAGGGCTGAGTGCTGAAGCTGCTCATCACTCAAACTTGCTTGGTTGGGTTTGATCATTTCCGAGCCAGAGCACAAGATGTAGAACAGGCCCAAAGCGAGGAGTTTCATCTCAGTGGATAATGGGGAATATACCATCCAACTGTCCGCAATCAAATCATACCAGGGGATGAATAAGGCAGGTTCCACAATAACTCTCTGACAATCTGCCTGACTCAGACCATTTCACCCTTCTGACTCCAGGACAATGTGTGGTGGCAATAAGCTTGCAAGGGAAGGGGGAGGGGGAAATGGACAGGGTAACTTTTCCTCATTCCCTCTCCCCTGGTAACAAGAGCAATGTCAAATGCAATACTTCAGCACACTTATTTGCTTTCCAATAATTATAGTGCAGGCACATTTTTTTTTAAGTCCAATTCAAGTTCCTTTCAGGCATCTCGGCCCTATGCTCTGGAATTCCCTCTCTGCTTCTCTCTCCTCCTTTATGACTCTTCTTAAAACATAGCTAATTGACCAAGCTTTTCATCACCCCTCCTAATATCTCCTTCTTTGGCTCTGTGCAAATCTTTGTCTCATTACGCTCCTGTGAAGCGCCATGGGACGATTTTCTATGTTAAAGACACCAGGTAAATGCAAGTTGTTGTAGGAGCACAGAATTGCCAGGCGGTTGCCACCCAAATTGCCTTAACGCACACTAACAGGATGATTTCGACCTAGAGACTTTACACTCTCAAAACAAACTTTTTCAACAAAAAAATAAGTCCACAGGGAACCATTTGCAAAGACTGGTAAATGTTCAAAAGACACCATTTTACTAGTTTTGGAATAAAACCTACATAGTTCACCAATGAGGAGCTGTCTCTCTTTTAGGAGAGGCTTTGCAAATGTTGCTGACGAGGCATAGTTATTTACCCTGTGCCCTAAACACAGCATTCCACACTGTACAAACAGGCCAACATGGACCAGTGAAAAAGGTTTGTCTTGTAAACCTGTAAATTGGAAACACGTGTCCATTGCCAGCCAGCTCAACACTTTTGTGAGTAACTGGCCTTTGTGCTACACTCCCAGTCTTTCAGCACATACACTGGCAGTGTCAAGTGGAATCATCCACATTTCTTTTTACTCTCTCTTCTTAAAATCACATCTCAACTAATTGCAATTGGAAACGCCGCTACGGTATTATTAAACCTGGCCTGAGAAGAATGTTTTCAAACCATTGTCAGATTTGTGCCAATTACCACATTTCATTATTAAGTTTGTCGATCATCCTGCTTTTATCAAGTTGAGACTCAGCATTCATTTAGATTAATTAGCAGGTCGCCCTTGGCACAGCTCACAGTGAGTCAGATGGCACGCTGTTTCATAACAATGGGCTGGCACTACCACATAAGAGGCAATGTATTCTCAGAGCCACTCGTTTGTACTAACTGAATGAGCTGAATTGATACTCTGGGATTTTTACTGGTGCTTTAGAAATCAAATTCTAGGATTGTCATTTTTTTCTGTGAAAATATCAACAAGGGGCCTTTATTATTATATATCCCTTTACTTATTTATTTGTCTTTTTATCTCATCTACAATCTTCCTGTGTGTCCTGAGCCTTAAAGAAGACAATATGTAGAGAGATATGCGGGGTCTAACAGAAGGGGACAGGAGTTTTGGAGCAGTTCGGAGGGTGGGAATCCAGACAGGAACCTACTGATGCATGTTGGGAAATTGTCCGATTGGAAGACATCCCCAATCGAAGCCCAGGCTTTTGAGACAGGCTGAGGCCTTGATGTAAACACTTTGCCTAGTGTTGCCTAATGTTAAGTCACTTCAAAGTATTTTGTTATACGTGAAGCACTTTGAAACATTTCTGACCCATGATAAAGCACTATATAAATGGAAGTTCTTTCTTTAATAAAACCATTAAAACATACAAAAGACAATTCTATGGGGGGGTAATTTTCACCTCAAGTGATAATCTGGTGGAGCAGATCGCCCGCCTGTTATACAACCTGCCCGATTTTCATTTCTATTTGGAAAATATAATCAGGTGGGTTCAGTCTCTGCCAGTCTACCGTCCAAGAAGTGAAGATGAGTGTTGCCCCCTTAGGGGAAATTAATGATGTTATTGTTGGGAGAGGGGTCAGGTAGGGGGGGACAGGAAAGCAGCAGCCACAAGGGGTAGCAATGGAGAGAGAGTACACAACATGCTGGATTTCGGAGCTCCAAATAGGCTCGTGTGGTACAGCTGGGAGTTTGGTTTTCAAGGTAGGTGAACAACAGCGCCACCTACCTTCGAGACCAACCTTGGAAGACTCAGAGGCAAGTGTAATAAATAAGTAAATTTGATTGTGACAGAAAAGTGTGATAGAAATAGCATGCAACATGACAAAAAAGTATTACAGGAAGCAAGTGTTATTTGATGGCAAATGTGAGCACATACAAGACTTTTATACAGGACAGAAATGTTATTTTATGTTTTTGTTACACCATCTTGGGCAAATGCTCTCACACACCGCATCTTTGTGCTTTACGCATGATTTGCCTGTTTTATGTTGCTTGCAGCAAAGGCACCTTGCAGTTTATGTTCTTTACAACGTAAAGGGTTTTGAATGCCAACAGTGGTTATCTTTCTATTTTGGCTCATTCCCTAAACATTTACATATGTGGTGTCCTAGATTTATATGCTCACATTTTATTCTGGCAAGTCTTTTTGCTGGAGACAAATAAAACTAAGATTGCCTTTACAGAAAACATTACATCCCGCTCCAAAACACTCTCCAAATGAAAAATAGGTGCTCGGAGAAAACCTTGTGCTTGGTTAGTATCCTCTCACGGTTTTTGCTGCTTTTACTGGAAGAAAAGAACACTCTCAGAGTCCCGACTCAGCCAATACATAACAGAGAAAAATAGGGAAAAACTTTAAAATATCACGGTGAAATTGAAATAAAATCGGGTGTTTCCCGTGGCGTTGCTCATAGGCATCCAAGGGTAAGGAAGAGTTGAGGTGGCAAAAGCAGTAGAGAGCTGACAGAAGGCCAGGAGGAGTTAGGATGAGGTCAGGAGGAGCCAACCAGTGACTAGGCAGCTACATCTTGAACAAAGTCAGTCTGTCCCGGAGGTTCCCGGCCCTAAGGCGGGAACAGTACAAGCATTTTTCATTACCAGTAGGAGTGGAGGAAGGGAAACAAAGGCAAAGTCAGCAAAAGGAACAAAGCGAAGGAGAGCAAAGGGAACAAAGAGAGGGAGAGCAAGGGGGACAAAGGGAGGGAGAGCAAGGGGGACAAAGGGAAGGAGAGCAAGGGGAACAAAGGGAAGGAGAGCAAGGGGAACAAAGGGAGGGAGAGCAAGGGGAACAAAGGGAATGAGAGCAAGGGAACAAAGGGAGGGAGAGCAAGGGGAACAAAGGGAAGGAGAGCAAGGGGAACAAAGGGAGGGAGAGCAAGGGGGACAAAGGGAAGGAGAGCAAGGGGAACAAAGGGAGGGAGAGCAAGGGGAACAAAGGGAATGAGAGCAAGGGAACAAAGGGAGGGAGAGCAAGGGGAACAAAGGGAAGGAGAGCAAGGGGAACAAAGGGAGGGAGAGCAAGGGGAACAAAGGGAGGGAGAGCAAGGGGGACAAAGGGAAGGAGAGCAAGGGGAACAAAGGGAGGGAGAGCAAGGGGAACAAAGGGAATGAGAGCAAGGGAACAAAGGGAGGGAGAGCAAGGGGGACAAAGGGAGGGAGAGCAAGGGGAACAAAGGGAATGAGAGCAAGGGAACAAAGGGAGGGAGAGCAAGGGGGACAAAGGGAGGGAGAGCAAGGGAACAAAGGGAGGGAGAGCAAGGGGGAACAAAGGGAGGGAGAGCAAGGGGGACAAAGGGAAGGAGAGCAAGGGGAACAAAGGGAAGGAGAGCAAGGGGAACAAAGGGAATGAGAGCAAGGGAACAAAGGGAGGGAGAGCAAGGGGGACAAAGGGAATGAGAGCAAGGGAACAAAGGGAGGGAGAGCAAGGGGAACAAAGGGAGGGAGAGCAAAGGGAACAAAGGAAAAGAGAGCAAGGGGAACAAAGGGAGGGAGAGCAAAGGGAACAAAGGGAAAGAGAGCAAGGGAACAAAGGGAATGAGAGCAAGGGAACAAAGGGAATGAGAGCAAGGGAACAAAGGGAATGAGAGCAAGGGAACAAAGGGAGGGAGAGCAAGGGGAACAAAGGGAATGAGAGCAAGGGAACAAAGGGAGGGAGAGCAAAGGGAACAAAGGGAAAGAGAGCAAGGGAACAAAGGGAGGGAGAGCAAGGGGAACAAAGGGAAAGAGAGCAAGGGAACAAAGAGAGGGAGAGCAAGGGGAACAAAGGGAGGGAGAGCAAAGGGAACAAAGGGAGGGAGAGCAAAGGGAACAAAGGGAGGGAGAGCAAAGGGAACAAAGGGAGGGAGAGCAAGGGGAACAAAGGGAGGGAGAGCAAGGGGAACAAAGGGAGGGAGAGCAAAGGGAACAAAGGGAAAGAGAGCAAGGGAACAAAGGGAGGGAGAGCAAGGGAACAAAGGGAATGAGAGCAAGGGAACAAAGGGAGGGAGAGCAAGGGAACAAAGGGAGGGAGAGCAAGGGAACAAAGGGAGGGAGAGCAAGGGAACAAAGGGAGGGAGAGCAAGGGAACAAAGGGAGGGAGAGCAAGGGGAACAAAGGGAGGGAGTGCAAGGGAACAAAGGGAGGGAGAGCAAGGGAACAAAGGGAGGGAGAGCAAGGGGAACAAAGGGAGGGAGAGCAAGGGGACAAAGGGAGGGAGAGCAAGGGGACAAAGGGAGGGAGAGCAAGGGGAACAAAGGGAGGTAGAGCAAGGGGAACAAAAGGAGGGAGAGCAAGGGAACAAAGGGAGGGAGAGCAAGGGAACAAAGGGAGGGAGAGCAAGGGAACAAAGGGAATGAGAGCAAGGGAACAAAGGGAGGGAGAGCAAGGGGAACAAAGGGAGGGAGAGCAAGGGGGACAAAGGGAGGGAGAGCAAGGGAACAAAGGGAGGGAGAGCAAGGGAAACAAAGGGAGGGAGAGCAAGGGAACAAAGGGAGGGAGAGCAAGGGTACAAAGGGAGGGAGAGCAAGGGGAACAAAGGGAGGGAGAGCAAGGGGAACAAAAGGAGGGAGAGCAAGGGAACAAAGGGAGGGAGAGCAAGGGAACAAAGGGAGGGAGAGCAAGGGAACAAAGGGAGGGAGAGCAAGGGAACAAAGGGAGGGAGAGCAAGGGAACAAAGGGAGGGAGAGCAAAGGGAACAAAGGGAGGGAGAGCAAGGGAACAAAGGGAGGGAGAGCAAGGGAACAAAGGGAGGGAGAGCAAGGGGAACAAAGGGAGGGAGAGCAAGGGAACAAAGGGAAGGTCAACAATGGGAATAAAGGGAAGAACAGCAAGAAGATCAGGGGTGACAGCAGAACACAACAAAAGTAAATAGGGCCGGCCATCATTTAAAGGTTGGGCCTGGTCGGGTCAGCAGCCATTCAAGTGTCAGATCGGCAGGTGAAAGAACAGAAAGAAAAGGTTGTGTCAGAGATTTGGCTGCCATTCATTGCTCAGGTCAGAGTTTGTCAGCTATTCAAGGGCCAGTTAAATGTTGAGTCCAGTCAGGTCAGCAGTAATTCAAGGGTCAATTCATGTTGGGATTTGGCTGCCATTCAATGGTTGGGTTCGGGCAGGAACATGGCAGCCATTCAAGGGACATGGCAGCTGGTCTAAAGTCAGGACAGGATAGGGACATGGCAGTCAGTCAAGGGTTGTGGCAGGTTGGGGACAAGCAGCCATTTCAGAGTCAGGTTCGGTCCAGGATACAGCAGTCATTCAAGAGGTCAGGAAACAGGAAGGAATGGTTGCATCAGGATTCGGCAGGTATATAAAGGGTGGGTCAGGGAACGCAGCAAAAATTCCAGAGGCAGCCATTGAAAGTTCCTGATTCTGATTAATTACAAAGACTAAAAATATTCATATATATTAAAGTATAAAACACCAGTAAAAGAATAGAGCACAGCAGTGCATATCTGCTTCCACATTCTTTGTACTACACTCTGAACACCTTGGACACAGTAAACTGACCCTTATAGTACCAATGATGGAGGTGGAGCTGGGTGATAGGACATGGAGGTACTACAGCACCACTAATGATTGGAGGACTACAACTTCATCGTGACAGTTAGCATAGAAAATCTAATGAGAAACATTGACATAGGAATTTATAATGGGAAATGTTGACATAGGAATTTACAATGGGAAATGTTGACATAGGAATTTATAATGCGAAATGTTGACATAGGAATTTATAATGGGAAATGTTGACATAGGAATTTATAATGGGAAATGTTGCTGCATAAATGTGACCAAAAATTGTGACAACAGGTTTGTGGAAAGGAAGTGTAGTGCTTTTTAATATATGTTACTGATTTTATTATAGGCAGTAGACCTTCTTGAAATGCCTTAAATCATACCACCGCTATCTCTCATACCTCATACATATTACGCAGTCCCACAAGGATATTCCAGTGACCTGGGGTGGTTGCCAGGCTTTTCTTTGTTTTACTTTCTCTCTCTCTATTCCCCACTTCCCCTTTTGGTTTGTCCTTATAATCACTCTCTTGCTTTTAAAACTCAAACAGGGGGCTCGATATTAGCACCCGCTATCGGGTGCGTTCCTGGCAGGGGGGCTCCGAAAATCGGGGATTCCCGGGGCGGGGCGGGAGCCCGGCTCCAACCCGCCCACTTCCGGGTTTCCCACAGACGCGCTGACATGCACGCGCAGCCCCCACGTGTGGGACTCCCGCAGGCAATTAAAGCCGGCGGGGTGCCACTTAAAGTATTTATTCTGGTATTTCAGGTCATTTAGAGACCTGATTAAGGAGATATTTTACATGGGGTGGGATTTAACAAACAACTGGAACTGTTTCCCGTACTGGGGGAAACACCCCCAGTTCAAATGGACGTGTTGCAGCTATCAGCCTGTGGCAGCTGCAAAGGTCCATTTGACAGGTTGTGGGAGGGGGAGACCCTCACTCATTGCAGGAGGCCACTCTGTCACTTTGGACAAAGTTTGGCCTCCACCACCCTCCTCCTAACAATAAAATTCACAAACTTGCACACTTACCCCGGGGTCCAGAGACATGTATCTACCTTGCGGACCCCCTCAGATGTACATCTTCCGGATGGGGGCCGCTGTAGCTGCAGTCATGACCTCCTTGGAGGGCAAACAGCAACACCAACCTCACCAGCCTCGCCGTCCACCTCTGACACGTGGAGCTCCACAACACAGTGCTGTGACACATCCACCTGCACAGCAGGAGGGAGGGCAACCGCTGAGAGAGATGCATCACAGAAGGCACTACCCTCGCCACAGGGTCCACAGACTGAGGCTCAGCTTCCTGGACCCCTCTGAGCAGCAGTGCACACGGAGGCGCAGAGTCACTTGACATGTAGTCGTGGACATCTGCAGCCTCCTTCATGCCGTGCTGCTCCCGGCTTGCCCGAGCACCATCTTCTTACCTGTCGCTGTCAAAGTCACCACTGCCCTCAACAACTTCTCCTCCACATCCTTCCAGGGTGCCACCGGGGACATCGCCGACGTCTCCCAGTCGTCTGCACAAAAGAGCCCTGCAAATACCCCTACACCCACTCTGCAGTGACACAATGAGTAGGTGTAGGTCTTCATTGTGATCCTCAGGAAAGGGCATTATTTCACAAACCAGACAGGATTCGCAAAGACGTGGCAGTAGTGGTGCCAATATAATATGTAATGTGAGTTGGTCAGAAATCAAATATAAGTAAAAACCATGACAAACCCTCAAACACCCTTGTGCATCCCCTTCATGCTCACAACACGTTTGCCTTACACTTCTTACTGCACATATGTGATGCATGCCCTGTGGCTGCAGCACAGGTAGTGGCAGGTTGAGTGAGGCTGACCGTGAAAGAGATGCATGAGAGGGTGAGTATGAGAGAGAGCCATGAGATTGTATGAGGATTGGGTTGAGTGGTAGTGGCGGGATGAGTACTGGCGAGGTGAGTAAGTGCAGGTAAGATGAGGATGAGGTTTGAGTGGGTGTGAGGGGTGATGTGACAGAGTAGTGTTGGCAGTGCAGAAGGAGGTGTGGGGTGGGGACGGTGATGTGGCAGACGGAGTGTAGGGGAATGAGTAAGTGTACTCACTTTGCTTACCTACATAGGTCATTGCAGCGCCTCCTGCACTGTATGCAGGTGCGCAATATGTTGGTGGTGCTGGTGACCTCCTCTGCCACCTTGAGCCAGGCCTTCTTGGTGGCAGAGGCAGGCCACTTCCTCCCGCCCGCCGGGGGGAAGATCTCTGTCCTCCCCCTCCTCCTCACCCCATCCAATGAGTGAGTGAGGCATCATTAAACCTGGGAGCAGCCTTCCCTTGGGCTGCTCCCTGCTGTATTTTTTCCTATTTCTTGCAGCATCAGTCAGTGGAGGACTGCCCCTTTAAATATAGCTCCTCCAGCTGACAGACCTTACTGCACATGTGCAGTCCGCTCGACGCGCAGCTCAGCAGCGGGGAACCCGGAAGACCAGGTCAGTGGATCCAATCAGCCTGCGATTGCGCGCGGGGCAGACTGATTTCACCGGGCGCGTGGGTAACCCCCCCGCCGCGAACCCGCCGCCCTGCTAATATCGAGCCCATGATTTCCCTTTCATAAAACCATGTTGACTCTGCCTAATCATATTATGATTATCTAAGTGCCCTGTTACCACTTTCTTAATAATGGATTCCAGCATTTTCCCGACGACTAACTGGCCTGTTGTTCCCTGTTTTCTCTCTCCCTCCTTTCTTGAATGCAGGGTCACATTTGCTACCTTCCAATCCGCTGGGACCGTTCCAAAATCAAGGGGATTTTGGAAGATCATAACCAACGCATCCACTATCTCTGCAACCGCCTCTTTTAGAACTCTCGGAGGTAAGCCATCAGGACCAGGGGATTTATCAACTTTTAGTTCCATTCGTTCCATTTTTCTCTACTGATATAAACTGTTTTAAGTTCCTCACTCTCAATGAACCCTTGGTTCCCCACTATTTCTGGTATGTTTTTTCTGTCTTCTACTGTGAAGACAGATACAAAATATTTGTTTAACACATCTGCCATTTCCTGATTCCCCAATATAATTTCTCTTGTCCCGGCCTCCTGGTTCACTTTTGCTACTCTCTTCCTTTTTACATACTTGTAGCAGCTATTACAATCTGTTTTTATATTTCTTGCCAGTTTACTCTCATATTCTATTTCCTCTCTTTTTATCAATTTTTTGGTCGTCCTTTGCTCCACAATGTGGAGCATTTTAGTTGAATTTGAGGATTTCTTCAAGATGTCGGAATAATTGCGATCAAGTAGCAAAAAGATTTAGTAGCTGTTCTTCCAGCTGTGGGTCTGGGTTTTAAATCCAAACTAGGTTGAAGGTCTCCCCTTCCCACTGGCTATGAGTCCTCGGTTAAATAAGTTGCAACCCTTTTCGAAGGAGCCAAGGTTACCGAGCACTCAACTGTCCTCAATTTGGGAAAAAAAAACACAATTTAATTTAGCAAAGTTATTATAATGTTTGGTGTGGGAAATGGTATTGTCATACTGATGCACTGGGGGAGTGATCTTCTGGCGCACATTGTTGGAAAATAGAGGGCGTTTTACCATGCTTTTACCTGACCTGAAAGTGCATAATGCTGAGTAGCAAAAATGGAAAAAGTGTGACATCGCTCACCTTGTTAAGTACCAACATTCAACATTTGGAATAACAAATCAATATCAGCTCCCCACGTGGCCTTGTAGATAAAGACACTGCCCGATGTAAGTCATACCGATCTGAACATCCCCAGTTTTATTCCCTGTGAGTGCCAGGTTAGCTGATCTCAGTGCCCCTAGGCTAGGGAGGGAAAAAGAAAATCAACCTGGGTACCTCTCCCGATCGCTATCCCATGGTCCCTGCTAGGAAGTACACAATGTGGATGTCAGACGAGATCGCAGGATTGGGTTCGGCAGCGATGCCTTCCATGGATGAAATGCCTGACACTCGCTGTGACTGTTTTAGCTCACGGATAAAGAATGGCCATGTATGTTAGGTACATGAGATCTACTTGCACCCATGGAAATGTGCCCCATGAAGAGTCAATGGGGCCCATTTTGACCTTCGGGCGGTGCACCGGTGGAGCGCGCTGGTAGGCCACCCATTCCGGTGGTGAAGTGGTTCCCATGTCTTTGAGGCCCTGGCCTCATTTACATTGGCCAGGTGAGCTGCACGGCACCAAACAGGCTCCCCGACGCAGCTTGCCAGATTCAGCAAAGGAAAATGGGCCAGAGCTACCGCGTAAGTTTCGGGGTGGGGGGGGACACAATCATGGAGGGTGGGGGTCCAGGGGCAGCGGCGGCCCAGATTATTTTTGTGGGCCCCGGAGGTGCTGCTCCGAGGCCCACAAAAGTAATTCAAGACTTACCTTTGCTGAGCCTCTTCCCTTCCATTGCCCGTGGAACTTGTGGGAGCCTGTACTGTGCAGGCTAAGACCAGTTCCTACCTTAAATGGCAATTGGGGCTCTATTTACGTCATAGGTCCCTGATTCCAATGAACAGGCAGGCGCTTTGGATACCCGGTGGTTGGCCCCTTTCAAAATGGAGCCGGCCACATTGCCGGTGTTAACAAGGCGGTAAGGCGACTGAACCCCATTTTGAGGCTGTTACCGCCCCATTAACGCCAAGCCATGGCAGTGAAAATCAACACAACTACTTTAGGAGGAAGAAAGAAAATTGGGGAAAAAAAACTAATAACCATTATAAATCAAAATCAATGCTCAAGACTTCCTGCTCCACTGATTATTACTATAACGGTCACAGAACTGGGGCACCCAATAGATTTCCAACAGTATTTAAAAACCTGCATCAAGTTCAGATCCAACTTGAATAAAAATTCCCATCATCTCCTGGGCATAGATTCAGAATCACATCTGCTATCATTTTTTTTTATTATTGAAGTGATTTACCCCAGCCTCCAACAATGATTTTGGTTTTTTTCACTGTAACCTTACTCTAAAAATTGTTCTTTAACTTTTTTTGGTTTATATACAAACTGGTTTTGTAGTTTCGGTCATTGTTTGTGAGGCTATTAAAATGCCAACTGTTTAAAATCCGAGCATTTAAAAGGATGACATGAACAAGCTCAAATGGGCTGCAAACAAATGTTTCCAAAGGTTTCTAGGAGGCTTGTTTAGAAATCCCAGTACCCCTGGTGATGATCTGCCTCTGGAGTGAATCCAGGTCGTCGCCAGGGAAACAGGTTCCTGGAAACACTTTAGATAAACGCAGAGCCGCATGGAGTGACTTCACTTGGCTCGTGTGGGGCATGGGGGGGCGGGCCGGGGGGGGCCGGTCGGGGGGAAGGGGAGGACAATTGTAAAACTGAAATATTTAGCCTGTACATGATGGCAGTACCTGCTTCTTGCTGTCGATAAAGGAGGGGAGAGGTGTCATAATACAAACTTGTGTCGTCCAAAAAAAACCACATGAATTCAAATATAAAGTCAGAACTGCTGCACAAACTGCATTCTTCCTTTGACTGGAGGAGGCTGCCTCTTTGACATTGCATGTTAACTAGCAATCAGATGACTGTCTCACTGATAAATGTCCTTGTTTTTTCTCAGCTTCAGGTTAAGAATTCTTGTTTTCTTGCAGCTGAACGTCTGAGCTTGTAAAAGGTCAAGGTGACAGAAGACAGCAGTCCTGGAGGGAGAGACGGCATGGCAGATTACTCTGCATGGGGTCATTTACTGCTTTCACTGACCCAAGCAAGAATAATTGAACACACAACAACTTTGTGGGGGAGGTTAAGCACTCCTTATAGTTTTCTTACCCTCATAAGTTTTTTTCCAGGCTTCAGTGTACAATTTTTTTTCTAAAGACATTATTTAGGTTAATGCATTGTCCCTTTAAGATCTGTAAGATTTACAGTATTCACTCCATTTACAGAATGTAAAGAGTCCTTGACCATTTCTCTGAATCTAATTCAGGGCATTCAATTATAAATGAGCTAGAGAGAATCATTCATTACAGTATCTAATTGCAAGTGTGTAAGGTCGCATGATGCACAGTGTTTTTGACGATTCCACAGACACTGAATTACAGGTCTGAGCCATGCCATGAGAGGAGGCCAAAAAGGTTGGATGCCACCTTCCAGAAAGTGAGAGACAAAAATAAACAAAATTAAAAGCCCAGATTACTCTTAATAAAGAGTAATCATTTGCCTGAGGAAGGAGGAAATCTCCGAAAGCTTGTGAATTTAAAATAAAATTGCTGGACTATAACTTGGTGTTGTAAAATTGTTTACAATTGTCAACCCCAGTCCATCACCGGCATCTCCACATCATTAATAAAGATCTTCAGAGCAGGATTGACAGGGGCCCAGGAGCCATTCAATGAAAGGAATGTACACGCTAAGGGAGACTTAAAGGGGAGGTAGGTACAAAATACATGTTTCTATATACCCCCGAATATAAAACTCTTCCATTTAGCGTGCATTTCATCCATCACACTTCTGTGTCACACTATAATTCATCCAAATTTCTGTGTCACATTCACACTTCATTGACTGAAATGTCAGGTTGATAAAACAACAACAAATGACACCTGTACAGGCAACGAGCACACCAATCATAAGTGGGCAAAGCAACAACATACATTTCTAAGGACAAGATTTAGACAGTCTCTGCCCAGTCAATCAAAAGACTCATATCAGCATACTATCTATCAGCCAACAACCTGGACTCCTCCATCACCATCCTTGTGCATGCCCTATCACACCGGCAGCATAAACCCACCAGAGGTGAGGGCGTAGTGGTATACAGTCGGGTGGGCTTGGTTCTGGGAGTCCTTAACATTGGCTTGGAACT
Source organism: Heptranchias perlo (assembly GCF_035084215.1). Taxonomy (NCBI): domain Eukaryota; kingdom Metazoa; phylum Chordata; class Chondrichthyes; order Hexanchiformes; family Hexanchidae; genus Heptranchias; species Heptranchias perlo. Next base: position 47,229,301 of record NC_090342.1, read on the forward strand.
TGGCTTCAAGTCTATTAAGGATGTTTGAAAACAACCAGTCAACAATGAACAGTCAGGAAAAGCTACCAATAGAGAAAGAAGAAACCATTCTAAATGGTTCTTGAAAGTCATCTTGGACTAGCACTAAAATGAGAAATTTATATATGGCATACGGCTGTCTCGAAAGACGATGGTGTAAACGCCAAAGCAGTTTAGTTACTTTGCCGTGCCGCAACATGGTGAGTGGCTGAAGAGTGCAATTCTGGAGCAACAGTCGTTGCCACAGATGATGCAGGTGTAAATTACAGGGCCAGGTGATGAAGCCCGCACACTGTTAACTCTTGAAGCCTGACACACTTTCCTCTTTACTCTCTTCTAAAATAAGAAATTTAATACTGGAAGTAAGGTTTGTAAAATAAAGATATTAAAACTGGAACATTTAGCTCCCACGATAGTGTTAGGTGGGGAATTCAGTAGAGGAGGGGAAGGATATGGAGATCAATGGCAGGTACGTCGATCAAGTAAATTGATTTGTCCTGGATGCTGTTGAGCTTCTTGCACCCATCCAGGTGAGTGGTGAATAATCCATCATAGTTTTTTTTTCATAAAATATACTTTATTCATAAAATTTGCAGCAATACATACAATACAGTTGTCATATCACATTCCAACATACACAATACAGATTATACAATTTGCAGGTTATATCAAGTGCAGTTCAATGAACACATTGTACATAATTACAGTTCATGACACTCTCGGGTGCCTCATTGCATTACACTCAATAAAGATTATTGATTACAGATTTATTACAGGTACACTACAGATTCATTATGTACAGGTACATTACATCAATTTGAATTTTACATTCTGCCCGGGGGGGTTTTTCCCTGATTGCAGCCCCTCGGTATACAATGGCGGGAAGGCTCTGAACGGTTGCCTTTCCCCACAGAGCCTTTGCAGCGGCCGCACCCAGCTTCAGTGCGTCCCTGAGCACGTAGCCCTGGACCTTGGAATGTGTCAGTCTGCAACACTCGGTCGAGGACAGCTCCTTGAACTGGAAGACCAGAAAGTTTCGGGCAGGCCAAAGGGCGTCTTTCACCGAGTTGATGGTCTTCCAGCAGCAGTTGATGTCTGTCTCGGTGTGCGTCCCCGGGAACAGCCCGTAGAGCACAGAATCCTGTGTTACGGAACTGCTCGGGACGAACCTGGACAGATACCACTGCATCGCTCTCCAGACCTTCTTTCCGAAGGCACATTCCAGAAGGAAGTGGGAGACGGTCTCGTCTGCACCACAGCTCCTCAGGGACAGTGCACGGTAGCGCTGAGACTCCATGACTGCATGAAGGATCTGATGGGAAGGGCCCTTCTCACCACCAGCCAAGCTAGCTCTTGGTGCTTGTTTGAAAGCTCTGGCGATGAGGCGTTCTGCCAAATGACATCGACAGTCTGCTCAGGGAAACAACTGATAGGATCCACCATCTCCTTTTCTCTCAGGGTCTCGAGGACATTACGTGCAGACCACTTGCTGATCGCTTTGTGGTCAAAGGTTTTTTTTTGCTCCTGACTTGAGCCTTGTAGATGGTGCAGAAGCTTTATAGGGTCAGGAGGTGAACCACTCATTGTAGAGTACCCAGCCTTTGCCCTATTCTTGTTAACATGGTGTTTATATGGCTGATCCAGTTAAGTTTCTGGTCAGTGGTGACCTCCAAGATGTTGATAGCGGGGATCTCGACATAGGTGGTGCAATTGAAAGTCGGGTGGGTGGCTGGGTTTTCTCTTCTTCATAACAATCATTACCAGGCAATTATGCGGTATAAATGTTAGTTGTCACTTGTCAGTCTGGATCCTGCTGCAGGCTGGTATAAGCTGCTTCATTATTAGGAGTGTTGCGAATGGAACCGATGACTGAACAGCTCCACTCCTGAGAGAAGCTCATTGATAAAGGAGCTGAAGATGGTTGGGTCAAGGACATTTCACTGAAGAACTCCTTCATCAACGTCCTGGGCTCTGAAAACCACGACCATCGTCCAATGTGCCTTGTATGACTCCAACCACTGGAGGTTTTCCCTTTGACCCCTCAGTGACCTCAGTTTTGCTAGGGCTGCTTGGTTCAGTCAAATACTGCCTTGATATTAAGGACATTTCACCTCTCCTCTGGCATTCAGCTCATGTCCATGTCTGGTTTAAGGCTATGATAAGGTCTAGAGCAGAGTAGTTCTGGTGGAATCCGAACTGAGCTTTGGTGAGTAGGTTATTGGTGATTAGTTGTTGCTCATTGAACTATTGATGACTCCTTCCATCGCTTTACAAATGATTGGGAGGAGGTTGATAGGGCACTAATTAGCTGAGTTTGATTTGTCCTGTTTTTTTGTGGATAGGACATACCTGGACAATCTTCCATATTGTTGGGTAGATGACAGTGTTGCAGCTGCACTGGAACAGCTTGGCGAGGGAAACTAGCTAGTCCTGGTGCGCAGAACTTCAGCACTACAGCTAGAAAATTGTCAAGGCCCTTAGCTTTTGCTGTGCCCGATGCAATCAGCCACTTCTTAATGTCATGTGGCATGAACCAATCTGACATCGATGATGGTGGAGACCTCAGAAGGAGGCCAAGTAGAATCATCCACTTGGCATATTTGGCTGAAGACACTTACAGGCACTGTAGCCTTATTTCCTTGCACTCACATGATAAGTTCCACCATGATTGAGGAAGGTTCATGGAGCCTCCTCTTCCTGTTATTAGTCTGACTGTCTATGACCATTCTCGACTGGATGTAGTAGGGCTGCAGAGCCTTGCTCTGATCTATTGGTTGTGGAATCACTTAAATCTGCCTGTAGCTTGTTGCTTTTTATGGTTAGCATGCAGGTAGTCCTGTGTTATAGCTTCACTAGGTTGATACCTCATTCTAAGGTATGCCTGCTCTGCTTCTGGCACACCTTCTACACTTCACATTGAATCAGCTTGATGCTGATCGAGAAGTGAGGGATGTGCTGGGCCATGAAATTACGGATTGTGATAGTAGACAATTTTGCAGCTTCCAATAGCCCACAGCAACTCATGAATGCCTAGTTTTGAACTGTTGGATCTGTTGTCAGTCTGTCCCGCTTAGCACTGTGGTAGTGCTACACTACACAGTGGAGGGTGTTCTTATGGTGTGGATGAAACTTTGTCTTCACAAGGATGTGGAGTGGTCACTTCTAGCAATGCTTTCACGGGCAGACAGATCTGTGACAGGTAGACTAATGAGGACAAGGTCCTGATGGTTCCCTCACCACCTTACGCAGCCTCGGTCAGGCAGCTAAGTCCATTAGGAATTGGCCAGCATGGTCAGTGGTGAGATTACTAAGCCACTCTTGGTGGTGGACAATGAACTCCCCCACCCAGAGTACATTCTGCACCCTTCCTTCCGCCAAAGCTTCCTCCAAGAGGTGATTAACGGGTATTGATTCATCAGTTGGGAAAGGGAGGGAGGAGTGATAGGTTGTGATGTTTGACTTTTTTTGACTTGAAGGCATGAGACTTCATGGGGTTCCAAGCCGATGTGAAAGATTTCCAGAACCAACCCCACCCGACTGTATACCACCGTGTCTCTTCCTCTGGTGGGTCTATGCTGCCAGTGTGACAGGACATGCCCAAGGATAGTGATGGCGGAGTCTGAGTTGTTTGCTGATAGATAGTCTGACTATATCAGGCTGTTGATTGACTAGTCCGTGGGACAGCTCTCCCAACTTGGGTACCAATCCCCAAATGTTAGTGAGGAGGACTTTGCAGGGTCAACTGGGCAGAGACTGTTTAAGTCTTATCCTGATACAATGCCTGTGTCGTTGCCGATAGGGTCTTTCTGATTTTCTATTCCTTATTTTTCAATACATACCTGTTGCTTTTATGAACAAAATCCTTACCAATGCAATGAAAGTGGGAGATATTACACATGTGAAAATACTAATCACCGAGTACATTGGCAACTATCAATATTGTGTTGTTTTACAACAGTACAATAGTTTAATTACATTTCTCTTTTTGAAAATTCTCTATTGGTCCTTTCTTTTCTAACATTAAAAAAAAGTTCCAGGCATACAATGGAATATTTCAGCAGCATCAGTTGTGAGAAACCCCTCATGATTCACCTGTGTCAAAAACACTTGTGAATGATGGTTCCTTCTCACATAGAAATAATGCAGCCTCATTGGTCAATATCCTGTACATCCAGGGCCTTTTATAAGTTGATGCCCAGGAGCAGGAAATTCATCACAATGATTTTTGTCAGGTAAGGGTATCAATGGATATGGAGCAAAGGCGGGTAAATGGAGTTAAAGAAAGAACTTGCATTTATGTAGTGCCTTCCACGACTTCAGGATGTCCCAATGTGCTTTACAGCCAATTAAGTGCTTTTTTGAAGTGCAGTCACTGTTGAAATGTAGGAAACGCAGCAGCCAATTTGCACAGAGCAAGATCCCACAAACAGCAATGTGATAATGACCAGACAATCTGTTTTCCAGTGATGTTGGTTGAGGGATAAATATTGGCCAGGACACTGGGCGGGGGGAGGAAGCTCTCCTGCTCTTCTCCGTATAGTGCCATGGGATATTTCACATCCACCTGAGTGGGCAGATGGGGCCTCAGTTTAATGTCTCATCTGAAAGACGGGAAATGAGGTACATATCTGCCATGATGTAATCGAATGGCGGAACAGGCTCGAGGGGCTGAATGGCCTAATCCTGTTCCTATGTTCCAATGAAATGAAAGAAACACGTTGACTGCAGGGAATTAGTTACCACTCAAGCCACTAAATCCAGAATACATGGGACATTTCAGAAGTATCATTTGTGGGACAAGCAGACAGTGGGCACCTTGTCCTCATATGAAAGATTACCATAATTTACTGACACTGTGCACGCTATGGTCTTTCACACCTGCTAGAAGACTTTCATAGCTTGCCAGCTCTGAGATTCATGCAAAACCTATACTTATTTTAAACAAGTTACTAAAGCCAGTAACTGATTGCTTTCATGGTCTAATCCGAGCCGTTTTAATGTGCACATTAGTGAGGCTGGCAGCAATGCCTTTGAGACGGTTATTGCATTTTTCCAGAAACTGCAACAGAGAGTGGTCCCACGAGACACTGGGCTTAACCACCTTTATATTACGGAACTGCTTCCAAATGTTCCAGTCTCTGCTGGATCCCACGCTGCTCAATCTGCCCCGTTAATACTGCATCACGTATATAAGAACGGCACAGTTGCTTAAAAGTTGCATTTTCAACGTTGTCATCCTGGCCATGACCTCTCCCGATATCAGGGAAGGTCCACACCCACACACGAGCAATGGCTAAAATGCCGGTAACACAAGGCCGAGATCACAATTAAAATGGCAAATGCCTGCCAGAGGTAGCCATTTATTCCACACCGAGGGCTAATGGAAGGATCCAGCGAAACAACCTTGCAAGCAGCATCTCTCTTGCCTCCGATGGGCCCCTGCCAGTGGTTTATGCAGTAGGGCCTCATAGTGTTATTGCCCCCTTTACCCGTGAGGTAAAAAAGGGCATAAAAATCATGGCCCAACCTTTTTCCTTTGTACATTAAACGTGGCAAATCCAGTCTGAGATGTCAGCCGCTTAACTCAAGTAGCTAATTGTTTAAGGCCACACCAGATAACTAACTGGTTATTTTGGTAACCTTGAATGCTCTAGAAGTTTTCAGTAACTTGTAATTAAATTCATTTCCTCCAGATGACAGACATGTAGAGTTTTGATAAACAACACAAAACAAATGTAAAAACATAATCGACTGTGTCGTTGGCTACATTGTGGTTTTTCTTAAAGTAAGCTAAACTTAAGCTGTCCACAGAAGTGTGTTCTGTGGCAATAAATCACAAACAGATTTGGTACCACAGGATATTTATATATTTTTTTAAAGAAATCTCAGAACAAAATCAAGACCAAAGTGATTACGTCAGCGTTGAATCTTATTTTTAATTAAACACATTCCTTTCCTCTTGCATAGAAGGTAGGCCACACTGTCCTTTTTTCATATAAAAAACATTTGTGCAGATTCAAAGTTTCTTTGATCTGCACAGAAATACCAAACCAAAAATAAGCTTGAACTTTTAAACCTGACGTTCACGGCCCATAAATTTTCCGGCACGTGTTTATGCTGTCACCCTTTGTCAAACATTCCGGGCATACCAGACAATGAGTTTACCTGGAAAGTGGAGCCGCAGAGCAGGTCACAGACTCAATGACAGACAAGAATGCTGGCCGCAGTGCAGGTCAGCAGCAGTCTGAAGTTGTAACCGGCTGGGGTTCCCACCCCCGGCCATTTATTTTGGGGGCTGAATCAAAGAGCTCATTCTGTTCAGTGGTGCAAGCTGACTGGGAATCAGCGGCTACAAAGTGAGTCGACACCTGGAAGCAATTTAAGGAAACAGGGAGGAAGACCCTGCCCACTTCTCTCTCTCTCTCTCTCTCTATCTCTATCACGCGCAATAAGAATGTTTTGCATTGCTTACTTTACAATGTTAAAAAGAACAACACTTTGGTTCTTCTGCGTTGCACATGCTAAGAGGAATTTCAAGCCAGCCAGCATAACGAATCAGAGGATGAGAATCACACTAAATATATATTATCCGTAGCTGCAGATAAAATACCAATCCAAAATTTCTTTCGAAATCCTATGCATGAATTAGGTTTTTGATTCTGACACTGGGTCCCAAAACTATTAAACATTTAACTCCCCAACACTTCCGTTCTCCACCTAATCAAAAACCAAAAAGTCTCAAGAGTAAAATGCAACAAAAAAATACTTTCTAAGCTAAAAGCAAGTCTTCTGGTGCCTCACAATTGGTGACTCAAAAATCTGTCCGTTTTATAATGACACCATGCTCTGTTTGATTCAGTCTAAGCTTTATAAAAGCACTGTGCTGACTCAGTCCCCTCTCTATAAGTTTTATAATGAAACTGTGCTCTGTTTGATTTAGTCTCTATATGCTTTATAACGCCACTGTGCCTTACTCTGCTCTCTAAATTTTATAACGACATTATAATAACACCATACTGTTTGATTCAGTCTCTATCTGTAAGTTTTATATTGGCTCTATGCTCTTATTCAATCTGTTTGTAAATGGGAACTGACGGGCTGCCCAGGGGAGCTCGTTGGCCGCCCGCAGACCACCAGCCGAATCCTAATGAGGCTAGGCCCTTAAAATGGACCGGGCCTCCCGTCGGGACTATCAGGCAGTCAGCTGGCTGCCCAAAGTCCGCTCAGGGAGAAAATCTACCCCATTACTTTTCAAATATTTCAGCTTTAAAGTATTTCACTTTATGACATCATTCTCTATTTAACTCATTTTCTGGCCTATTCCGTTTGCTCAAACAGTTACTTTTATGACCATACTTAAAGTATTTCAAAATGAGATTTGTAGTTAAGAGGTGTTCAAAATTATTAGCATTTTTTTTAGAGTAAGTAAGGAGAAACTGTTTCCACTGGCAGAAGGGTCGATAACCAGAGGACACAGATTTAAAGTAATTGGCAAAAGAATCAGAGGAGATGAGAATTTTTTTTACGCAGCAAGTTGTGATTTGGAATGTACTGCCAGAAAGGGCGATAGAAGCAGATTAAATAATAACTTTCAAAAGGCAATTGGATATATACTTGTAAAGGAAAATCTTGCAGGCCTATGGAGAAAGAGCAGAGGAGTGGGACTAATTGGATAGCTCTTTCAAAGAGCAGACACAGGCACAACAGGCCGAATGGCCTCCTTCCGTGCTGTATCATTCTATGATAAGAGTTAGTTGACACTAACTAGCAATCTAGGCAGAAAATAAGATGACAGATAAGGACAGGTCAACTTGATAACGAACATTTAATAAAACAAGGCAATACTGCACTAAATTGAAGGTGTTCAAATAATCAGAATTTTAAAAAGCTCCCAGTGCTAAAATGCTTATAAAACAGGAATATTACAAGAAAATACAGAGCTATGGGATAATAAATCGGATTTGTTTAGGATTGTTTTAGCAAAGGGCCAATACAGACCCATAGACGAAAAGACTCCTTCTGACGGCAAAATGGCATTTGGGCCAATTCCCCAAATTGAACAACATGGTGGCTTTGCATTAAGGCCGTTGAAACACTTTAGCAGAGGCACTTTCCCTGTATGCCTCCCAAGGGTGTAGACGGCACATTTAAAATCGTACACACTCGTTCCAAAATAGTACTTGGCCTACACGTGCTGGAGAGAGCCAGGAGCAAGCTTCCCCAGAGAATTTTTGATTTTTATTTATTTAAGAAATGGTATTCTGGTTAATCTTAGGACATCCCTCGCCCTGCCTTCCCCCCCACCGAGGCACAGACCACCCCCCGAGGCACAGACCACCCCCCGCACCCACGAGGCACAGTCTCCCCCCCCACCAACCCCTGGTGTGGCACAGGCCCATCCCCCACAATGAGGCACAGTCCCTCCCACCACGAGGCACAGACCTCCCAGCTCCACAGAACTACTGCGGGCCACTGTCGGCCCGCGCTCACCCCTCTCCCGTACTCGTTCAACCCCCCTGAACCTATCTGAGGGCCACTGGTGGCAATGCAGCCGGCCCAAGTTGGTCATCTTCAAACCTGCAAGTTACCTCAGCCTGCCCAATTGGTGTCCACAGCAATATGCTGATAAGGCCCGAGACCCAATTTGAGATGAGCCTCAGAACTCTGGCATGCGCTCGGAGCATGCTGCATATTTTCGGCCTGAAATCAGGTCTAAACCAATTTCGAGCCCTTAGCCTCAACTGTTTTCCAGACACTACGAACAACCCTAGAACAATGTTTTTCAAATCATATATAACCATAACCCAAATAGACAAAACTTCCCTCTAACACTAGTAAGATGCAATTGGATTACAAAAGCTAGTAAAAGATTACAAGAAAGGTCAAAGTAGTAGATTCAAGTGGGCATTTACACTAATGACCACTATTCATAGACTTAATGGTTGTAATCATGGGATTTACTCCATGTTCTAAGCATTTGATAATGTAATTAGATGCCTATTCATTACTTCAAGACTGGTTTGAAATCTCCTACACTACATATTAAAATGCTATGATGTACAGCACTGGGACAGAGTTAACTGGGGAAAGGCTTTAACACAACTCATTATGATAATATCGATGCTTTAGATTATGATATAAAATGGACAAAAAGAGATTGCTTCAGTGTTTTAAAATCTATTCAACATAGATTTCGAGAAGTGGGATAATTAGCATTTTTCGCTACAGTTGGGTGTAATAAAAAGAGTGGGGTTAATTGTCATTTGCAGAATATTTTATTCAAGTCTAAATATAGATAAAAAGGGTTGACCAAGTTCATGTTCAAACTCAGAGTTTACTCCTGGATGTGAATTAGCAATCCCATGGTCCTCTTCCTCTGTCAAAGAGCTAATATATCTGTCCTGTCAAACGCTGCACAAACGATGGTTTATGTCAAACTGTTCACCCCACAGGCTACACCAGACTGTCAGCAACATGTCATCTCTAAATGTGTGCGAGTTAGCAGATACAATAAAACAGTACAAACAAATTTTAACTCTACCATAGAATTGAAAAACACCAGGCTAGTTCCTATTTATTTCTGTATCATTCAGTTCATTCTATGTCATAATAAAGCCTGTTTGCTGCAACAAATCACGCATGAATTATTAGACCAGTCCACATTGTGTCCTGCATTCTCCTTTAAGTTGAACGCCTCAAATTATAGCTACAGAAACAAAATCATTTCTCCATTATTTTGTAGTTGCCAGGGTAACATTCAACCAATATGCCATAATTTAGCTCTTTTAGGATTGATCTTAGTATTTTTCTCCCCTCTCCTGAATGCACCGATTGATGCTCGGGTACCGAACCACCAGTACCTCACTGAAGTTGGCATTCTTCCTGTGTGAACCCAGAAAATTCTTCCTTCTTTCTTCAGTTTTTCTAGGTATTTTTCTGTGTATGGGGGCGGAGTGGTATATGACAACTATGTATCTTATTTTCATCCATACTAAACTGCAAGACAGATTTGCAAACATGAAAGATGAAAGAATGAACTTTCATTTATTTAGCGCCCTTCATGACCTCAGCATGTCCCAAAGTGCTTTACCACCAATGAAGTACCTTTGAAGTGTGGTCACTGTTGTTTTCTAGGCAAATCCTAAGGCCAGTTTTCACACAGTGAGGAAAAGAAAGAAGAAAGACTTGCGTTTATATGACGCCTTTCATAGGAACATAGGAACAGGAGTAGGCCATTCAGCCCCTTGTGCTTGCTCCGCCATTTGATAAGATCATGGCTGATTTGTGATCTAACTCCATATACCTGCCTTTGGCCCATATCCCTTAATACCTTTGGTTGCCAAAAAGCTATCTATCTCAGATTTAAATTTAGCAACTGAGCTAGTATCAATTGCCGTTTGTGGAAGAGAGTTCCAAACTTCGACCATCTCAGGATGTCCCACACGCTCTACAGCCAATGAAGTACTTTTGAAATTTAGTCACTGTTGCAATATAGGAAACATGGCAACCAATTTGCACACAGCAAGATCTCACAAGCAGCAATGAGATCAAAAAGGGGAGATTTTAAGTTCCGAGCGGCTGGCTGGTGGAATGCGGGTGTCGGCTGCCCCGTTCGTGCAGTGTGCTCAGTCCACTTTGAGGGTCGGGCCTCTTTAACATACATCTGGCAAGCTGCACGCCTCAAACAGGCATCCAACTGCAGCTCTCCAGCTCTGGGCAGTGGAAAGGTCGGTCTGGGATGCAGGGTGGAGGGAGGGGGGTGGGGTTGCAATCGCAAGGAGGGGAGGGGGGAGTGTAGGGCAGAAGTGGCTAACATTATTCTTGTGGAGCCCACACTTCGCAATGCATTTGCCCAGTAAGAAATCTGGGGCAGAGCTTTTAATAAACCCCTCAACACTTTCTCACTTATGATTCAGCATTTTTATGACCTTCTTTCTCATGCTTTATTTTATCTTCTTTATTGTACATACAACTCTCTCTCCATTTTCTTTGCTTTTCCTTCAAAATGTATTTTAAGGTGCATTTACAACTGAGTGTTGCTGTCTCCCTGGAGGAGGCAGTCTCACTCCAGAGTCGGGATGGACTTTAATTGCACATTGAAACTATTCAAGTTTAGCATTGGAAACACACTGCACTGACACTAAACGTGTAGTGCCATTAGACCCTTAGTTCTTCCCTTTGTTTACATATCCCATCTTAACAGCAATAGATTTAGTAATGCATAATAAAGGGTTCCAGTCTACTAAATTAAAAATCATTTTCCGATTTTCATATTACAACAAAGTACCACTCAATTTAATAAGGGTGTAGCTATAATGACACTTGCACATCATCATGAAATGGTTTTGTATGAGCATCACTACAAAAGGGGTTGTATAACTCAGGACACTACTCACTAAACCAAAGCCAGGAGGTGAGAGAACTACTGCAGAAGGCCATCACAGAACCAGTTTGTGTTCATACCAAGAGGAGTATAACTCCAGCCAGTCTCTGACTTTCACTCACTTTGCATTTGCCAACAGACAACACACACAATGTCTAAGATGAAATAAATGGGCTTTGTGCAAGTTTTTAAAGGATGAACATTAAGTGGAATCCAATACACTGAGCCAGAAAATCGTTTGCATTATTCTCTGACAGAAACAGAATCTTGTTGCTTTTTTTATGTTTTGGTTTTACTTTACACAAAAGAATGTCATCGCGGTCCTGAGAGTTAAGTCCAAACACAAACCAGCTTTCTCCCAGTGAGTTGACACTGTATTATTGACATTATTGTTTGTGGTAATCCATTTCTTTTAAATACTTTGATGGCATGTTATGTCTGATCAATGTCTCAACTGCAATGTTGTGGAGTGATTACTGATATTCAAAGCCCATATTATGAGTTGCAGCTGAACCATTGCGAGGCTCACAAATGCTGCAATGATATGTAGATATTTTGTAACTAGTTATTTTATCTATTTTCAAGACTAAATTGTACAGTATAGAATAAACTGTGCTCAGGACGACACAAAGTATAATACCTGATAAGAATACCTGATATACTACCTCATGTATTGGCAGCACTTAAATCATATGTAATACTAAGTATTCACTTACGTAGGAATTATGTACAAAGCCATATCCTATCCATCACCAAGACCACTGTGACATAAAGATTTCTTTGGTCCATATTAGTTTTTCAATTTGGATACTTCATAATTAGAAATAGCACGCAAGGGGGTAAAAACCCAAGGTTACTTAGGTTATTTCTCAAAAGAGGTGCCTCAGAGACCAGTCTGGTTGTGGTAAGATTCACAATGTTTGAATTGCTAAGGAAAACACTATAGGGAGTCTAAGGTGCCAATATTATATGCAAAGATTTCACACTGTATGCCAAACGTTGTACACCATTGCCAAAGAGTGGCTATACATTTAACATTGTTAAAGGAAATGCAGCCTTTTGTTTCAGTATAACTTCAAAAGGGTTTGGATTATATTTCTTGGAAAGCTTGTTTGTCTACAGAGTCAGTTTTCAGCTTTACAGCCAAAGTAAGAGTTCTGTGTTTAAGTTTGTACCAGCCAGAAGAAAATCTAAGCTGCTTTTGAAACTGTATGTTTCATAGTGTAGGAAATTTGCTTCTGTTTGAAGTCTATTTATAAAGAGAAAGGGCCCAATATTAGGAGGGAGGCGGGTTGGCAGCAGGGGGTCGACTGGGCGCGTGGGTAATGCACCCAGTGAATTCGGGGTGTTCCGCACGCGATCGCAGCCTAATTGAAGGTATTTACATGTGCTTCCGGGTTTCCTGTTCTAGACCTGCACAGCGAGCGCACTGCGCACCCGCATTACAGGCTATCAGCAGACGGAGCCCTATTTAAAGGGGCAGTCCTCCAATGCTCCTCCTGCAGCAAAGAACCAATTTAGGATCATGGAGCAGGCCAGAGGCAAGGCTGCTCCAAGGTCCTCTGACTCCTCACTCCAGGTGCTGCTCGATGGGGTGAGGAGGAGGAGGGAAATTCTGTTCCCATCGGATGGGAGGAGGTGGCCTCCCTCCGCCACCAAGAAGGCCTGGCTGGAGGTGGCCGAGGAGGTCAGGAGCAGCGGCAATGTGTGCATAACCTGGGTCCAGTGCAGGAAGTGCTTTAATGACCTAACCAGGTCAGCCAAAGTGAGTATACTTACCATTCTCCCACACTCCGTCTTCCACATCACCTCCACCACCACACAACTCCTTCTGCACTGCCACCACAACGCTGTCGCATCACTCCTCACACCCACTCAACCATCATCCTCACCTTGCCTGCACTTGCTCACTGCCCCAGTTCCCATTCGAATACTACCACCCAACCCAATCCTCATACAACCTCATGGCTATGCCTCACACACACGCTCCCACGCATCTTCCTCACGCTCACCCCCACCCACACCAATGCATGCAGCGGGTCACCATGCAACCATCACCCAATCACGCCTCTGTGTTTTGCCTGATTAGAGAAGAGATGCCAGAATGCCCAGGAGGGGGCCAGGATCGGAAGGGGCCCGCCATACCAGGTGATCCTATTGGATGCACAGCAGCAGGCATTGGAAGTGAGCCAGACACTGGAGTGACTGTCCGTGGCAGACGCCGAGACTGGGAGTGCACAAGCGGCTGGTGACAGAAATCTAACACTCAGCACTCATGATAACGAATGATCTTAGCATCACTTGGCATCTGCAGCACCTCAACATCTGTCCACATGCTTAATATTGCTTTCTGTTCCCTTGCAGGGCCATCTGCAACCACCGTGACTGTGGAGGGCGATTCCTCAGAGGACCTGATGGCCTCTGAGGGTGCATCGTCACATCTGAGCCAGCCATCCACCAGCGCAGATACACACACCTCGGTGGGTCCCCGTCCTCACTTAGTTGGGCTTGCACATGGTAAGTCACAACGCACATGTCGCTACGAGCAGACCCTGGTGGCAGGGGCAGCCGTAGAGAGTCCGCGTTGGTGGGAGCACTCTTCTCCAGGCTTTGCTCAGCTGGATCCAGATACTGAACCCTGGGGGCCAGCCATGAAAAGGAGAGTCATCGAGGGCCAGCAGCACATTGCCGAGGTACTGGAACAGGTGCCACGCGCACTCTCCACAATCGCGCAGAGGATGGAGGAGTCCAACTCCTGCATGAGTGGAATGGTGGCACAGGTACAGGAGGGAATCTCCGAGATAGTGTCGCAGGGACATGAAGGCATCTCTGAGATAGTGTCGCGGGTAGGTGCGGGAATGTATGCGATGGAGGAAAGGCTAGCCTGCATTGAGCTTCAAGCACGGCTCAACAATGAGTCCATTCAGGCCCTGACAACAGCCGTTCGGATTCAGGGTGAGCAGCATTCTGCTGCCTTAGACTGGCTGACAGATACCTTACAACTGGCCTTCCAAGGCTTCACACAAGTCCTCCAAACTGTCGTCCCGCAGGGTGGAAGGAGTGATGTGGGCCTGGGCCAGGAGAGGGATGATGGTGAAAGGGGACATGGAAGTGGGGACGCCACTCAAAGCGCTCCAACATCTCACCCGTTGCCCCCCTCTCAACTAGTACCCGCAATGCTGCCCCCTCTCCAGGTGGCCGAGTCTGCCCCTGCACAGGTGCAGGTGGAGCAGTCTTTGGAGGGGCCCTCACGGGCATCGAAACCCAGAGGGCATCCATACAAAGCATCTCATCGGTCAGGGCATGGACAAGAGCAACCTGCTACCACCTCTGCTGAAGCCACAGGGGTAGCACCACGTAGGGGTTCCCGTAAACGTAAGGCGAAGGTTTTGTGAGCACAAAGGGGATGCACAAGGGTGTAAGACAAAATGTCATATTTTTGATTTACTTTTGTTTGTTTTTGTAAAAAAACATTAAAATTTGTTATCACCACTACTGCCACGTCTTTGCAAATCTTGTCTGGTTTGTGCAATAATGCCCTTTCCTGAGGATCACCATGAAGATCCACACCTGATGCCACCCATTGTGTCACTGCAGAGTGGGTGTAGGTGTATTTGCAGGGCACTTTTGTGCAGATGGCTGAGAGACGCCGACGATGTCCCCGGTGGCACCCTGGAAGGATGTGGAGGAGAAGTTGTTGAGGGAAGTGGTGACTTTGACCACTTCCCTCAACAACAGGTAAGAAGATGGTGCTCGGGCCAGCCGGGAGCAGCTCAGCATGAAGGAGGTTGCAGATGTCCACGACTACATGTCGAGTGACTCTGAGCCTTCGTGTGCGTTGCTCCTCGGAGAGGTCCAGGAAGCTGAGCCTCGGTCTGTAGACCCTGTGGCGAGGATAGTGCCTTCTGTGACGCATCTCTTTCTGCGGTTGCCCTCCCTCTTGCTGTGCAGATGGATGTGTCACAGCACTGTGTTGTGGAGCTCCACGTTTCAGTGGTGGACGGCATGGCCGGCGAGGCTGGTGAAGCTGTTCGTCCTCCGAGGAGGTCATGACTGCAGCTATGGCGGCCCCCATCCAGAAGATGTACGTTTGAGGGGGTCCGCAAGGTAGGTGAATGAGTCTGCACACCGGGGTTGAGGTTGCAAGTTTGTGATTTTTTTGTGTTAGGAGGAGGGTGGTGGAGGCCAAACTTTGTCCAAAGTGACAGAGTGGCCTCCTGCAATGAGTGAGGGTCTTCCCCCCCCACCTGTCAAATGGACCTTTGCAGCTGCCACAGGCTGATGGCTGCAACACGTCCATTTCAACTGGGAGTGTTTCCCCCAGTACGGGAAACACGCTCAGATGACCTGAAAATCCCATCCCTCCTAAAATATCCTCCAAATCAGCTCTCCTAACAACCTGAAGTATCAAATGAATTGCCTTAAGTGGTGTCCCGCCGGCATTAATTGCCGGCAGGAGTCCCGCATGCGGGATTGGGATGCGCGTCATTGGGGAACCCGGAAGTGGGCGGGTTGGAGCCGGGCTCCAGACCCGCCCCGGCAATCCCAAATTTTCGGAGCCCCCCCGCCACGAACGCACCCACTCGGCCATCCTAAAATCAAGCCCATAGTCTTTATTATTTTCCTTATTGAGGAGAACAGTGAAATGTAAGATTCACAGTTATATACGATATACTGTTCATGCTCCTGCTTTACTTAAATAAATCATCTTTCAGTTCAGAGCCTGAGTCTTATTCTGATAAGAATATATATTTAATCCACTTTTCAAAGAGAAGAGACTCACGTGGAGGAATATGATACATTCCAGTAGCCAGTGCACAAAGTAAGGGTTCTCTGTTGCAATTCCTGGGTCTCACTGTTGTTTACCTAGATATTAAGCAGGGAAAGGTACACTCTGGACTGTAGGGAACGTAAGGTCCACTTACAGGAGTGACCAACAATGCTGAACCTGAGGAAACATCTAGCATAAAAACCCAAAAATGTGACAACCACCTATTTGCACTTCTGCAAGATCATTCGCCTCTGCCCTGACCTTACCCCCGCTGCCATTGAAATTATTAATCACATGTTCATCACCTTCAGATTCAACTCCTCAAACACTCTCCTCACCAGCCTCTCAAGCTCCACCCTGTAAAAAATGGTATATGAAATAGTAAATGTCCAGGGACAGACAGGATAAAAACCAGTAAATGTCCAGGGACAGACAGGATAAAAACCAGTAAATGTCCAGGGACAGACAGGATAAAAACCAGTAAATGTCCAGGGACAGACAGGATAAAAAACAGTAAATGTCCAGGGACAGACAGGATAAAAAACAGTAAATGTCCAGGGACAGACAGGATAAAAACCAGTAAATGTCTAGGGACAGACAGGATAAAAACCAGTAAATGTCCAGGGACAGACAGGATAAAAACCAGTAAATGTCCAGGGACAGACAGGATAAAAACCAGTAAATGTCCAGGGACAGACAGGATAAAAACCAGTAAATGTCCAGGGATAGACAGGATAAAAACCAGTAAATGTCCAGGGACAGACAGGATAAAAACCAGTAAATGTCCAGGGACAGACAGGATAAAAACCAGTAAATGTCCAGGGACAGACAGGATAAAAACCAGTAAATGTCCAGGGACAGACAGGATAAAAACCAGTAAATGTCTAGGGACAGACAGGATAAAAACCAGTAAATGTCTATGGACAGACAGGATAAAAACCAGTAAATGTCCAGGGACAGACAGGATAAAAACCAGTAAATGTCCAAGGACAGACAGGATAAAAACCAGTAAATGTCCAGGGACAGACAGGATAAAAACCAGTAAATGTCCAGGGACAGACAGGATAAAAACCAGTAAATGTCCAGGGACAGACAGGATAAAAACCAGTAAATGTCCAGGGACAGACAGGATAAAAACCAGTAAATGTCTATGGACAGACAGGATAAAAACCAGTAAATGTCCAGGGACAGACAGGATAAAAACCAGTAAATGTCCAAGGACAGACAGGATAAAAACCAGTAAATGTCCAGGGACAGACAGGATAAAAACCAGTAAATGTCCAGGGACAGACAGGATAAAAACCAGTAAATGTCCAGGGACAGACAGGATAAAAATCAGTAAATGTCCAGGGACAGACTGTATTAAAGTACCAATAAATCCCCATGAATGGATGGTGTAAAAATGAATTCCCAGAGACAGATGGTATATAAAAAAACACAATAAATTTGCATGGATGAACAGTGTAAAAACACAATATAACTCCAGGGGTGAGTGGTATAAAAACAGTAAATCTTCAGGGACAGACAATATATATAAAAACACAATAAACCCTAGGGGCAGACAATATATCAAAAAAACCTCCAGGGACAGAAGGTTTTAAAAGAAACCAATAAATCTTCATGGACAGTTGATATAAGAAACAATAAATCTCTAGGGACAGTATATGTTAAAAAAAATCTCTCCAGGGCAGACAGTATATATTTTTCTTCAAATCTCCAGAGATGGACACTATATAGAGAAAATGCAATAAATTTCCAGGGACGGAAGGTACTTACAATTTTAAAAATCTCCAGAGATGGACACTATATATAAAAAAAGCAATAATTCCACAGGGATGGATAATATTAAAACCTGATAAATCTCCAGGGACAGATGGTATGTAAGAAAAACAATGGAGGTGACTTTCAGCTTCACCATCTAGTTGGTAACCTGGCGAAGGAGCTGCCCGCCATTGTAGACCCCACCCAAATTTCATCCAAGGTCTACTAATCTTCTTTTCTTTGAGGTTAAAATAGGTTCTCGTCAAATCTTACCACATTCAGTTTTGTGGCAATCTTGTTTACCTGCTTTGCAATCTGTATCTTCGCCCTGTAATCTCATCAGACTGTCACAACTTGATTTTGTCCTGAAAAGTGGGTGGATGACTACAGACAGACTATGGGAGAACAGCCCGATATCTTTAATGTGGAGATGCCGGTGATGGACTGGGGTGGACAAATGTAAGGAATCTTACAACACCAGGTTATAGTCCAACAAATTTATTTTAAAATCACAAGCTTTCGGAGATTATCTCCTTCGTCAGATGAATGAATGAAAAGGTTCTCAAATCGCATATCTTATACTATGTTGGGACAGCATCACACCAATCAAAAGGTGTCAAACAGGCCAGTCACGGAGAACAGCACGTCCCAGTACACTAGATATACATTGTGTCTATTACACAGGCAGGCAGAAAGAAACTCAAAATGGCAGAGAGAGAGAGAGAGAGAATTTTTAAAAACATATAATTTTTTTCCCCCTTTTTGCTGGTGGGGTTACGTGTAGCGTGACATAAACCCAAGATCCCGGTTGAGGCCGTCCTCATGGGTGCGGAACTTGGCTATCAACTTCTGCTCGATTGGTGTGATGCTGTCCCAACATAGTATAAGATATGCGATTTGAGAACCTTTTCATTCATTCATCTGACGAAGGAGATAATCTCCGAAAGCTTGTGATTTTAAAATAAATTTGTTGGACTATAACCTGCTATATCTTTAAGGCCTACTGTGATAGACAGCTAACTGTATTTATTAGTGAAAGATACCCTTTTTGGTCCATTGGCTCAGAGGCAAGGATCGATTGACAGCTCCATACCCAGACAGAGGCATATATTAAGTAGCTTTCTGCCTGTTCTTCAGCTTTTCTTGCAGTAAACACATGAAGGCTCCATGTGGGGTAGACTCAACCTCATGCCTTGCATTACAGATACTGATCCGGGTTCACTGTTGTTCAGAGAGTTTGCAAAATGTTGCTTCTTTTATGAACTCAGTAGGTTTATGTTAAATGTTACACTTTAATAAAGTCTGCTGGATTGATCTTTGGCTATTATTTTATTTCTACTTTTAATAAGCCTGATTCATAAATTATACTCCAAATGAGATGGTTAGATAAATTAAGTCTTCTGTTATGTAGGAAACTTGCATCTCAAGGAGGATTTGACTTGCAACAACAAATCTTGCCAGCCTAATAGATAGTCTGCATTGTCTTTCTGGTTCAGATACTTTTTTACTTTTTGAGCATTTCCAAAAGCTTAGAGAATTTTTGACCCTCTGTTCTGTAACTCTTCTTTATTTGTCCCCATCCCTTTAAATTTCACTTACATGCAATTCTCCAAACCCACCACTGGGATGCTCCATCCAAATCTAGACCTGGACCTCTGCGTCATTCAGATAATGGGTTGACCCCAGAAAGCCGAGTGCCATTACCGATGGCATTTGCACCAGTTCTGAACCATTTAGAACTCGCGTACTACACCAGTAGAGGAAAATCGGCCTCTCTCTCAACCTGTTAGGCATGCAAGTCAACCGAGTGTGGCTGAACGTTATTTTTATTCAGCACCGAAGTGATTTTATCCAGTCGGCCACACTATAATTACTGAATAAGCAGAAGGTTCCATCGAGCTGTTTTCGTTTTTTTTCATTCGTCCATGGGATGTGGGCGTCGCTGGCAAAGCCAGCATTTATTGCCCATCCCTAATTGCCCTTGAGAAGGTGGTGGTGAGCCGCCTTCTTGAACCATTGCAGTCCGTGTGGTGACGGTTCTCCCACAGTGCTGTTAGGCAGGGAGTTCCAGGATTTTGACCCGGCGACGATGAAGGAATGGCAATATATTTCCAAGTCGGGATGGTGTGTGAATTGGAGGGGAACGTGCAGATAGTATTGTTCCCATGTGCATGCTGACCTTGTCCTTCTAGGTGGTAGAGGTCGCAGGTTTGGAGGTGCTGCCGAAGAAGCCTTGGTGAGTTGCTGCAGTGCATCCTGTAGATGGTACACACTGCAGCTGCAGTGCGCCAGTGGTGAAAGGAGTGGATGGGGTGCCAATCAAGCGGGCTGCTTTGTCCTGGATGGTGTTGAGCTTCTTGAATGTTGTTGGAGCTGCACTCATCCAAGCAAGTGGAGAGTATTCCATCACACTCCTGACTTGTGCCTTGTAGATGGTGTAAAGGCTTTGGGGAGTCAGGAAGTGAGTCACTCGTAGCAGAATAACCAGCCTCTGACCTGCTCTTGCAGCCACTGTATTTATATAGCTGGTCCAGTTAAGTTTCTGGTCAATGGTGACCTCCAGGATGTTGATGGTGGGGGATTCGGCGATGGTAATGCCGCTGAATGTCAAAGGGAGGTGGTTAGACTCTCTCTTGTTGGAGATGGTCATTGCCTGGCACTTGTCTGGCGCAAATGTTACTTGCCACTTATCAGCCCAAGCCTGGATGTTGTCCAGGTCTTGCTGCATGCAGTCACGGACTGCTTCATTATCTGAGGGGTTGCGAATGGAACTGAACACTGTGCAATCATCAACGAGCATCCCCATTTCTGACCTTATGATGGAGGGAAGTTCATTGATGAAGCAGCTGAAGATGGTTGGGCCTAGGACACTGCCCTGAGGAACTCCTGCAGTAATGTCCTGGGGCTGAGATGATTGGCCTCCAACAACTACTACCATCTTCTTTTGTGCTCGGTATGACTCCAGCCACTGGAGAGTTTTCCCCCTGATTCCCACTGACTTTAATTTTATTAGGGGTCCTTGGTGCCACACTCGGTCAAATGCTGCCTTGATGTCAAGGGCAGTCACTCTCACCTCACCTCTGAAATTCAGCTCTTTTGTCCATGTTTGGACCAAGGCTGTAATGAGGTCTGGAGCCGAGTGGTCCTGGCAGAACCCAAACTGAGCATCGGTGAGCAGGTTATTGGTGAGTAAGTGCCACTTGATAGCACTGTCGACAACACCTTCCATCACTTTGCTGATGATTGAGAGTAGACTGATGGGGTGGTAATTGGCCGGATTGGATTTGTCCTGCTTTTTGTGGACCGGACATACCTGGGCAATTTCCACGTTGTCGGGTAGATGCCAGTGTTGTAGCTGTACTGGAACAGCTTGGCTAGAGGCGCAGCTAGTTCTGGAACTCAAGTCTTCAGCACTACAGCCTGGATGTTGTCGGGGCCCATAGCCTTTGCTGTATCCAGTGCACTCAGCTGTTTATACCACTGTGGAGTGAATTTAATTGGCTGAAGACTGGCTTCTGAGATGGTGTATATTGGGAAGAGGCCGAGATCGATCATCTCAAAGTTTTTCACTCTTACATACAAATGATTTAAACAAAAATGTGATTCAACCACCCCAACGACTCAGAACACTTTACAAAATAAATGCAATGCAAAATTTCAAAAGACCTTCCTTTTGGGATTGGTAGATCTAACCCTGGCCACTTATGGCTGGAATATTCTACGTGGACAAATCTGACAGGAGTAGGAGTTTCAGCATTCATTGAGGTTTTGTTAGGGAATGATTTGGATGATGTGAGTTTAGGCGAATATACTTAAAGAGGGCTGGAAAAAGGAGCCAATCCAGTGCTAAATCAGTGTAGTCAGCCATAGTGGCCAATGACGCTATGGGGCAAGGGAAGTGTCTGCACCCACCTGAATGGCAGCAGGAGGCAGAGGCCTGCTGTTTTGGCTCCAAGCAAAGCATGAAGAGTGGTGACACATCACACACTGATCATCACTTTGTATCCAGATGTGCAGGAGAGTCTAGACAGTGCAAACCTAGAGGGATCGGAAGGGAATCGGTTAGCTGGCAGCACTTGAGGATCCACGAGGAGGCATAACTCACAGGGCAGCCAAGCTCAGTCTCAGATTTGTTAATCACAATGAAAGTCAAGATCCTTGACCCACTTTCCTCCCACTAACCCAGGCACTGAGGCCAACTGTAGACCCAGCTGAAATCAACTAACTGAACACAAACCATAGAGCATTGGATACTTGGATCAGTTGCATAGTTATCCAGAGCTGACCACAATAGCTTTTTACATACCACTGAATTTTTCTTCTTATTGACAATTTTTGAATACTTTAGCAATGGCACAAGATCTGCCATTGGCTGAATTATTCTCTTATATGCATCCAATTGAGAAGAACTGCTGGCAAATTGGACAAAAGCTCACCAGAGTTTTGAGAGACGGGGGTGAGTAACACTGCTGTGACTGACTCCTTCAGACAACTTGCTCAGTTGAATTGCACCGCCTCTGGTGAGGAACTAAACTCAAACCGTTGCTAATGTTCCTTCAAAAGTATTAGTGAGACTTGTGAGGACTCGTCCCTCTCTGAGTGAAAGTGTCTGTATTTCTAATTAACTAATATGAGAAATAAATATCTCATTCACAGGAAATTTTTAGAAAAATCGAACCCAAGTTTTAATAAACTTGTTCAGGACAATTCAAAATAAAATGTCACAATCTTTCTTTGTAGATATTTAGCAGAGCGCATAGTAGGATGGTATGAGACAGCGGTAAACACTGTTACTTGTTTAAATTCACCAAAATCGACACCATTACTGCCAAAATAAGAGGGGATCATATCATCATTTGGTTTTTCCCACCCTACCACAAATTCCACCCCTTCACTTTGGGTTCTGAGAATCTGGCAGAACCTGAATAACCCGATATCACAAGCATGAGAAATTCAAAGCCTTTGGGCTATATCATCCTGGACGCTATGAACTAGTCATGAAGGTACACCAGGATTTCCTGCTTTGTACTCACATCTGCTTGTTCGCTAAGATTTTTTTTATTCGTTCATGGGATGTGAGCGTCGCTGGCAAGGCCGGCATTTATTGCCCATCCCTAATTGCCCTTGAGAAGGTGGTGGTGAGCCGCCTTCTTGAACCGTTGCAGTCCGTGTGGTGAAGGTTCTCCCAAAGTGCTGTTAGGTCACGAGTTCCAGGATTTTGACCCAGCGACGATGAAGGAACGGCGATATATTTCCAAGTCGGGATGGTGTGTGACTTGGAGGGGAACGTGTAGGTGGTGTTGTTCCCATGCGCCTGCTGCCCTTGTACTTCTAGGCTGTGGAGGTTGCGGGTTTGGGAGGTGCTGTTGAAGAAGCCTTGGCGAGTTGCTGCAGTGTATCCTGTGGATGGTACACACTGCAGCCACAGTGCACCGGCGGTGAAGGGAGTGAATGTTTAGGGTAGTGGATGGGGTGCCAAACAAGCGGGCTGCTTTGTCTTGGATGGTGTCGAGCTTCTTGAGTGTTGTTGGAGCTGCACTCATCCAGGCAAGTGGGGAGTATTCCATCACACTCCTGACTTGTGCCTTGTAGATGGTGGAAAGGCTTTGGGGAGTCAGGAGGTGAGTCACTCGCCGCAGACTACCCAGCCTCTGACCTGCTCTTGTAGCCACAGTATTTATATGGCTGGTCCAGTTAAGTTTCTGGTCAACGATGACCCCCAGAATGTTGATGGTGGGGGATTCGGCAATGGTAATGCCGTTGAATGTCAAGGGGAGGCAGTTAGATCTCTCTTGTTGGAGATGGTCATTGCCTGGCACTTGTCTGACACAAATGTTACTTGCCACTCATCAGCCCAAGCCTGGATGTTGTCCAGGTCTTGCTGCATGCAGTCACGGACTGCTTCATTATCTGAGGGGTTGCGAATGCAACTGAACACTGTGCAATCATCAGCAAACATCCCCATTTCTGACCTTATGATGGAGGGAAGGTCATTGATGAAGCAGTTGAAGATGGTCGGGCCTCGGACACTATCCTGAGGAACTCCTGCAGCAATGTCCTGGGGCTGAGATGATTGGCCTCCAACATCCACTATCAGCTTCCTTTGTGCTAGGTATGACTCCAGCCACTGGAGAGTTTTCTCCCTGATTCCCATTGACTTCAATTTTATTAGGGCTCCTTGGTGCCACACTCGATCAAATGCTGCCTTGATGTCAAGGGCAGTCACTCTCACCTCACCTCTGGAATTCAGCTCTTTTGTCCATATTTGGACCAAGGCTGTAATGAGGTCTGGAGCTGAGTGGTCCTGGCAGAACCCAAACTGAGCATCGGTGAGCAGGTTATTGGTGTGTAAGCGCCGCTTGATAGCACTGTCGACGACACCTTCCATCACTTTGCTGATGATTGAGAGTAGACTGATGGGGCGGTAATTGGCTGGATTGGATTTGTCCTGCTTTTTGGGGACAGGACATACCTGGGCAATTTTCCACATTGTTGGGTAGATGCCAGTGTTGTAGCTGTACTGGAACAGTTTGGCTGGAGACGCAGCTAGATCTGGAGCACAAGTCTTCAGCACTATAGCCAGGATGTTGTGGGGGCCCATAGCCTTTGCTGTATCCAGTGCACTCAGCCGTTTCTTGATATCTCGTGGAGGGAATCGAATTGGCTGAAGACTGGCTTCTGTGATGGTGGGGATATCGGGAGGAGGCCGAGATGGATCATCCACTCGGCATTTCTGGCTGAAGATGGTTGCAAACGCTTCAGCCTTGTCTTTTGCACTCACGTGCTGGACTCCGCCATCATTGAGGATGGGGATGTTTACAGAGCCTCCTCCTCCCGTTAGTTGTTTAATTGTCCACCACCATTCACGACTGGATGTGGCACGTCTGCAGAGCTTTGATCTGATCCGTTGGTTGTGGAATCGCTTAGCTCTGTCTATAGCATGTTGCTTCCGCTGTTTAGCATGCATGTCGTCCTGTGTTGTAGCTTCACCAGGTTGGCACCTCATTTTTAGGTACGCCTGGTGCTGTTCCTCGCATGCTCTTCTACACTCCTCAGTGAACCAGGGTTAATCCCCTGGCTTGTTGGTAATGGTAGAGTGAGGAATATGCCGGGCCATGAGGTTACAGATTGTGCTGGAATACAATTCTGCTGCTGCTGATGGCCCACAACACCTCATGGATGCCCAGTTTTGAGCTGCTAGATCTGTTCTGAATCTATCCCATTCAGCTTAGCAAATTGGATTAGCAAATGGATGCAAGAAAGAAAAAAAAAGGAAGAAAGAAAGTGCTTGCACTTATATAGATCATTATCACGTTTCCCAGAAATATCTCACAAGGCTTCACTTTTGGGGAGATCAATGCAGCGTTATTCAGCTCTACCCCCAGATACCCAATATGTGCTCCCGTCTTGCAAATTTCTGCACCAGGAGCACTCATTTGTAAAATCTATAATGAATCATTTTTAATGTCAATTGTTATGTAGGCAAATTAAGCCATCTTGCACACAGCAAGATTCCAGAAAATAACATTGAGATGAAATGACCAGTTACTGTGTTTTTGGCAGTGTTGATTGAGTACGGAATTTTGGCCCGGATACCAGAAGTACGGTGCCATGGGATATGTCACACATACCTGAACCACCACGGTAGGTAGTTAGATTAAAATCTCAACCAAAGGATACCACTTCTGACAATACAGTACTTTCTCTGTACTGCTCAGTACTGGACTGGACTGTTAGCCAAGCAAAATACAGAGCTTTATGACATCAACATTAACAAGGGCGTTGGCTTATTGCAACATTTACTTGGGAGCAGGCAACACCACATTAATGGCGTACTCACTATAGCTTGGCACTGGGCCAGCCTATTCAATAGTACACATTGTAATTACTCATAAAAAGGTGAGAGGAAGCAAGTTAAGAGATAGACAATCCATGACTACATTCTGTAAAATATCCAGTGCTAATCAATGCAAATTGATTTGATTGATTAAAGAAGAAGTACCTTAACATGATGCTCTTGGTTCAAAGCAATTTCTATGCTCTGAGGAAATAGCAGTGTTCTGGCTCATATTAAAAAAAAACATCCATGATAGTGTGCTAACTTTCTTAGTTCTAGCTCTGACTTTCTAGTCTTACTTTTAATATAATCCTGATCCTCTTGCCTAACACTTCTCTTGATGTCCTATCTTTATAAACATGTGTTGGAAGACATATTCTGCTTGAAAGTGGTCAGATATCCTAAGTTAACAGCCAAAGTTTCCTTTTATTCCTCATAGGATGCTGGTTGGGGATTTTAGGAGTAGGGGGCACAGTCTAAAAATTAGAGCCAGACCTTTCAGGAGTGAGATTAGAAAACATTTCTACACACAAAGGGTGGTAGAAGTTTGGAACTCTCTTCCGCAAACGGCAATTGATACTAGCTCAATTGCTAAATTTAAATCTGAGATAGATAGCTTTTTGGCAACCAAAGGTATTAAGGGATATGGGCCAAAGGCAGGTATATGGAGTTAGATCACAGATCAGCCCTGATCTCATCAAATGGCAGAGCAGGCACAAGTGGCTGAATGGCCTACTCCTGTTCCTATGTTCCTATGATACGACTGAGCACAATCATGCACAAGAACAAAAGTAACAACGACTTGCATTTACTTAGTGCTTTTAACATCCCAAAGCATTTCACAGAGGCATAATGAAAAAAATGGATGCCAAGCCAAAGGAGATATCAGATGAGGTGACCAAAACCTTGGTCAAAGAGGTCTTAATGGAGGTGAATAGGGTGGACAGGCAAGAGGGGTTTACAGAGAGAATTCCAGAGCATGGGGTCTAGATGGCTGAAGACAGCCACCAATAGTGGGGCGAAGGTGGGGGGGTGGTGGTGTGCAGGCATGCATGAGGCCAGAGTCAGAGGAATTGCACGACTAGGGCCAGAGGAGGTTACAGATAAGAAAAAGCAAGGCCATGAAGGAACATAAACATTAGGAAGACAGAAGGTCTCGAGTTTCTGATATATTGTTGGAATTGCTTCTTCATATATTAATCTTCCAGTGAAGATTACCCATCCTTTCACTGGTTATTTACCTTGTACAAGACTATTAATTTGGCTTTCAAGGACTCAACCTTAAGGTTAATTCTGCAATGTTGCACATCCACTGGAGAAGCCTAACTCGAAGGAAGCACAGGTTGGAGATTGGAGTACAAACGGTAGTTCCAATTCTCTGATCCATTCCAGTTGTGAGCACAGTTCCTTGGTGGGAGTGCGGGGTCATGGAATTAGCCCCCTAATGTCTTGGCTAAAAATTGGCCTCTGTATCATTATTTCCTTGGTACAGTATAAGACACTCATCCACACTGGATGCATACTGTAAATATGTACCTTTTTTAATATTGAAGGATTAACTTGTTTTCTTCAAAGTAGTTCCAGTAATAGAAGCCACATAGTTAGTAATTCATTTGTTTTTACTTTGCTATTGCTGATGTTTGGTATGACCAT
The DNA here is from genome assembly GCF_035084215.1 of Heptranchias perlo. Lineage (NCBI taxonomy): Eukaryota > Metazoa > Chordata > Chondrichthyes > Hexanchiformes > Hexanchidae > Heptranchias > Heptranchias perlo. Next base: position 47,256,724 of record NC_090342.1, read on the forward strand.
ACTTGGCTCCATTCAGACTTCACATGATCCAGTTTTGTTTGCTATTCCAAAGTAAAATGTATCAGCAAATTATATTTCTCAGCTTGTAGATTATCTTTAGCACTAATCTCTCACTTCTAGTTTGAGATTATATTTTTTTACCTCAATACTATGTGCACAGCAGGAAAAACATTACTTTTGCATTAGTGCTATCTAAAGTTCTCAAAGGCTGGAAATCTTCCTAGCTCTGTATAGCTTTCACACAGATGTGCCAACATTTTAGTCCTTCAAATGGATGGATAGATTAGATAATAATAACTAAAAGAGCACAGGGTTTTTGTAGCCTCCGGTTTGTTAAATGTGACAATGTTCCTAGGTCTGGAATCTCCTTTTCTAAGTACTTAATCTATATTATTTTGGCTTTTACCCAGAAACTCCAACTGAGAATTACCAAAGTTGTCTTACATGTGATAGAAACAGCCTGAAACAAGGGGCAGGGATGGAGTGGAAAAGGACTAACATATTACGCAGAAATATGAACTGCAACATTTTCCACGAATGCACAGCTTTTGAATTATGTGCATTGTTTATGCGCCTCCCCACTCTCATTAGAGGTGCAACTGTATAAAAATACACTCTCTATGACACCGAACAAAGTATATGGCTTCTGAACAAAGGCTCCATTGTATTTTACCAAACACACTGAAAACTGTGTGCTGCTCCCAAAAGGAAAATACGTCTTTCTCATTCGCACAAGTAAACACACAAGTAAACACCTTTATGGTAGAAAACCATTATTTCATAATACTCTGAGTCTGAAGGTGACTTTTCTGCGGCTTCCCAAACACAATTAAAGCAAAATTTGTGTCATCACGTTGGTCAGTGAATAGAATGCAAAAAAGAGACACTCAGCGCGAGAAACATTTTTGACTTTGCATTTTTGTGGCATTTTCCAACCTTCAAATATCAACAGTAAATCATACATACCCCCCAACCCTGAGACCAATTTGGATAAATAAGGTCCCCACTGTGGTTAGCTATACAGCAAAAGCATCATCAGTGGGGTTTAAACCATCTCCTGATGCCCTCAAACAGTAATTTTATTGTTCAAAAAGCACAAAGTGAGCTGATAGCATCAGATCTGGTATGCACTTTAATTACAAAAACTTTCCCATAAATATGTATGCATCAGTGATTAGTCCATTCAGGAATTAAAGTCATCCATCATGGCTCAGAATGGAAATCAGTGTTGGGGGGTCCACTGGGGCATGACATAGTTTACACAAGGTTATTTTAACTTGTGGTCCACTTGATCTTTGGTCTGACCCCCAGCTGTCAAAAAAACAACCATTCCATTGGAAAACTGAAGTGACTGTATTTAAGAGAACAACTTGTTTTTTGTTTCCACTAACTAGTGGATAGGATGAAGTGGAAAAAAAATGCAGTTGTGAAACAGAAAAGAACATCCATTCTCTCATGATAATTCGAGATTTACATTAACTTAAGCAATTCTATCATGAATGCACATTAGAAGGTCCAGGGCTAGGTACTAAAATGGCAGCAGTTAATTTTTATATGAGCGGTCAAGAGATTCCATATTACAAAGGATGTGGAAAGGCAAAGACTGGATTCAATATTACAGGAGTAATGATTTAAATATTCAAATATATCACAGAAATCATAGAATCTCACAGCACGCAATCAGCCATGATCTTATTGAATGGCGGAGCAGGCTCGAGGGGCCGATTGGCCTACTGCTGCTCCTATTTCTTATGTTCTTATGTTCTAAGGCCATTCAGCCCATCCTGCCTGTGCCGTCTCTTTGAAAGAGCTATCTGATGTCCCACTCCCCTACTCTTTCTCCATAGCCCCACAAGTTTTTCCGTTTCAAGTATATATCCAATTCCCTTTTGAAAACTACTATTGAATCTGAAATGTTGGGGCATTACAAAATGATCGGGTGATTGACTAGATATGATGGGGCAATAGTTGAATATCAAACAGGCAGCAGTGGTACATCATTTGGGCAGCTATTGGATATAATGGTGGTAATGCCTGTTTAGGTGGAAATGTGAGTGGGCACCATGCGAGTGACTCTACTGTCTGAACTCACAAGGCCATTTTCACCAGATATTCATGATTTACATAAGGGATCTAATTTGTGCAAGCTCCCACCCACAGAGCGGGCTACCTGGCACAGCACTCGCACAGCTGGCAATAATGTAATGGGCTGCCTTCTCATATATAAAACAAGGAAATGTATTATTCTGTTATATTCCTGCAACAATGGCGGATATTATCTCAGTTATGCCGAGATTCACAGATTCAGCGCTTGAAATCTCATTGGGTGAAATGGGGCAAAGAAGAGCTGCTCTCTTTGGCACTGAAGGGCACCGTCCCCGGAAAAAAGTGGGCAAACAAGGCAGGGTGAATGCTACCGCAGAACATAGCTTCAAATGCGGAAGACAGCAGACCTGAGAAAAGATGACAAAGAAAAGCCGCACGAAAACTTCCTATAACAAGTAGCTGTTCCAAATATGCATGCCTGTGTTTCCTCATAACCTGAAACTCTTTCATTGCTGCCCCGTCCAAAGCACTTAGACACCTTTATAGCTCTTTGAATGTTTAATGTGGATGGCAGTGCAGCTTCAGACCACAAACTCAAGCTGCAAATTACAACAATAGTCGGATTGAACTTTTTTTTTATATTCGTTCATGGTATGTGGGCGTCACTGGCGAGGCCGGCATTTATTGCCCATCCCTAATTGCCCTTGAGAAGGTGGTGGTGAGCCACCTTATTGAACTGCTGCAGTCCTTCTGGTGAAGGTTCTCCCTTGGTGCTGTTAGATAGGGAGTTCCAGGATTTTGACCCAGCGACGATGAAGGAACGGCGATATATTTCCAAGTCGGGATGGTGTGTGACTTGGAGGGGAACATGCAGGTGGTGTTGTTCCCATGAGCCTGCTGCCCTTGTCCGTCTAGGTGGTAGAGGTCGCGGGTTTGGGAGGTGCTGCTGAAGAAGCCTTGGCAAGTTGCTGCAATGCATCCTGTAGATGGGACACACTGCAGCCACAGTGTGCCGGTGGAGAAGGGAGTGAATGTTTAGGGTGGTGGATGGGGTGCCAATCAAGGGGCTACTTTGTCCTGGATGATGTCGAGCTTCTTGAGTGGTGTTGGAGCTGCACTCATCCAGGCAAGTGGAGAGTATTCCATCACATTCCTGACTTGTGCCTTGTAGATGATGGAAAGGCTTTGGGGAGTCAGGAGGTGAATCACTCGCCGCAGAATACCCAGCTTCTGACCTGGTCTTGTAGCCACAGTATTTACTTGGCTGGTCCAGTTAAGTTTCTGGTCAATGGTGACCCCCAGGATGTTGATGGTGGGGGATTCAGCGATGGTAATGCTGTTGAATGTCAAGAGACTCTCTCTTGTTGGAGATGGTCATTGCCTGGTGCTTGTCTGGCGCAAATGTTACTTGCCAATTATCAGCCCAAGCCTGGATGTTGTCCACGTCTTGCTGCATGCAGGCACGGACTGCTTCATTATCTGAGGGGTTGCGAATGGAACTGAACACTGTGCAATCATCAGCGAACATCCCCATTTCTGACCTTATGATGAAGGGAATGTCATTGATGAAGCAGCTGAAGATGGTTGGGCCTAGGACACTGCCCTGAGGAACTCCTGCAGCAATGTCCTGTTGCTGAGATGATTGGCCTCCAACAACCACTACCATCTTCCTTTGTGCTAGGTATGACTCCAGCCACTGGAGAGTTTTCCCCCTGATTCCCATTGACTTCAATTTTACTAGGGCTCCTTGGTGCCACACTTGGTCAAATGCTGCCTTGATGTCAAGGGCAGTCACTCTCACCTCACTTCTGGAATTCAGCTCTTTTGTCCATGTTTGGACCAAGGCTGTAATGAGGTCTGGAGCCGAGTGGTCCTGGTGGAACCCAAACTGAGCATCGGAGAGCAGGTTATTGGTGAGTAAGTGCCGCTTGATAGCACTGTCGACAACACCTTCCATCACTTTGCTGATGATTGAGAGTAGACTGATGGGGCGGTAATTGGCTGGATTGGATTCGTCCTGCTTTTTGTGGGCAAGACACACCTGGGCAATTTTCCACATTGTTGGGTAGATGCCAGTGTTGTAGCTGTACTGGAACTCCTAAAGGAGCTTCACACAGCATATCCAAATAAATAACCTAACTGCTTGATGCGTATTGATTTACTCACACACGTAATGGCGCACTTGACGAGCACCTGTAGGTCCATACATGTGCACTTTAAAAAATTATAACATGTCAAATCGATTTCTTTGCTTACAGAGAAAAAGATGGCTTATAACAGAAGGAAACAGATTTGAACTAGAAGACGGCCCAGAATTTGCAAGCCCTTGACCGCCACTGAAGAGGCTGTACTCTATTTGAACAGCCATGAGTGCATAGAAGGAGTGGGAGAGAATTAAATTGCATCTAAACTCAGTATAAGTACCACCCTGCTCTTGTTATGGTCTTGTACCCCTACGCATCACTCACACACAAACACACACCCAACCAATAAACCATTACACACACTATATTGCAAGGCAATCACTGTTTGAAAGTGTCTGTTGCAACCAGCATTTTGACATTAGGTCATTTTCTGTCCCTGTAGGCCTAGAAGAACAGTACTGCATTCCCCTGAGCGAGTTACTACTGTCTGTCACAAGGACCAGCAAAGATACATCCACACTTGAGGATGTAGATATTGAGTTTCAGGAGGTGCACGGCTAAGTAGGTGTATGTACTGTTGGCAAAGGAGAGGCAGGAACTGGCTCGCTAGAGAACCAGCTCAGTTCCTGCTTCATGCCAGAGCCTAGGGGCTTCCTGTCTAGGGATTCAGTTCTCACAGGGCCTGCATATAAAAAGGAGATTGTTGTCTGAACAGGATTGCCTCCAGGAGTCAGTGGAGTCCATCCAAAATACCCTTTAAGGTCTGGCTAGGATTTGATGGGTCCACTGGCCATTTGTTTGTAGTGATAGAGGAAGGCCATTTAGCACTGTAGTCCATCAAGGAGTGCATGGCCACTCCGGGGGCATCTGCAGAAGAGCCCCCGTGGTTTATGTCCCAAGCCCTGTCAGAATATCTGTTGCAAATGCTCGAATTGTTATCTTAGAAACCTCTGGCTCTAATATACAAAAGATTGTCTTGTCCAGCTTCAACATGCTGGGGAATTGGATGGAGAGAGCCATGAGAAAGGGCTCCACAAACCTTATTACTGCCCTTGGATCTGCTCCCATACAGATTGGATTGCAGATTTGTGTTGAGGAAGTATGCTGCAGCAGGAGCACGGTTGGAGAGGCATAGGTAAAGCTGCTCTCTCTCTCAATCTGACACCATAACTGTCCCATCCAACGCCCCCCCGCCCCCAGCCCTGCCCACTCCAGTGCAATGATAGTTGATGTGCCATAAAATGAGCAAAACCATCCTGCCACAGCCGCAGCAGATGTGGCTGAAACACTGGCAGGGCCAGCTCAGGAACCAGCACAAGGAGATGTAGACTACCTGAATCCCAACCAGTTGCCACCGAAACCAGGAGCACAGTTACAACAACAACTACTACTACTACTACTTCCATTTATATAGCACCTTTAACATAGAAAAACATCCCAATGCAATTCACAGAGGTGGAATCAGACAAAATGGGATGCCAAGCCAAAGAAAATTGTAAACAATTTTACAACACCAAGTTATAGTCCAGCAATTTTATTTGAAATTCACAAGCTTTCGGAGGCTTCCTCCTTCCTCAGGTGAATGTGGACATTCCACATTCACCTGAGGAAGGAGGAAGCCTCCGAAAGCTTGTGAATTTCAAATAAAATTGCTGGACTATAACTTGGTGTTGTAAAATTGTTTACAATTGTCAACCCCAGTCCATCACCGGCATCTCCACATCAAGCCAAAGAAAATGTTAGGACTGATGACCAAAAGCTCGATCAAAGAAATGTGTCTTAATGAGGGCTTTAAAGGATGATAGCGAGGTGGCGAGATGGGGGGGTTTAAGGACGGAATTACAGAATGTGGGGCCTAGATGGCTGAATGCAAGGCCACCAATGGTGGGATCAATGGAGGGGAAGCACAAAAGACAACAGTGTGAGGAACGGAAAATTCGGGAGGGTTGTAGGGCTGGAGGAGGTTACAAAGAGAGGGATGGGCAAGCCCATGAAGGGATTTAAACACAAGGATGAGAATTTTAAATTTGAAGTGTGGGGGGACTAGGATTCAATGTAGGTCAGTTAGGACAGGGGTGATGTGAGAGGGACTTGGTGTAGGATAGGATGTGGGCAGCAGAGTTTTGAATGAGCTTAAGTTTACAGAGGGTGGAGGATGGGAGGCCGACTAGGACAGCATTGGAATAGTCGCGGAGGTGACAAAGTCATGGATGAGAGTTTCAGCAGCAGTTGGGCTAAGGCAGGGTGGAGGCGGGTGATGTTACAGAGGTGGAAGTTGGCAGTCTTCATGATGGACAGGATATGGGGACAGAGGCTCGGCTTGGTTTCGAATAGAATGCCAAGATTGTGAATAACCTGGTTCAGCCTGAGACAATGGGCGGGGAGGGGGTGAAATTGGTTGCAAGGGTATAGAGTTTGTGGTGGGTGCTGAAGAAAATGGTTTTAGTCTTCCCAATGTTTAACTTGAGAAAATTGCAGCTCATCCAAGCCTGAAAGTTGGACAAGCAGTCTGACAACACAGAGGCAGTGGAAGGGTCCACACAGGTAGTGGAGAGTTAGAGCCTGGTGTCATGTGAAACCTGACCAACATCTCCAGATGATATCGCCAAGAGGCACCATGTGGATGAGGAACAGGAGGCGGCCAAGGAAAGATCCTTGGGAGACTCCAGAGGCAACAGTGCGGGGGCAGAAAGAGAAGCCATTGCTGGAGATGGTCTGAGTACAATTGGATAGGCAAGAGTGGAAGCACGCGAAGGTAATCCCACTGAGCCGGATAATGTTTAATTGCTGCCGTTACGATATCCAACCGATGGCTATATATTATCCAACCACTGCCCATATAATATTCAGACTCTGTCCCTTTAATATTTAACCGCTGCCATAAAATATCCAACTACTACCCTCATAATAACTAACTGCAGCCCTTACAAATTGCCCATATTTTATCCAACTGCTGTCTCCATGATAACCAATTGCTATCTTTATTATATTCAGTCATCACTCTTATAATAAGCAACTACTCCATATAATACCTAATCACAACAAATGTGTGGAGCTTATGGATTTCTTTGTCACTAAGACTGAGACCATCCATTCAGTTGCCTCTACTGCTTCCTCCCCTTCCCCGCCAAGCCGAGCCCGTGTCTTTCTCCAGTTTGTCTCTAGTCCTTGTCCTTCTAGGTGGTAGAGGTCGCGGGTTTGGGAGATGCTGTCGAAGAAGCCTTGGCGAGTTGCTGCAGTGCATCCTGTGGATGGTGCACACTGCAGCCACTGTGCGCTGGTGGTGAAGGGAGTGAATGTTTAGGGTGGTAGATGGGGTGCCAATCAAGCAGGCTGCTTTGGCCTGAATGATGTCGAGCTTCTTGAGTATTGTTGGAGCTGCACTCATCCAGGCAAGTGGAGAGTATTCCATCACACTCCTGACTTGTGCCTTGTAGATGGTGGAAAGGCTTTGGGGAGTCAGGAGGTGAGTCACTTGCCGCAGAATACCCAGCCTCTGACCTGTCTTGTAGCCACAGTATTTAGTTGGCTGGTCCAATTAAGTTTCTGGTCAATGGATGTTGATGGTGGGGGATTCGGCGATGCCGTTGAATGTCAAGGGGAGGTGGTTAGACTCTCTCTTGTTGGAGATGGTCATTGCCTGGCACTTGTCTGGCGCAAATGTTACTTGTCACTTATCAGCCCAAGCCTGGATGTTGTCCACGTCTTGCTGCATGCGGGCATGGACTGCTTCATTATTTGAGGGGTTGCGAATGGAACTGAACACTTTGCAATCATCAGCGAACATCTCCATTTCTGACCTTATGATGGAGGGAAGGTCATTGATGAATCAGCTGAAGATGGTTGGGCCTAGGACACTGCCCTGAGGAACTCCTGCAGCAATGTCCTGGGGCTGAGATGATTGGCCTCCAACAACCACTACCATCTTCCTTTGTGCTAGGTATGATTCCAGCCACTGGAGAGTTTTCCCCCTGATTCCCATTGACTTCAATTTTACGAGGGCTCCTTGGTGCCACACTCGGTCAAATGCTGCCTTGATGTCAAGGGCAGTCACTCTCACCTCACCTCTGGAATTCAGCTCTTTTGTCCATATTTGGACCAAGGCTGTAATGAGGTCTGGAGCCGAGTGGTCCTGGCATAACCCAAAATGAGAATCGGTGAACAGGTTATTGGTAAGTAAGTGCCGCTTGATAGCACTGTCGACGACACCTTCCATCACTTTGCTGATGATTGAGAGTAGGCTGATGGGGCAGTAATTGGCTGGATTGGATTTGTCCTGCTTTTTGGGGACAGGACATACCTGGGCAATTTTCCACATTGTCGAGTAGATGCCAGTGTTGTAGCTGTACTGGAACAGTTTGGCTCGAGGCACGGCTAGTTCTGGAGCACAAGTCTTCAGCACTACAGCCGGGATGTTGTGGGGGCCCATAGCCTTTGCTGTATCCAGTGCACTCAGCCGTTTCTTGATATCACGTGGAGTAATCAAATTGGCTGAAGACTGGCTTCTGTGATGGTGGGGATATCGGGAGGAGGCCGAGATGGATTATCCACTTGGCACTTCTGGCTGAAGATGGTTGCAAGCGCTTCAGCCTTGTCTTTTGCACTCACGTGCTGGACTCTGCCATCATTGAGGATGGGGATGTTTGCAGAGCCTCCTCCTCCCGTTAGTTGTTTAATTGTCCACCACCATTCACGACTGGATGTGGCAGGACTGCAGAGTTTGATCTGATCCGTTGGTTGTAGAATCGCTTAGCTCTGTCTATAGCATGTTGCTTCCACTGTTTAGCATGCATGTAGTCCTGAGTTGTAGCTTCACCAGGTTGGCACCTCATTTTTAGGTACGCCTGGTGCTGCTCCTGGCATGCTCTTCTACACTCCTCATTGAACCAGGGTTGATCCCCTGGCTTGTTGGTAATGGTAGAGTGAGGAATATGCCGGTCCATGAGGTTACAGATTGTGCTGGAATACAATTCTGCTGCTGCTGATGGCCCACAGCGCCTCATGGATGCCCAGTTTTGAGCTGTGAGATCTGTTCTGAATCTATCCCATTTAGCACGGTGGTAGTGCCACACAACACGTTGGATGGTGTCCTCAGTGCGAAGACGGGACTTCATCTCCACGAGGACTGTGTGGTGGTCACTCCTACCAATACTGTCATGGACAGATGCATCTGCGACAGGTAGATTGGTGAGGACGAGGTCAAGTAAGTTTTTCCCTTGTGTTGGTTCGCTCACCACCTGCCGCAGGCCCAGTCTGGCAGCTATGTCTTTCAGGACTCAGCCAGCTCGGTCAGTAGTGGTGCTACCGAGCCACTCTTGGTGATGGACATTGAAGTCCCCCACCCAGAGTACATTCTGTGCCCTTGCTACCCTCAGTGCTTCCTCCAAGTGGTGCTCAACATGGAGGAGGACTGATTCATCAGCTGAGGGAGGACGGTAGGTGGTAATCAGCAGGAGGTTTCCTTGCCCATGTTTGGCCTGATGCCATGAGATTTCATGGGGTCCGGAGTCAATGTTGAGGACTCCCAGAGCCACTCCCTCCTGACTGTATATCACTGTACCGCCACCTCTGGTTGGTCTGTCCTGCCGGTGGGACAGGATATACCCAGGGATGGTGATGGAAGAATCTGGAATGTTGGCTGAAAGGTATGATTCTGTGAGTATGGCTATGACAGGCTGTTGCTTGACTAGTCTGTGGGACCGCTCTCCCAATTTTGGCTCAAGTCCCCAGATGTTTGTGCGGAGGTCTGTGCTGAGTTAGCTGACCTTGGTGGAGAAACGCAGTTGGCCTCAGTGCCCCTGAACTGGCAGAAGGTGAGGAAATCACCTGAGATTTTAGGTAAGGAAATCCAGAATTGTCATAGGCTCGGTGCTTAATATGTACAGTCAATGTAGAGAAAGATTCAATAAATAATGACAACTTGCATTTATATCATGCCTTTAATGTAATAAATGTCTCAAAGTGATTCACGACTGTGAAAATGGACACCCAACCAGGAACAAAGAGGTTAGGAAGGGTGACGAGAAGCTTGATCAAGGAGGTGGGGTTTTGAGGAGATTTTTAAAGTCAGAGCAAGGTATTTCAGGAGGAAGCTGCAAAGAGTAAGACCAAAGCAGCAGAAGGCTCCAATAGTGGATCAAAGGAAAGGATGCACAGTAGTGGAGAGCAATGGATCTTTTGGGAGGTGGTAGAAGGCTGGAGGTGTTTAGACAGGAAGGGTGGGGCGAGGCCATGGAAGGATTTATAGATGAGGACAAGGATTTGGAATTGAATGCGTTGGCACATGGGGAGCTAACGTAGTTCAGTGAGGATGGGCGAGCAGGACTTAGTACAGGATATATGTGTCACAGCTTTGGACAAGTTGGAGTTTACCAAGGGTGCAGTTGGGAGGCCAGCAAGTAAATTGTTCTCGTAGTCGAGTCTGGAACTGACAAAGACATGTTATAATGATTTCATCTACAGAGGGGCTGAAGTAAGGGTGGAGGCAGGCAATGATGTGGAGGTGGAAGAAAGAAGCCTTGGTGAGAGATAGGATGTGGGGTTTAAAGCTCAGCTCAGTTTCAAACAGGAGGCTAAGACTACCAACGGTCTGCTTTAGCCTGAGTGAGTGGCCAGGGAAGGGATGGAGTTTATGTGGAGGCCAAAGGCAATTGATTTGGTTTTACCAATGTCGAACCAGAAGATGTTATGATGCAGAAACAAATCGAATGTTGAACTAAAGAGGCAGAATAATGGAGCATTTCTGAGGATGTCCTGCTCAAAAGCATACAGTGTTCTGGATCTTGAGTATTGTTCCTAAGACACAAGGAGACATTCACGCCATAGAGGCAGTGCAGAGAAGAGGCACTAGCATTAGAGGACTGAATTTGAGGAAAGTGTGGAAAAACTTGTTTTATTCAGCCTCAAAAGGAGCTAGGGAGGAACCCTTTACAGGTATTTAAAATAGCAAGTGGGATGGAAAAGGTAAATTAAGAACACCACTTCAAGGTAAACCATAACAGTAGAACAAGGGGCACTGGTCAAACAAGTAAAAGGCAACTTTCGGACTGAGGTCAGGAAATTCTTCACACAAGGAGTGGTCAAGTAATGCAGGCAAAACCTTCGAATCTTTTAACACTTGTGCTGGGGGCTGTAGAATCTTTCTGGATGGATGAGCTTAGATAGGATCAATAGCCTTCCTCATCCTTTTCTATAATGTGGTTTTGTGATCCTAGCTGCTAATTACAATCCAGAGATCCCTGATAGTAAGTGTGGATGTTCAGGGAAGGGCAACATTGGGCCTCTACAGTCAATAGCTCGCCAACATTCATTATCTAAGCTCAAATGTGAAGATTGGTCACTTAGGAAAATAACAAACAACTGTTGTAACCATTCCCCAGTATGAGCCAGCTTCTTTTGAGAGGAGAAAATTAGGGGAAGCAGAATGTGTACAACAAATGTGTAGCTCATCACTAATTCATGAACTGTTCGATGTACGTTTTTCAGGGGGTTTGCTCTAGGGTGCCCGTGGAGGAGACCAAGTCTCCCTTTCTCAATTCCGCCTCCAAAGGCCCAAAGTAAAGTGGAGGGATAGGACAGTGTAAACATGGGAGAGTGTGCACAGAGATAAGTACTGTATGTCGTTGCTCACCCAGAAACCAGAGCTAGCGTAACAGTGCCTTTAAACCTTATCACTGTCTTTATGGTTTCAAGGGACTTGTGCATGACCCTTGAAATTCACTGCACAAGCCTTCAAAGTCTGAATGCTTCCTTATATAAAAGGTAGATCCTGAAATATGGAATGTGCGTCAAAACATAAAAAATAGAAACAGGCAAAAGAAACAGAGCGGAATCATTTGAATGAACACAAAACCTCATATGGTCTTGAACATTTGGAACGATGTAATCACATCTGTCATGTTGCCAAAGACAGTTCTTTAAAGTGACAAGATTCCCTGAGGTCCGCACCTCTCCCCCACACCGAAAAAATGGACCCAATGTCAGCAAAATATCTGCTTCCCAGCCATCAGACACAAGGGATAAAAAACAGCTCCCCAATCCTGTCAGGACGCTCTCAGTAAGCAGGATGACAGCAGTGTACAGCGGCCAAATGTTCTTCTTGTCTCACACCAAGCCAATCTCTTCCCTGTCAGAGTCTCATTTCACTCAAACCACTCAGGCTTGGAATTTACAGGCAGGCAGAGCTGATAAAGATCTGCTTGTGAAGGTAGAGCTGACAGCTTTATTAATCGTCAGTGAATCCGGCGATGAATTTTAATGGACACTTTTTCACTCCATTGCATAAACACAATAGGTACTAAATGCAGCACAAGAGGTTGGGGAACTGTCTTCTTCTTGGCCTTATTTCATGTTTTGGCACCGCCACACTGAACACATTAAATGAAATATTAAGTTTCCCCATGTAGGCTTTTGCCGCATTCTCCCCGGGCTCATGTTAATTGTCTAAACTAAACAGTTTAGATCTAATTTTTCTGATAATGGAGCAAATGCATTCTTTCCCTAAAGTGCAGTTTAATCTATCGGTCTGAAGCCATGTATCACTCAGCTGGGCATGGAGGGAAGTAGGAAATGCAGCAGACACTTTGCTCCCTTCACTGAGATTTGAATGCAACACAGTATGGATGCACTATTCAATAAATGTTTGTGTTAGACACTGTCATATTTCCCTGTTTAATTTACTATAAGTGATATTTCATTGATAAATGCAGTATGGTTTAATATTACAGTATCTTCCAGCAAGGGAGTCAGCCTCATTTTTATAATTGTACTTCACCATTCCAGGCACGTTGACAAAGCAGTTGCTGTGTGCAAGAGCTGATGGGTTATGAAGACAAATTGTCACATGAACCCCTTTTACCTGGATAGTCCCTCCGTCCCTGCCTCAGCTCATCTGCGACTGAAACCTTCATCCATGCCTTTGTTACCTCTACACTTGACTATTCCAATGCTCTCCTGATCGGCCTCCCATCTCCCACCCTCCACAAACTTGAGTTCATCCAAAACTCTGCTGCCTGTATCCTAACTCGCACCAAGTCCCGTTCACCCATTACCCCTGTGCTCACTGACTTACATTGGCTCCCGGTCCGGCAACGCCTCGATTTAAAAATTCTCATCCAAGTTTTCAAATCACTCCATGGCCTCGCCCCTCCCTATCTCTGTAAACTCCTCCAGCCCTACAACCCTCCGAGATCTCTGCACTCCTCCAATTCTGGCCCCTTGAGTATCGCTCCACCACTGACAGCCATACCTTTAGCTGCCTGGGCCCTAAGGTCTGGAATTCCCTCCCTAAACCCCTCTACCTCTCTCTCTCCTTTAAGATGCTCCTTAAAACCTACCTCTTTGCCCCCTAGTTCTAGGCCAGGGGAAACAATCTCTCAGCATCTACCCTGTCAAGCCCGCTCATAATCTTATATGTTTCAATTAGATCACCTCTCAGTCATCTAAACTCCAGAGAGTATAGGCCCATTCTACTCAACCTCTCTTCATAGGACAACCCTCTCAACCCAGGAATTAATCTGGTGAACCTTCGTTGCACCGCCTCTAAGGCAAGTATATCCTTCCTTAGATAAGGAGACCAAAACTGTACACAGTACTCCAGGTGAGGTCTCACCAATGCCCTGTACAGCTGTAGTAAGACTTCCTTACTCTTGTACTCCAACCGCCTTGCAATAAAGGCCAACATGCCATTTGCCTTCCTAATTTCTTGCTGTACCTGCATACTAACTTTTTGTGTTTCCTGTACAAGGACACCCAAATCTCTCTCTGAACACCAACATTTAATAGTTTCTCACCATTTGAAAAATATTCCGTTTTTCTATTCTTCCTATGAAAGTGAATAACCTCACATTTCCTCACATTATACTCCATCTGCTGCCTTCTTGCCCACTCACTTAACCTATCTATATCCCTTTCTAGACTCTTTGTGTCCTCCTCACAGCTTACTTTCCCACCTAGCTTTGTATTGTCAGCAAACTTGGATACATTACACTCGGTCCTTTCATCTAAGTCATTAATATAGATTGTAAATAGCTGAGGCCCCAGCACTGATCCTTGCAGCACCCCACAAGTTACAGCCTGCCAACCTGAGAATGTCCCGTTTATCCCTACTCTCTGTTTTCTGTCCTTTAACCAATCCCCTATCCATACTAATATATTACCCCCAACCCTATGATCCCTTATCTTGCATAACAACCTTTTATGTGCCACCTTAGCAAATGCCTTTTGAAAATCCACTGGTTCCCCTTTGTCTACTCTGCTAGTTACATCCTCAAAAAACTCTAATAAATTTGTCAAACACCATTTGCCTTTCATAAAACCATGTTGACTCTGCCGAATTGTATTATGATTTTCTAAGTGCCTGTTACCATTTCCTTAATAATGGATTCCAGCATTTTCCCGACAACTGATGACAGGCTAACTGGCCTGTAGTTCCTGTTTTCTCTTTCCCTCCCTTCTTGAATAATAGGGTAACATTTTCTACCTTCCAATCCACTGGGACCGATTCAGAATCTAGGGAATTTTGGAAGATCGTAACCAATGCATCCACTATCTCTGCAGCCACCTCTTTTAGAACCCGCGCTGTAACCTTTCTATGATTCTATGATCTTTCATGTGATCAGGATGTCCCAAAACACTTCACAACCAGTGGATTACTTTTGAAGTACAGCCACTGTTACGTAGGTAAATGCAGGGGCCAATTTCCACACAAACAGCAAATTAATGACTAGTTAATCTGGTTTGGATGAGTGGAGTAATGTTGGCCAAGACACCAGGAGAACTCTATATTCATCTTTGGAAAGTGCCCTAGGATCGTTTACATTAAACCTGGGCAAACCTGGTTTAGCATCTCATCCAAAAGACAGCACCTCTGACAATGCAGCACTCCATCAGTATGGCAGTGAAGTGTTAGCTTAGATTGTGTGCTCAAGTCTGTAGTAGGGCTTGTATCCAGAACCTTGCGAGTCAGAGGTAAGAGTGCTACCACTGAGCCCAAGTGGACAATTCTATAACAGAATAACTGGATAAGTATGGAATTCATTCATATATTGCTATTCATATAATTATAGCCTTCAAAAAAGTCGTTAGTTTTGGAAATGACCTGGGTACAAATAGCAACAAGGCTGATTTCGATTGTAAAGGGGATTAGCTATGGGGAAAGATTAAAGTTTTACAATCTAGAAAGATGGTCAATGGGACCTCATCAAGGCATATAAAATATTAAATGCTACAGATGGGGTAAAACCCACATTATTACTTCAAAAGCAGGCCAAGAAAGTACAGGACATTCAGCGGCAATTATTGAAATGTACGTTTAGAACAGATATCAGGGGAAACTTTTTTTTACTTAAAAAGTGCCAAATGTTTGGAATAATCTGCCAAGCAAGGTAATAGAGGCAAAAAGGTTATTCAAAATGCAGTTACACGTCATCATGGGAAAATTGAGGGTAAATTCATCAATCACTTCCTCCCGGCAGGGAGCCACACTCTAAAAGAGCACTGTTCCGTGCTCCCCTTGATATTGGCTCTCCACTGGGAGCACAGGATCTATGAATGTACCCTGTATTAGACATAGGATCAGCTTGGATGAGCCAAATAGTCTTTTCTCATCACTACGATGGGGGTATCTATATTTCTTAGTCTCTGGTATTATACGTTTGAGTGTGTAAAGGTAAAAAAGTCTAATGGTAATTTTTCTTAGAATAAACAATAAGGGTTGAAGGGTGATGAGAACAATAAATGCAGTCAAATATGACTAAAATATTTTTGTTTAAGGCCACTTCAGATTAAGGGAGAAAACCCTACCTAAACAATATTCTTTTCACAGTGCCTAAACCTTAGTGCACCTGCCATCTAATCCATTCTTGCTCAAAAGAAATGATCTCCATATTAGCCATTTCTCTACATTCAGGGAACGTTTGGAAAAAAGTGCTCGTACCCACCAGCCATTCTGCTCAAATCACCTTTCTTGCCGCTTCAGTGTTTATCATTATCAATGGTTACACTTCAATTCTACTCATCAGCATTGATGTTGTATCTTTTACTGTCAAGATCAATTTGCAGATCAGCCAACGCACTTCTTTGATCAGCCTAGCAATTCAGTTAATCTCCTGGGCCTTTTGTGCACTACCACATCTTACCATTGCTGCTGTCAGCCATGGCTCACTGGTAGTACGCTCACCTTTGTAGTGCTGAAGGTTATGGCTTCAAGTACCATTCCATGAGACTTGAGCAAATAATCCAGGCCTGACACTCCATTGCAACACTGAGGGACTACTGCATTGTCAGAGGGGCTGTCTTTCAGATGAGACACTAAACTGAGGTCCTATCTGCCCTCTTGGGTAGATGTAAAAGATCCCACAGCACTATTTCAAAGAAGACCAGGGAGTTCTACCCAGTGACCTGGCCAATATTTATCCCTCAAGCAAAATCATTTAAATTAAATCTGGTCATTATTTGTCAACCATCCCTTTGTGTGACCTTGCTGTGAGCAAATTGGCTGCTGCGTTTCCTACATTACAACAATGATTATACTTTAAAACTACTTCATTGGCTGTAAAGCGCTTTGGGACATCTGGAGGTCGTGAAAGGAGCTAAATAAATGCAAGTCCTTTCTTTCTTTGTCCTTTTCCAACTATTGACATCCTTGGGCTCATTATCTACTCTGATTTCAAATAGGGCTCCCGTGTCTTCTCCATTACTAAAGCTGCATTCAAGAAGCTCAGTTCCCTCTTTCATGCCAAACACTTCCATTTCCCTCAACAATTTTTGCCTTGCTATAAAGTCCAAGTTTATCCTAGGCTTAATATTGTTCCCATATAAGGAGAAGACTCTTCTAACACCTTCATCACACTCCTGGAGAGGATACAAGAAAAAGCTTGTTGTCCAACAGAAAATCCTTACTTCCCTTCTTGCATTTAATCTCTCTCTTTCTCACAAACTTTATCTTTCTCTATTTTATCAATATTACTATAGTCAGTGCTTCCATGAACTTTCCTCTTTTGGTCTTTCCAAGTTCCAAATACACCATTTACACTCTCATATTCTTCCCCGACCCTCATTTTGTTGAAATCAAGATTTATCACGCCATCACCTAATAAAACTCCTTCACTCCTAAGACATCAAAACTGCTCGCTTCCTTCAGTATTCCCTTGCGTCTACACTCTACAGACTTTTAAAAAACTAGCTTGCTGTCACCTAACCACTAATTCTTAATTTATCTCGTCTTCTCTCCTCTTTTCCAGCATTAGTGTTGCCCTTCTAAATGGCTTGGCCTTTCACCTTGGTTTCTCAACTTCAAAAAAAAATTGTGGCCTTTTGGGTGTAAGCCAGGCTATTGTAACTATCTGATGTTAATAGGACTACTGGGAATAAACAGGTTCTCCTGGAATCAGCACAGGAACGGTAGACTCTGCAACATCAGAAAGTGTCTATCATGCTCCATTCCAGCCATATCATGTTCCCAATATCCATGTTGGACCGCCAACATGGAACCATTTATCTAATGATTATGATATGGAATTCACACCGAGGTGTGAAATATGCCCTTTGTAACACCAAGAATAATTCACCACATGCACGATCATTAGGTCAATGAGCCAAGTTGTCCTGCAGGATATAGGACTAATTTTAACATTTCTTATAATCCCTTCCAACACCACCAAATTTCTTATGCTCTCGCTGATGGGTAGCTTTGCTCCTTATGTTTGTTCACAAAGTCTTGCATGTAAATTTTCAGCTCTACCACTCAAGGCTATGGTTTAATATAAGGCCTTTCTTCTAATGTTGGCAGGTCCTGTAATAAGGACAGACACAAACAAAATGACACTACAAATACTTTTTGACATGGCTTACATCCAGAATAGTATCCCTGAAGGAATTATGATTACATTATTGAACCCTGGATGCAGTATGTGCAGGTGCCTGACCAAAACACTAATTAAGATTGTCAGAGCAAACCGATACTGAGAATGTACACGAATACCACATGTATGAAATGGGCACTTCGGGAAGAATTTGAACTATTTTCATTCATGCAGAAACTAGCTCATGATATGGAACCTTAAAGCACACCCATCCTATAAAAAACCAGCTGTCCTCTGGATTCCTATAGTACATCTGCTTTTCACTAAACACATCTGCCAATCTGCCACATTTATGACCTTTAACCTTCAATAGACTTCCAGAATGGAAAATAAATTATAGTCCTTGCTCCCAGCTTCTTGGGTGCTTGCTGCGTGGGTGCGTGCTCTGATATACACATAAATTTCTGTGGCTTTACTAATCAGGCCCATTTTGTTGTCTTGTCATTTTTGTCCTGTTATTTTGGGGGTTTTGATACATTGATTAGTTGGCTGGTAGTCTTTACTCTTCAGTTTCATTTATGCTGTACCATTATATGGGTCAGTTGCAAATGGAGGATTCAGCGGGCTATGTTTTCTTGCTGGATGTGTGGCTCACGAGTTTGGGACTTTTGGGATGGTTTCAAAGTACTAGTGAGAAATTAAGTATTCTATTACTGTACGCATTCTGCTGATCAGTTTTGTTCGTCTCTCAATAAAAAATTTCAGTTTTCAACCTGGTCTGCAAATCTGTTAGTTTCTTCTTGCTTCATAGAGCTCAGGAGTGAGATTCCACACTAGTGTATATTTCAATGGTAAAATGGGTTTACATGAGTGGATAGGATTCACACGACATTAAAAGCACTTCTAGTAGATAAAACAATCTAACAGATGTTTTTTTATGACAAGAGGTATAGAATGTAAAAGTCGATATATAATGGTGCATCAATATAAAACTTTAGTAAGACCATGGTTGGAGTGCTGTATGCAGTTTTGGGATCCACACTTTCGTAAGGATATTGAGGTAATAGAGGGTATAGCCCAGATTGACTAGGTGCTGTATGGTATGAGGAAATACAAATACGAAAAAAGACTTGAAAATTTGGGGCTATTTTCATTAGACCAGGAGAGATTATGGGGTGATTTGATGCGGGTGTTTAAAAATATGATGGGATGGGACAGAGTCGATCGAAACAGACCATTTCCAGTGAGGGGTCCAGTGTGGGACGTGGATATAAGATTAAATGTAAGAGATTTAGGACAGAGAACAGGAGAAACCTTTTTACCTTTCCTGAAGGCGATGATTGCTATGAATTGGTTTATTTACCTGAGGAAGGAGGAAGCCTCCGAAAGCTTGTGAATTTAAAATAAAATTGCTGGACTATAACTTGGTGTTGTAAAATTGTTTACAATTGACAACTCCAGTCCATCACCGGCATCTCCACATCAACACAGAAACAGGCTGTTCAGCCTAAACAGCCTGGTGCTGTTGGTGTTTATCCTTCACATGAGCAATAGTCCTAATCCCACGTGCTCACACTGTTTCCATAACCCTTTATCCTGCTTTCCACAACCATCTACCTAACCTATTCTTAGAACTTGACATGGTCTTTGCTTCAATCACTTACATTCCATAGCCCTCATAATCCTGTGTAAAATTGGGGCTAATAGAATGTCACTCCACAGATCTCGAAAAACCTTTAGTTATTTCATATAAATAGATATATGAATAGTCCCCAAGTAAAGTGACTAACATTAATATTTAGCCATTTTATGTCAGATTTCACAAAATTCTGATCCCTGCCCCTCTCCCACCAAATCTCTAGTGACGTCAGAAACAGTCAGATGTGAGTATGATCTCATGAAACCTCCCTAATGTGAAATACTAGTTCTCGTCATTTACACATATGGTTGCAGGCGTTGGCTGTAAGACATTTGTCCTTCAGTATGTGTTCAATCAGATGATTAGTTTCAGGCAATGTTGGGGGCAGTAAATAAATCCAAGCCTCATGTTTATGTCACAGTGGACAGTATGTTCAAACAGCAATCGTGGAACAACTAAGGAGGGTAAATGACAACCTGGACTGGTCTATTTCTGTGTTGTAATCCCATGTAAGTAACAATCAGAGAAAGACCTCTCCTGAGGTTATCGCGTTTGCAGAAATGTGTTTTCAGGGTCTGATTATGCATATCTTTACATGATAGCAGCAGGTAAAATGTTTAGGCAGCTTTGAAACTTTGATTCAAGCAAGTTTATTGACTTTACTAGTTAATCTCCCGTGGCATTGCTCAGGAGCAAAAATAAAAACATTTGCATCTCTCTTCTTGTAACTGTATCTCTGCTTATCTCCCACTTCCTAATTTTTTCTGTCAATTTGTCTACCTCCCTTCGTCTCTCTGCCCCTCTCCGTGTGGGTTTCACACACTTTTTCTCATTGTTGTTTCTATTTCTCTGGTTGCCCCTACTTTTTTTCCTCACAGTTTCTCTCTTCCACTTTGCATAAGTATCTCTTTCCCTCCATCGCCTCTTCTTTCTTTCTCATTTAGTGGAACTTGTTAATAAGAGATATGTACCCATGTCCTTGTGCAGTCTTTGACACAGCCCCAGAACATTCGACCCTGCCAACATAACCGCTCTCATTTTCAACTTGATCTTCCAAGTTTGTGTTGCCGGTGAGGAGCCTCATCCACCAGCTACACATGTTGGTAAATCGCTGGTGTGCTGCCTGCGATGTTCTGTCCACATAATGTGCCTATTGAAAAGTATGATAAGCAGAGTGAGTTAACACTGCCATTCTTGCAGTTGTTGTCGATGTTGCAGCTAAGGGGAGATCGAAACTGACATCTCCAAAATGCAAGTCCTACCAGGTAAGTGTGAACAACTCATGTCATTTCTCCCATAAATCCAAATAGAAGTACAAATGATCACACTAAGGGTTACAGACTGTTGCCAATTCACAAAGCAGCCAGTTTAAAGTTTGCAAAGGAGGGTATGTACTCCATCCCACTGAAAGGACACGTGAATACATGGCAGCAGGGTATAACACAAGATAGGTCAAGGGTCATGAATTAGGTTCTGTCTGTAATTAAATTACAGTGAAATCTATGAAGGACTCAAGTCAATCAATCTACCGACAGAGGAAACTGACAGTTTAAAAAAAAATCATACAAGATATAATCTTGTACATAACTAATATCATTAAATGATTTTGCAATGCTTACTATCTTTGATACTGCTGGGGGGAAAGGGCCTGACATTGTTAAGGTAAATATCCTACCAGCCCCACAAAACAAAACTAATAAAAGTAGAAAAAAGGAGAAAAACACAGACTTAAATATGCAACCAAAATTGACCAAAGACTCAACAATCACAAAAGACCCAACACAGACAACAGGCCCGATGGCTCAATGTAGATAATAGTCTTGACATAGACAACTGACTTGACATAGGCAAAGTACTCAAAAGCTTGACATAGATGCCAGACTCTGAGTTGACTCAAGGTAAACGACAGTCAAAGGCAGACAGGCTAGGAGGCTTGACATAGATAACAAACTTGACAGCTCAACATAGACAACAGTTTGGTGTAGGTGACAAACTCAGTGGCTCAACATAGATGTCAGATTACATACACAACAAGTATTATTTTCCTGCGAGTCATGAAGCAGGGTGAACAGCTTGTCGCAGATGTAAATGGCTGTAAGTAGTTCTTAGAGTGCAAGACTCTGGATGTGAGCCAAAATGATGCCATACATACCAAAGATGTGACATCATAACTATATAGGTTTACACTGACTGCTTTATTGGCCTTCCTAGTCAGGTATCGAAGTCTTGTAATAGATCTGCTCAGTGCTGAGGTACTCATCAGTATCAACCATTCTGATACAAATCTTTTTTTCCTTTCTGTCAAGACTTTTCTCCTCTCCTCTCCTGAAGGTATTGGCTCCTCCTTGAGTTATGGTTTCACAGGCACCGGTTGTCTTCCAGCATCTCACAATAGTTGCCATTCATTTGTACTCGTCGATAGGCTATTCAACCACAGGGAGCATAACAGCCAAGTCTATTCTTACACACGGGCAGTTCCAGCAGGAGCTGTTGGACAGTGATCAAGAACAGGTACTCTTGCTAATTTTCCCCTCTTTAACAGTGGCACTGAGGCCAATTGTCGTGCTTCAAACGTTATCTTAATGATAATTAGCCAACTCACCAAATACCAGGGATCAAACCTTGGCCTAGGAAAACTCACCAAACCATTGGGGAGGAGGGAATCTATTTTAATCACTTTCATACCCTTCCACAGTTAATCCTTGGAACCAACTAAACTGCAGCATCCACAGTCCTTAATCCTTGATGCAATGTCACTTTTTCAGTCATGTATGTCCCTATCACCACCATGTGGGAAGCCAGTGCTGGATAATCCAAACATCCCACGTGACTACACTGACTGAAAATAGGCAGCCAATCAAAGGCCTTGCGGTCATTCAACAAGGCTTAGCACCAAGCAAATTCACCCAATCAGGTTAGTCTGCAAACACGACTGCTTTCTGTTAGGATTATTGCAGTGATTTGTCACTATTCTCTTCAGTTTAAGAGCTTGAGGGGTGATTTAATTGAGGTGTTTAAAATGATAAAGGGATTTGATAGGATCGATACAGAGAAACTATTTCCTCTGGTGGAGAATCCAGAACAATGGGGCATAGTCGTAAAATTAGAGCTAGGATATCCAGGAGTGAAATCAGGAACCACTTCTTCACACAAAGGGTAGTCAAAATCTAGAACTCTCTCCCCCAAAAGGCTGTGGATGCTGGGTCAATTTAAACTTTCAAGATCGAGCGATAGATTTTTGTTAGGTAAGGGAACCAAGGGATATGGAGCAAAGGCGGTTAAATGGAGTTGAGGTACAGATCAGCCATGATGTAATTGAATGTCGGAACAGGCTCGATGGGTTGAATGGCCTACTCCTGTTCCTATGTAATTTAATCTCATGAAATACGGTGAAACTCTCTCATGATTTCCCTATACAGATTAAGGAACAGTAAAATTGTCTGAAATCTTAGTTAGGGGATCAGAAATAAGCTATAATTTAAGAGATGACTTGTTTTTGCTAAAGTTTTGCTTTCCTGGCCCAAATAATCACCGTCTCTAATCCAACCTAATCAAAAGTCCCACTTAATTTGTGGCAGCCTTTTTAGGTGAGCAGGAGTCAACCTTGATTCAGTAGCAGCACTCTTGCCTCTGAGTCAGAAGGTTATAATTTCAAGCCCCACTCCAGAGACTTAAGCACATAATTTAGGCTGGTTTTGGCGCAGGTGTTGTGGGTACCCCAGCCTTCTTGGAGTAATCTGCAACCATGCTTTGTGTTAGATTTGTCACAGTTTTTGGTGTAGTGGACATAAACTGGACACCCCGAGGAAGAAAGAAGTAGTGAGAACTCACATTTATTTAGCACCTTTCATAACCTCAGGCTGTCCCAAAGCATTTTAAATACTTTTGAAGTGCAGTCACTGGAAATACGGCAACCAATTTGCACACAGCAAGGTCCCACAAACAGCAATGAGATAAATGACCAGATAATCTACTTTAGGTGCTGGTTGAGGGATAAATATTGGCTCGGACACCGGCAAGAACTCCCCTGCTCTTCTTCGAAATAGTGCCATTGGATTTTTTACGTCCACTGAGAGGGCAGACAAGACCTCGGTTTAACCTCTCATCCGAAAGACGGCACCTCCGACAGTGTAGCACTCCCTCAGTAATGCACTGGAATGCCAGCCTAGGTTGTGTGCTCAGGTCTCCAGAGTGGGACTATGAACCTACAACCTTCTGACTTAGAGGTGAGAGTGCCACCAACTGAGCCACGCTGATGCATTAGGATGAAGTAAAACCAATACACAACTAAGAGGTCAGTCAACTGGGTAAACGGTATAAATAGCACACGCTGGGTCACTCCAGCTGTGTACTGCGTAATTTTTGTGAGAAATGGATAGACAATGCAAATGAACTAAAGCAAGTTCTGCAGACCAAGATCTCCAGATTATGAGAGATCGTGTAAGGGCCCAGGAAAGTGCTCTCTATGGAGTGGAAGGGGCGGGGCAAGCCATTGAGGGCCAGAGGGTGAAGCAGGCAAAGGAGACCATCATACAGCAGGAAAATGGAGCGCATGTATCAGGAAAGTCGGGAAGAATGATGACAAAACAAGAGGCATTGTTGGTGGCTGTCCTTTAAATCCGGCAATGATGCATGAGGAGTTAAACAGAAACTAGCTACAGCCAAAATCTTGAACAAATACAAATGTTTCAAGTTTAGTTCTGTTGTGTGTAAAGCTGAGGGAGGAGCTACTTTCAAACAAACACAGACTGGATTATTTGTTCAGTTCTATATATGGCAGCCATTCATTTTCGAATGCTGCCGATAGTTATCTAACAATACAGCAAGTCCTGGTAACTGCTTTTGGAGATATTTGAAGAGAAAAGCAAAGATGAGATTTGAATTAGGCTGAATGAAGTTCGGAGAGTCGGTTGGGTATTTGCCAGAGAATAGTCTAAGCCTGTATCAGCTCCCGCAGAGGTATGGAATGCAAGAGAAAGGAAACACTGCGTACATATAAAAGAATAGCTTAGCATTATATTATGGCTTATTGTTGTTCTCATTTAAAGGAAATCAAGGATTTCTATTGAAAATATATATTTGTATATCAATTAGTTATTCACTTATTCATCAATTGTAAAATAAATTTGCTTAATAATTTAAAATGATGTCAGATGTTGTGATTTCTATTATAATACTGGAGAGATCCCATGGAAGCATACTTTTATTCCACTGGCTAAAAGTAATTAGCAGAAAAGAGCGCTCTGTTCATTACCCTGGGTATATTACCAAAAGCTTGCCTAGATATCAAGAGTGGGACTAGCTGGATTGCTCTTGCATAGAGCCGGCACAGACTCGATGGGCCAAATGGCCTCCTTCCGTGCTTTAACCTTTCTACGATTCTATGAATATACTCTCGAAAGCACAGAATGTTAGGACTCACCTGTGAGATTGATCTAAAATATGAGAGCAGAAAAGTCTAGAGTAAGAAGGGTAGAAAAGCCCCAAAAATGTAACAATGAAATGCAGAAGGTGTCAAACATGAAGGAAAATTCGAAGGAAAATACTCTGTCAAATAACCACACCTTAACTCACATTCAGTTAGTTATAATGAATATTTATTTCATTTATCTGCTGACAGTGTCGACTCTTCCTGGGCTATAGGTTCATGGGCATTGGAGATCCTGCATTATCTTGTCCAAGTGGCATTCTTCATGAGTGAGCCATTGGATGGCATATAAGACTGACCCTGTCTTCACCCAATGGTCACACACATAGTCCCCAGCTGGGGTCAATAGTTGGCAATCAAGAACAGGCTCCTTGGCTAAAATGTTCCTTCTCTAGTCCAGGGGAATGGAGACCAATTGTAGTGCTCCTTGACATCAGCTAACTCAGCACAGATCGGACACTTTTGACCAAGTCAATGTCTGATCTATATAAGTTAAGAAAATGAATTACAAAGAATTACAAAGAGCGTACAGTGCAGAAACAGGCCATTCGGCCCAAAAGGTCCATGCCGGTGTTTATACTCCACCCGAGCCTCCTCACACCCTTCTTCATCTAATCTTTTCAACATAGCCTTCTATTCCTTTCTCCCTCATGTGTTTATCTAGCTTCCCCTTAAATGCATCTGTGCTATTTGCCTCAACTACTGCTTGTACTAGCAAGTTCCACATTCTAACCACTCTGTGGGTAAAGTAGTTTCTCCTGAATTCCTTATTAGATTCATTAGTGACTATCTTATATTTATGGCCCTTAGTTCTGTTCTCCCCTGCAAATGGAAACATCTTCTCTACCCTATCAAACCCCTTCACAATTTTAAAGACCTCTATCAGGTCACCTCTCAACCTTCTCTTTTCTAGAGAGAAGAGCCCCAGCCTGTTCAATCTTCCCTGATAGGTATAACCTCTCATTTCTGGTATCATCCTAGTAAAGCTTTTTTGCACCTTCTCCTGTGCCTCAATATCCTTTTTATAATGTGGAGACCTGAAATGTTCGCAGTGCTCCACGCATGGTCTAACCAATGTGCTGTACAAGTTTAGCATAACTTCTCTGCTTTTCAATTCTATCCCTCTAGAAATGAATCCCAGTGCTTGGTTTGCTTTTTATGGCCTTATTAACCTGCGTTGCTACTTTTAGTGATTTGTGTATCTGTAGTCCTAAATTCCTCTGGTCCTCTACCCCATTTAGACTCTTATTGTATGTGGCCTCCTTATTATTCCTACCAAAATATACCACCTCACACTTATCTATATTGAAATTCATTTACCACGTCCATTCTGCAAGTTTATTAATGTCTTTCTGCATTTTGTCGCAATCCTCCTCAGTATTAACTATACCCCCAATTTGGTGCTGTCCGCAAAGTTAGAAATTGTCTAAGCAAATGAAGATTGTCATGTTCAGTGAATCTCAATGAGTTCATTGAATTCTACCCAATCCGCACCCAACTAGGGATGGGTCTAGTGTATTCCTTTGTGCATGCTATCTTTGAGCCTGTAAATATTTTTTCAGAGTCTCTATCTTTGATGCTTGTCACAAATTCCTAAACAACATCCACTTTTACTAGCATTGACTTTGCTTTAGAACGCAAAGTACTTTCAATGGATTTAGAAGAATGTATTGGTAGTTCAATTATTAAAAAGAACTCAGGTTCTTTACTCAGTGTAAGAACATTGCGGCAACACTACTCTTGTTCTATGCTTGCTGAACAATAAATGTCTTTTAAATGCAAACAGATTGAGACTGATGATTGCTTACTGAACAATGCTGAGTTTATTCTGAACAAAACCTTTATTGAATGCAGCATTTAGGGCACCATTGTACAAGTTCCGATCTCAGACCAGGGCCTATGTGGAAAGACACAGAGCTGGCAGCTCCACCTTGTACTGCCAGTGCCCTGGACAACGGAGCTCTGTCTATGGCTGGAGACAGTCCTCTCTCCCCAAACACTGAAAATATTAGAACTGATGTTTAAAATGTTGGCCCTACTGTGAACTTTTAAACTTGGCTGCAATTACACTGCAGGAAGTGTGAAATTGAAATCTGTGAAACTAAGTCCTGGAACTAATATCACATCCCTTGGCTAAGTGCGTTTCAGATGACTTAATACCTGAATTACACCACACAGTTTTCATCAATACAAACTGCAATATCCACTGGCCCATAAATAACTTCTAAATTTCATTGGTATTATTAAAATCTTTATAATGAAACAGATCTGAACTAAAGTTCTGAATAAATTTCGACTGGCTAATTTGATGTGTAAACATCCTGATGTTGGGAATCATTGCCAAGTGTCCATCATGGGGAAATGTGGTTATTATATTTATAGTGTGAACGGAAGAAAAGAATAACTCAACTAAAAAAATATTGCGCTCTATCCAAAGCTTATGATTGACTGTGGCAACGTTTTGATATGTTTACCCACAGTACAGACTACACTGGAATTATGAGGGCACAATTACAATGCAAGTGTTCCCAGTGCAGCAACAGAGCCAATGTGACCTTTGCACATTGTCACTTTGCATAAGCAGATGTCTCTTCACATGAACAGCTCCTTGTTACTAATATCTCTAACATTTCAAATTCTAGATGCATTAAATTTTGACCGTTCTATGATCCTGAAAAGTCTGTCAGGATTCATCCCTCGGCTCAATGTTGGTAATGTTGCTGATAATTGCGTTACCCCTTGGTAGAATTTAGAGCCCATTCCTGTTTTCAGCTGCATGCAGCATCTTTGTTGCTGTGTCTGTATGAAACTTGCAGGGCAAGGTCAACACAGAATCGCAGGACAATGAATGGTTTGGCAAATCTAAAAAAAAGGCAGATTTCCATATAAAGGGATATGGGTCAAAGGCAGGTAAATGGAGTTGAGGTACAGATAAGCCTTGATCTAACTGAATGGTAGAACAGGCTCAAGGGGCGGAATAGTCTACTCCTGTTCATATGTTCCTAAATAATTGCCATATAGATGGGATTGTGGCATGTAATTCAGTAAGATTACGCACAATTCTCTCTCTTTCAGTAGAGTCCATTTTAGGTAGTAGATTCACTTAAACATCTCATGAAACAAATCAACAATTTGAGTCACTAGAAAATAAATTACCTCACAACACTGGGACTACTTCACCCGTTCATCCTTCCTGCTTCTGGATTATGCTTTCATGATGTTATACAGTGGCTAATTTTCCAGTAAGCAATTGGTCCCTGTCCTTTATTCTAAATGGATAGAATTTCAGCACGGTGTCATAACAAACTGTACGGAATCACACATGCGTTTTTAAGCCTAGACCTGAAACAAGTTTAAAGTTGCCTACAACACTGCTGCCTGATGGGATTTGCTTCTCCCCATGACAGGATCATTAGAGGAGCAACTGTATGTTGTGTTGTACGAAGAGCAGAATTCTCTTAGTGCTAGGACTCCTGTTTTTCCTTACCATACATAAGCCATAAGCTTGTCATTTTCCATGTTTGCCATCAGAGATGTCCCATAATGATTTACCTGGCAATTGAAAATAATCAGATTAACACAGGCGAGCAGAATGGAGCAATAAGAAAAAAAGAATTTGCATTTATATAGCGCCTTTCATATCCTTAGGACGTCCCAAAGTGCTTAAAAGCCAACAAATTACTTTTAAACTCGTCTCATTGTTTTGTAAGCAAGCATGGTAGCCAAATACACACAGCAAGGTTCCACAAACAGTAATTCGATGAATGAACATTTAGTCTGTTTTGATGGTCTGTTTTGATGGTGTTGAACGTTGGCCAAGACAATGGAAGAACTCCCTGCTCTTTAAAAAAAATGCCATAAAAATCTTTTATTTCCACCTGAAGTAAATATGAATCCCAGGAAATGTTGGAATTCATGCTTAAAGCCTGTTGACTAGTAGTCAAGAGTTCAATTATTTGAGCCACCAGGCCAAGTGAGACAGGAACACCTTCAGCCCAGAAAGATGATTCCCTAGTTGAATGACATAATTGACTTGAGGAAAATGAGGGGGGGGGGATCACAACAACAACTTGCATTAACATAGAAAAACATTCCAAGATGCTTCATAGAGACACATTCGCACAAAAATGTATGTCAAGTCAGAGAAGCAGAGGGGTGGCCAAAAGTTTGGTCAGAGGTAGGTTTTAAGGCAGGCCTTAAAGGAAAAGAGAGAGGTGGAGAGGCAGAGGGATTAAGGGAGGGAATTCCAAAGCATGGGGTCTAGATGGCTGAAGGCATGGCCGCCAATGGTGGGGTGAAGGGAAGGGGGATACACAAAACGGCAGAGTCAGAGGAACGGTGAGTTCAGGTGGGAGGAGGTTACAGAGATAAGGAGGGGTGAGGCCATGAAGGCATTTAAACATGAGAATGAGAATGAGAATTTTAAATTGGAGGAATTGGGAAACCAGGAGCCACAGTAGGTCAGCAAGGTCAGGGCAATGGGTGAGCAACATCTGGTGTGGGATAGGATGCAGGCAGCAGAGTTTTGATTGAGGTTTACTGAACATGGAGGATGGGAGGCCAACCAGGAGAGCATTGGAATAGTTGATTCTGGAGTTTCAGCAGCAGCAGACAGGCTGAGGCAGGAGTGGGGGATGTTACAGAGGTGGAACTAGGTGGTCTTTCTAATGGAAAGGATATGAGGTCAGAAGCAGAACTTGGGGTCGAATAGGAAACCAAGAATGTGCATAATCTGTTTCAACCTGAGACAGTGACCAGATAGAGTGTAGAGTTTGTGACCGGGGCCGAAGACGATTGCTTCAGCATCCCATGGTTTCACTAGGGGAAACTGCGGCTCATTCAAAACTGGATGTCAGATAAGCAGTCTGAGAGCATAGAGACGTGGAGGAATCGAAGGAGGTTGGTGGATGTAGAGCTGGAAGTTATCAGCATACATTTGGAAGCTAACCTCATTCACACACTTTCATTTTGAACGTTCACACTAGGCCTTTAGTAGAAGATGTTAGTCACCATCGGATTGTTAAGCACTGCATTTCCCATGTCACAGCAGTAGCATGTGCTGTGTAAGGTACAGATATCGGTATAATTTCTGAAGCTCTCTTCATTAATGTGCTGATATGCTGAAATGTCACATTCATTTTTAAATGGCCCTTTAATTGCAAGGCTGAGGATTTGTAGTGTTAACCATGTGGAACTCTGTTCAGCATGATGTGATTTGGACCAGGGATGAAATTAAAAGTAATTTCTTAAATCTGATTTTTCCCAATTATCATCATCTTGGGGATGGGATGGGACTAGACCGAAAAAATATATAAATCTATTTTGATAGTTTCCAATTTTCCAGTTCAAAACAATTTCGACTTCGTGCAACATTTCTGCTTGTTTTAATTAAGTGCAGTGCGAGGAGAAGCAACAGCTAATGCTCAGCATTACAAATCTGAATCCCATTTCAGATTTAGACTTCTGTTAAATGAAATTCAAGAAACTTCAATTGACCTTGTTCACTCCTAATTAATAAAGGCAATATGCAAACTGCAGCTCTCTGCAGTACCTCAGCCCATCTACTGCTTAAACTCTCACCCATGCCTTTGTCACCTCCAGACTAGACTATTCCAATGCTCTCCTGGCCAGTTTCCCATCTTCCATCCTCTGTAAACGTCAGCTCATCCAAAACTCTGCTAGCCTACATCCTCACCCATCACTCCTGTCCTTGCTGACTCACTTGGCATTCGGTTAGGAAATTTCTGCTTCTAGATAAACCAATAATGAACTAATGCAGCCCTGCCTCTATCTGTAAATATTTAACCTGGCCCTGACGATCTATCTGTATCGTCCTCTTCCTCTTAACTCAACCAAATCTGCCTTCCTGTCCTTGCTAATGATTTCAGAATGACAACAGAAGCCAAACACATCCAGATTGGAAAAATGGTGGTGGGTTTATAGGATTTGGAATGAAGGGAGAGATGACCCCAATATTCGTGGGGAGGCGGGATGGCAGTGGGGTGGGGGGGCAATTGGGCGCATGGCAAACTCGCATGAACCGAACTTGCCGTTTCCGACGCGATCGCATGTTGATTGATAGTGGTTAATGTCCTCTTCGGGTTTCACGCCCAGCAGCTAGCCTGATCGACAAGCTGGCTGCTATCAGGAGCTGCAATCAAGGTCAGGGAGGCGAGAAAGAGAGAGCTAGACGTCATCTGGCACTGGAACCGAAGACCGGGGGGGTGGGGGTTAGGAGAATGGATGATCCGGTGCTGGACTGGAAGACCGGGGGGTGGAGAGGGGAAGATCGGGGGGACATTAGGGTAAGATCAGGGGGGTTAAGAGGGGGACTTCGCGGGAGGATTCGGAGGGTGAAGAGGGGGACATCGGGGGAAGATCGGGAGGGTGAAGTGGGGCACATCGGGGGGAGATCGGGAGGGTGAAGAGGGGGACATCGGGGGAAGATCGGGAGGGTGAAGAGGGGGACATCGGCGGAAGATCAGGAGGGTGAAGGGGGGACATCGGGGGAGGATCGGGAGGGTGAAGGGGGGACATCGGGGGAAGATCGGGAGGGTGAAGAGGGGGACATCGGGGTAAGATCGGGAGGGTGAAGAGGGGGACATCGGGGTAAGATCGGGAGGGTGAAGAGGGGAACATCGGGAGGGTGAAGAGGGGGACATCGGGGGAAGATCGGGAGGGTGAAGAGGGGGACATCGGGGGAAGATCAGGAGGGTGAAGGGGGGACATCGGGGGAAGATCGGGAGGGTGAAGAGGGGGACATCGGGGGAAGATCGGGAGGGTGAAGAGGGGGACATCAGGGTAAGATCGGGAGGGTGAAGAGGGGGACATCGGGGTAAGATCAGGAGGGTGAAGAGGGGAACATCGGGAGGGTGAAGAGGGGGACATCGGGGGAAGATCGGGAGGGTGAAGAGGGGGACATCGGGGGAAGATCGGGAGGGTGAAGAGGGGGACATCGGGGGAAGATCGGGAGGGTGAAGAGGGGGACATCGGGGGAAGATCGGGAGGGTGAAGAGGGGGACATCGGGGGAAGATCGGGAGGGTGAAGAGGGGGACATCGGGGGAAGATCGGGAGGGTGAAGAGGGGGACATCGGGGGAAGATCGGGAGGGTGAAGAGGGGGGCATCTGGGAAAGATCCGGAGGGTGAAGAGGGGGACATCGGAGGAAGATCGGGAGGGTGAAGAGGGGGGCATCGGAGGAAGATCCGGAGGGTGAAGAGGGGGACATCGGGGGAAGATCGGGAGGGTGAAGAGGGGAACATCGGGGGAAGATCGGGAGGGTGAAGAGGGGGACATCGGGGGAAGATCGGGAGGGTGAAGAGGAAGACATCGGGGGAAGATCGGGAGGGTGAAGAGGGAGACATCGGGGGAAGATAGTGAGGGTGAAGAGGGGGACATCGGGGTAAGATCGGGAGGGTGAAGAGGGGGACATCAGGGTAAGATCGGGAGGGTGAAGAGGGGGACATCGGGGTAAGATCGGGAGGGTGAAGAGGGGAACATCGGGAGGGTGAAGAGGGGAACATCGGGAGGGTGAAGAGGGGGACATCGGGGGAAGATCGGGAGGGTGAAGAGGGGGACATCGGGGGAAGATCGGGAGGGTGAAGAGGGGGACATCGGGGGAAGATCGGGAGGGTGAAGAGGGGGACATCGGGGGAAGATCGGGAGGGTGAAGAGGGGGACATCGGGGGAAGATCGGGAGGGTGAAGAGGGGGACATCGGGGGAAGATCGGGAGGGTGAAGAGGGGAACATCGGGGGAAGATCGGGAGGGTGAAGAGGGGGACATCGGGGGAAGATCGGGAGGGTGAAGAGGGGGACATCGGGGGAAGATCAGGAGGGTGAAGGGGGGACATCGGGGGAAGATCGGGAGGGTGAAGAGGGGGACATCGGGGGAAGATCGGGAGGGTGAAGAGGGGGACATCAGGGTAAGATCGGGAGGGTGAAGAGGGGGACATCGGGGTAAGATCAGGAGGGTGAAGAGGGGAACATCGGGAGGGTGAAGAGGGGGACATCGGGGGAAGATCGGGAGGGTGAAGAGGGGGACATCGGGGGAAGATCGGGAGGGTGAAGAGGGGGACATCGGGGGAAGATCGGGAGGGTGAAGAGGGGGACATCGGGGGAAGATCGGGAGGGTGAAGAGGGGGACATCGGGGGAAGATCGGGAGGGTGAAGAGGGGGACATCGGGGGAAGATCGGGAGGGTGAAGAGGGGGACATCGGGGGAAGATCGGGAGGGTGAAGAGGGGGGCATCTGGGAAAGATCCGGAGGGTGAAGAGGGGGACATCGGAGGAAGATCGGGAGGGTGAAGAGGGGGACATCGGGGGAAGATCGGGAGGGTGAAGAGGGGGACATCGGGGGAACATCGGGAGGGTGAAGAGGGGGGCATCTGGGAAAGATCCGGAGGGTGAAGAGGGGGACATCGGAGGAAGATCGGGAGGGTGAAGAGGGGGGCATCGGAGGAAGATCCGGAGGGTGAAGAGGGGGACATCGGGGGAAGATCGGGAGGGTGAAGAGGGGAACATCGGGGGAAGATCGGGAGGGTGAAGAGGGGGACATCGGGGGAAGATCGGGAGGGTGAAGAGGAAGACATCGGGGGAAGATCGGGAGGGTGAAGAGGGAGACATCGGGGGAAGATAGTGAGGGTGAAGAGGGGGACATCGGGGTAAGATCGGGAGGGTGAAGAGGGGGACATCAGGGTAAGATCGGGAGGGTGAAGAGGGGGACATCGGGGTAAGATCGGGAGGGTGAAGAGGGGAACATCGGGAGGGTGAAGAGGGGGACATCGGGGGAAGATCGGGAGGGTGAAGAGGGGGACATCGGGGGAAGATCGGGAGGGTGAAGAGGGGGACATCGGGGGAAGATCGGGAGGGTGAAGAGGGGGACATCGGGGGAAGATCGGGAGGGTGAAGAGGGGGACATCGGGGGAAGATCGGGAGGGTGAAGAGGGGAACATCGGGGGAAGATCGGGAGGGTGAAGAGGGGGACATCGGGGGAAGATCGGGAGGGTGAAGAGGGGGACATCGGGGGAAGATCGGGAGGGTGAAGAGGGGGGCATCTGGGAAAGATCCGGAGGGTGAAGAGGGGGACATCGGGGGAAGATCGGGAGGGTGAAGAGGGAGACATCGGGGGAAGATCGGGAGGGTGAAGAGGGAGACATCGGGGGAAGATCGGGAGGGTGAAGAGGGGGACATCGGGGGAAGATCGGGAGGGTGAAGAGGGGAACATCGGGGGGACATCGGGACGGTGAAGAGGGGGACATCGGGGGGACATCGGGACGGTGAAGAGTGGGACGTCAGATCTGGAGACATTGGAACAGGTTTCAAAAGTGGGTGCATTTAGTATTTTCACTTCCGTGCATGGATTTTATTTAATTTATTTAGTTTCTTTATCCCTGATCCGGCCCTTCACACCTGGTTTCACCAGGTATGAATCAGAAGCGGTGGGCAAGCCGCCCAGGTAAGTTAATAATCTTTCTAATCCCTTCATCTGTCACAGGTAAAGTGCCTTAAGTACCTCAATGAGGTACATTTGGCTCTTTAACTGTCATCCCATCAGCTTTAATTGCCGGCAGGACTTTTGTTTTCTGTTCACCCCCGCGCACACAGGTGGGTCCCTGGGAAACTTGGAAGTCGGTGGGTTGGAGCCGGCTTCTGAAACCGAATGGAATTTACGCAATTCTCGGAGCCACCCCGCCCCCAACGCACCTGCATTTGCCTCCTAAAATCACCCCATAGGGTTTAAAAATAAACAGAATATAGAAAAAAACAAAATTATTTTGCACATGTACATGCACAGATACTACGACCGATGTTCCTCTGCTGTGTACCTGCGTGCACTGGGATTTTTCCGCAGGTGGGGTGGAGTTCTTGCAAGTATTCGCACCAACGCAGGGGGGACGTAAAGGCACCTCATTTTCCTTCCCCAACGCCAGATTGGTGACCCCGAGGGAGAGCGTTGAGAAGTAGGCATTAGGCCCTGCTCCTGGCCCCATTCAGATCAGAGGGCATGAAAAGGGTAGGCAGCAAGACCAACAAAGCCAAAATAGGTGTCACCTTTTTTCTATGGCCAGCTGAAACACTCTCAGGGCTGGGGGCCTTGTATTTGCTGTTTCAGCCCTACATCCACATGCTTGCCTCAGCACATCAGATGCTACATTTATGAATGCGCATGAGCACGTCAGACCGGTGACAATGCTCGTCTTTTTAAAATAGTATATGGTTAACAAAAAGGTGATGTGAAGTTGAATGGGTCGAACATGCCAGAAGGCAGCTGCAGAAAAGTGGAAGAGATGATTTTAACGAGCATAATTCACCAATTCTAATCTGTCAGTCTGATGGATGTCTGCAAAATTTTGGGTCCAATCCAATTGCTGCCGCAAAGACGAAGATTTTCAAATATTCAGGTTTCAGGAGCTGTTTTCTTCACAAAGAAAGATGAAAGCAGGAAAGGGATTTAAAGCAGGGATATTTGTCGCTATATATTATGAAAACAGACAATAGCCCTGTAAGCTATTAGCCCCTAGTTGCTGTACTGTGGCCTGGTAGGACACAATGCTGCACCCTTGAGCTCAGACATGCTGCCACGGAGAGGAGCTAAGCAGCGGCCAAGAATTGTCCCCTCTAGGAGAGGGATGGGAATGAAGTACCTTAAAAAAAGGTCTCATGTAATGACCTATTGGGTAAAGGCAGCATCTCGGGTTGGGAAGGGATTGCAGGAGGCCTCTGCACCCTTAGCTAGGGGAGGAAAATTCCACCAAGTTTCCCCTGCCTAATCATTATCTTGTGATTCCTGCTGGGAAGTGAACAACAGTAAACCTCAGCTCAGGACCAGAATAGAAGTTAGATAAACCTGCACAAATATATTCAGCATTACTTGTAACGTCTTTGAATGTAATGAAAGGAAATAGCTTGTCAATAAAAAAGAATGCTACTTTGTAAGAAGGCCCAGCAACTTTTAATGAAAGAGCAGCCAGCCGCTGCTTCCTGCTGGTTTCATGACTTATCTTTATATCTCTCTCCAGTTCAAATTAGCTAGCCACGTCCCTCATGTGGGTTATGACCAAATGCCAAATGTGGCGTATTGGATGAAACAGGCCTGGCCTTTCCACTTTTATTAAGGGGGAGCATTAAAGAGTATTATTTATCATTTTGTTTTCAGTGATGTCCTCTGTTCTAAGGCCTGGAACTAGGCACTATTCATTTAGCTATACTTTGCGCTGGAAATTTAACTGGCTAGCTAATAATATTAACACAGGTCTATGAAAAATAATGCTCCAGGTAGTACTAATCAGGGTTAAAGGGCAGCACAATTGATATGTTTCTGCTTATTGCTTGCCATTGGTGAACGAAAATTTTAGTTCTTCAGGTAAGTGAAAGAGTTACTGTTTTTTTTTGCCATTTCGAGCCAAGGTGAAATACAGTAAAAAGTGACGTCAGACCTGGTATATATGAAATTGTTGGTGGGCTCTCCCAAAAGCAGTGCATAGCAAAGGCGTGCGTCCCAAAAAGTTCCCAGGTTTAATTCCCGGTCTGCATTGATTTAGCTCATGTGAGCTGGGGTAACAGCTGGGATGCTACAATTGGACGCATCTCATCTCTGGCTGTGAGGGGGGAGGGATGTTAACCAGGGTCTCCGCTCCTGCTTATTATCCAGTGACCTCTGCTGAGAAAGCACGTGTGTGTAGACATTAGACGAGGACAAGTTTGGGCTTGGCGGTGATGCCCCCCCTTGCATGCCACACACACAAAATATGGTCACTCAGGTTAAGGTACCAGGGGGCCACCAACTATTGTGTAGTCCCACCCCAGATAGAAGCAATGCATTCAGAAGAAAAAGGGAGCCGGCTGGAGGAAAAGAGTGAGAATCACTTTTGGAAAGAAAAGGGGCCAGAAAGCAAAAATATAAGATCTAAGCAGAACAGAAAATAACCGTTCCCTCCTGAGATTTTCTTGTCTTTTACTAGCTGGTTGGTTGGCCCTATAAAGATGACAATCACACAACTGCCACAGGCAATTATATATTATCACAAGTAGATGCAAAATATAACAAGGAAAGCATTCTCAGTTATACTACAACTATGTATTAGAAAGCACTGGTGACCAGAATGTCTACCCTTTCAAGGGCAGCTAAACATAATTAATTACTGTGGGCAAGCTATTAAGCCTATTTACATTTGCATTCTGATGAGTAATCCCTGCTGGCATTAAAAGTTGAATGCCAATTACATCACTATCCATTTTTATTTGTTAAAGATGATGAGAAGGAATTGCTCCAGGCATTTTCACAAAACTGAATTTTTAGATAATTTTTGCGTTTACGTACAAAAAGTTCATGGATGAACAAGTTTTAAAATTCATTGTAACAAAATTTTACGATTCAAATCATCATCACTCAACAGAAAGGCCTACTCAAAAAAAGTCAAATAGGCTGAAAGGCCAACACCATTAATTAGTTGGGCCTACGATTCACCCATTCAACTTCATTGAGTTCCCTATCTCTGCCTTTTGGAGGTCTAGGTATTACAAGTCATAGGGCTTTGCACAGTCCAATTGAGTTGTCACTTCCTCAGAGAAGCAAAGGAGGTTGATCAGGAATTATCTTTCCTGAATCCATGTTGACTACTGTTTACAAGGTTACTATTGTACAAATAATCCAAGTAATCAATTCCATTATTTTACATGGGACAGAAGTATAACTAATGAGTCTATAGTTGCCCATGCCTGATTTGTCATCCTTGTTGAATATGTGCACCATGTTGGCCTGTTATCAATCTACTGGCTTAGAGAGTTAAATTATGAGGACAGGTTGCATAAACTTGGCTTGTATTCCATTGAGTATAGGAGACTGAGGGTGTAAGATTATACCATCACCTGTGGAATCTGTATCAAACATGTAGTTTGGGTAATTCACCTTTTGATTAATCAAACATATATCTGATGATTGTTAACCAATGTATTGCTGTAATCACACCTGTATCTTGACTCATTGTTCCACTTGTATTTGTGATAAGTACCGTTTGCTATCCTTATAGGAACACATTTCTCTCTTCGATATTAATTAAGCAAGAATATAGTAATCAACCACATAATTTAGGATCAGTCAGGCTTTGCAAAAACCCTTAAAAATCCCTTAATAAAAGTAATGAAAATATGAAACTGCCAGCACAGCACACAAGCTGTAACCACAGCTACAGTAACAAGTCATTCAGTCATACCCATGAGGTAAGAACATAACTGTCCATATGAGACAATGGAGTCTTAGAGTTACCAGCCTGGGACCCCGACGGGAGTATAAAATAATAGACCTAGAAGTTGCTAAAAGTGGCCTTGAGAGAAACACAACAGGATAAGATGAGGGGCCAGTCCCATGGGAATGGCAGTAACTGGTGATTGGTCAATCAGAGGGGTATGGCATTGGGGGGGCTACTCCATCACGCCCTATCCATCAAAGAAAGAGATAAGGAGTAGGCCGAATTTTCTTTGTTTGCCTGAAAGATACTCAACACCCAATTGGCCACCACGCCTTTTGGCAAGATCTCCATAGGGTCAAACACCTGTGTCAATAATAGCCCCTGTAATGACCCCCCAAAAGTAACATAAAAGAGAGACCCTGTACGAGAGTCAGGTTGTAAAGAACACGGACGGGAGTAAGGGTTGACCCTAGAGTGAAACCAAGCATCCCTGAGGAGAGGATCCAGATCCGACAAGGTCAGAGGCCAACAGGTCAGAAGCCTACAACGGGAGCCTTGTCCCGAGCAAGGGGACAGGAAGAAAAGAGGAAACCCCAGGCAGGGTAGGGCCACGGGCCTACAACGGTATCGACGGAAGAGACCCAGGCAGGGTGACTGTCAAAGCTCCTGTGCGAAGTGGGCACACCCTCTACCTAGGATGGGTGATATAGCTCTAGCTCTGTACTACTAACTAACACTTAAACGTGCATATGCTGAACTGTGTGTGAAACTTAATAAAACTCCACTGTACCACATTGATGTCATGTCGATTATTGGCAGAGGGATACAGTTATCCTACAAGGGGTGATCTAATCAAGGTTTTTAACATGTTAAAAGGATTTGATGGGGTTAATAAGAGAGAAACTATTTCCTCTGGTGGGGAATCAAGAACAGGGGAAAGTAATCTTAAAATTAGAGCTAGACCATCCAAGATCAAAAGCAGTAACAACTTTTTCCACACAAAGGGCAGCAGAAATCTGGAACTCTCTCCCCCAAAAAGCTGTGGATGCTTGGTCATTGGAGCTTTCAAGACTGAGATGGATAGATTTTTGTTGGGTAAGGGCATCAAGGAATATAGAGCAAAGGCAGGAAAATGGAGTTGATCAGCTGTGATCTAATTGAATGGCAGAGCAGGCTCGAAGGGCTGAATGGCCTACTCCTGTCCCTAATGTTCCTATGTTCCCCAGTGTTCAACGACTCCATCGTAAATGACAGTCAGTGTCTCACAAATCTCTTCTCTAGTACCTCTTAGCACTGTGGGATAAATGCCATCTATCCCTGGGGACTTATTTGTTTTGAGCCATTTTGCTCATTTAAATTGATTTTACTTAAGTTATTTTTCTTTGGAGAAGGCATGTTATGCATGTCACCCCTTGTAAAATACTTGAAGGAAGTAATCATTCAGAATATCTACAATCTTGTTTCAATCTTATTTGCATCTTTTGCAGGTCTCACCTCTTCTGCAGCTCTCCTCTTACTACTGAAGTACAAAGGGTGTTTCTTCCTGTTATGTTTTCCCTCTATATCTATGTTTTTCTGGGTCTCTCTTTGTCCCTGTGACCACCCTTTTAACATGTTGCTGCATTTTCCTATATTAATCCCAGTGAAGCCCATCCCCTTTCTCCCTGCATGATTTGTAGCTTTTTGCTTTATTTGACTTTTAATTAGTTTGTTAATTAATTTAGGGACACATTTGTTTAGTCTAGGCTTGCTGATTCCAGGTATATATTTATCCTCTGTGATCAACTTCATGCCTTTAAGGGTGTTCCACTTATCCTCTACTAAAGTGCTGTTGAACAACTTCCCCAATTCATTTGCTTAAGTTGTTTCCACATGTCTTCAAATTTAGCCATTTAAAGTTATATACCTGGCTCCTGGTCTTAAGTATTTCTGACTCACAGATCAGATTAAACATCAGCATTCTGTGGGCAGTGTCCATTTCATCAGATTTGAAAGTGTGTGGAATAAAGAGTTGTTGTATAAAAGAAAAGTAGCTGGACTGCCAAAATATGAGGTATAGGTAATCTAAACTACTGTATAGTGGATCCTTGCTACCTAGCAATAATATGCCATGTCCCTCCATTAAGAAATATAATCAAGGTTCCACTGCATATTCATTCACTCATTTTAAGACTAATGCTTAACATCAGTATCAATATTACTGTCGTTGTGCACAGCACAAACTTAAATAGAAGTGTTTTGCAAGTCCCCGTGCTATGCATTGTAAAGGCATGCCATGATAATTTGATTTGTGACAAAGATAAGCTCAAGTCACAAGCACTCCAGTTTCTGAATAAAAAATTTCACAAAATGTACCAGAGAGTCCCACCCCTTCTGTGTTTCTACAGATCTCAGGCACAAATGAAGCTAAACACAGTGCTCAACAACCCCAGACAGTCTGGCTCCATCACTCACAATTCCCAGATGCTGCTCAGTAGGGCTAGGACTTAAAATGCCAACACTGCACTTAGGTAATTAACACATAATAATAATAACCTGTTTATTATAGTCCAAGAAGTGCAATGCCCAAAGATTTGTTACAATTGGTCTTTCGAACTAAGCTATGACTTGCAGGGCATGGATGTTCCTGTGGGAGAGAATATGGCCACTCCCTTACTCTTCCATGCACTTGCAGTATTGTGTATGAGGCTGTTCTGGAGAGCATAATGGCATCATGAATGTAAAATAATCGTGCTCCAAAAAAATCAAAGTTGTGTAGCATTTGGTCATGTTGCCAAGTAGTCAGCTACGGAAGACAGCCCTAGTCTGAAGAGTATTTGTCCCGTACAAGGGACAGTAGAAGGGCATAGAGAACAGCAGACCCCACTGAAGCTTTCAGTAGAGCGTAACGGTCATCAGCATCAGAGAAACACAACACAAAGGTAGGTGTCTATATATTAAAGATATATGGTCTGGGATCTGCCAGATATTGGCCAGGAGCACCTTGGGTGGGGGGGGGGAGGGGTGGCAGGAATTCATGGCTGAAGGCACAATTTAAAGGATTCAATGCAGAAGAGCAATAGCAGTCAACGGAGCCAACTGGAGAAGATTGTCAGCCAAAAGAGAGGAGGGATATGTTCTATGACCTGAGGCACTTCTCCAATGCTGCGCGATCCCGTGCTGATTTACTTTCCTTCCTGCACCACTTCCACTGCTTCTCTGACACAAAAACCCCCAGTCTGTATGTCCAAAGATTAGACCCAGCCAATCTCTGTGTGCAAGTAGAGGCGTATCAGTTTATTCACCATGTGGAAGAAAATAAAGCATTTTTGTATAGTCTCTGTGGTTTGAGTGTTCATTAGGGATGTTTAAAGTTAGAAATTGGATAATTATCCTATGCATCCCTCATTGTGGTTGCACATGCCTTCTGCCCAGTGTGGTCAACAGACAATATCATTAGTTCCTTGGTTCAGTCTATAGCAACAATTGCTACCTTGAGCACAGCCAGGATTCTGATCCATATTTACAGTAAGACTAATCCTACCAATGGCCAGGGACTAATAACAGGATGTATGGGACCATTATCGGATCGGAATACAGAATTGCACTGCATGGTTTGAACTGAATGGGAAAGGAAAGAATAATAAAACTCTTTGGAAAGGTCAGGGAACATAAAACGGTTAAGTGTAGAACTTTTTCAAACATGCTATTGTGTTAAGATGGTTTCGTTCAGATGGCTTAAGGACCTGGCATTTTAGGAAATCCAGGGACAAAGCAGTAACCAAAGGCTTAAATACAGTTGAATCCTAATAAACACACACAACAAATTTGCC
This sequence comes from Heptranchias perlo, assembly GCF_035084215.1. Taxonomy (NCBI): domain Eukaryota; kingdom Metazoa; phylum Chordata; class Chondrichthyes; order Hexanchiformes; family Hexanchidae; genus Heptranchias; species Heptranchias perlo. Next base: position 47,298,782 of record NC_090342.1, read on the forward strand.
AAGGAGGAAGTTATGCTAGGATAAGAGCTTCTATTTAATGGGAGTAAATGTAAAGTTCTATCCTGGAATCGACTACACATTTATTCAGATGTCATTGCACTCGGAAACAAACCTGTCACCAATGGCTCAAATTCTTTAGAAAGAGACACCAACTTTTCATATTTTGGAACCTTCACCCTTTCAAAAGTGCAGTAAGTGTTTTAAGTTGTGTAGAATCTGCTCCTAACGTGCAAGACCAGTTGTTCACAGAAATTGACTATTGCAACTCATTCGAAACGCTGCAGCTGACATCTGTACCCATACAGAGTCCCACAACTGCCATCACCTCAACCTTCCCAAGGTCCATTAGCTCCCCATGTCCCAGCAAATCGACTTTAAGCTCCTTGTCCTTGTTTCCCAATCCCTCCACCCCACCCTATTACCTACAAATAAAATAAGCTAGCAGAATATACATTTTAATACATATGGAAGAAAACACCTCCCTCCCTGCTTGCCTTTTAAAACATCCTTGTTTTCAACTGTGCTTTTCATCCTTCCCTCACCTTTCCATTATCCCCTGTCTTTCTGACTACCCTGTAAAATGCTATAAGATAACCCACTGTAGGTAATGAGCGCTATAGATACGCAAGTGAACGGGACATTATCGCTGAGATAATGACATTCAGAACATCAGTCTCATAACAATATTGTTTGTAAATAATTGTTTCAAGTCTGACATTTTTTAATGGATATGCTTCAAAGCAAAAATAGAGGATTATGGTTAGGGATCAACAATTTATAATTACATTAAATGTGCTGACAGCAATTGTTAACCTGCCAACAGAATGATTAGATCACTCTGAATTCTGGTATAATTTGAAACGAGTTACCAACTTCTTTTTGGTTATAGATGGGAACCAATTATAAAAGAACCACATCTTTTTTTCTTTTATTTACTTCTGTCCTCTAGGGGGTTTCATATTGCCTCATCCCAGATGTCTACCAACCCAAGCTCAACTTTGTCAGCAATTCTCCTGATCCGAAACAATCTATCCCACTGAATAGCAAGAGCTTTACAATTATTAATCCTACAATTAAAAGTGATGCAGTTGGAAGGATTTCTCAATGGCCCAAGCAACATAATAGAAAACACAACAGATTGAAGTTTTCATTTTTTTTAATGCCAAAGTGTAAACCATCTAAATAAAACTTACGCTGGCTGTTTTTTTCCACCAGCTAAATGTGTTACATTTCTATGTAATTTTGACTATTAACTTTTCACACCCCATGTATTTATGTTTCTATTGTACTGACACCATTGTATACGCTGTGCTTGCAGTGGAAGCTTTATAGTGCATGTTTACACACAAATTCTGCTAATTGTAATTTTAACCAGCTTGACCTACGTAACTGGTCAACAAAGGTGTCACTGAGTAATGAGTGAACTCAGCGTTCTTGTAGTAATAGCTCCAAATCAGGCAGGACAAGTTTTATGAGTTGGCATCAGTGCAGTCCACAGCATTTTACAGATTACCCTTCTGAATACTGGCACAGCACTCTCGTAAAGACAAACAAATGGTTCCTGTCTTTTGCACTTAACCTTAAAGAACAGGAAGCTGCATTAAAATAATTATGGTCCTGTTTGGCTTTTATTATTTTCCCTTTTGAATGATCCTTGCAAACATAGCCGTTTTCCTTTTTCCTGTTGAGCCTTTTGATAATTTATGTACAAATGTTGCATATAATATCCTTTCATACACAACAAAGACCGTGGTACTGTTTTGAAGTATCCATATTATTATATTGCTTAACATTGGGCCCACCTTCTCTGTATTCCCTTTCCCTCCCTCTCATTGATGTTGCCTTTCTTATTAAATCTTCATGAAAGGAAATTAAAAGTTGATCTTATCTGGCCTAATGTATTCATAATAAATCTTATGATATATTAAAAAGAAATTAGCACTGGAGCATGACAGTTGTGTGCTATCATAGTAAATATAATTATTTTGTAGTGATTGTAAACTGCAGCGTCACACCCTGGTTAATCTATTGTACGTAATTATTTTAGTCCTTTGCCAAGTATTTTACAGAAAGGTTAAGACAAATAAATCATCCTGACAACATACCAAAGATCAAGTGTGAAAGACTATGCCACTCCATTATCACTTCTGTTCAGCACCTGCGAGGACTCACTGGAGTCTGTGCAGCAAAGCCTGCATGATATTTATAAAAGCAATAAAAAGGCATTCAGTGCTGGTAGGTGGTCCAACACCTGCTTCCCCGAAACTGGGGGCAGAAGCAGCTGCTTTTAAAAGGCATGTCTGTGGTGAGGACTTAGAGGGTGGCTGTTGACAAAAGCAGTAAGGGCACATCAACTGCAAGAACATCAATATTACATGGAGAAGAACAGAGAAAGAGAGAGGGATAGTGAGAGAGAAAGAGATACTGAATTTTGCATTGTGCACAGGTCTGAAGGTGTCAAGACTTGTAAAATTTTGACTGAAAAATAAATATATATTTAAAAGAATCCTTATAGGATTTCCATAATAATTTATCTATATAAAAGTATTGGTCACTCTCCGGACCTTACATTTGCAAGTGTCTAAAGTATAAAAGAGAAAAAAAGGCATACTCTTCTATTCTGATCTGGAGCTAGAAATTTACAAGCAATCCGCAAATTTCCCTTTCCAAACACCAATTAAGCTCTGATTGATCTCAGGACCCATTTAGACCATTTCCTCACTTGGAGGACCTGAGCAGTCACCTTAAAGGGACAGGCCAGGTTAGCAGCTAAACATCATGGCCAGATTTTTCCACCTGCGCACTTGGCAGCCAGTGATTTCTCTCCCATTCACCCCACCTTACAATTGTGCTCCAGACACCAGACTACTGTGAGGAAAACCACAGGAGATCACCTAAACATCAACTAGCATGTATAGGGGCTGAATTTCCTCAGCCATTCCACTGGAATCCCATTGTAATGCCACCGAGAGCTTGGCCAAACGGCTTGGAAAAGCGGCAGGGACACAGATTTGCTAGGCCCTGACCTGATTTGAGGTTTCCCCCATGGCCTTGCAAGAACTGAAACCTCCACCCACCCCTTACAAGGCCATCCATGTCAGAGGGGACGGAGGCAAGGCCAGGGGCTCCCGACGCTGGGAGTTACCGCTTTCCTGGCCCATAGCGGACCCGATGTAAGACTGAAGGCCAGTGCACTGGGTCAGATATCCCACCAGGGGGATCCAGGCCAGCGAAGCATGCTGGGCCCCTGCAAATGGGTAATTGCTGCTTTAAATGTTAGTATCAGCCCCCTTATACAGGGGGCCGATGAGGGTAGAGAATGGAGACTCTGGACTGGAGCTGGGAACCACCCCACTGCCAATAACCAGCAGCATGGGGGAGGCAGGTAGCCAAGATTAGACCTTAGTGGCACGGGTGCCTGCCAGCCTCACGCAAATGCGGTGTGCTCATAGTGACCCCGCTAATTCTTGCACCAGTGGCCGCAATCCTGGTGTAACGGTTGGGATCACAGCCCATGGATTTTTGGCCCCATAGTTTCTATCCCAGTAACCAGGTGCTAGAAATAATAGCTTGAAAATATATGGCAGCATGCGACAGTCCCAGTTACACACTGTCGTATAATTTCAAATTTCATATTATCTGCACCTTTTTAGTTTGCGTAATGTCATCTGTCTCATCATTCAGCTGCATAGGTGCAAGAAAACTCAGAATTCGGGGTTGAGCCCTTGCTTTGTCTGTGCTGAGTTCCCGTGGGATGGCAGTGGGGGCTGGATTCAGCGTCCCAAGCTAGAACATGGGGGGATGGGGCAGGGAACTGAGCGTTATCTAGGGACCACTGCTGGAAATGTGTGTGCCAACACTGAGATTATTCCGAATCTGGATCACTTGTGACGCCAACAAGGCAAACATGGCCTCCCTGCCCACAATAAACATGGGCGACCACAATTTTTGTTGTCTTACTATTAGACTGCAACATCATAGGGTTAGATTTTCTGATCAACCATGCTGGCTCTGGAGGCTAAGAATGTGTGTGGAGGACCAGAACATTCAATGAGCTAGCTTTCAACATGCTTTGCACCCAATTTCTTCTGCTTGTGATTTTTCTGCACTTGACACGTTACAGTGACTGCACACACTTCATGCCATAGCCCTGTTAAAGGTCCAGAAGGCATACAAAAATATTCATACTGAACACTTGCCGCAAGTTCCCTAATGCACCAGGATTGCACTTTTTCCCTTCAAATCCCATTTTGAATGGGTCCAACTGAAGATCCATGTGCAACGGAGCTCTTAAAGGGATGTGGGCTTTGGATTTTTTTGTGTTGTTACAATGTTTACAGTACTTTTTCAATCAGAGATTTTTTTTTCAACATTTTTGAAATGTATGTTTGGAATCATTATTGGAGAGACGATGATGTTTATAAACAACCCCCCTTCCCCCTCCCTCCCCCAAAAGGATTTGGAGGGAAAAGTGCAATCCGGCTGCATGAGGGAACTTGTGCCAAGTGTTCATTGTGAATATTATTGCATGCCTTCTGGAACCTTAACAAGGCTGTGGCATGAAGTGTGCGCAGTCACTGTAACTTGCAAAGTGCAGAATAATCACAAGCGGAAGAAATCGGGTGCAAGGCCGGTTTGTTGAATGTTCTGTTCCTCCACACCCACTCTTAGCCTCCATCATTCAGTTACCAGAAAGTGGACTGCATGTGAATCATTTACAGGACTTCAGCAAAACAGGGGGAAAGGGACACAAAAGGGGTTTAACGCATTTAAATAATCATATATACCAACCTTGCTGCCCATGTTTGTGGATCGGCCATGTGGCACTCCAATCGTCATGCTGATTGAAGCTGCTGTTCTGGTAGCTGAAACTCTGCCACGCGCTTTGGGTGGAAATTTCTGATCATGCGCGAGATCTGGAATTCCCATCCACATTATGTAGTAAAGCAGCAATATGTAGGATGGGTGGAAATCTGGGAAAGTGGAATAATACCAGCATGAATGAGTGGTGATGGGGCAGGGGCGGGGGGGGGGTGGGGTGGAGGAACGAAGGAGATTTCTAGAACTGGGGAGGAAGCGTGGGGAAAGAGTGCCAGTGTGAACTGAATAAACGGGAGGGGGTGGGGGGGGGGGCGCCAGTGGAGAAGAGTCTCAGCCTGAACCGGGAAGTAGATGAGGAACACAAACTAGAGAGAATTATTGGAGAGAAGCAGAGTACCAACATGAAATGGTGGAGGACAGAAGAGTGCCAGTGTGAACTGGTGCAAGAGGTGGGGAATAAGATGGCAAGCAGCAACTGGTGGGGAAAAGAGTGTGAGCATGAACTAATGGGGAGAGGTGTGGCAGCATGAAATGGAGAAGGGTGCCAGCACAAAGTGAGGTAGAGTAGGAGTGTCTCTGTGAACAGTGGGGAAAAGGGGACAGGATGAGAAGCACCTCCATGTCATTGTGATAATCATCTAAACAATTTGACAATGAGATTTATCAAAAAAGAAGTGCTAGAAGTACCAATAGAAAGCCACAATTTCCCCCTCAAGAAATGAGGGCAAAACCCCACTATTTTTACCATAATCTTCCACTATACAAACGCTGGAATGTTGGCTATAGATGAGCTCCAGTTATGACAAGCCCATGTCTCAGTGCACTGAGGTACACCCACATGTGGGGCTGTTTTTGAGGTGATGGTAATTTTTACTAGTTTGCTCAGTTGGCATGTCTGAGTAATGGAGGTTACCAAAGCAGCTCATCAGGGAGGGAATCCCTACTCATGGATGAGATTATCATTTTCTTCCATAGAAAGGGGTAATGGCTTATTTGAACAAACGTTATCCCACCAAGACCTTCACTGCCATTTAATTCAATGTAATGCTGCTAGCAGCAAGAGAATTGAGCTTTTAGGGACAATTCATGACAGTTCCTGTCACTTCAGTCTATGACTGAAAATGTCAGTAAATTGACTGTGAAAGTAATGCCATCAGACATTGAAAGTAATGCTATTGAATGTTTGCCTCCAAAGAAACCGTCGCAGACGGAAAGGCTGGGGGGGTGGTGTAGTATTGTGGTCTGATACCTTCCTTGAATCGAATTACAAGAGCAAATTTACACAGATTACCGCTGGTCCGAGCCTCGTAAACAGAAAATGAACTAATAAAAGCTATCCCTCCATTTCGCAGCTACTAAAGAGAGACCCCAGCATGGGAGACATATAGCAGCTGAGGTAAAATCACCATTCAGGCATACATCAATGTTAATATGTTAGAATCACAGGGGCATCTACTATTTCAAATTAAATAGCCATTTACTGGGCGGGGGGGGGGGGGGGTAATAGGAACGAGTTCAATCGTTCCACAGAAGCAATCAATTATGTTAAAACAGAGCACCAACCTGTCTTTCCCCTCCCTTTAATTACTACGCTCGTCCTTTATTTTGCATAATTTTATCCTTCAGTTGCGGCAGAGCATCAGAACCACCTGGGACAGTGACATGTGGCATGTTAGATGTTCATTGACGCAGCTTTTAATTGCTGCCTTTGGAGCATGAATGCCGAATTATCTGAGAGGGGATTCTTCTCACAGGGTGTCTGTGCCACATTAGATTCATTCTGAATCAATAGTCTGTTAATAATGAGAGCTTTGTTGCTTTCTAAATACTTCGGGGATAGTCCAGGGAAACATTTTACAGACACATGCCAGTGTAATGGCATTACACGGGGAGGGGCGGGTGATATTGTTTTGCTTTTAACCCGTAAGTCACTGGTTCTGTCAGATCATGGCTCTCTTTCCCCCGAAAACCTGCAGGAGTTATAGTTTGTTCAACAAGTTCCTAACTCATAATATAAATACAAAACACAATGCATTTGCCCCATTTAAAGATAGTTTTCTTTTCCATTAGTAAGGCAGGCTGGATAACTCACCACTGCCAAGGGACTGAATACTCTTTATAGGGTCTTCTATGGAGACTGCGGAACAAGTAACCAACGGAAACAAAATATTAAACTGTATTTCAGGGGTTGGTTCAAATAGCCCCTTTATCACTCTTCCTGGCCAGAGCTCCTGCTCTCAATTCTGGGCTGGCATCTAATACCCTTCTATCACATAGGACTAACCACCCTATCAACTGGTATAAAGATGGTTATGGCCATGGAATAAACGGTCACGTCACGGCCTGTCAGACTGTTAATCAGCCTGCGAATCCTCCCACTACTTCTCACCGTTCTCCAAGGGAAGAGTGTGAAGATATGGAAACAACATCACACTCCCTGTCCTCTTCCAATTCAGCAAAAAAAATATTTTCCAAGGGGAGGCACACTCTGCTCATACATTGAATTGCATGTTGAATAACCCCAGCATCTTTGCCTGTCTTAGCTTTGCTCAGTAGATTATTCCAAATATCTGTCACTCCTAGGGCGAATATGTTTCTTATTCTAAGTTTGCTTTCCATTAATTGCCATTTATATTGCTTGGTCCTATTTCTCTGGCTTACTTTGAAATAAAATGAAAAAGAGAACTTGCATTGGTATAGTACCGTTCACATCCTCAGGATGTCCCAAAGTGTTTCACAAGTGGCCAAGCAGAATTTTCCAAAATGGATTACACTGGTTTCCAAATGTGGTGACTTTTACTTCAATGAAGATAAGGCCATGTTCACATAGCCAGACTCACGCTGGAACCAATCCAACGTCGACAGCAATCTGGCACAGAACTGTCAGTGCAAAGAATGCTGAGTGGCAACTCTGACTCGTACAAGGATCATAGTCCAAGCTGGCGAGGGATAGTTTAATGAATACATCAGCTCAATGAGCCAGCTTTGTTAGGCTCTCCTGAGAACTCAGAATAGATTTGTGGCCAAGCAACCAACTTGTCTGGATTGAGACCAATGTCCCAGCACATAATGCATCCTGGTCTACTCCCCACAGACTGTACATGTGCCATGTGCTGAAACCATCCAATAATAGATAGATACAAGACTCTGAACTATTCTTGGAGAGGCGTATTTTCCGCAGTGTTAAATTTTAAAATAATTGAATGAATAAACAGGGGAAGAAGGCCAGTAGAAAGTGGTAAAAAGAAACTCTCTTCATTTGTACTGCTTCTTTGAGTCTTGTTCCCATCTGTAAATGCATTCTGAAAATCAGCACAAAAAAAAGGTTCCTTGTTAAGGATGTGATAAAGGCCGTCCATGAGAAACTCAAACAGAATTGCACACGAGAGGAACAATCATAAGGTCGTACAGCACAGAAGAAGGCCATTCCACCCATCGTGTCTATGCCGGCTCTTTGTAAGAGATATCCAATTGGTCCCATTCCCCTGCTCTTTCCCCATGGCCCTGCATATTTTTCCTTTTCATGCATATATCCCATTCGCTTTTGAAAGTTACTATTGAATCTGCTTCTATCACCCTTTTAGGCCGTGCATTCCAAATCATAACAACTCGCTGCGTAAAAAAAGATTCTCCTCATCTCCCCCCTGGTTCTTTTGCCAATTATCTTAAATCTGTGTCCCTTAGTTACCAACCATCCTGCCAGTGGAAATGTTTCCTCTCTATATACTCTATGAAAACCCGTCATAATTTTGAACACCTAATTTTTGAACAAGAATGGGGGAAATAAAGTGAGTTTGGAGCTTCAGATAGAGTTAGTGTTGTTAATTAAGGGGCAGATTTCAAAATGTCCTCCAGGCACCTTGAAACTCAGGATTCCTGTTGTTTTATCATCAGTAACAAGGAATGAATAGAATGAAAGGGAGCTCCAGTCACTTGAAATAATTAATAGATAAAATCTAGATTTTATTAATGGTGCATATGCTGCATGTGCTTTTCTTTTGAAAGAAGAAAACTGATTTTGGAAGCAGTATTCCGAATAGAAGGGGATGTTTGTACAAGGGGACAGCTCTTCAAATGGTCCAGCCGGTTGAGCAGTGCGGGAGAGTCGTCTTGTGCTGATTCTGAGAGAAATTTAAAAAGCTCCAAGATTTTCAGGTTTGTTGAGTTTTAGAAAATTAATTTGCATAAAGTACATCGTAACAACACGTTAAAGAACATTCCCTCAGCTGTAGAATTGGAAATGTTGCTTTTCAAGTCTCGTAATAAATAATTGATTCAACACAGAGACGGTAGGATTGCAAAAGTCTGGCCCATTTTCTAACATCCAGAGTGTGTGTGTTGCTGTAAGTTTACCTTTGATATATTCTCAAAGATCCAGAGATGGATACAGTCGTGGAGTTTAATACCCTCCAGTATATTTCACAGAAATATTTCATAACAACAAAAGTAACAACTTGTACTTGTATAATGCCTTCAACATCCCAAGAAGCTTTAGGGGAAGGGATGGGGAAGAGGACTGGATGGCTAGCAACAGGTTCGAGAAGTGACCAAAGGGGTCATTGAAAGAAGTAGGTTTTTGAATGTGAGGAGAGATGTGGTATGGTGGAGGGGTCTAAGGGGGGAATTCTACAGTGCTGGGGCATGGTGACTAAAGGCTCCGTCACCAGCAGTGGAGCGGAGAGGGTGGGGGCTGCACAGAAAGACAGAATCACAAAAGTGGAAAGCACAAGCTGAGAAATAAGGTTGGAGAGGTAGGGTGGGGCAAAGCCATGGAGAGACAAACACAAACAAGAAGGAAATAAGTGCAGTGTGAGATGGGGAGCCAGTGGGAATTCAGTGAAGACAGAGTGGGACAGGGTAGGATATGGGTGGTGAGCTTCTGGATGTGGGAGTTTATGTAGAGTGGAGTTTGGGAGCACCACCATCAAACAGAATATCCCTAGAGACTTTGACCAGGGCAGTCTCAGTGCCGTGGGTGGGAAGACAATGAGACCAAAAGGATTTGAATTGTGGTGACAGCAGAGGTGACTGCACACTTGGGTGGCAATGACACCTTCAGGAAGATTATGAAGGAAGAAGAGATTGGAGATATAGGGCAGTAACTACAGTGGGCATTTTAAGGAGGAGATGAGATGACAGTAGGTATGAGTTATATCTGAGGTTAAAAAAGTAAGCGGCAGATTTTAAAATGTAATGAAAATTAATGAAAAAATAGATGAAGTTTATCCCTAAAAAATGACTATATAAAAAGAACTTTAAAAAATCTGAATATTTTTTGGAAAACAAGAGCTGTGAACCCCAATAGAAATTATTTGCTTTATGTAATTTTTAATATTTTTACATGAAAAGACAATCATTTTTTTAAGTCAAAATACAGATATTCAGCAGTCAAAGCTCATCAAAACACACTGTAAATACCGGAGAACTTAAATCATCTCAGTGTTAAAGCTGTGGGTGGAAATTAGAATTTTTTCTCTTTTTTTCAGCTATTGTATTAATCTCTGGTTTATTTACAAATGATTTATAAATGCAAAGGTTTCATCACTTTGAAGTCATTTTCTGCCTTAAACCCCCAAAAATACTTAATGCGGAAAGAAACATTTTCACATTTCACCTATTCTAATTACATGCAATGCTGCTGGCGATATCATATAATAAATCCTCTCTCACACAGACTGACATAGTTGCTCCCTTTAAATCCTGGAAAGTGAGACAATCTTGAGGCAATCAGCTTATTCACTGAACAGGAATCAAACACACAGCAGAAGCTACGGAATATTCACTTCAACCTTATGACTCTTGAAATCTCAGGAGACAGTGGTAGGTCCTAATTTGAGCCATAGTTAACGGGCATTCAACCCAACACTGAAGCATGTCAGGAGGGGTTTGTTTGGAGAGGTTGTGATTTATGCTGAGTTGTTTGAAGGGTGTAACAATATAAGATAGATACACACACATTATATGTTAAAAATATATACAAACATGCAATAGATAGATAGATAGAGAGTGAGTCACGATTCAGTACCCATTTTAAAGTCTGTCCTTATTTTCATATTACCATTATGAATTTCTATGTCCATATATATTATGAAAACTGCCTATGTAAACTTGTCATGCTGTAATCGCACCCTCCTACCAGTGCAGTGCCCATATTGGTGGGAGGGTGTAATTTCAGTGTTTATATAGGCACGTTTCCTATATAAATCTAAACATTGGCGTTGTGGAAAATAGGAAAAACATTATCGGAAAGCACACACAGACATTTTTTTAATATCTTACATAAAGATAACTCAAATTTGAATAAAACATGAGAACACTAAACATATGGGGATGACTTTCAGGAAGATTGAGTCATCTGTAACCCTAGATTTTTTTCCATTTTTGATGAGATTACATCAAAACCACTGCACAGAAACAGCCATTCAGCCCAACTGGTCTATGTCAACATTTATGCTCCACACAAACCTTCTCCCTGCCTACTTCATCTAACCCTGTCAGGATACCCTTCTATTCCTTTCTCACTTGTGTGCTTATCTAGCATCCCCTTAAATGCATCTATGCTAGTCGCCTCAACCATTCCTTGTGGTAGCCAGTTCCATGTTCTAACCACTCTCTGGGTAAAGAAGTTTCTCCTGAATTCCCTATTGGATTTATCAGTGATTATTTTATATTTATGACCTCTAGTTTTCGACTTCCCCACAAGTGGAAACATTTTCTCTACTTCTACCCTATCATTATCTTAAAGACCTCTATTAGGTCACCCCTCAGCCTTCTCTTTTCCAGAGAAAAAAATCCCAACCTGTTCAGCCTTTCCTGATAAGGATATCCTCTCAGTTCTGGTGTCATCCTTGAGAATCTTTTTTGCACCTCTATGGATATAGAGGCATATGGATATATGCCTCTATATCCATTCTAAAAAATGGAGACCAGATCTGGTCACAGTACTCCGAATGTGGTCTAACCAAGGTTCTGTACAAGTTTAACATAACTTCTCTGCTTTTCAATTCTATCCCTCTAGAAATGAACCCTAGAGCTTGATTTGCCTTTTTATGGCCTTATTAACCTGCATCACTACTTTTAGTGATTTGTGTATCTATCCTAGATCTCTTTGCTCCTCTATCCCATTTAGACTCTTACTATCCAAGCAGTATGTAGCCTCCTTATTCTTCCTACCAAAATACACCACCTCACACTTATCTATATTGAAATTCATTTGCCAATTACACGCCCATTCTGCAAATTTATTAATGGCCTCTTGCATGTTGATGCATTCTTCCTTTGTATTAACTACACCCCCCAATTTCATGTCATCCAGTTATTTCGACATTGTACTTTTGATTCTTGAATCCAAATCATTAATGTCAATTGTGAGCAATAGTGGTCTCAGCACCAATCCCTGTGGAACACCACTTCCCACCTTTTGCCAGTCTGAGTAGCTACCCTTAATCCCTACTCTCTGTTTTCTGTTTGGTAGATGACTTGCTATCCATTCTGCTACCTGTCCCCTGACTCCACATGCTATGACCTTAGTCATGAGTCTACAACAGGATATGTTATTGAAGGCCTTTTGAAAATCCAAATATATTACATCTACTACATTACCCTTGTCTACTCTTTCTGTTACTTCTTTAAAGAATTCAAGCATGACTTTTCCTTCTGAAATCAGTGCTGACTATTCTTCATTATATTTTCATTCTCTAGATGTTTTTCTATTACATCTTTGAGTAAAGATTCCATTATCTTTCCTATTACCAACATTAAGCTAACTGGACTATAGTTCCCTGGAATTGTTCTATCTCCCTTTTAAAAAATACGAATCACATTAGCTGTCCGCCAGCCTTCTGGCATCATTCCCTTTACTGGTGAATTATTATATATACACACACATATATATAAATAAATAAAATAATGCCTCTGCTATCTCCTCCCGAACTTCTTTTAATATTCACGGATGCAATCCATCTGGACCAGGGGTCTTATCCTCCCTAAGTTTGATTAGTTTATCAATTATCTCCCCCTTTTCTATCTTAAATGCCCTTATATCTTTTTTGATTTCTTCTTCTAATCTCATGCCCACCTTATTAATCTTCCTGGTAAATATGGAGGCAAAGTAACTATTTAATATTTCTGCCATTTCGCTGTCGTTACTTGTGAGTTTATCGTGTGTATCCTTTAGTGGCCCTATCCCTATTCTGACTTTTCTTTTGTTATTTATGTGTCTGTAGAATATTTCGCTATTTCTTTTTATATTCCTTGATAATTTAATCTCGTAGATCCTCTTTGCTTTCCTAATTTTTTTTTACTTCTTTCCTAACCTCTTCATATCCCCTTTTGTCATCCTCTCCTTTATTGTCTATGTACTTAGTGTATGCCTTTTTCTTTAGTTTCAATTTTACCCTTATCTCTTTATTCATCTATGGTGTTTCATTATTGGCTAGTTTATTCTTGCCTTTAGAGGAATATATTTCTCCTGAACTCTATTGATCACCGTTTTAAATATTACCCACTGCTGTTCTATTCCTTTGTCTGTCAAAATTTTTTTCCAGTTTACCTTCCGTAGTTCCATTCTCATCCCCTCAAAATTAGCTTTTATCCAATCTATTACCTTGGTCTTTGACTTACTTATATCTTTCTCAATCATTATTTTAAGCCTTATTACATTATGATCGCTATTGCCTAGATGTTCCCCTACACTTACATCTCTTCTCTGTTCTGTTCATTTCCCATTATTAGATTCAGCAGTGATTCCTCTGTTGTTGGGCTTCTCACATACTGGGTAAGAAAGGAGTCATGTACACATTGTAAAAACTCCATTCCCTTTTCCCCTTTCCTGATCTCTTCTTGCAGTTTATTTGGGGGTAGTTGAAATCTCCCATGATTATTATTCAATGTTTTTTACTCATTTCATTGTCTACATATTTCTTCCTCCATTTCCCTTCCGCTATTAGGTGGTCTGTAGAATATACTTATTAACCTGATCGATCCCTTCTTATCCTTTGTCTCCATCCATATGGATTCTGCTTCTATCTTAATATTACTTATGTCCCTTTTTTCTATTGCTATTACTTTTAGTGATTTGTGTATCTATCCTCACCCACCCACCCCCCCCCCCTCCCCTTGCTTCCTTCCCTATCCTTTCTCAATACATTACATCCTGCAATATTTAACTGCCAGTCCTGTTCCTTATGAACCGTGTTTCAGTTATCCCCTCCCTTTTTTTTAAAACTGTATTTGTTCCCTGATCATTTACGTTACCCATGTTCCTTAACTTGGTCTGACCTTTACTCTCATTTCCTATTTCTTTTTTCTTCAGACTTATGTTATCTTCCCCAGATTCCTCCTCCCGTTTTACTAGTTTAACGTCCTATTGACAGCCCTATTTATTCTTTCCACTAGGACACTGGTCCCATTCTGATTCAGGTGGAACCCGTCCCAGCAGTACAGCTCCTTCCTATCCCAGTACTGGTGCCAAGGTCCCATGAAATGGAACCCCTCCTTCCCACACCACTCTTTCAGCCATGCATTCACCGTCCTGATCTGTCTATCCCTATGCTAATTAGCACATGGCTCGGGTAGTAATCCTGAGATTACCACCCTTGAGATCCTGCTTTTTAATTTAGTTCCTAGCTTCTGATATTCCCCTAGCAGGACCTCCTCCCTTTTCTTCCCTATCTCATTGGTCCCAATATGGACCACAACAACTGGATCTTCCCCCTCCTTTTCCAAGTTCCTCTCCAGTTGCTCCGAGATATCCTTCACCCTTGCACCAGGTAGGCTACACACCCTCCTGGACTCTCGGTCGTGATTGCAGAAAACACTATCTATCCCCCTAATAATCGAATCCCCTATGACTACATATTTTTACATACCAATATTGTACAATCAACTGGATCATTGAATTTCCCGCTAATGATAGTCATAAGGTGACTATTTGGCTACTTAAAGAATGCGAAAGGAGCATTATTACAACTGTATCATCATTGGCTGGTTTGCTGAAAATTAAATCAGTATTCACAAAATCACCAGCGTTAGACTCACACACAACTGCCATTGCAGCGAGAGGTCATTAAATATTACAAAAAAATAGGGTTAGTTATTGTTTTTACACAAAGGTGCAGCTCCAACTTTTATTATCAAACTCACCTTACGAGTCAAGATATCAGCCTTAGACCCATTGCTACAATAAATGAGACACTCATCATGGGCAGCAGTGTGATGTCCTATTTATCTGCACAATTAAAGTTGATCAGAAAACTCAGAAGTGACAGAGTCACAAGTGGGTCATGACAAATAGAGATAGCACATCACAAAGAGGACATGTCACAGCACCTGCAAATGATTTTTTGAACTGCAAAAAAGCACCACACAAGGTTCGAAAGGTTAATTTGGGTGTAGATTTCTCGTCAGAAACGTGTTAACCTATCTTCTCTCTTCTCAGATGCTAAGAGAGTTGCTGTGTGTCTCTGTTTTTATTGCAAGTTTCCGTTCATTCAACATCACGAGGTTTCTTTGCTTTTTATTTTGGTTTTCAAGGTTCTGTTGAAAGTAATGGGTAATTTCCCCTTTCAGCTTGCGAACATACCAGTTAAATAAGATTTTTTATGTCACTGCTCCTCCATCTGAGTAATGATAAGTGATCTAGGAGTTAACTAAAACTCTTTCAAAACAGTTTTTGACGAGTCCAAACCCAATCCAGCAGGCATTCTTACAGAATAGATTCACAATGAGAAAATTATAGATTAGCCTCTTATAGATAAATAGAGGATTCACATTGAATAGAATATTTAACCAACAGCTGAGTTGATCCCACTCAATTGCACGCAAAAATATTTGTTAAACATTTCCAACGGCTGCCTGGCATGTTTTCATTTCATGTTACGGGTTCATATCACATTGTTTTAACAAAATTATGCAAATAGGTACATTCCTAAGCCATAGGGTCCAGGAAGACACAACAGGCTTAAGGGACTGAATGGCCTACTCCTGTTCCTATGTTAAGACCCAGGATCAATTACTGGTTGGTGCTGAGTTAGCCGATCTCAGCTGGAGCAGCGGTCGGGATATAACAGCACTTTTCAGTCCTCAGATTGAACTTTCCATGTAAATTCTGGTATAGCAATTCATTTAACCTTTTCCACCCAGAGTACAACAAAACCATCTTTGAAAGCTAATCGGGACGCCACACTTGTACCATGCAGTTTTTAACTGTACAATTTTTAAAAATTACAACTGTGACCATATAAAAACCAACTGTCCAAGGCTAAGGGTTAATGGGAAAGCAGAGTTACTACAGTGCAGCTCATTCAGTTAGATGGTGAGTGTTGGGTACGATTTTCGCAAGGATCGAGAGTAATGGTTTTGCCACCTGATGTTTTGGCAAGATAACAATTTTACACGAGAATTATGGTTGCCCCTGAGTAAGTGGCCAGCTTCTATCTGAGATTATCTCCTTCACAGGTAGCACTTTGCAAATCACGGAGCTGTGAACTGGTAGTTCTGCTTTTTGGGGATTTGGAGGGAAAGGAGAGAAGGGGAGGGGAATAAAAGTGTTGGAAGCAGATTCAATAATAACTTTCAAAAGGGAATTGGATAAATATTTGAAGGGGTGAAAATTACAGGGCTATGGGGAAAGAGCAGGGGAGTGGGACTAATTGGATAACTCTTTCAAAGAGCTGGCACAGGCACAATGGGCCAAATGGCCTCCTTCTGTGCTGAAAGAATCTATGCCTCTGTGTAGGGGAGAGGAAAATAAATCAGCCAAGACGCCCTCTGTGTCTCCGGCTTAAAAAGTGGCCACGAATGGACATTGGGTGAGGACACAATCAAGCTTGGCTGATATCCTCCACAGTCAAATAACACTCATTGTCTAGGATCATAAATGAAGAATGGAAACTTGAACAAGGTACTGGAGGGCTGCCGGTAACTGTGGAACTAGACCCCAGCTACTGTCAGCGATTCAGGAGAGGAGAGGAGAAAATTTGTGGAAGTAGGGGAAATACCAGCCCAATCCAGTTACAATTAAAATTAGCGAGGCTGGTCTTCTACATCAGCAAGGCCCTGGAAACATGGCAGCCTGAGTCATGAAATATTATATGTCCTGAGGAAAAATTTCAAGCAGAAGGAGTGGGGTCGAGTAATGGAAAAAAAAAATTTAAAATAAGAAACAATGAGTGAGAAACTCAATTTAATTTTTTTTTAATCGTAAAGTTGCAAATATTTTGAGAAGGTGTGTTGGGTTTATTTTTAACAGGTTTAGATGAGGGATTAGGAATTGGGCAATAGAACAGACTAATGAATTGCTGCTGATGCCTTAGGCAGTTCTGAAATAAATGATATTACATATTTTGTATGATGGAAATGATAATGCAGGCACAATTTTATCATATAAATGATCCTCCTGTGAGAAGTGTGTTGAAAGCTTATATTCTCCAAGCTGCCGACGGTCTCTGATTCCAACATTTCAGATGGCCTCAATTGCGTCCACTTGTATGTCAAGCAAATTCCTGTGGCTGCACAGGTTGAACATTTTATTTTCTTCCTCCTCTCCTTGAGGAGCTCACACAGTTCATGCAGGAGTACAGCTCCACTAGCTCCAGATGCGCTCTGATACCTCAACTAAGTGACCACCTCTGTAGGCCCAAGCAGTGAAAGAAAGAAAGGCTTACATGGACATCCCAAAGTGCTTTACACTTCAAAAGTAATTAAGTCACTGTTATAATGTAGGAAACGCGGCAGCCAATTTGCACACAGCAAGGTTCCACAAACAGCAATGAGATAATGACCAGATAATCTGTTTTAGCGATATTGGTTGAGAGCTAAATATTGCTCAGGACAACAGGGAGAACTTCCCTGCTCTTCTTCGAATAGTGCCATGGGATTTTTTTATGTCCACCTGGGAGGGCAAACAGTCTCATCCAAAAGACGGCACCTCCGACAGTGCAGCACTTCCTCGGTACCGCACTGGAGTGTCAGTCTAGAAGGTCAGCTGGTTATTCGATTATGACGGGGCATCACAGCCCAGCCTAATCCGGTCCTCACTCAATGTCTATACACGTGCAAGAGTCACTGGAAAGTGATCAGCAGCAGGAACCCATGGCTGATTTTTCTGCTTCCTAATCCGAAAGCAATGAGGTCAACATAGCACTCTCCCTTCTGCCCTGGCTTACATCAGCTAAACCAACACAGATCGGGAACTTGCAGATTTAATTTCTTCCAGCTTCTTGAATGAACAGGATAGAATACTATTTGTTAATTATAAATAACCTCTCTTTGAAGGACAATTCCAATTTGGAATTCACGCACTTTGAACCAATTGCCTCCAATAGGACAATGCACTGAATAAAACCGTTGAATCTTTCATTGCTAAAATAGCCTCAAGGAGTTGGTTGGAGGCCCACTCTCCCCAGAAACCTTCCAACTCTATTCTGGAAAAATATGTTTTACTCTCTGAATGGAAAGCCCCCCCAGCTTGGCTTGGCTGCAAAGTGATGAAGTTGTCACATCACAGCACGTATGTTTGTCTGCTATCCTGAAACTGCATCCTCAAATATAAAAATGACTTGAATAAGTTCCAAGTTTTTTTTTAGATCCCTAGGATTTATGTAACTTGCTGGCACAATGAGCTTGTAAAACATTCTGTAAGTACATTTTTAATAAAAGCCAGGCTGAAAATATATTTGCCTCTGTTGCCTTGCTCGGCAACACAGGATGTAATTTGGGTAGAAATGCAGTTCATCTTTCATTGTTTTCTGCTGGTGACCTATTTCAGTATCATTCTTTGAATCTACCCAAACCAGTCCTACTGGGAACTGTTTAACAAAATGTTATCATGGAAATGCGGCATAGAATTCCTCAGTAATCGACTAAAGATTATTTCCTGATGAATGTGCATTAATGCCACTGTGACCATTTATCCCCTCGTGTGAAGAACACGAAACATCAGTGACTCAGGATGAGCTGACAGTTGGCATCCATACTCACAGCCCTTGCCAGCGCAGACATGGACCCAAACTAAATAAAATCCCTCACGCAATATCAAAACAGATGAGATTGTAAACAACAGATTCCAGGAAGCCATTTCAAGGCTGCAATCCAAACCTCCAATCCAGATGATGGTTAGAAACCATTCAAGCTTAACGCTAATGGTCTTTGGCATCACAAATGCCTCAGTTATGCTCCTTACTAGTCTACCAATCTATGCAGGAATCCTAGGGCATCTGTCCCAGCCCCAGCTCCTGATTAGCAACATAGGAACAGGAGTAGGCCATTCAGCCCCTCGAGCCTGTTATGCTATTCAATTAGATCATGGCTGATTTTTCCCTCAACTCCATTTACCTGCCTTAGCTCCATATCCTTTGATACCCTTTCTAACAAAAATATATCAGTCTCAGTCTTGAAAGCTCCGATTGTCCCAGGATCCACAGCATTTGGGGGGGTGGGGGGGGGAGAAAATTCCAGATTTCTACAATCCTTTGTGTGGAAGACTGCATCCTGATTTCCCTCCTAAATGGACTCATTGCTCTATCTGAAGCATGCAGTCAGAAGGTTTGCCTGCAACATTGGTATTCGATGCAGAGAGTTAATCCTGGATCATGCTGGCATATTCACTGCCAGATATTTATTATAGCATCTATTACCAACAGTACCACATATTTAATTTGGAATTTTTTTCACCCAACATTTAAATGAATAGCAAATCCACTCCTCTTAACAATAACTTACATTTCAGTAGTGCTCCTTATGTACAGATAATGTCTCAAATCTCTTTACAAAACAGATTGGGATGAAGGGGGCAAATGCAAGGTAGGGTCATAGAGAAGGGTTTTTAGGAGGCTTTTTAAAGTGGGGGTTGGTAAGGCGGAGAGATTGGGGGGGGGTGGGGGGAAAGAGGAGTTCCAGGGAACAATTGGTGAACGAGCAGCTACCAGTGGCAGAGCAGAGAGAGAGAGAGAGGGGCACAAAACCTAAAGAGGATTTTACCAGAATGCTATTAGAGTGTGCCTATACCATCTTACAGGGCTCTAGAGAATGCATTCCATTAGCCCAGTATAGTTCCAATAACAGTACTAAGCTGAGCATCCCGCACTGTTACTTTACTAGAGCTCACAAAACGTATAATACCCATCCTGATTCTCAACAAATACACAAGGGGTAATCTTCCAACTTCTCAATCCCGGCCGCAGATCCTCGCCTGCCTAGAGCTCGTAGCAAAATTTCAGGTGTGCACTGCCTAGATTCTCCAACCACTTAAAACAATGGCCAGAAAATCAGGTGCAGTGCTTGCCCAAGCCTCTGATATGGGCTCTCTTTGGCCGAGCAGCGTAAAGTCAGAATATCACCCCTTTAAGCCCTATTAGCAATCTTCTGCATTAATACATGTGTTGGAAAAAAATCATCTTCACGGATATAAGTGCTCAATGCTGAGATCAGATTGTGTATTCCTGCACTGATTATAGACTTTACGCACATACTTACTACTAGCGATATTATTGAACACAAACTTATTTCCTAAACGGGTGCTCCCAGCATGGAGTGGCACTCGCAGGGAGCGCTGTTCAGGAAATCACAGGCACGTGGACCTCGGGTCTCATTTATTTATGTGACTGAACAGAAAACCAGGAATTGTGAGCCTGCCTTGCAGAGGAGTCAGACCTTAAGGGCTCAATTTTGAAATGGTGGCAGGTTGGCAGCGGGGAGGTAAAGGTGTGTGTGGCAAACCTGAATAAGAAAAAACTTACCGTTCCCAACGCGATCGCAATGTAATTGATGGTGATTAAAGTTCTTTCTGGGTTTCGTGCCTGACAGCCGGCCTGATTGACAGCCTGGCTGCTGATAGGAGCTGCAACAACGACGGGGGGGAGGGGGGGGGGGGGGAGAGAGAGAGAGAGAGAGAGAGAGAGACGTCATCCGGCACTGGAATGGAAGATTGAGGGGGGGGTGGAGAGTGGAAGAGCGGGAGGGGGAGAGGGGAAGATCAGGGTGGGGGAGAGGGGAAGATCAGGGTGGAAAGGGGAAGATCGGGGGGGAAGGGGGGACATCAGGGGGAAGAGGGGGATATCGGGGGGGAGAAGAGGGAGAGATTGGAGAGGGAGACATCAGGGCCTGAGAAAGACATCAAAGAGGGAGAAATCGGACATTGGAGCAGGGTGGAAAGGTCGGTTGATTTTGTGTTTTAACTATGTGCAATGGTTTTTTATTTGATTTATTTAGTTTCTTTTTGCCTGATCCGGCCCTTTACGTCTTGTTTCACCAGGCATGAATCAGAAGCCGTGGGAAAGCCACCCAGGTAAGTTAAAAATCGTTCTATCTACCTAATATATCATAAGTAAAGTGCCTTAAGTACCTCAATGAGGTACATTTGGTTCTTTAACTATCATCCAGCCGGCTTTAATTGCCGGCAGGACTTCCGGATTCGGGACGCCCGCGTGCATACAGGTGTGTCTGTGGGAAACTCGGAAGTTGGCGGGTTGGAGCCGGTTTCCGAACCTGCTCTGCATTTTTGCCATTTTTGCAGCCCCCCCTCCCGTCCCCATCGCACCCGCAATTTAAGTTTAAAATTGAGTCCTAAATGTTTGTTAATGTCACCAATGGTAATTTCTAAGTTTTCATGTTGATTTTCCATTTCTTATGGCTTGGTTGTTGCATTGGGTAAGACAACAGATTAGCAATTTCTTTGTTCTGAAGTAAGGTCTTCAACCTGAAACATTAACTCTGTTTCTTCCTCCACAGATGCTGCCTCACTTGCTGAGCTTCTCCAGCATTTTCTGTTTTTATTAGCAATTTCTTATTCGATTCATCTCAACATTTTTGACTACATTTACTTTTTTTTTTCCCCCCCCTCTAAATCTCCGTGCCCATCTGGAATTACCATAAGTAGGTATCATGTTAAGGAGCTTGCACCAGAGTTAAAAGTGATTGTACACAGAGTGTTGACTCAAGGTGCGCCTGGAAACAGTTTCTAGGAGCTGGACACTTTCTGTGGAGTCCTTAATGCTGACGTTTGTTTTTGCACAAATCTTGTGGCTCAGCGTGATACAGTGCTTTCATTCAGGGCTGTCTGCATAGCAGTTTGACTCTTGTAACCAATTTATTTTATCTCGTTTTCCATTCACTCGTGTCTCTCTTTATTTAAAAAAAAATTGGCAGCATTGCCCCTTCTTCATTTTTCATCTGGTACAAAATAAAAACCTCTAAAACGTATGAGAAACGGAGAACACAGAGAGGCTTGAAAGATTAATTTTTGGTGGAAATTAAAAACTATTAAATGCATACATCTAAATATTATGGAGATAAGACTGAATTTATTGTCCCTGCAAAAATATTGAGTTCAACTGAAAGCTGAGACAAAACTTGCCTTTATGTGTAACTTTTTTTGAACAGAATATGACATGATGGGCTTTCCTGAGTTGATTTGGCCTTTGCCTCAGAACTGGTGTTTTTAAGAAAATTCATTATCTGGACTTTCTTTTTTAAAACGGTGACCAGCCACACACCACGTTCCGTTGCAGTCAATTAAAAATGATGTATTGCCTTTCCTTGGTAAATAGCTGTCTGTTTGGAAGTTAATTTCCATTCATCTTTCTGCCCATCCATCCATCCCATTTGTTGTTCCTTGACACTAAGCTTGAAAGTCCCGTAATCCTATTACTTAACACCATGGGGACAAGACTTAACCAGAGATGGGTGTCATGATCCTGGCACATTGTATTGATTTATGGAAATCATTTTATTTCTTTTAAGGACAAGCAGGGGCATTACATGAGTTGTAACCATAATTCCTATGTCAATATAGATAGAAGCAGAACTGTTTTGAATTTAGTTGACGCCAGTTAAACACATACCTGGTGGACTGTAATTCTGATTGAAGTCAAGGTATTAAATCACTTTCTCATTCATGCCCACTACTTAGATACAAGCACGACCGATAAAGAGGAATTCCCTTCATCACTTAGAACCGAGATCAGCCAAAATCGGCACACAGCATTTTCAGGGCATCAATGTCATCCATAAGTGGCTTTGATAATGTTTTTTTTGTGTGTGTGTGCATTTCAACATAACTTGTTGTCAACTCAATGTTGTGTGAAAGAGGCACAGGATAAAAGTTTGCCAAACGTTGGGCCTTTTACACCGATGTTTGTACAGCTTAGATCACTGGGAGGGAGAGAGGCATCTGTGCACATATTTACACTACTAAAACTGTCCCCCTTGTCCTGCTCACAAAAACGTGGGTCTACGATTCTCCCACTGCGCTGAGGGAACCGGGATTAAAGGTTCACAAACTTCACCGCCCACAATCTAAACATGTGCCAAATGCAAGAGCACGTTTTATTTGGCATTGCAAAGCATTGTTTGTACTCCTGCCAAAATCAATATTCACGATCTCATTACTATGCATTTCCAGGACATTTCACATCGCCGTGACAGAATTTCATCGGAAGGAAACAACCTGAAACGCTGCACTTAAAATAGCAAGACCACGTTGGTGGAATTAAAAAAAACACTATTGCTGTGCTTGTAGCTGATGGCACTGCCTAGTTTACATTGTTTAGCACTGCCTAATTTACAGATCTGAAGGTCTCAGGTTCAATCCAGGGGCCTATGGTGATTTATTTGATCTCAGGTGAGATTTTGCAAACTGGCCCTAGTTCCCCAGGACTTGGAAAAGGAGAAACAAAAAATCATCCAGGGTGCCTGTCCTCCATCTTTATTCTGTGACCCCTGCGGAAATTGATGAAAACAAAACTAGGTCTTTGCCTGCTGTAGTCGAGTAGCCTAAAAGAAAGAATGGCCACTTAGGTGAGTTATCAAGAGGACTGCCAGTAAAAGAAAGACTTGCATTTATATAGCGCCTTTTACAACCTCAGGACGTCCCAAAGCACTTTACAGCCAATGAAGTACTTTGTGAAATGTAGTCACTGTTGTAATGTAGGAAAAGTGGGAGAAAATTTGCATAGCAAGATCCCACATACAGCAATGAGATAATTTCCAGATCATCTGTTTTAGGTGTTGGTTGAGGGATAATGCCATGGGGCTTTTTACATCTATCTGAGAGGGCGAACTGGGCGTCGGTTTAACATCTCATCCAAAAGACAGCACCTCTGACAGTGCAGCAATCCCTCAGCACTGCAATGGAGTGTCAGCCTGGCACAAGTCTCTGGAGTGAGACTTGAACCCACAAACCTCTGACTCAGAGGCGAGAGTGCTACCACTCAGCCAGCGCTAATGATCATGGAACTATGTGGTGACTTTCTCACTTGCAAAGTACCACGGTGGAGTCTGGCCTGCTAGGACCACATACGGAGAAAATCACATGCATATCCCACGGTTTTCCATCCGTTCTATCCATAGTAAAGTTATCCTTGTATTCTAGCAAATCTCGTTGAGTTGGAAACCTTGGGTCACAATCCCGGAGATTACACTGCGATCGTGCCAGGCAGTGCCCTCCAGCACTAACCCGGTCTGGAATTGGCAGAGCCGGCAGGAGAGTACGTGATTTGCAAGGACCAGGCAGGCACAAGCACACAACCGCCCGTGGGGGGGTCACAGGGTTCCCTCCACCCCATCCCAAAAAGCAAGGGGGCTGATCTAGGTACAGTTGTAAAGCAAGAAAAAAAAGCCATGATTCTTCGGGGATCCTGGACTCCATTGGTGGGGGCCACTACACCTTTTTTTATTAGTATTAAGGAAACTCCTGGAAATGACAAGATACTCGGAGAAATTGGGACCCCACTGTTTTCCTGGGGGTTCTGCAGGTCTCCCACCGGAGTCACAGCGGCATATTGGCAGCATCCCCTACACAATACCAGGGCCATTGTGTTCAGGAGAGGACATCTGCACTAAGTCCTTGAATGTGATTGATTGTGCACAGATAAGCATTACTGTACACAGATATATCTATTGTGCGATCACTTGTACTCCTCTCGGAGGTGGAATGAGGTTATGTGTATGGGAGAGGATAGAAGGATGCTTCATTATTCTCAGGATCACATAACTCCTGCAGCAGCACCTTACACCGTAGCTAAGCAGCATAATGCGCGGATCATGCATCAACCACTGCCAGGGAGGGAGGACACTTTGAACATTATCCATTCTTGTCGTCTTTTATACACTCTTGTGTGATCATGGGGTACATTTTACAATTTAGCGATCGTGGCTTCTGGTCTCGCTCGATGGGGGCAGACAGGACAGTAGTGCACGGAGGCCGATGTGTCAGATTCACACCCACTCATTCTCTGGTTATTAATCTTAATGGTGGGAGAATTGAGAGGGTGGTGAACCGGGCGTGCTTCCCTCTGCGTCCGATTACCTGCTTTGCTCTCCTATCGAGTGGGACTCTGCGCCCAGCGCGTTAACTTCTACAATGTACCCCATAATATTTCAGTTTAGATTCCGTTTAACAGGGTTTTTTAAAATCTGTTTTGAATGCACGGTCAATATAAGCATTGAAACTTCTGTAAAGATTAAGTGAACTGAAGCTATGAGACAGAGAGCGATATAATTCATTGTCAAAATAAATCACTGCAGCCATTTGCCATCCAAAACACTTCAGACGTCCTCAAAGCAATAGTGCAGACTAAATCAGTGTAATGAATGATATCTATGCAATGCGGTTATGGGTCCTTTTATTTTGCACGAGAATTATGGCGTTTACACGTGTACCATATGGCGTTCGCAGAAATCTGTGAAGCCGCTGCTTTTAAAATCATGAGCTGTCCTACAAGGTCAATTGGGTGATTTATATTCATGACAAAGCAAAGAAGCATTTGCCTCTTTAACAGTCCTCGATATTTAATTTACTTTGGCGTTCTTAGAATCCTAGAAATGTACAAACATTAACAAAACATATTGCATAGGTTTGACCCATATCCCAGCAAGATTGGTCCAAACCAGCCTTTGCGTTTGAATATCAAAACAAGCCAAATTAAGTTTGTTTTCATTTCTGATTGTGTTATCTTTGAACAACATTTGACAAAAAAGAGAAATCTGCAGGCAAGTAAAAATTACACTGAGCCCATGTTTATAATACTTGAGTAATTTAAGGCACCAAAATGTGATTGCACTAGAAGGGGTACAGAGGAGATTTACCAGGGTGTTGCCAGGACTGGAGAATTTAGCTATGAGGTAAGATTGGATAGGCTGGGGTTGTTCTCTTTGGAACAGAGGAGGCTGAGGGGGGATTTAATTGAGATGTATAAAATTATGAGGGGCCCGGATAGAGTGGACAGATTTCCCTTCGCAGAGATGTCAATAACCAGGGGGCATGATTTAAAGTAATTGGTAGAAGGAGTAGAGGGGAGCTGAGGAAAAATGTTTTCACCCAGAGGGTGATAGGAGTCTGGAACTCACTATCTAAAAGGGTGGTAGAGGCAGAAACCCTCATCACATTTAAAAAGTACTTGGATATTCACTTGAAATGCCATAACCTACAAGGCTACGGACCAAGTGCTGGAAAGTGGGATTAGGCTGGGTAGCTCTTTTTCAACCGGCACAGATATGATGGGCCAAATGGCCTCCTTCTGTGCCGTAAATTTTTCTATGTTTCTACGTTGCATTTTTCAAATGACGTGTAATGCATTGTTGGGGCATTTGGCTCCAAAAAGCATCAGGGTTTGCACAGCACACAGTAAAACCTGAAGCACTGTCTCTTTGTGCTATAATGCATCAGAATGGTGGTTGAGGGTGGGGGATGGGGTTGGGGAGTTTCCTGCTAAAACTATTTAATTTAAACCAATTTCCATTACATTTCCTTCAAGTGCTTTAGGGCATTCCATTACTTAACGGACACATGCATGATATCACTATGATAAATGCCCAGGATGTTTAATTTGAACTAGCACTGTGGCTCCACTGGCTTGGGCAATGGTCCTTTGATTGATAGCTAGTTAAGGATTTCCTCAGTGCAATACCTTGCTCACTGGTTAACAAATCAGAAAGCCTAATCACAGACATCATGTCTGAAACTAATACTCTTCATTGTCGTGCTCTTGAGATTAGAAATCAGCTGATAACTGTAATACGTTATAAATGCATTTAACTTTACATCATTAACCTAGGGTCCTATACACAAGGTTCAACTAAATGGCATAATAGTGAAGAGCTATATTTAGTTCCCATTGATACTTCGCTTTCGAGATCGTCACATTTCTGACATGCTATAAATCAGGGAGTGAATGTGATTCAGTAACAATTTGAACTAAATGTTTTATCAAATAAACTTCAACCCCAACATCACAACAGCCAAGCTTCCTGTTCCGACAGTAAACCACATGGTTGGTCTGGAAAGATTCATTTCAATGTTGAACTGGGGCACTCATCATCGGGTTTGTGTGCATAGGAGTATGTGACAACATAATTGGTGCTGAATTACATCATTCATCCAATGTGCCTGTCCCTATAAGTAGCTGTACTCCGAACAAAAGTTGCAGTGAAATCTGGAAACTCTTTCTTTAGGGTTGAGATGAAGCTGAACAATAAATGGGAACCAAATTTGAGCCTGTAGCACTGTCAGGTTACACTGTAACCTGCTTCTGGTAGCCAAAGTATGACAAAGGTGCTGCCCACAGGATAAAACCACAATGATTTGATCCCACATCTCTCCTCCGTCCCAGATATGTCCAAGTAACAATGATTCAAAAATCGGTGGAGGCTCAACCTGAAACCCACACAGTTATGTCATTCAGAAGCAGGAGTTCCACAACATCCACCACCAGACCATCCCGCTGAATTTAACAAGGATAAAAATCACTGAAGCCGTGAACAGAGAGAAGTGGGCAAATTGCAAGCGCGTGGCCTTCATTTCTTGCTTCTCTAATTCAGGAACCATTTCATGTTTTCTTAAAGTCAATTATCAGACCCGTTACCTCTTCCATTTGCCATTAATAGGCCTGCCAAACCACACTGCAATTTTCCTAAGTATTACATTCATCATTTATAAAAGGTACATACACACAACAGCAGGTACTTATATTGAACCCCTCACATAGAAGAATGTTTCTGAGTGTTAAGCATGTAGTTTACTTAACGCAAATGGAAACTCCTGAATTACCCAAGGGCCAGTTTGCGACTGAGTGCTGTAGAGCCATTGTAATATGATTAAAAGTTAGGAGGGCAAAACAGAAATAAAATATCCAAGCACATTGCAAAAGATACTCATGCAAACAGCTAAAAGGAAACAGAACATCGATGGGTAACCACTAACTATTATTACTTGTGTGGCACACCCTGTATATTTTTTAAACCAGTTACGGTGTGTGTATGTGCATGTGTGTGTGTGTGTTTGTGTGTCAGTGTCGACCGATGGTACAGTGTGTTGCGCTGCAGAACAGTAAATTTGTGGCATTAAATCTCCGCCTGGAGCTAGGAATTCCTCCCATCACTACATATAACAGTAAACAATTTTACAACACCAAGTTATAGTCCAGCAATTTTATTTTAAATTCACAAGCTTTCGGAGGCTTCCCCCTTCGTCAGGTGAACGATGTGAAAACGATGTTTCACATCGTTCACCTGACGAAGGGGGAAGCCTCCGAAAGCTTGTGAATTTAAAATAAAATTGCTGGACTATAACTTGGTGTTGTAAAATTGTTTACAATTGTCAACCCCAGTCCATCACCGGCATCTCCACATCATACATATAACAGCGCTTTGAATGCGTTCTCAAAGATTTCCTGTGTTCGGCATTCCTAACAAAATCACAAACATCCTAAAAGAAAAGGTTCCAAAAAGAACTTGTTTATGATTTGATTACAAACACTGAACAGAGGAAATCAATTAAGTACATTTAAAATGTTACTAACTTCTATGTACTCTATATACTATGTGTGCCCTATGGATTTCCCAGGGTCAGCCTCATTTGGATATTTTTGGCACATTCCCAGTAGTAATCCTGCCTGTTCAAGAAGCCCGCCTCTGGGAGGGTGTGGAATATGGCTGCTGCAGCCGCGCAACACTGGAGCAGAAAGCTGCCTCCAGGGCATCTGAAGAAGAGGAGCACTTTTGTCAAAAAATGTGAAATTCATGACGGCTGTAATCAATCAACTTGAGATCAATAAAAATGCCTTGGAGGTTTAAACTTTAAACCCCCTCCCAACTTTGCCTCATCTCCCCCACCTATTTCATCATCTCTTTCGCTACATCTATTGACCCCAATCCCTCCCCTACCTCTCCCCTTCTCCACTTTATATAGAATAATTT
The DNA here is from genome assembly GCF_035084215.1 of Heptranchias perlo. Taxonomy (NCBI): domain Eukaryota; kingdom Metazoa; phylum Chordata; class Chondrichthyes; order Hexanchiformes; family Hexanchidae; genus Heptranchias; species Heptranchias perlo. The sequence continues at coordinate 47,327,795 of NC_090342.1, forward strand.
GCAGTTGCCCTCATGACTAACTTGGTGCAGCCATCGTATAAATGCGCTATACACCTCGGATGGTACACATTGAGCCAGCTAAATCTCAGCTGAGGCAGCAATGGGGGCACTATACTTGGCCTTTGAACCCGTGGGCTCAAACTCCAGAAATCTCAGCTACGTCAATATCAGGCAACTTCAGGCTATGCTGCGCTAATATTATTTTGTGTAAATCTATGCCAGCGTATTATTCGCGTAAATGCAGGAAACGCGTGACAGCTGGTCTTTTGCAAGGGGTGGAGCTATGTAAATGAGCTGCAGAGGGTTTCGGCAGGTGTATCTCGGAAGGGGCGCAAACAATCGAGAAAATTTGCACGTACCAATGTTTCAGCGTAAATCAGTTACACGCAAATTTCCTTGTAAAAGAATAGCCGCTCTTACGTCATAGCTATGACTAAACACACCAGGAAGTTCCAGGCCAGGCTTCTTTCTACAGCCTGAGGCAATTTTGTTAGTCGGCCCAGAATACCCGAAATTTTTCTTGCATAAATTGACAGAGTTTTGAGGGCGTTGGGAACAACAAAAATTTGTGCGGATACACGGAGTTTTCACATGTGCGAATCAGCAAAATTGCCCGAATTGGCAAAGTCCCACACGCGTGCGAATGCCAAAACGTTGCATACATGCGCAGATGTTGAAGGAACACATGGGTCCCAAGTTGGCTCAGCCCAGTATTTGACAGCAGAGAGAGAAGGGGATCAACATTGATCTTTGGCCTTTTTTTTAAAGTGAGACCCATACTGCAAGAGTACAAAGTTTCTCATTTCCAGAGTCTTGTGTTATTACCAGGAGCTGCTGCTATTGTGGGATAAGTTATTCCTCTATTAAATTATACTCACTGTTGAAAGCACAAAAAGCAAGGATCAATTGTAATGCTACTCTATATTTTATCTGCAACCCTTCCAGAATAAATTATTTTTGGCTTCAAAGGCAGAATTCAGAGGGGGGGAAGGTACCCCCATGTCACCAAGGAAATAAAGGATGCATATTTAGTGCTCATGCGTCTATTGTCAGGGCCGTTTTTGAGGTGTTGGTATTTGAATTGCCAGCTTTTTTTGGGCAGTCTCAGCTTTCTTAGAGCTATTTGACAGGTATTAGGAACATAGGAACAGGAGTAGGCCATTTAACCCCTCGAGCCTGTTCCGTCATTCAATGAGATCATGGCGGATCTGTGACCTAACTCCATAAACCAGCCTTAGCCCCATGTCCTCTTTGCTTAACAAAAATCTATCAATCTCAGATTTTAAATTAACAATTGAACTAGCATCAACTGCCATTTGCGGAAGAGTTTTCCAAACTTCTACCACCCTTTGCGTGTAGAAGTGTTTCTTAACTTCACTCCTGAATGTCCTGGCTCTAATTTTTAGGCTATGTCCCCTAGTCTAGGACTCCCCAACCAGTGCAAATAGTTCCTCTCTATTTACCCTATCAGTTCCCCTTAATATCTTGAAAACTTCGATCAAATCACCCCTTAATCTTTTGAATTCTGGGGAATACAACCCGAGTTTGTGAAATCTTGCCTCATAACTTAACCCTTGGAGTCCAGGTATCATTTTAGTAAATCTACACTGCACTCCCTCCAAGGCCAATATATCGTTCCTAAGGTGCGGTGTCAAGAAATGAACACAGTGCTCCAGGTGTGGTCTAACCAGAGCTTTGTGTAGTAGTAGTAAAACTTCTACCCTCTTGTATTCTAGTCCTCTAGATATAAAGGCCTGCATTCCATTCGCCTTTTTCATTATTCTCTGTACCTGCCAATGACATTTTAATGATCTATGTACGTGAACCCTTAAGTATCTTTGGACCTCCACTGTTTTGAGCTTTTCACCAATTAGAAAGTACTCTGATCTATCCTTTTTAGGTCCAAAGTCGATGATCTCGCACTTGCCTACATTGAAATCCATTTGCCACAGTTTTGCCCATTCATTTAATCTATTAATATCTCTGTGTAATTTTATGCTCCCATCTACACAGCTTGCAATGCTGCCCATTTCTTGCCATCGGCAAATTTGGATTTGTGGTTCTCTATCCCATCATCTAAGTTGTTAATAAATACAGTGAATAGTTGAGGCCCCAACACAGATCCCTGTGGGACACCACGAGTCACATCCTGCCAATTTGAATATCTGCCCATTACCCCTACTCTCTGTCTCCTGCTGCTCAGCCAATTTCCTAACCAGGTCAATAATTTGCCCTCAATTCCATGAGCTTCTACTTGTGTGTTCTAGGCTGGCCTGTATGCCTATTCATGTTTCAGAAATTCTACACTTAGGAATCCAAAACTGTCTGGCTTGGAGCAAATTTTACATTGGCCAAAAAAAAAGTATTGCACGGTCTTTTCATTTTTTTTTTAAGATGCTCTGGATGCATTGAAGGATGCAAGAACCGTCGTGTTTTACAGTAATAGCGAGAGTCAAAGGAAAAAGGCTCCATAGAAATGTTATTGTGTGCTCAGTCTAAGGCATCCATTTTCTATTATGGCCAGTAACATGTATCCATTTCCATCATGATTCCAATGGATGCTTGACCATTTTCAAATGCATTTTTTGTGCTTCTTGTTCTATATTCCATCTTAGCTGTGAATTGTGTCTAACTTCTGTAGCCTAATGATTTATGTGTCAACTCTATTTCCTGGTTACGAGATAGACTCGGATGAATAAAAATCTTCAGACCACTGGATACCATCCTTCCAGAGTACCAACCTAATCGTCCGCCTACTACAGCATCTAGTTGGTACTTAAACGATTCCACTGTCCTTGTCTCAATTCCTCTTCCCAGCAACCCATTCCAGCTGTCGATCACCCTCTATGTAAAGAAATAGCTTTCGATGCCCTTTCTGTATTTGCTCCTCACAACCCTGAACCTCTTGTTCTACTGCCCTGGCATATCTGGAAGTAATGTTTCAGGTTTTACTTTCTGTATCCCATTAAATATCTTATATACCTCCAGAAGGCCTCCTTGAAAATGTCTTTTTTGTGGTTGGAGAGCTCTAGCTTATCACAGTTCTTTTTTCCGACACTGGGGATTAACCTCACTGCTCTGCTTCCAACAACTGGACTGCACCCTCATGTTCTGCAGATCACAATTGTTTGTGTTATTCCAGGCACAGTTTGACCAGGGCACTGTACAGCTTAAGCATGACCTCTGAGGATTTGAACTGAATTGGTAATCATTGTGAACGTGTACCCCCTTCCCTTGTGGCTTGGTATGGATATGCATCTGCTTCCTTAATGGCCCAGTTGAAATTAAGAGCAGCCAGCTTTGACTCCTTTCATACTGAGTATCTGCCAACAGATGTAACATGGTCTTTGGTTTGTCTCCATTGGAATGGAAATAGTCAAACCTACAAGGCACAAATCAGGAATGTGATGGAATACTCTCCACTTGCCTGGATGGGTGCAGCTCCAAAAACCAGGTCAAAGCAGTCCATTTGATCGGCATCCTATCCACTGACTTAAGCATTCACTCCCTCCACCATCGGTGTACAGTGGCTGTCATGTACTATCCACAGGATGCACTGCAGCAACTCACCAAGGCTTCTTCGACAGCACCTCCAAAGCCCGCGACCTCCACCACCTAGAAAGACAAGGGTAGCAGGTGCACAGGAACAACATCGCCTCCAGGTTCCACTCCAAGTCACATACCATCCCTGCTTGGACATATGTCACCGTTCCTTCATCGTCGCTGGGTCATAATCCTGGAACTCCCTACCTAACAGCATTTGGGAATATCTTTACCACACGGACTGCAGCGGTTCAAGAAGGCGGCTCACCACCATCTTCTCAAGGGCAATTAGGGATGGGCAATAAATGCCAGCATTGCCGGCTTTGTCCACATCCCAAGAATTAATTTTTAAAACTCAGCAAGGTGTAATGCCTCTGTGTATAATAACCCCATATAAGACAGGCCAATATACGATTACTGTTCCGCAGATCCTAGTTTGACAGTAAATCATTATAGCCTGACTGCAAAAAAAACAAATAAATATTCAAAGGAATAAAATCCAAACCAAATTATACACCTAGTTACGTTAATTGGTCCACTTTAGGATTCTTTCCAAATATCTGACTCGTATCCAAACAAACTTTGCTCTCTTCCACAATATGTTCTCAGTCCCAAAACTGTTACTGTGACAAACTGAGTTTCTAAAGACACAGGATATAGCTCCTGTGGACAGACAATTGCATGTACTTCCTGTAGTAGATAGGAAGACTTGTTCACAACATCTTGTGATCATTATTTGGAATATTAATTGTCCACTTATGCAAGAAGCAAGAATGTATGAACAAAAATATGCTAAAAATGTAAAATAACTCCCTTCGCCTGGTCAGTTATACCAACTACAGGAACAGGAAGTGCTTATAATTATATCTACTGCACTGATTTAATTGGAACCATCTTTCAAATATAGAAGTGTAGGTTGATAAAAGGAATATTCTTTCCTTCCTGCTCAGAGGTAATAACATCAGAATTGTCTTTAATTTAACAAAAAAAGTCACAACTATCTTCCCCTGCCACAGTCAAAGAGAAGAATTTTAAGGAGGCTTTTGAAAACAGGAAAGGGGGTGAAGAGGCAGAAGGATTTTGAGAGTCCTAGAGGTTATGGATAGAGTTGCTGAAGGGACAGCTGCCAATAGTGGAATGAAGCTAACAGGGTATGAGAAGTAGACTGGTATTGGAGGAGTCGAGATGTGTGCAGGAGAATGTAACTGGAAATCTCAAACATAGGGCGGAGCAAAGCCATGGAAGGATTTGAACATTAAGATAAGAATCTTACAGTCGATCCACTGGGGTACAGAAAGATAGTGGACCTCTGCAAGTATGGATGACGGGAGTACAAGGCTCTGTGTAGGAGAGGACATGGGTGGTGATATTGTGGAGGGTGGAGGCAGACAAGGAAAACATTTGAGAAGTCAGATGGAAGCAGAGAGGCAGGCAAATAGAGCACTTGAGAATTTGAGCATTTAAAGGATGAAGGAATGTCGTAGAGTCTTGGCAGCGATGGAGGTAGGGCAAAGGCGGTCAATATTTCATAGCTGAAAAGAAACACTTGGTGATGGGGTCAAACAAGTGGCTGAGTGTTCATATCTATGGGCCAGGCTTGAGGTGAGAGTTGGGAACCTTCGCACCATCGGCGTTTACAGCACAGAAGGAAGTCATTTTGCCCTTCACGTCTGTGCTGGCTCTGTGCTGGAGCAATCCAAAACTAATCCCACTACCCCACATTCTCCACAAACAGCTCTGCATCAAATATTTATTTTTTCTTCCCTTAAAAAAAACGCAACAGTCTCTGCCTCATTCCCTGTGGCTCAACATCATGTGGTCTAACAACTCTGTGTAAAGAAATTTCTCCTAACCTGTCACCTTGCACTTTCAGTGACAACTTTAAATGGTTAGCCCCTTATCACAGGCTTGCCAACCAGAGGAAATAGTCTTTCCCTATTCACTATCAAAATATAAATTTGGAAAACTCTATTAAATCTCCTCTTAGTCTTCTCTGCTCCAATAGGAATAATCCAGTATCTCAAGTATCACTTCATGACTATAGTTTAGGTACAGATATCATCCAGGTGAATCTATGCTGTATCTATAGGTTTTATGTCCTTTCCACATTGAGGCTCCCAAAATTAATCGTAATACTGTAAATGTGGTCTAACCATTGCCTTATACAAATTTATCTAAACCCCTTTGTTCTTGTACTCTATGGCCCTATTTATAAAATCCAAATTGTTAATAGATATATCTCCCTTCATTCACACTTTCAATGAATTATGTATTCGAGCCCTCAGGTCTCTCTATACCCTTCAACATCTTTCCATTGAGTGTATACTCCAATTCCTTGTTTTCCCTCCCACAATGCATCACGTTACACTTCTCTGTATTAAATGCATCTGCCACCTGTCTGCCCTATCCACTAATTTGTCTATGTCTTCCTGAAGTCTTGCACAGTCCTCCTCACTATCTGCAAAATCCTCTACTTTGTGTGATCAGTAAATTTAGATATTGTGCTCTCTGTGCCCATGTCCAAATCATCGATACATGTATATCCTAAGAACAAAACTGGATCCAGCACTCACCCCTGGGGTACACCACTCCCAACACTTCTCCCATCTGAGCAACACCCTTAACCCTTTGTTTCCTGTTGACAGAGTCCAGGACAGCAGTACAGGGGTCCTGCTGCATTGTACTGATCTTAAATTGGAGTTACCATTTACCATTTAGAGCTTGTTGTTGGACAGGCGATTGTAGAGGGTGGCAACAGCAGTGGCATCGAAGTTGGAGGCCTTGAGATAAAGCTGGATGCCACTGGAGTGGAATTTGTGTCAGCCGTGGCTCAGCTGTAGCACTCTTGCCTCTGAGTCAGAAGGTTGTGGGTTTAAGTCCCACTTTTGAGCACATAATCTAGGCTGACACTCCAGTACAATACTGCCGGATCGCTCCACTGTTGGAGGTGCCGTCTTTCGAATAAGACATTAAAGAGAAGCTCTGTTTGCCCTCTCAGGCGGATGTAAAAGATCCCATGGCACTAATTCAAAGAGCAGGGGCATTCTCCCCAGTATTCATCCCTCAGCCAACACCTGAAACAGATTATCTGATCATTATCTCATTGCTGTTTGTGGGCCCTTGTTGTGTGCAAATTGGCTGCTGCATTTCCCACATTGCAACAGTGACTACACTTCAGAAGTACATCACTGGCTGTAAAGCGTTTCGGGATGTCCTGAGGTCATGAAGGGCGCTATATAAATGCAAGTTCTTTCTTTCTGGAAACTGATTCCATGTTTTTGGATAATGTCACTAAGGAGCAGCACATAAATAATGAAGAAAATGGAGCCTTGGGCACATTAAAGGTGGCCATACAGGCATGGTGGGAGCGGGGAGGAGAATCTTCGGAGGAGATGTATTGACTTCATAGTGACAACCTATTCCCAGACCTCTGTCAATATTTCTCAGCCAAACGATCATTAAGGAATTTCCAAGGCCAGGCTAACTTGTCCTTGACACAGCATGTCAAAACACATCGCTGGACCATTTTGTTGTTAGACATCAGTATTTTTTGCCAGACCTACTATGAGCAAAGCAGGACTGCTTAAACTGCCCCCTGTTAATGCTGGGCAGTTTCTTTTACTGAGCTGTGCTTGCTCCTTTTCTATGAGACGCACTGGGGAGTTGGAGAAATTCAAAAAAAATCAACCTGCTGACTTTCTCGGTGCTTGGGCTGATTTATGGTGTGTTTGTCTTTGAGTGCCTGCAAAACAAAAAATTAAGTGCCTAGTAAGTAAAAGGCAAAGGCAGTGAAAAACAGCCTAGCAATTCAGTGAACCCATAAAAAAACCAGGATTGTACCACTTTAAAGAATATAGGTCTGTTATAAATAATATCCCATTCCTTATATTCAATTTGTTTTGTTTAAATTTAACATGGCTTTGGATAAAGAATTGCAACAAAACCCCATTATAATTTAACTATTTCAACTCCCCATACAGATATAAACACTAAATGGTCTGCAAGTTGTGAAGCAGACTCTCGCTCTTGATCGTTACAGATCCTTCATCGCTTCAAATATTTAAACATTTCACTAATAGACGGTGGTGAATACATTAATCTGCAGAGCTGTGTGTTAGCTACTTCCTTAATGCACGAAGTAAATGGACATCATCTCCTGCAAAAAATAAGAACTCTCTTCATCCTGTCCATCTGCACACTCAAGCAACTAGCTCCACTGAGTGTAGCAAATTACACAAAATGGTCACTGGCCTTATTAGTTATTGCAAACATGAATTATGACTGATGAGGAAAGAGTCCTGAGAGAATCTGACAATTTGACATGTGAAAGAGAGGTTGTGTTCCCACAGATACTCCATCATGAGCATCTACTCATTCTTCAATGCCTCCAGGATAACACTGAAACATTGACACAACCAGGTGTGTGACCCTGACAAGCAGAATTCCTACAATCAATCAATCAAATGGATGTTATTGTGTGTCCCTCAAAAAAAGCTTCTTTTTCTGCATTGACAGTGTATTTGAGGGGACTATACTGACGGGCACATGAACGCGTGCATAGAGACTATGTATAGAGACAGCATGTGTGAGTGGGTGTGTACAGTATGTATGGGGGTAGTTTTCACCTTCACCATTTGGGCAATAAACGGTCAAAGCCCTTGCAGCATTTTGGGTTTGTCTTTAAGTTGATGCAGAGAAACAATCACTGTATATATCCATGACTTCTTCCTTTCGAAGATCTAGCCTTGAGGTCTGCTTTAAACACTCTCGGAGAAAGGTATTTTTCAGGGATTTTGGCACAGTCATCAATATGAATTATAGGGATGAACTACGGTGCATGAGTGGGAGTGTACTAACAATGTGTATTGACAGTGACTGTGCATTTGAATTGTGGTGACTGAACCTGAAAAAAATGAATTTGCTTTGCTTTAGATTTAGAGGAGCCAAGAAATGTAGCCTAACCATTTAGTATGACACAAGATAGTAGCTATCCTTCCTTTTGGTGGCATCAACTTAAAGACAGACTCAAAATGCTATAAAAGCAACAGATTATGATGGATAATGTAGAGTCCTACTATTATTCATGTAGTAATCTTCCCTGTACACTATTTTCTGTTCGTCCATCCCATTACTCTTTGGTCTAAGTGCATGTCACTAATCTGTGGGTATCTAGTGCACTAACTAGATGGAAGTAATTTCAAGTTTTAGGGCAAATCTTTTTCTAGGTTATATGTCTTTCCTCCTCCTAAAGTCTTCATGCTTCATGCTTTTAAAACCCCGATTAGCATTACCTAATTACTGCTTCCTGGTTTACACATTCTTCTCTACTACTTCAGTCAACCTTGGTGGTATCCTGCACTCTGGGCCTTGGCTCCAAGTTTGATTCCACAGTTGCAATAAAAGTGTTTTCTGAACAGATTCCAACTGGTTAGCAAACCAGCATATACTGCAAGGATTATGCCAAGAAAAGCTTCAATCACATTCCTTATTCAGCTTAAGTCATGTAGAAAGCTCCTCAATTTCTCAACACTTTTCAGAATACAAAATGTATTCTTTGAATAAGGATCCAGGAAAGCAAAGCTGAAGAATATCTGTTCTGTGCAAAAGTGCAAACGTTACAATGAGGCTGTAATAACACTCACTAACAAAAATCCATTGCTGATGCAACACTCTCTGAACTACTTACCCAGTAAAAGTATGTGCAAGTGTAATCTTTAGTGTGCGCTGTTCAAGGCTGTAGGACTCAGCCAGCCTGAGAAAAGCTTATTAAATGCACAATGTACATAGAAAGAACATGAAGTGCAGTGTTCATGCTTCCACAGAATTATACAACAACAACCTGCATTTAAATAGTGCCTTTAATGTCCCAAGGTGCTTCACAGGAGTGTAATCAGACAAAAAATGACACCCAGCCAAAGAAGGCGACATCAGGACAGGTGACTGAAAGCTTGGTCAAAGAGGTAGGTTTTAAGCAGCATCTTGAAGGAGAGAGAGGTGGAGAGGCAAAGGGGTTTGGGGAGGGAATTCCAGAGCTTAGGGCCTAGATAGCTGAAGGTACGGCTGCCAATTGTGGGGCAAAGGAATTGGGGGATCAGCAAGAGGCCAGAGTTGGACGAACGCAGAGAACCAATTACTGTATATATCCATGACTTCTTCCTTTCGAAGATCTAGTCTTGAGGTCTGCTTTAAACACACTCGGAGATAGGTATTTCTCAGGGATTTTAGCACAGTCATCAATATGAACTATAGGGATGAGCGACACATTTTTGCTTCTCTTCATCGAAGAAGTACCTCCCTACCCAAAGTTCCACCTGATGGTTTTTGACCTCCACAGCTCCAACAAGGAAGGAAGATCTCCGAGACGTTCTTAAATAAATTTGGCAGGAGTACAACTCTGCAACTAAAGACAAAACCAATGAAGCAGGCACCTGTGCCTTTTAGCTTGTTGAGACTTGTAATCGAAAAGATCCAGCTGCTGTTGAGGTTTGACTGCAGACTGATTTACCTTACAATAGTTTTACAGAACCTTATCTGATTAACCTACCCACAAGGTTTATTGTAACTAGTTGTAAGGAACATATGTTTCCACTCTACAGAGAAAAAAAAGTTTAAGTACTTCTAAATATGTACTTCACATGGTTACCTTCATGTCTAATCCATTCAGTCTCTCTATGTGAACCGTGCACCAACTTAATTTAAAGTTGCAAGTCTTTAGGTTTACCGTTTAGATTTAAATCAGTGACATGTCATCTGCATGCAATCTTTGTAACTTTTTTTATTTAAAGATTTTTCGTAACAGTCAATATAAACTCAATTTTTTTTTGCCAGTGCTCTACTCAAGGCACTGACCAGGCTGGGGCATTGTTCAATGGGCACGGGGTGAGTCCCATCCTCTGCTAAAGGCACTGACCAAGCTGGGACATTATTCAGTGGGCACTGGGTGAGTCCCATCCTCTGCTAAAGGCACTGATCAGGCTGGGACATTATTCAGTGGGCACTGGTTGTCCCCTATCCTCTGCTAAAGGCATTGACTAGGCTGGGGCATTGATCAATGGGCACTGGGTGAGTCCCATCCTCTGCTAAAGGCACTGACCAGGCTGCGACATTATTCAGTGGGCACTGGCTGAGTCCCATTCTCTGCTAAAGGCACTGACCAGGCTGGGGCATTGTTCAGTGGGCACTGGGTGAGTCCCATCCTCTGCTAAAGACACTGAGCGGGCTGGGGTTCTGGTCCTTGGGCTTCGACTACGGCCTGCTCTCTCTTCATGCTAGCTCATACTGGGATACCGATCCTTTGCTCATTCTTCATACGTGAAGCCCAGTCAGTAAGTGTCAGCTATGAAGAGAGACTGGGAAGATTGGGTTTGTTTTCCTTGGAGCAGAGGAGGCTGAGGGGGGACATGATTGAGGTGTACAAAATTATGAGGGGCATAGATAGGATGGATACTAAGGAGCTTTTTCCCTTCATTGAGGGTTCTATAACAAGGGGGCATAGATTCAAGGTAAAAGGCGGGAAGTTTAGAGGGGATTTGAGAAAGAACTTTTTCACCCAGAGGGTGGTTGGAGTCTGGAACTCACTGTCTGAGAGGGTTGTGGAGGCAGGAACCCTCACAACATTCAAGAAGCATTTGGATGAGCACTTGAAATGCCTTAGCATACAAGGCTACGGACCAAATGCTGGAATATGGGATTAGATTAGACTGGGCTTGATGGCCGGCGCGGACACGATGGGCCGAAGGGCCTCTATCCGTGCTGTATAACTCTATGACTCTATGACTCACTGACTGACTCTCTAATCAACTGTGGGGAGCATCACAGCCAAGATCAGTCCATTAAATATCCAAACATATGCAATTTACACCAGAAATCACTAGATAGCAATCAGAAGCACAAGATTCAGCTAATTTCCCTCTCCCTAGATCAAGGGTGCTGCAGCCAAAAGGAGTGTCCCAGAGCTGCGGAAACGGGACAGAATGGGAATCAAACCTGGAACGTTATGGAGAGTGACTTAGTACAACACTGAAAGCAGCTTTTACTAAGCCCTTCGGGGGAGGGGTGGAGGGGGTGGAGGGGAAGTTACCAGAATGAAATTTAAACCATGCAAATCAGGATAAAAGGAAAAATTCCTGTGGCTGGGAGGGTGAAAGCAGGAAAAGTGAGGCAGGGGGTGGGAATTTGGAGCTGATTCTGGTTCTGCTGGGACTCCACCCCATTGTTTAAATGTTGTGTAATTCTGACCGGAGAGGGTGGGGGCCTCTCGTGCCTGTTCTCCTTCTATCGTGATAAAGAGGTGGGATAAGATCGCTGTCCCGCACCTCCTCCTCCCCCGCTCCCCTACTCCCACCAAAAAATCCTGCCCGTTAACACCTTTAATGGAGCCAAGGTAAAGAATGCCTGCATGTCACACAAGATTAGGGCTCATGGGATAGGGGGTAATATATTACCGTAGATTAAGGATTGGTTAATGGACAGAAAACAGAGAGTAGGAATAAACAGGTCATTTTCGGGTTGGCAGGTTGTAACTAGTGGGGTGCCACAAAGATCAGTGCTTGAGCCTCAGCTGTTTACAATATATGTCAATGACTTAGTTGAGGGGACTGAGTGTAATGTATCCATGTTTGCTGATGATACAAAGCTAGGTTGAAAAGTAAGCTGTGCGGAGAACACAAAGAGGCTGCAAAGGGATATAGACAGGTTAAGTGAGTAGGCGAGAAGGTGTCACATGGAGTGTAATGTGGGGAAATGTGAAATTATCCACTTTAGTAGGAAGAACAGAAAAGCAGAATATTTTTTAAAAGGTGAAAGATTAAGTTCAGAGCAATTTGAGTGTCCTTGTACATGAATCACAAAAAGTTAACATGCAGGTACAGCAAGCAATTAGGAAGGCAAATGGTATGCTACCTTTATTGTAAGGGGGTTGGAGTACAAGAGTAAGGAGCTGCAATTATATGGGGCTCTGGTGAGACCACACCTGGAGTACTGAGTACAGTTTTCGTCTCCTTACCTAAGGAAAGATATACTTGCCTGGGGTGCAACGAAGGTTCACTAGATTGATTCCGGGGATGAGAGGGTTATCCTATGAGAAGAGATGGAGTAGCATGGACCTATATTCTCTGGCGATTAGAAGAATGAGAGGTGATCACATTGAAACATATAAAATTCTTAGAAGGCTTGATAGGGTAGATGCTGAGAGGCTGTTTCCCCTGGCTGGAGAGTCTAGAACTAGGAGTTGTAGTTCCAAGATAAGGGAGCAGCCATTTAGGACCGAGATGAGGAAAAATGTCTTCACTCAGAAGGTTGTGAATCTTTGGAATTCTCTACCCCAGAGATCTGTGGATGCTCAGTCGTTGAGTATATTCAAGACTGAGAGCAATGGATGTTTGGACACTAAGGGAATCAAGCGATATGGGGATAGGTTGAGAAAGTGGAGTTGAGGTAGAAGATCAGCCATGATCTTATTGAATGGCGGAGCAGGCTCAAGGGGCCGTATGGCCTACTCCTGCTCCTAATTCTTATGTTCTTATGAAGCAGAGGTACTGACTGCACCAAGGTGAAATTGGGGGCCTCATGCCGGTTTCCTAATGGCAATTGAAATTGCCGCTTCTGTCTTTTAATATAAAATCAGATTTTACGCCGAAACAGCCCCCAACTAAGTGGCAAAAGCAGATCTGATATCCCTGGCCTACGGTCGGGTCCAAGGGAGTGTTGTTAACCTGGCGGTTGCCTGGCCCCTTTATATGAATGACCCCATCCCTGGGATTTGGTTCAGGTCAACACGAGGGCTGAGTAGACCAGAAATCCCACCACACCTGTGACTGCCGAGCTGAGCGCCAGGAGTTTCGGCTTGCCATTATATCAAAAGTTTCTGCAATGGGGCACAGAAAGAAAGAAAGAATTTGCATTAATATAGCGCCTTTCATGACCTCAGGACTTCCCCAAGCACTTTACAGCCAATGAAGTACTTTTGAAGTGTAGACACTTTTGTAATGTAAGAAACGCGGCAGCCAATTTGCGCACAGCTAGCTCCCACAAACAACAATGAGATAAATGACCAGATAATCTCTTTTAGATGTTGTTTGGATGGATGAATGTTGGCCAGGACACCAGGAGAACGCCCCTACTCTTCTTCAAAATGGTGCCCTGGGATCTTTCACGTCCACCTGAGAGGGCAGACGGGGCCTCGGCTTAACTTCTCATCTGAAAGACGGAACCTGCAACAATGCAGCACTTCCTCAGTGCTACACTCAAGCGTCAGCCTAGAATATGTGTTCAAGTCTCTAGAGTGGGACTTGAACCCACAATCTTCTGACTCAGAAGCAGCAGCAAGTGTTATGAAAGATCCAGAATTGGCAACGGCAACATATGATAAGTTAACAAAATCTTACAAAATACATTATACTTCATGGGGAAAAAATGGAGTTTTGTTATTCAGATATCCTTGCTAAGTTGATGCAATTAAAACAATGGTTTCACCTCTGCTACAGATATTTTGAATCAACGACTGGCTTTTATTTCACCAGAATTAATCAATTTTACCAGTCCAAGCGGCGTAGTACTATGAAGCACTGTGTGCTCCTTTGCAGCTATAACTCAGGTCTGAATCTAGCCCAAAGGAAGAGAATTCATATTTTTTCTTTCTGGCAGGTGTTAAGAATCAAAAGTAAAATTAGTTACAGCAGTCGCCATCTAGTTCTCAGTGGATACAAGACTCCAACAAAGATTCAAGGTGTTCAAATAAGTGGTCATAAGATCCTCAGGAAAACCAAGCAATGGCAAACGAACAGTGCGAGACATTCAGAACAAATTCTTGCTTGAGGACGTTTGGAAACACTATACAAACAGAACTCACCCTCCCCCCGAAACAAGGTTGACGTTTTCAGCCACACAATCTAATGAAATGCTATGCAATTTAAAACAACGTCTCTGAACCAAAAGTTCATATCCTAAGGTCGTAAAAGCCTGCATGTTTCAGTTTACGATGTCTGTATGATGGATAGGGCCATGTCAAAAAAAGTTAGGTGCACACTGGCTCACTGGAGACACACTTCCCAATGTTCTGTGAATTGGCTCACCGGAGACACAATGTTACATGACCCCGTGAGCATCTTTTCTTTTTAAAAGAGAAGCAATCAGTTTGTAAGGACACAGTCATCAACAGGGTAAGCTTATTTTGCGGTATCGTGCATCGTTCGGCTGCATTACAATGTTTTACATGATGACTGAGTTACATAGGCTTCTGCACAGAGTCACTTGGTTTCATTACGATGTGTTTCCTGTGTTTGTTTGCTCTTTAACTGCATTGCTTGAACAGTTGTGTTTAACACAAGCATTGAAGTGGCAGACAGCTCTCGTAAATATTCTGTGGGTCCTGGTCCATGCCTTTCTGTTGTATGCTTTCCCCAGTACAATCAGTTTGGCTTATCCTCTCGTAGCTGGTGCTTGACTCAACCTTTTCCCATAATCTGTATGTCTCACCGATCACTCTAGTAAGTTGGGGTGATTCATCATTCACCCAAGCCCCTCACCCTCTGTCCTTTTTTTGCCATCTGGACAGGAACCCACATTGATATGAATAGTGTGGTCAAGGTGCATATGGACAGTCTTCTACAGGAGTGTCCCCACATGGTTAAAGGGGGACAATGAATACAAGAGGTGCAACCACAGTGAAAACTATGTGTTTGCAGCAAATATTAGGAACTTTAATGGCTTGAATCAAAGCAGGAGGATCTCAGCCAACAAAATCTGACTTCAAGTTTTACCTTCATTTAAATTGATCTGTTCAATCTCCTACAGGGCTTCTTATCGGTATTGTATACTGGAATTTGGCAGAAAATATCATCCTTTGCTCCATATTTTCTCCAGCACTTAGCTGGGACTCTGGTCTTATCTGTGGCGGTAGGCAGGGGTGACTCACATGGCGCAGGTAATTCATATAACCCTTCCCAACATACTTTATGATGCAAGGGAAGTTATTCTGAAATTATATCTGGCCTCAGTGGAACCATATCTGCAGTACTGTGTGCAGTTTTCATCTAATTTTAAAAAGGATATTAAGTTATTGGAAGGAATGCAAAAGAGAGTTACTAGGCTGATTCCAGAACTAAGGGGATGGAGCTATGAGAGCAGATTAGCTGCCCTGGGACTTTCTTGAAAAGGGATGACTGTGAGAATGGTAGTGTAGTGGTTATGGTAGTGCACCAGCAAACCAGAGGTCACAAGGTTGGAATCCCCACTATGGCAAGTTATAGAACGGGCAACATGAAAACTGCTGGACTTTTGTATGAACCCAACTGATTTGCTAATATCCTTCAGGTAAGGTAACCCATTACCCCTACCTGGCCTGACTCTTAATGCCCCCTGACATGGCCTAGCAAATCACCAAGTTGCTTTAAAAAAAATGAAATCACTAAGAAGGCCCACCACCACCATCTCAGTGCAACTGGGGATGGATAACAAATGGGCCTTGCCAGTATCGCTCACATCCTGTGAACAACGCAAGACTGATGGGAGATTTGATAGAAGTATTTAAGATTGCGAAAGGTTTGGAGAATGTGGATTCAGGTGAATTTTGTACAGAGCAGAAAAACTTAAGTCAGTTTCAAATCAAGGACAACAAAAGAAATGGTAAAAAAAATCTCTAAAAGGGTGCTACTTGTGTGGAACAATAAACTATTAAAAGAGGGAGTAGACATGTTCCCGTCAGCAAATAGAATTCGGGATTATTAGAGTTAGAAATACATCAAGGTGGTCGTGTGGAATTGGATGGTTCGAGTGCATGTACCAATGGTCCACTTCAGCCTGAAGCTTGTTGCTATGTTACCACAGTACTCCCGCCAGAGGTGTCAGTTGCCACTTTCGATATCCCCAATTGCTCCTTTGCTATTTTTTTTCTGTATCCCTTTCCCCTGTCTCCAGGAATTGGGAGCATGTTTGGTGGCTATGATGGTGAAGAGCTGTGTGTTCTGGATGTTTATATTTAAGGAGAGGAAGCTCTCCAACACAGTCAGAAGCCTGGAGATCCCAAACATAGTTACTGGACAATGAGGAAAACCCTTACCTAAAAGGTATCTGTAGGAGCCAGCTTCTCTTAATGGTAAGATACCTGCTGTCAGGTGTGCATTACAGCCCTGTCAAACAGTGGTGATAGTCAATCCAAAACTTACTCTTGGCACCAATAGGAACCTCCTTCTCCATTTATCATAGTTAAGATGTCTGGGTTATTGCACCACTGCTGGAGGTGCCTTATTATGGATGAGACGTTAAACCAAGGCCCTGCCTGCCCTATTAGGTGGGCATCAAAATATCCTATGGTACTATTCGAAGAGCAGAAGAGTCCTCCTGACATTCTGGTCAATATTTATCACTCAACCAACATCACGAAAAACAGATAATCTTGTCATTTATCTCATTTGTTTGTAGACCTTGCTGCGCAAAGTGGCTGCTGTGTTTCCCTACATTACAACAGTGACTACACGTCTACAGTATTTAATTGGCTGTGAAGCACGTTAGGACGCCCTGAGGGCATGAAAGGCGCTATATAAATGCGAGTTCTTTCTTCCTTAAGTTCATCTTGCTCTGTGGACTGATTACTGACAGCGACTGGAAAAGAGATACCAGCACGTTCATCTTAAAAATATTTATCCACGCCAAAGAGCTCAGCTGGAAGGTCCATCCAGTGCTTCATGTCCTCCTGTATAATTTTGAGCCAAGTAGTTTACTGAATATAGGTGTGAACAAGATGAGTAAAAGTAAGATTACCTATCTTGTAGAGTCAATGAAATGCTTTTTGTTTACTCCCAAATTGGCCACAGACTTTATCCCATCTCTCCCAGGAAATTGCATGACTGTTGAGTGAATAGTGCACATGGCTGCTGGCTGGATGGGGTGGGCTTGATGGACCATGTAGTCTTTTCCTGTCCACATTTTTCATATGTTCATAATCTGGGTCCCTGCTCGAAGCTAGAGTATCAAGTTCTAGATTTTATGCATATACAGAAAAAAAGCAGAGGTAGCAAGTTCTAACTTGGGGTAAAGCACGGGCTGGATGCTTTCCTTTGTTGAGAGAAACTATGAGCTACATTTCCTGTCTACTGACTACACATGAAATCCAGTTCTATATTCTGGAGATGTCATTTGTGCAGCAAACCCCCCACTGGATTGCCAGAGAATCTCAGGTATT
Source organism: Heptranchias perlo (assembly GCF_035084215.1). Lineage (NCBI taxonomy): Eukaryota > Metazoa > Chordata > Chondrichthyes > Hexanchiformes > Hexanchidae > Heptranchias > Heptranchias perlo. The sequence continues at coordinate 47,345,517 of NC_090342.1, forward strand.
TATTGCTTTATAGACTAGGCCTGCTGAAGACATAAGGACATAACAGTCTGAGACTTTGAGAACAGTGGATTTGTGTCCAAAGTCAGCAATCTTGCCTGGTTAGTTAAAAAAGACAAGTGTCCTGGAGTTATAGCAAGGAGGAGACAGCACCTGGCAAGCTCATATGCAAAGGATTAACTAGAAGAGAAACAGATAGTAGATAAACTAAGCATTTACAAGAGCTAAACCACAGCACTTACCTCTCCTAAACCCATTAAAAATAGCTAGGTCTGTCTCTGGAAGTCGATTAAAAGCAATGCTTGAAGCTTGGGGAACCATCTCAAAACTTAGGGGGAAGAAAAGATTTGATCTAGCCCCCCAGATCCTGGGTGTTTATATAGAGCAAGTCCCAATAACAAAACAAAAATCAGACAAATTCCCACAATGTATGAGGAATGCCTGAGTAACTCCATCGCGGGTGTACAGAATATATGACTTTCTGGACAAAAACTCTTATTTTCTTCACCTCGGACATTGTTAAAAGAATATTTCACCCCTTCTTAATCTTCCACTTGAATTGTCAGTGTTGGTTCAGAGAGATTAAGGATGGAGAGTAGGGGAGTGGGAATGCCAGATTGGTGCAGCTCAGGGTAGGGTTGTTACTTTACTGAGCTTGGAAAAGATGTTAATCATTCGAATGTAGTAGCAAACATCATAACTGTTCTGTGCCATGGCCTGCATGTAAGTACTCGATTAACTCTGTCATCCATAATGCTCAGTTTAACATGAGCTTGTACATCAGTATTGAGATGTATCACTCAACTACCATAAGTACGTGGAAGTCATTTACTATTAACGTTCCATACTGGCTACCAAATTTCTTAAATTCATTAACAATTCTTGAATGTTGAGGAACATAATACATCTTGTGAAGATGGCACTGATGATAAAATGATTGAAGAGTTAAGTTTTTTCCCATCCCTATTCTTGACCGTTTCCTCTAGCAATAGATGACTTTCTGTACAGAACTGTAGGACATCTACATGTTAGTACATTTTTTTTTAATTGGAGCATATTTTAAACCAAGTCTTGAGGATGAGAACGTTAATCAAGTACTTGTATGTTGGACACGGCACATGATGGTTGCAATGTTTGCTGCTACATCCCAACAATGAATTTCATTTCTAAATTCAGTACAGTAGCAACCCAACCTTTTGTGTTGCACCAGACAGTCTCAAAGGTACTCCAGATACTATGTCCACGATCTTTTCACCGGACTGTTCTGCTGATAGGTATTCCTATTTCTCAGTGCTACTACAGGTTTCTCATCAAAAAACCCTAAAAGATTATAAGAATAAATACATACACTTAATACAGAGGAAATTGCTTATGGGAGTGATATTGCATGGGAAGTAATGATGATAAATACTGATTTAAATGCATAACAGACATACAAGAACCTGGCAAAATTTATTTTTTACTGTTAAAATCAATGCCACAAGCAAGAGGCAGAAATCAAGTGCAGCATTGTGCTGTTTATTCAAAATAAACATCAATTCACATTAACCATAAGTTCAGTGATGATAAGCTTGTTTCAGAATATCATTAGTTGCGTGCCTTTTTGGTTTGGACTTTATAAATGCCTATTTTTGTAACATTTGGGCACATGGCCAAGATACAACTGCTGACAAAAATATATCAAATCTGGCCTTGAAAGAAATCACTGCACATATGCAATTTGAGTAGGTGCTGTAACATTCATCGTAACTGTGGCAATATAAAAATCAAAAGGCTTACTCGGATTCCAGTATACGTGGAGGAAAAAAATAGAGTTTTGGCATGCTAAGTTGCAGGAGAATGGTGTGTAAGATGCAGGAGCATGCCATTCCCATCAAATCAGGGTTCCTGGAAACGTTTTGTAAGCTGCCTTATCAGGGATGAGGACTTAAAAAACTGAAAACCCGAACGGGAGGACAGAGAGAAAGAGAAGAAAAATTTCTATGAGGAAAAAGAAGCTGAGTCATTGGAACTGACCACAACACTAACATTTGCTCATTCTGGCCCCTTTCTGTTTATGGCCTAGAAACAGGGGTAAAGATAGTCCAGAACTGGAGCAAGGAAATAGCAGGTTCCACAGCACTTTAAAAATGACAAGAAGTTCCCGTCATAGCTTAGTCAGTAAATGCACCTCCTAGTGTGGTGCTCTGCCATACCAGAGCAGAAAGTTTCAGGGTTGATGTTGAGTTAGCTGATCTTAGCCAGGGCAGTGATTCAGGCACTACAACTGCCCTCAACACCACTGGGCTAAAGAATGGTTAAAAAAAAAATCAGCCAGGGTTCCCACTCCCAATCTCTGTCAAGCGATAACCATGGGAAAATTTATGTGCGTGGATGGGAACAAGAACAGGATCAAGCTCGGCCTTGATACTCTTCACAGTCAAACAGCCTTCCGATACTTATTGTCTCAGCTCCCACTGGGATGAGGTACCAAAGGTCTACCAGCATCCATGGGACCAGACCCCACCAAAAGTCAAGGCCTTGAAAAGAACAGGGGCAAAAATTGGTCAGAAAAAAATTACACAGAATATTCTGCTCAGAAGATAGCCCTAACATTTTTCCAGGTATCTGACATGCAGAGAAACCAATCAGCAGATTTGAGTCTCTGAACCAAGCTAAACACATGGATAATTCCTGTTTGCCTGATACGGATATACTCTCTCGGTAGGGCCAAATTCAACTTAACCAAGTCCAGAAAGTTTAGGCACAGGTTGGCAGAGCCAAGGCTTAGGGACCCCCAGGTGTGCAACGGTACTTCTGGGATTAACCAGCTGAAGCCACAAAGCAGTGGTAAGATACCCTCTGCTTGTCAAACTGAGCATCCTTCCCATTATGGATTGCAGGGATACCTGGAGCTGAGTGGAAAGAAGCCAAGCCCCGAAGGCAGATCTACATCTCCAAGTTCCATTAGTAATCCAGACTGGTCAAACATCAACAGTGGAGCACAGCAAACCTGTCTGGCTCAGGTATTAGAATACCAAGTCTGGTGCAGAGGGTCAATGTGACTCTGATCTGCCATTGCCAGGTTTAGCATCTTGGAGACACATCTACCCAAGGGATCGTGCTTATTCCCCATGTCCCTTCCTTTCCCCCCCACCCCCCAGGGAGGACAGTCACTAGTTGTGCCTTAGACAAATGACAGGCATGGGTTGGAGCCCTTGCTAGGGATACAGCAAGAACCAGGAGCTTCTCACAGGCAACATGGTGATCAGCACAAAGGACCATAAAATGTCAGTCTATTGCCAGCACAACAACAACAACAACAACAACAACAACAACAACTTGCATTTAATATAGTAAAACATCCCAAGGTGCTTCACAGGAGGGTAATCAGACACCAAGCCAAAGGAGGAGACATTAGGACAAATGACCAAAAACTTGGTCAAAGAGGTAGTTTTCATGGAGGGCCCTGGAGGAGAGGTGGAGAGGTTTAGGGACAGAATTCCAGAGCTTAGAGCTTAGATGGCTGAAGGCACGGCCACCAATGGTGGGGCGAAGGATGTGGGGGATGCGCAAGAGGTCAGAGTTGGAGGAACGCAGAGTTCTTAGAGTGTTGTGGAGCTGGAGGGGGAAGGCCATGGAGGGATTGCAACATGAGGATGAGAATGTTAAAATCGAGGCATTGGTGCACTGGGAGCCAATGTATGACAGTGAGCACAGGGGTGATGGATGAACGGGATTTGATGCGAGTTAAGATAGGGGCAGCAGAGTTTTGGATGAGCTCAAGTTTGTAGAGGGTGGAAGATGGGAGGCCGACCCTCCCAATCACATTTAGGATGCTCCACGGAATAGTGCTTTCAAAAATTGGAGGCATAGAGTTTCACCAGCAGCTGTTTGCCTCTCTGCAACGACAGTAACCCTGGCTATATAAGCATGGCCTCCAGGTAACAATTTTAGCTGCACGAGCCAAGAGTTTCCTCATGAGCTATACAATTGAGATCTGCATTCAGCATATTCGAAGGATCCACATAGGGCAGTTTATGTTGTGCCAGCCACCTTAATATTCTAGATGTATAAGTCCACCCATCAGGCTTACTGATCAACTATTTGATCCAGCTCTTCACGTGAGAGGCTTTCGCAAAGAGCCATGCCAGCCATGAGGCTGAATCTTCCTACAGAGCTCTCAGTGTTAGGTCATTGTAAGCCAGGGCTCGCCATTCCTGCAGCCTCTTCTCTTTCTCACCACAAGTTCACCTCATACCTTGCACATGGGTTGAAGGAAGCTTCTCCATTACATGTCTATGAGCTCTGAACAATGAAGGAGAACTGTGTGAACACATCTCGTACTCCATAAGCTTAATCTGCATTGGGACCATGTTGTCGCTGAAGAAATACAAGAAAGACTCTTTGCCCTTCTCAGCCCTTTCCTGAAGGACTGTGTCTGAGCTGAAGATGGTGTCCGACAGGACCCCCAGATATCGAAATGAATTAACAGTTGGAACAGATGTCCCATGTATTTTGCAATCAATACCTCGAGATCCCCTCTTGGGCTGTGTAAAGCCATAGTATATTTGGGGGCTCTCACCACATAACCCCTGGTTAGCCCATCATTCAACATGTTGGGTAAAGCTAAAAATAAAGGAGAAGCAGTGTGAACTACGTCAATTCTGATGATAGCTCTGGAGGTCTGTTTCAACTCTAATCTAAGCAAATTCAGGAGGAAATGGGAATTAATCATAGAATGGTTACAGCATGGAAGGAGGCCATTCGGCCCGTCGAGTCCATGCCAGCTCTCTGTAAGAGCAATCCAGCTAGTCCCACTCCCCCGCCCTATCCTCGTAGCCCTGCAATTTTTTTCCCTTCAAGTACTTATCCAGTTCCCTTTTGAAAGCCACGATTGAATCTGCCTCCTTGAACCCCTCAGGCAGCGCATTCCAGATCCTAAACACTTGCTGAGCAAAAACGTTTTTTCTCATGTCGCCTTTGGTTCTTTTGCCAATCACCTTAAATCTATGTCCTCTGGTTCTTGACCCCTCCGCCAATGGGAACAGTTTCTCTCTATCTACTCTGTCTACACCCTTCATGATTTTAAATACCTCTATCAAATCTCCTCTCAACCTTCTCTGCTGTAAGAGAACAAACCCAGCTTCTCCAGTCTATCCACGTAACTGAAGTACCTCATCCCCGGAATCATTCTAGTAAATCTCTTCTGCACCCTCTCTAAGGCCTTCACATCCTTCCTAAAGTGCGGTGCCCAGAACTGGACACAATACTCCAGTTGTGGCCGAACCAGTGTTTTATAAAGGTTCATCATAACCTCCTTGCTTTTGTACTCTGTGCCTCTATTTATAAAGCCTAGTATTCCATAAGCTTTCTTAACTGCTTTCTCAACCTGCCCTGCCACCTTCAATGATTTGTGCACATACACCCCAAGATCTCTCTGTTCCTGCACCTCTTTTAGAATTGTACCCTTCAATTTATATTGCCTCTCCTCATTCTTCGTACCAAAATGTATCACTTTATACTTTTCTGCGTTAAATTTCATCTGCCACGTGTCCGCCCATTCCACCAGCCTGTCTATGTCCGCTTGAAGTCTATCACTATCCTCCTCACTGTTCACTACACTTCCAAGTTTTGTGTCATTTGCAAATTTTGAAATTATACCGTGTACACCCAAGTCCAAGTCATTAATATATATCAAAAAAATCAATGGTCCTAGTACCGACCCCTGGGGAACACCACTGTACACCTCGCTCCAGTACGAAACACAACAGTTCACCACTACTCTGTTTCCTGTTACTTAGCCAATTTCATATCCATGGTGCCACTGTCTCCTTTATTCCTTGGGCTTCAACTTTGATGACAAGCCTATTATGTGGCACTTTATCAAATGCCTTTTGGAAGTCCATATACACCACATCAACCGCATTGCCCTCATCAACCCTCTCTGTTACCTTATCAAAAAACTCAATCAAATTGGTTAAACATGATTTGCCTTTAACAAATTCAGACTGGCTTTCCGTAATTAATCCGTTCTTGTCCAAGTAACTGTTAATTTTGTCCTGGGTTATCGTTTCCAAAAGTTTCCCCACTACCGAGGTTAAACTGATTGGCCTGTAGTTGCTGGGCTTATCCTTACGCCCTTTTTTGAAAAAGGATGTAACATTTGCAATTCTCTAGTCCTCTGGTACCACCCCTGTATCTAAGGATGTTTGGAAGATTAGGGCCAGTACCTCCGTAATTTCCACCTTTACTTCCCTCAGCAACCTAGGATGCATCCCATCCGGACTGGGTGACTTATCTACGTTAAGTACAGCCACCCTTTCTAGTACCTCCTCTTTATCAATTTTTAGCCCATCCAGCATCTCAACTACCTCTTCACTTACGGTGACTTTGGCAGCATCTTCTTCCTTGGTAAAGACAGATGCAAAGTACTCGTTTAGTATCTCAGCCATTCCCTCTGCCTCCATAGATCTCTTTTTTGGTCCCTAATTGGCCCCACCCCTCCTCTTACTACCCATTTACTGTTTACTGCCTATAGAAGACTTTTGGTTTCCCTTTTATGTTTGCCGCCAGTCTATTCTCATATTCTATCTTTGCCCCTCTTATTTCCTTTTTCTCCTCCCCTCTGAACTTTCTATATTCAGCCTGGTTCTCACTTGTATTATCAACCTTACACCTGTCATATGCCCCTTTTTTCTGCTTCATCTTGCTCTCTACCTCTTTTGTCATCTAGGGAGCTCTGGTTTTAGTTTCCCTATCTTTCTCCCTCGTGGGAATGTATCTAGACTGTACCCGAACCATCTCCCCTTTAAAGGCCGCCCATTGTTCAATTTCAGTTTTGCCTGCCAATCTTTGATTCCAATTTACCCGGACCAGATCCATTCTCATCCCATTGAAATTAGCCCTCCAATTGAATATTTTTACTTTAGAGTGGTTCTTGTCCTTTTCCATAACTAATCTAAATCTTATGATACTATGATCACTGTTCCCTAAATGTTCTCCCACTGACACTTGCTCCACTTGACCCACCTCAATTCCCAGAACCAGATCCAGCAATGCCTCCTTTCTCATTGGGCCGGAAACGTACTGGTCAAGAAAGTTCTCCTGAACACACTTCAAAAATTTACCCCCCACTTTGCCCTTTACACTATTACTCTCCCAGTCTATATTAGGATGGTTGAAGTCCCCCATTATCACTACTCTATGGTTCTTGCACCTCTCTGTAATTCCCCTGGAAATTTGCTCCTCTATATCCTTCCCACTAGTTGGTGGCCTATAGAATACACCCAGTAGTGTAATGGCACCTCTATTGTTTCTTAACTCTAACCAAATAGATTCTGTCCTTGACCCCTCCAGGACACCCTCTCTCTCCAGCACTGCAATATTCTCCTTAATCAATACTGCCACCCCCTCTCCTTTCTTTCTTTCCCTATCTTTCCTGAACACCTTGTATCCAGGAATATTTAGTGCCCAATCCTGCCCTTTTTTGAGCCAGGCCTTCGTTATCGCCACAACATCATATTCCCATGTGGCTAATTATGCCTGCAGCTCACCAACCTTGTTTTCTATGCTTTGTTCATTTACATACATGCACTGTAAACCTATCTTAGACCTCCTTGTATTCACTCTTAGTCTGATCCCATCTAATACCGTACCATTTCTTACTCTAGTGCTATCTGTCTCTCCCGATCCTTTGTGCACTTTGTTTCTCCTTTCCAATGCTCCATCTTGTGCCCACCCCCCTGTCAAATTAGTTTAAACCCTCCCCCAGCAACGGGTGCCAAATATTTTCCCTCCTCTCTCCTCATGGATGAAACTATTGGCCTTTCCTTGGTGCTTTCCCACTATTCCAGCCGAGATGGGCAAATCATTGCTGAAAATGCACTTCCCACCATTGGCAGGGCAAACTGTTGGAGTGACACATTAATAAACAGCACATTGTTCCAGGCTGTTGTTAGAATCCCCATTTATTAAAGTTCAATAGATTTAGAAATAAGCCCTTTAAAATATTCATCGACAGTGATGACATTTTTCTCCTTGTTTGTTGGGAAATGCATCAATATCGAGTGGTTTGGAGTTTGCAGAGCCCAAGATGTCTGCAGGACAACACCTGGGACTTTTCTTCTTCCTTATCCCACTGTTTTATCTACCGATTTGGAGTTGTAAGGACAGTTTTATACTCTCTATTTGTTACCATGGCTGACTGAGTTCTAGATTGAACCATCTCAAGCATTTCTGGTCATAAGAGAGAGATGCTCTTACCTGTATGAATTAGGAATCAGACACTGGGAGGTGAAGAAACAGTTACATTTCTCGATTTCAATTAATTCACACTGGTGCTAACCAGTTCCAAATATTAGACCCCCGCAGCCTTCAGAGTTTCCCTTATATGCAGGGTAGGTTGTCTTGTGTCACTACTATTAAAAATATACATTAATATCGTGTGTAAGCTACAAGCTCAGATCTAACCCCTAGGAAGCACTTACTGTTGGTAGGTTTCTGATCTTGCTAGGAGAGCAATAAATTATGCATTCTATCACCTAATCTCTCAAAGAATGGTTCTCTTCAAATATAGAATGGTTAATTGTTACACAAGGAAATGAAAATTTGTACAACACAGATCAGTTCTTTATTAGAAAAACACCCTACAAAAATAGAAAATGTCTAGTTATAAATAAAAATCAATTCCCAGTTCCTGACTGGGCCCCAAACAAAATACAAGGAAACAACAGACATAGTAACTTATCCAGTAACCCAGTTAACGTGTAGTTAGACCGCCACTTTCTCATCGATGTGAAGTGGTTTGGAAAGCGCATCAACCCAAAAGTGGCAGTATAACCCGGGACACGAGCACACTAAAACCCTAAGGTGTGGGAACTCCTCCAGGAGACTGTTTCATACAGTGTGCAGTTTAACTCCTGCCTTGGACTGAACAAGTTTTCTACTTGAACTCTGAAGATTACTCCAAGTGTTGGTCTCCCTTTGGGTAGAACATAGGAACAGGGGTAGGCCATTCAGCCCCTTGAGCCTGTTCTACTATTTCACTGGATCATGGCTGATCTGTACCTCAACTCCATTTACCTACCTTTGATCCATATCTCTTTATACCTTTACCTAATAAAAATCTATCAATCTCAGTCTTGGAAATTTTGCAGCCTTTTGGTGGACAGAGTTTCACATTTCCACTAGCCTTTGGGTGAAAAAGCACTTCCTGATTTCACTTCTGAATGGCCTAGCTCTAATTTTAAGATTATGCCCCCATGTTCTGGAATCTGCCGCCAGAGGAAATGGCTTCTCTGTATCTACTCTATCGAATCCTTCTATCATTTTAAACATCTCAATTAGATCACCCTTCAGCCCTCTAAACTCAAGGGTATACAATCCAAGTTCATGCAACCTGTTCTCGTAAATTAACCCTTTTACCCTTGTTATCATTTTGGTAAATCTGCGCTGTACCCCCTCTCGGGCCAATATATTCTTCCTGAGGTGCAGTGACCAAAACTGACCACAATACTCCAGATGGTGCCTGACCAAGGTTTTGTACAACTGAAGCATAACTCCCTCCCCTTTGTAGTCCAACTCTCTTGAGATGAAGACCAACATTCCATTAGCATTTGCACTGGCTTTGTGGTTTGTGTAACTGGACTCTTAAATCCCTTTGCTTCTCCACAGTTTCTAGTCTTTCGCCTATTAGAAAATATTCCGATTTGTCTTTCCTGGATCACCTCACACTTCCCCACATTGCACTCTATATGCCAGTTTTGCCCACTCCTTTAATCTGTCTGTGTCCCTTTGTAACTTCCTGCTCCTATCTACACAACTTATTGTTCCTCCTAACTTAGTGTTATCTGCAAACTTGGATATACAACTCTCTATTCCCTATTCCATATAGACAACATCCACAAGCACTCCCTTGCCCTCGCTGCGCGTTATCAGCTCACACTTGCCACGCCAAAAATTAATAAACCTAAACATGCAATGGCAAGTCTAATTACAGCAGACATGCCTGCTACAGCAATATCCGGGCCTATGGGCCAGAATTTACTGTCAAAATAACGATGAGGCTAATGGTGCTCGCTACTATTTATGTGCAAATGGCGCACCTACTTCAGGCGAGGGGCAGATGCAAGATTAAACGCGGATATCCAAAAGTTGCTGTCCGAGTTACAGCGCTCCCCCATTAGCTTCGCAAAAACTGCATCTCGCCGTCTGCCTCACCATTGAAATGCATTGAATGGTGTGAAGTTGCTGTATTTACGCAGTAGATACAAACTAAACTTGCCACAGAAAGTTAAGTCTTGTCATTTCAAATGCAAGCACCCTTTTAACGACATGATAAATCTTAATTACTAACAGTCAACCTCCCTGGCACTGAAAAGTAACTATTACAAGTGTGGAGTCTCATCCCTTCAGGTTTTAATTGTTGTTGGAGATTTTAAAAATATAAAATATAAACATTTTTAAAATATTTCTTCTTTGCCTTTTCTCTCTCTTAATCCAATCTTTCTTTAACTTCTCTTTATTTCTCTTTCTGTACCTGATTTGACATTGAATTCACCCTCTCTAATTTACACTTCCTCCTCAGTCCTTGTGCTGTTTATTTCACAATCCTTCAATCTGATTGATTAAGGAGATACACCTTATTCACTCAGGACTCAGAGGCTCTGTTACCCTTACTGCCACACTATCAGCTCGAGCTTTCACTAACCTGCCACCCAAAAAATTTAAAAACCTAAACATGCAAGGGCAAGTCTAACTAACGGCAGATGCAGTTAGATGCCCTACAACAGCAAATTATGGCCCAATTTCTGCTCTGGAGCAGCGTGCCTGTGTACTCATACCTACTCCCTTTCTACTGGGACTCCCAGACAGTTGAGCAGTATTTACTGAGCTCAATAAAGAATATTTTTTTTATTGTGCAGCATGGTATTTTGCAAGTTCACTCATTTGCAAAATTGCAACACTTGGACATTTTTAATTGTTGGTGTATGTACTACGAAACCTCCACTCCATTGATGTTTTCTGAAAAATTCCTTTCTGTGCACTACTTATTAGTATGGAGATTCATTCTTGTACATACTGTTTGCTTTCTCTCCTGCTCATTATTGTTAATGCAGTGGAACAGGAATAAAACCCTCTGTCAGACATTTAAAAATAAATATAAAGAACAACACTGGCTTGCATGCACTCCATCCTCATGATGAAATTGACTCCAAAAGCCAGACTCCATTGACTTGCATCTTATTTCTGTGCTCATTTTAATTTATTTTTCCAGTTTCCTCCCTCTTTACCTGAAGCAACTGAACTTTATTGGCTTACAATTCAAAGGCTCTGGCCACCCTCAGGAAACTCACCCGAATGGCCATTCTTCATGTGTGGACCCAGAAAATGAGCATTGTCTGGCTATTCAAGTTGGAAGGGCATCTCAGCCAACCTGATCTTGCCCTCAGCCAATGTCCACACTTTGCACCAGCAGTAATTAGCAGTAGGGCCCATGGCTGAATTTTCGTCTTTGATCCTCGGGTCTCTGAGGCAATTATAAAACCTACTCTGAGATCAGAACAGGAGAGAACTTTCAGAACATTGGACGGAAAAAATGTAACAATAAATAGCAGACCGTATACAATGTCTTTTCAATTCCATTTGGAACGGTTACTATGGTTTCCAGACAAATCTATACAAGGTCTTGCATCTGTTACAAATGCAAATCATTCTTAAAAAAGAGAAAGAAAGTCAGTCATTTATTTCTGGGTTCTTCTGATCTACAGCCTAATATTTACCACCCTCAACAACTTCCCTCTGATTGACCACAGACAAGCAGCTACAATTACCTGGACTTACCAATTGAGGCCATTTCCCCACAGAGTGTAGTTGAGCTGTGGCCTTAAAGGGACAGGCTAGGTTAAACACAGCTCCATCATAACCATGCTTCAGACTCCCAGCTACACGTAAGCAATGCCACAAGAGATCAGCTAGTAGTTACATTCTGTTTTCTTTGTGCAGTCATTTTCCATGAACTCATTACATCTTTGACCTCTAATTAAATGTTCTGCCAGATCACTCACTCGACTACTTGAAACATTCAGGACTTCCCAGGGCATCAAGAAAAATACAAATGTTTTTACTGATTCAGCTCTAGATGCAATGCTTGTGGGATAGAATGTTTGAGCTGTTACTAAGTCAGTCACCAAGGCACACACACTATCCCTTGAAAATAGGAACTTTGTGTTAGTGAGCCTTTCTGTACCAACCTCAATGAAGTGCTCTAGGGTTATATAGTGGCCTTATTAAAAGAAAGAAAGAACTTGCATTTATATAGCCCCTTTCACGACCTTAGGACGTCCCAAATCGCTTTACAGTAGTTTACAGCCGGGGGAAATCTTCCCACGTTTGTTTACGATGTCACTACATAGAAGTGACCAGAAGAAATCATCCCCTCGGTGGTCACCTGGAAACTCTAGACATTTTCCTCAGACAGAACCGAGACCATGCACAGTGGGAAGTTCCTCAGCATCTGCACAAAGCTCAGGGTAAATGGATATAATGCACGTCACGCCTGCAAGCGATTTTGAAAAAAAAAGGTTGAATAGAATGCTCCGTTTTCTCATGATGACCATCAAAATGGCACAAAGCTACATAAAATGTTCAACATCTGTCCCTTGTAAATACCTACTTCATTCCAGTAAAAAAACTTTTGAGTTTTACACCCTATCATTTAAATGTTCTCTTCCCCCCCCAGGTCTGTCTGTGGTTCTTCACTGCATTTGATCATCATTCCATCAACTCTGCATTAGGGGCTGCTTACTAACATTGGCTCAATCTCCCCTCTTATTGCCATTTACTGTCTACAAGTGCTAAAAAGGACTGCTGCCCAGGGGAAGTTTCAAAGAATGCAGTGTCTTGTTAAAACCTGAGTGAGTAATGGAGGAAAGAGAACCTCCCAGCCAGGAGAACCAAAGTGCCTTGTGGTGAATAATGTCTTGAACCCTTGCTGTATACCAGTGACCCAGCATGCAGACCACAGCAATGAAGTGAATAATTCACTGACAGCATCACAGACCTCCTGCCAGCTGACCCCAGCGTTGTACCGACTGGCAAACACATTGTCTCCCTGAATGGGACGTGACAGGAGTTTCATGTCAGCAATTGTTCAAATGATAAAACATTACAAGACAGTTACGTAAAACAGCACGGGGCCCGGGGTGGGGGTAAAAAGAAAAGGGTGAGCTCGTTAACCCTGCAGAGCACGTCTGGTCACATTTATTTCCACAGTGTGATACAAGTTTGAATTAACCCTTTGTATACCAGAGATCACTGCAAAAACTTAACTCGCATTTTCCGCCAGCGTTGCAGTTGGAGATGGGATATAAAGACAAGCCTTAGACATATACTATTTATGACAACATGCTGCATGGGTTAATACTGCAATTGTATCTTTCATCTCTTATAGTCTTGTATCAAATTTTATGTAAAAAGTACGTAGCACCCAATAACACCAGATTCAAAGTTTTTAAGCAGTGCACATTACTGCAGAATTTATAAAAGAATACAAGGCCTGGCAAGGCTAAATTATTAATAAATGCATACCATTTTTGCCAAGTAAATACTGCATTTCTGGTGTATATGCTACCATGCTTTATGAACTATTTTTAATTATGATAGTAATAAAGATACTTGCCGTACCTCTTTCTGTGCTCAGTGTGGCTTCTTTTATTTTTGGAAACTGAACAAGAGATGGAAAAATTCTAGAATTCTAAAATCATGAAGGGTCTAGACAGAGTAGATAGAGAGAAACTGTTCCCATTGGCAGAAGGGTCAAGAACCAGAGGACATAAATTTAAGGTGATTAGCAAAAGAACCGAAGGTGATATGAGGAAAAACTTTTTTACACAGCGAGTGGTTAGGATCAGGAATGCACTGCCCAAGGGGGCGGTGGAGGCAGTTTCAATCATGGCTTTCAAAAGGGAACTTGATAAGTACTTGAAACGAAAAAATGTGCAGGGCTACGGGGATAAGGCAGGGAAGTGGGACTAGCTGGATTGTTCATGCATAGAGCCGGTGCGGACTCAATGGGCCGAATGGCCTCCTTCCGTGCTGTAACCTTTCTATGATTCTATGAACCGTCCAGTCCAAATTAATTTATCTATCAAACTACCAACAACTAGAATTGGCAGTCGGGTGAATTAAATGATCAGATTGTAAGGTCCAGTTGTGATTGAGATTTAAAAGGTCTCTTAGATATATTTACACAATTTTCTTCAACAAAAGTCTTGCTGCACTACACATATTGGAGATTTCATGTGACTGGGGCTTCTATGGTCTCTGTTTGGCAACTCCCTATGATGATAGGAATTAAATCAGTCATTCAGCCTTGTGGGGAATCACAAGCATGAATCAAAGGTCATGATGCAAAATATGGGAGCTTCAGTTTATGTGTTTCATATTTATCGCAGGGTTGGATTAAAATTATGACTCAGTTGATTTTATTACATTATTCAACAGAAAATGTGTATTTTTTTTAAGATTACAACACTTTAAGATTTAAATTTTGACAGGTGAGGCAAGAATATTTTGTGATTAGGTAGCAGCTGGAACTCATTTGAGTTTTCATTAGCCATTCGTGTGGGAAGGTGAAACAATATTATATACTTGTTATTCAATAACAGTCAGCTGCCTGCTGTTAAAAATGCTGATACTCCAGACAGAATATTGCACTTGTCAATGTTCTTTCTCATAACTGTCAAGCCAATTACAGATATCTTTACCCCCTTACCTGGGCACTATAGTAAAAGTGAGCACAAATTGCCACAATGAACCATAACTGTATTTCAATGGGATCTAATAAACTAAGACTTCTTCAACCATTCCACATTACACCAACAAGTGCTGTTTGTTAATATAACGCATTACTACTTGGTCCAGTAATGGAACAAAGTGCTCAGGAATAATTCATGACATCTCCACATGTTTGAGGCTCTGTAAAGTAAACATAATGTGCAATTACCAGAAAGAGTGAAATTAAGCCTTTCAGCAGCATGGCAACTGAAACTTTTGAAAGTCCAATTTAAAAAGTATTCAAGATACCAGATCTGAGCAGTTAGCTGAAATCAGTGCCCCTGAATTGGGGTGAAGAAAAATCAACCAGGGTTTCCACTCCTGATTGTTATCCAGTGATTCTTGCTGGAGGTGCAAGTGTAGACATCAGATAAAGGCAAGATCAGGCTCCGCTGGTGGAATAGCCTGCTGACATTCATCGTCGGTCCTCATGTGAAGAATGACCACTTGGTTAATATATTAGAGGCAACCATGGCACTAGAATACCTGATCACTCATCACCTCTTCCCGGCCCTTATGCTAGTTGGCATTGCCAATGGTTCCCTTTCCTCTGGTATATCCCTCCTTCCTTCAAAACAACCAACACTCCCCTCCTCAAAAAACGTACCATTGACCCATTTATCTTCTCCAACTACCACTTCATCTCCAACTTGCCATCATCTTCAGCCCCTACCATAAACTCCATCCACTTGCCACTGATTCCATCCATCTCCCAGCCACACTTGTAGGTTGAACCTGCAGTCTTGACCCTAAGCTGAGCTTTAAACTCCACATCCTATCCATCGCCAAGTGTACTTACTTCCAATTCTGCAACAATTTCCACCTTCACCCCTGCCTCTGGCACCATAGATGCATCACTGGATGGTCTTGCAGAATGGTTTCATGACTGTCCATTGCTCCTTATGAGTGACTGATGTGACAGACTTGGAGCTTCAAAGATGGACAAGTCCCTCCAGTAGCGTGTCTTTGCCTCCTTTCACATGTCAAATCATTACATGAGAGTGTCATGGGATTCAAACTGACATGACAATTGGTCACATAGCTGGGAATAGGTTGACATGTCCTTCAATTTCAAACTGTGTTTTCAAATTCGCTGTAAAAGGTTGGAACCATTGGCCTTCTTTATCAAGGGGGCAGGTGCGGGCTGTCTTGGGCAAGGTGTGAGACTCAGCACGAGTTGGAGTTGTTCACAGGCTCCTTGTGCTCATCCCAAACTGGCCTCAGTTTTTATGTGGTTTTTCACCTCTCCCAGAAGATCACATGGTTTCAGGTGGGATGAGGAGTACGTATTGTGATGCATAAGGCATCACAATTGTGTGAGACAGGCTGGATGGACCAGAGGGTCTTTTCGTGTCTGTCATTGTTCATATGTTCGTGTGCCACAGTGCTCAACCACTAGAAGGATATTGCTGACCAGGTCTGTGTGACTGCTGATAGGGCGGACTCAACAGCAGATGATGTGGGCGATTTTTCTGCCTCTGCAGCTGAAGTGATAAATGAGTTGAACCTAGACCCTGCTAGATGCTCAGGCAACAAGCAAGGTTCTGCACAAGGAACAAGAACTTTGGTTTGCGTCGGGGCAGATTTACACAAGAGCCTGTGGGGCCCATGTCCAAGGGCCCCAGCCAAATATGGGCCCCCCAATAAAACTCACTATAATGCATATAACCATTGGATCAGTTTTATTTAAGTATAGTATGTTGTGATATGATTTACTTTATTATTAATGCGGTGTGTAAACAGTTTGCAGGCCTATTTCTTCATGCATTTCAAATGTTTATGTTTTAATGGATCAGGTAAGGGGGCTCAGAGAGGTCCCGAATGTTCTTGGTGCCATGGGCGCCAAGAATCCTTAATCCACCTCTGGCTTACATTCACGTGTAAGGGCTCCAGATTACAAACATGTGACCTTAAATCATTTGTATGTTGGCTAAAGTGTGTTGTCATTCATGGTCAAAAGGATTCTTCCAAGCTAATGTCTACTTCCTTGGAGTTAGGACAATGCATTGCATTGGGTTTGCATCCTCAACATTATTTCACTTCACAGCAGAGATTTCTGGACAAATCCATCTTTTAAAAAGTACTGCATATATAAGATTCATTCGTTGCTTGCAGTCTTGCTTCTTCATTCACCCAAGCATAAACACATAGCGATCAATAATTGGTAATAGGTTATGAATTGACCTAAAATTGAAATTGATGATCAGAAGAAGGACCCCACAGCTTTTTAGCCAGTGACAGATCACATAATAAAAGCACTACACCCAGCACTCTGTCACATTTTTATCTAATGACTTGGAAAAGTCTACTCAGTGAAACCATGTGAAATAAGATTACAAAAAAACAGAGTGGAATTCGTAATAGACTAGCGTGAATAATTTATCAGGCCATTCCATTTGGGAGTTGTTTTGTTCAGTGTGTACCAGTGATGGTGCTGTCAAATTATCAATCAGACACCATGCTAAAACCAGGAACGCCATCCAATTATGATAGTGACTGAGAATGCAACAGACCTGAGCAGACAGCATAAGGGTCCATTTGAAGAAAACACAGTATATAAATTAGGTTAAGTGCACTTAACCCTTTCATTTTCGCAATCCCAGCTGAACTAATTGCAGACAGTTCCTGAATGTCTGAAGCAAACATGAGGAATTTTTATGACTTACTTGCAGATAAACATCCACATAAAAATAACCATGGACATAAAATGGCTGAGGAGTATTAGTCTATGAAATATTGTGAGCTGAAATGTCACAAATCAGTGGATTACATGAACTTGCAAATAGAACAGTTCAACCTCTGTGAAATGTTCATAATCACACAATCAGATAGAAGTAATAGAAACAGCTCAACATACCTTCTATGACGTTCATTTAACATAGTTATTCGATGGCTTTGTGAACAATCTATCCCTTTATTAGACCAACCATTCATGAATATCCGCTGTCTGTCCTGAATAACGACAGTTTGAACACAGCTCGTTGAAATACTTGATCCTGATTGGACGACATCTGGTAGCCATTCTTCAAATTCAGAACCTCTTCACATGACCAGCAAAGTAATAGACTTCTTCACGGGCATCAATCATTTTCACATAGAAAATGTGGAGAAATGTTTTTAATTCTCTTTCTCCAACTTCTCATGTCCTCTCCTGAAGGCGCTGAATCATGCGGTCAGTCACTTAGGATCATGCTGGTGTCTGGTTCCACAAGTTCAGACAGCTCACTGGTATGTTGTTCAGGTGGCCATTCTTTGGGTCCAGCTAGTGAGTGTCAGCAGGCTATTTGATAATGGAGGATATCACAGTTAAGCTCGATCCCTGTCCTCACCAGATATCCACATACGTAGGTCTTTTAGCACAGGTCAGTAGACAGTGATCAGGAGTAGCAGGAGTAGCAAGCCTGACTTTTTTTTTCTCCTGGTTCACCAGCTGCACTGCCTCAACTGTTGCCCTGGTTGAGATCAGCTGACTCAATAGAGTGGGACTCAAACCTGGGATCTTCTGGTCTATATGGCTCAGTGTTACACCAGACAGGGCCTTTACCCACTGGGAAATTGGGGAACTGTGGAGAAATATTTGACTTCTCTGCAGAAGATCCTTGGTTTTAACTTGGAACAAACAGTGTACAATACATGGCACAGTCTGACAGCATTCAGACTTACATAGCATAGGCTAGATTTGTATTCCCTTGATCATAGAAGATTAAGGGGTGATCTAATTGAGGTGTTTAAGATAATTAGAGGATTTGATAGGGTAGATAGAGAGAAACTATTTCCCGTGATGGGGGAGTCCAGAAAAGGAGGCATAAACTTAAAATTAGAGCTAGGTAGTTAAGGTGTGATGTCAGAAAGCACTTCTTCATTTAAAGGGTAGTGGAAATCTGGCATTCTCTCCCCCAAAAAGCTGTTGAGGCTAGGGGTCAATTGAAAATTTCAAAACTGAGATTAATAGATTTTCTGTTTGACAAGGGTATTAAGGGATCTGGAACCAAGGTGGATAAATAAAGTTAATATACAGATCAGCCATGATTTAATTGAATGACAGAATAGCTCGAGGGACTGAATGGCCTACTTCTGTTCCTATGTTCCTAACTCCATACACTGCCATAGCGGGAACTGTACAAACAAAACACAAACTGTTTCACACTTTTTTATTGCAGTGTGATTGAGCAACAGCGAGTGAGGAATTATACATCAGCAACTTGAGTGAGGGACTTGGCCTCTCATCTTCAATCAAACAGTGACCTTGGTTCCCTATTATAGTATGTCTATGTGCCTGTTGTTGCTTCATTTTAGCTGGATGGTTTATCAAGAATGTCAAATAATACTTTAACTTCACTTTAGAGGGCTCCCCGATTGCCCAGCGAGTTTATTTGATGAGTCTATGGGCCAGTCAGATTAGTCCCGGGTTCAATCACTGGTCTATGCTGAGTTAGCTGATCTCAGATGAACTGACCAAAGGAGCATTACAGTTGCCCTCAGCACCCTTAGTTATGATGGGGAAAGTCACATAGGGTTCTAGTCTTTCATCAGTATTCAGTGAGAAGTACTAGAAATCCACGCATGGTTTACCTGCTGACACTGACTGTCAAGACTCACATGTTAAAAGAAAGACTTGTATTTACATAGCACCTTTCACAACCTCAGGACGTCCCAAAGTGCTTTACAGCCACTGAAGTACTGTTGTAATATAGGAAATACAGCAGCCAAATTGCGCACAGCAAGGTCCCACAAACAACAATGAGATAATGATCAGATAATCTGTTTTTAAGTGTTGGTTGAAGGATAAACATTGGCCAGGACGCCGGGGAGAACTCCCCTGTTCTTCAAAATAGTGTCGTGGGATCTTTTACATCCACCTGAGAGGGCAGACGGGGCCTCAGTTTAATGTCTCATCCGAAAGACGGCACCTCTGACAGTGCAGCATTCCCTCAGTACTGCACTGTAGTGTCAGCCTAGATTTTGTGCTCAAGTCCCTGGAGGCAAGAGTGCTACCCACTGAGCCACTGACACATGGCAACATTGGTGAGGTACCAGAGGCAGACCCCTCCATGTGGAACTGTACCTCAGGATGGAGTCAATGCCTTCAGAAGAGGAGGAAATTGGTTAGGAAAAAATAAATCCAGTTTAGGCAATGGCTCAATTGGTAAGTGTTGCTCGGTATGAAACTGAGCCATACAGACCAGGAAAATCCCACGCTCAATCCACAGTAGGTGACTTTGCTAATCATAACCGGAGTGAGTTCGCTCATTCTAGCTGCAGTAATGATAGGGTACTACAATTGAATCCCTACAGGTTGCAGAAGAGAAAATTGACCAGGGTCCATCTCACTCTTGATTGCTGTCCCAATACAAAGTATATGTGCGGACGGTGGGAGAAGACAGGTCTAGGCTCGGCTGTGATGCCTTCCATAGTAGAAATGCAGCCTAGACTCGCTTACAAAGTGGTGTTGATGACTTGGGTGTGGTATCAGAGATTGGTGTATGGTCTTGGAATCGTACTCCAGCAGCGCCTTCAGGAGAGATGGCGGGGAAATTAGAGGGCATTTTTTTTCTTTTAAATCACTTTAGATACCTAAAAATTGTGAGTACAATTTGCATCTGGATACAAATTGTACCTGATTTGATAGCTTCTGTTTTAATTTTTGTTTTAAGCTGAAAGTGTTAGCTTTGAATTTGTTTTGCAGGACTGGGACTTATATACAAGAGTTATCATACATGGGATCATTCACATGCGCTGGATACAGTACAATTATCACAAATAGCGAAATACAACATTTTGACATTCGATTACCTGCCAATCTTACAAAATATCTTGTACTTCCTCTTAACGTATATTAAGGGGATCTTTACAAATTGTTAATTCAAGTAACATTTGGTACACTGTTCAATAAAGATATATTACTTTAATCAATTCTCTTACTAGCTATTTATGTAATCTTATCTAAATTGATGCCTGAATTATGGAGCTCAATGACCAAAGTGGTAGTTTGGGTCATTTTTTTGGATGAGACGTTAGACCGACTGTTCAGGTGCTTGGTCTGCCTGTTCAGGTGGATGTAAAAGATCCAATGGCATTTTTTTGAAGCAGAGCAGTGTCCTGACTACTAAACCACATTGGGCTCGATTTTCGGGTGATGGAGCGGGTGCGTTGGAGGCGGGGGTCTCTGAAAATCGCTGAAATCCCGAGCGGGTTCGGAGCCCGGGTTCCCCAATAACGCTTCTGGGTGCGCGCACGCCTCCCGAATGTGGAAGTCCCACCGGCAATTAAAGCCGGCGGGATGATATTTTGCATAGTTTGTCAGCTAGTTGAAATACTTGAAGTACTTAATTGTCTCGGCTTTTTGACAGGGGTGCAATTTTGAAGGATCCTCAGCCTGTTTCCCGTGCTGTGGGAAACACTCCCTGTTGCAACAGACGTGTTTCAGCCAGCAGCCAGTGGGAGATGCAAATGCTTATTTGACAAATGGGGAGAAAACTTCATTTATTGCAGCAGGGCACACTGTCACTTCAGACAAAGTTTTGTGTTTTCACTCAAAATTCTTACTTTCCACCCAAAATTCTGCTGTTCAAACATATTGAACTACTTTGCAGACCCCCTCAAACTCACACCGTCAAGATGGAGGGTGCCATGGCTGCATTCACCACTACATCCGAGGACGAGCAACATCACCAGCCTCGCCAGGCTCTCTGCCACGTGGAGCTCCACAACATATTGCTGCACCACAAGCACCTGCACAAGAGCACAGAGGACAACAACAGAGAGAGCGACATCGCAGGAGGCACTACCCTCGCCACAGGATCTACAGACCGAGGCTCAGCTTCCTGGACCTCTCTGAGGATCAGTGCATACGGAGGCTCAGAGTCAGTCACCAGGTAGTTGCAGACATCTGCAGCCTCCTTCATGCCGAGCTGCTCCTGGCTGGGCCGAGCAGCATCTTCTTACCTGTCGCTGTCAAAGTCACCACTGCCCTCAACTTCTTCGCCTCTGGATCATTCCAGGGTGCCACCGGGGACATCGCCGGGGTCTCTCAGTCGTCCTCACACAAGTGCATAAGGCAGGTCACCGACGGCTTGTTTCACAGGCCTCGCACTATATCAACTTCCCCATGGATGACCTCAGGCAGACGGAGAGGGCAGTGGGATTCCACGCTGTGGCTGGCTTCCCACGGGTGCAGGGTGTAATCGATTGCACCCATATAGCAGCATGAGCACCTCCAGCCGAGCTGGGACTCTTCATCAACAGGAAGGGGTATCACTCCATCAACATTCAGTTTGTTTGTGACCACCGCAAAAGATTCCTTCACGTGTGCACCAGATACCCTGGCAGCTGCCACGATGCCTTCATCCTCCGGGAGTCCAACACCCACCCCTCTCCCACGCACCGAACATCCTTAAGGACTGGCTCCTCGGGGACAAGGGATACCCCCTGCACACATGGGCCATGACACCTCTGAGGAACCCCATCACCGAGCAACAGTGTCGATATAACGACAGCCACATCGCCACCAGGTCTACAATTGAGCATGCTATAGGGCCGCTCAAGATGCGCTTCAGGTGCATTGATCGTTCTGGGGGAGTGCTTAAAAATGCACCAGATAGAGTGGGATGCACAACATGGCACAACAGAGAGGGGTGCCGCTTGAAGAGGCCCCATCCACATCTGCCACCCACATTGAGAAGGAGGAGGAGGAGGAGCAACCCATGGGCAGAACAACAGCTCACCTGGCTGCTCGTGAGTCCTGGGAGTCACTGATATGTGAATGGTTCTCCTAACATCAGACAGTGTGAAGAGTCCAGTCCTCACACCACCTGGATAGAGCAGCAGCCACACCAGCAGCACTGCCCCCCCCAACCACCCCTCCCTGCACAAAATAGTCCTGCAACTATACATACACCCACTGTAGAGTGACCCATTGGTGGCATCAAGAGTGGGCATTCATGGTGAACCTCATGAAAGGGCCTTATTACAGAAGCCAGTCAAGCATGGCCAAGACGTGGCAGTAGTTGTGACAATAATAATATTTAATGTGAGTTTAACAAAAAGCAAATATAAATAAAAAACATGACAACCGTCAAACACCTTTGTGCATCCCCTTCGTGCTTACAAAACCTTCGCCTTTCGCTTTCGACTGCTTCTACGTGGTGCATCCCCTGTGGCTGCAGCAGAGGTAGTGGCAGGTTGCTCTTCTTCATCCCTGACCGATTAGATGCTTTGGGCCTATGCCCTCTGGGTTTTGGTGCCCGTGAGGGCCCCTCCAAAGACTGCTCCACCTGCACATCTGCAGGGGCAGACTCGGCCACCTGGAGAAGAGGCAGCATTGCAGGTACTGGTTGAGAGGGACGCAAGGGTGAGACATGGGAGCGCTTTGAGTGGCTTCCATGTCCCCTTTCGCCATCATCCCTCCCCTGGGCCAGGCCCACACCACTCCTACCACCCTGCTGGAGAACAGTTTGGAGGACATGTGTGAAGCCTTGTAAGTCCAGTGCTAGTGCATCTGCCTGCCTGCTTAAGGCGGCAGAATGTTGTTCACTGTGAGTCCAAACGGCCGTTGTCAGGGCCTGAATGGACTCATTTGTGAGCCGCGCTTGAAGCTCAATGGAGGCTAGCCTTCTCCCCATCGCAAACATTCCCACACTTACCTGCGACAGTATCTCAGAGATGCCCTCACGTCCCTGTGACACAATCTCAGAGATGCCCTCACGTCCCTGTGACAGTATCTCAGGGAGTTGTTCACGTCCCTGTGACACTAACTCAGAGATTCCCTCCCGTACCTGTGCCACCATTCCACTCATGCAGGAGTTGGACTCCTCCATCCTCTGTGCGATTGTGGAGAATGCATGTAGCACCTGTTCCAGCACTTCGCAAATGTGCTGCTGCCCCTCGATCATTCTCCTTTTATAGGATGGCCCCCAGGGTTCAACATCTGTGTCCAGCTGAGCAGAGCCTGGAGAGGAATGCTCCCACCAATGCGGACTCTCCACAGCTGCCCCTGCCACCAGTGTCTGCTCGTGCTCACATTTGTGTGGTAATTCACCAGGTGCCAACCCAACTAACTGCGGACTGGGACCCACCGAGGTATAAGTATCTGCGCTGGTGGATGGCTCGCTCAGATGTGATGGTGCCCCCTCAGAGGCCAGCAGGTCTTCTGAGGATTCGCCCTCTGCCATCACAGTGGTTGCTGAAGGCCCTGTAAGAGAACAGAAGGCAATATTAAGCATCATCACAGATGTGTCATGTTGCGATGAGCATACTGAGGTGCTGAAGATGGCAAGGCATGTTAACATCAATTCATATTGTGTGTGCTGAATGTTAAAGTCCTGTCACCAGACGTTTGTCGGGTGCCAGTCTCGGTGTCCCCGACGGACAGGCACTCGAGGGTACGGCTCAGCTCCAGCGTCTCCTGCTCAGCATCTGTGAGGATGATGGTTTGTTGCGGCCCCCCTCCGGTCCTCGCCCTCTCCCGTGCATTCTGGGCTTTCTTCTCCTGTAAGGGGAGAAAGTACAGACCCGTGAGTGAGTGATGGTGAAGTGACCAAACGATGAATGCATTGGTTTGGGTGCGGCTGACCGTGAAAGAGGTGCATCAGAGGGTGAGTATGAGACAGAGCCATGACATTGTATGAGGATTGGGTTGAGTGGTAATGGTGGGGTGACTAATGGGGAGGCGAGGAAGTGGTGAGGAAGTGCAGGTAAGTTGAGGATGAGCCTTAAGTGGGTGTGGGGAGTGATGTGATAGAGTAGTGTTGGCAGTGCAGAATGAGTCGGAGGTGGGGGCGGTGATGTGGAAGACAGAATGTAGGAGAATGAGAAAGTGTACTCACTTTGACTGACCTAATTAGGTCATTGAAGCGCTTCCTGCACTGGATCCAGGTGCGAGAGACATTGCTGCTGCTGGTGACCTCCTCTGCCACTTCGAACCAGGCCTTCTTGGGGGCAGAGGCAGGCCACTTCCTCCCGTCCGCCAGGTAGAAGACATCCCTCCTCCTCCTCACCCCATCCAGTAACACCTGGAGTGAGGCATCGCTAAACCTTGGAGCGGCCTTTCCCCTGTGCTGTTCCATTGTGGTGTGTGGCTGTTTGCTCCAGGAGCAGCCATTGGAGGACTGCCCCTTTAAATAGAGCTCCTCCAGCTGACAGCCTGTGATGCGGGTGCGCAGTCCGCCCGCTGCACACGTTTCAGACGGCAAACCCGGAAGCCACGTTTAGTGGCTCCAATTGAATCGCGATCGCGTGGGAAACGGACATTTTTTATTTGGCGGGTTACTCACACGCCCAATCACTACCACCCCCTCCCCCGCTGCCATCCCGCCTCCCCGCTAATATCAGGGCCATTGTTTGGTTGTTTATTTCACTGCTGTTTCTGGTATGTTGCTATGTGCAAATTAGCTGCTTTGTTTCCCCACGTTGCAACAGTGGCTAAACTTCAAAAGTACTTCATTAGCTGTGAAACACTTTTGGATGTCCTGACAGGTTCTATATGAATCATAGAATGGTTACAGCACAGAAGGAGGCCTTTCGGCCTGTCGAGCCCATGCCGGCTCTCTGCAAGAGCAATCCAGTTACTCCCACTCTCCTGCCCTTTCCACGTAGCCCTGCAAATTTTTTCCCTTCAAGTACTTATCCAATTCCCTTTTGAAAGCCATGATTGAATCTGCCTCCACTGCCTTTCGGGCAGTGCATTCCAGATCATAACCACATGCTGCTTAAAAAAGTATAACTGCAGGTTCTTTATTTCTTTGATACCACAGCATTTTAAATATACTTAAAATATGGTCCATTTTAGCAGAGGAAAGTGTATCATAAGAGCTTTAATTTGCAAGCACACCACAGGCTGTCGCTATACCTTTGGGCACCATTTCAAGCATTATTTTGGGACAGCATTGTTGTCAGAGACTTTTGTTTCCTCTGTACCACTTTCTATCTTTCAGCCAGATATCTTTCTATCTATCTATTTGACATTAAAAATAAAGAAAACACGAGGAAGAGAGATTTCATACAAGTTCTCTACAAAAACAATAGAAAATATTACTCCGTTCCTGTGATGGAAGAGCATTATGTTGGACAATGATAGTGTTAAAGAGGAAGTGAAAATTATTAATAGACAGGATTTGAATGAGTGAAAACATTGTTTTTAGCAACCTATACAAAACAGAACTCGTTATCATCAAAACAGAATCAAAGCGCAGTCTGATTTGTTATTTGATAAATTATGTTACTTTGATTTTAGTAGCAGGTCATTTAGCTTAAATGAAGAAATGTATTACATTACTAGGATGGAGACTGTTATGAAATTTCACACATGGCTGAACCTCGCAAGTAGTTATAACCAGAGGCTGTGCTTCATGCCATTTTCACAAACATCCCTTTGTCAGAGTGCATTCTTCCCTAACAGGAGGTGAATAAATACTCCACACGTTCAGCATATGATAGTTTTTTTTTTAAATCAAAGACTGGTTACATGTTAGAGTTTCCTAACATGACTGGATAATGTGAAGCAAATAGCTCTCACATGCAGAGATAATTGGGTCACTCTTTAACCTATTGACAGCTTTTAAAGAAACATTTTAAATGCTGCACTGTATATATAATGGTAGCGATAGGTTATTGAGTTTGGCATGTTCCTGACAGTTCATTCAGTAAAGTCTGCATGTACCCGAGGTCACACGGAGGGTCCCAGGTTTGATTCTCACACTGTGCGGAGTTAGCTGGTATGGCATTAGGGTTACGGTTACAATTGGCCCCAGCATTCCCTGCGTCAAGACAAGGGGAAATTAGCCAGGCTTCCACTCTTGATCACTATGCAATGAACCCTGCTGGAAAAGGTGCATGTGTGAATGTCAGGCAAGGACAGAATCAGGCCTAGTTGTGATGCCCCACATGAAGGGATAGCTTCCCAACACTCAGTCTCTAGGCTCACACGTTAAAAACAGGCCACCTGTGGTGAAGTACTGGAAGACGACCCCTCTTCTCTCCTCCCCTGCTATAAGAAAGTAACCCATTTAGAAAGCTTTATTACTTTCACATGGTATCGTATTAGTCTCATACATCCATTTGCACAGCCTCCCACTACCTGATATACTAGTACCAGGACACAAGAAGCATCTTTATAGTTCCCTCATTAGCTGATGAACCATATAAAACTGCCTCTGTAAAACATGCCCTTGAAATAACATATTTTCTGTAAAGCTTCCAATATACATAGAAAAAGCAGATTAGATAAACCTGTTCCTGGCTGAGTGCTTGGTCCACTGTTTGCTTAACATTAGCTGTCTGTTATAAACACCCATCCTCGTCAGTGAACGTGCCGAAGAAACCTTCTGACTGACAACACTATCATATAATTAAACATCCAGTCTCGAAGATAAAAACACTTAATAATATCCCAGCATTGAGCAATAAGTCTGCCTGCAGACTGCTGAGTTGTTTTGCCTTGGAGTGTGATGACGTAAAGGTGTTACATTAAATTGAGGCATCGTGTGCAATGGAAGCAGAAGTGTTCTCTGGTGAATGATGATTGTAAAGGACAAATGTAAGGTGAACAGCCAGCTGCCAGAATGCTAAAGTGTAAAATGTTAGAAAATCATTCGGAAATTATAAACTAAGATCTTGAAAAGACCACTGTCCACCAGAGAATGCAGTTCTTAAATCTCAAGCTATCACTGTGTCCTGTGATTCCTTAAGACTCTTTAGTTGTTGTGGCAGAAAAGATTGTTATTTTAATCAACAATCCATTTAGCAGGTCTTAATTCCTGTTAAAACATGATTGAAACATTCAAGAGTGGTACTGTATGCATTTTTAAAGGGACCACACACAAGGCTATCTGTTGGTTCTGCTGCAGGATTGTACAGGCTGAATTTTATTAGAGCTTCATCAATGCAGCAGTGTTGAGCATTGTTGCATCGCATTATTCCAATTCTAAGCTACTTTTATTACTGCACTTAATGTGCTGCTGAGGGTTGCCAGTTCCTGATACACAAGTCTTATGCAGCTGTCAGCAGTTCCAGAGTAAACTTGTTGGAATGGGTAAGGCCAGCTGCTGGGACGACCCTTTTTTTTTAACTGGTCATGCTTAGTGAGCCTGCCAACTTTACCCTGCGGTTTCTGCTAGCAGCACAAGACTCATGCATCATGAACTGATGGCCCACAATATAAAAGCAGCTATAGGCTATAATTACACCAGTAGTACTCACTGGGAATCAGACACCAACTGCCCAATGTCATTCGGTTAAGACGAGAGAAAGGAGATTGCTACTTCTGTCGGTCTGGACTGGTTTGAAACCCAGGTTCCCAATATTCTGATCCACTCTACCACTCAACCCACAATTAAAGGAAGAAAGAACTTGCATTTATATAGTGCCTTATCGCATCCCCGAGACACCCCCAAGTGTATTACAACCAAATGCAGTGATATAATATAATATATTTCCAGTAACTACCCTGTGGGATAACAAACTTTCAACTTATTCGTCTGAAATTCCTTTACCCACTCTCTTAGCGGAGGCATTAAACCACTTATTTTAAAAGATATTTTAAAGGAATTTCAGACAAATACATTAATCATCCATAATTTATTATCTTGCGTTATAATTTCAAGGTCTTAGTGTGAATATTAGCAAGAAGAGATCAAGCTGAAATTCAAAAGCAGTGACATAATATACTATAGTCATTTTCATTATAGTTATGTATGCAAACGTGGCAACCAATTTTCACTCAGCAAGGTCCCACAGAGAGCAAATGAATGAGTAATAATCTGCTTTCTCTGATGTTGGCTGAGGGAGGATTGTTGGCCAAAACACCATAGGAACTCCATGCTCTTCTTCAAATAGTGCCAGGGAATCTTTTGCGTCCATTGAAGCAGACAGCTAGGACTTTGGTTTAACGTCTCATGATAAAAATAGTACCCCTATCATTGCCGTAGTCACTCAGCATTGCACAGAAGTGTCAGCCTGGATGATGTGTTCAAGTTCATAGTGGGACTTGACTCCATGAACTTCTGACTCCGAGGTGAGAATGCTACCAATCGAGCCAAGCTGGCACTAATTTTGGAGAAGAATGATAGACATTTGAGACAGTGCAACTGTCTTTAGAACCTTAGACCCAGTAACTACCCTGTGGGATAATAATGTACCAACTTTCAACTTGTTCGTCTAAAATTCCTTTACTCGCTCTCTTAGCGGAGGCATTAAACCACTTATTTTAAAAGATATTTTAGAGGAATTTCAGACAAATGCATTAATCATCCATAATTTAATATCTCGCATTATAATTTCACGGTCTTAGTGTGAATATTAGCAAGAAGAGATCAAGCTGAAGTAATAGCCAAAAGGTTAAATATTGTCTACATTGTGTATTTAGGCGAACAGGAACTTCACAATGGAGAATGATAGATGTACAAAAGAAGGCTATGACAAACCAACTCCAATTCAAAGAAGCATCTCTCCACGAATCATTAACCTATCCTCCCTATGGAGATGCTGACAGAAATGTGTAGATCCAGCACTTTTGGTTTTTAATTTCAGATTTTCAGCATTTGCAGCTTTTCCTTTTTAACATCAGACTTTAATTTAAATGGAGAGTCTGCAAATTCATACACCTTTAATAGCAAAAAATACACTTTGAGAATTGTGAGCAGTAATCGTTGGCCAGGTTGTCATGAAGAAGACATACGCTATCCTTTATTCCATCAAGACATTCTGATAAGTGCTGAAAGAATACATGATGGGATTCATGCAAGTCTGCAGACGGCGTATCTGATTGCTGTGAGGAACATATATTTTTGTTTCTTGCCTCAACTATGCTCCATGTCAATGACTACTAAGAAATGTGAGGTACCGCTGCACAAACAGAACATTCAATTTTTCACTTCTCCCTGCAGATAGATGCCACAGTGAGACCACACCTGGAGTATTGTGTGTAGTTTTGGTCTCATTATCTAAGAAAGGATATACTTGCCATAGAGGCAGTGCAGTGAAGGTTCACTAGACTGATTCCTAGGATAGCAGGACTGTCATATGAGGAGAGATTGGGTCGACTCAGCCTGTATTCATTTGAGTTTAGAAGAATGAGGGTGATTTCATTGAAACATATAAAATTCTGACAGGGCTAGACAGACTGGATGCAGGGAGGATGTTTCTCCTGGCTGGGGGTTCCAGGACGAGGGGTCACAGTCTCAGGATATGGGGTAGGATATTTAGGACTGAGATGAGGAGAAATTTCTTCACTCAGAGAGTTGTGAACCTGTGGAATTCTCTACCACAGAAGGCTGTGGAGGCAAGTCACTGAATATATTTAAGAAGGAGCTAGATAGATTTCTAGACACAAAAGTATTCAAGGGGTATGGGGAGAAAGCGGGAATATGATATTGAGATAGAGGATCAGCCATGATCACATTGAATGGCGGAGCAGGCTCGAAGGGCCGAATGGCCTACTCCGGCTCCTATTTTCTGTTTCTATGTTTCTATGCTATATAGATCCACGGGCTACAAGTGTCCTCTGTTGTGTTGCCCAAATAGCAGCTCTGTACTTGTTAACCTAGACAGTGAATGTCATCAAGCTTTTTGACTGTGGTAGGTGTCACATATGGACTGATCCTATCCTTACCCAATGTCCACACACTCCCAGAAGAGATCACTGGAGGGCAACCAGGAGCAGGAACCACAACTGCATTTCCCTCCCAAACCTAGGGAAGTTGAATCGTGGCTGAGGTCAGCTAAACTCAACACAAATCCATTTCAGGCCTGTGTCCTATATAAACTGTATGGTTCAACTTCCTAAGCCAGACAACAGCCACTCACTGGGGTCTACTTTCAGGCTTTGAAACCTAGGAATCAGTTCTATTTGTTCTTATATCTCTTATTGTCTGTTTTTTCTTGCTTGAATTTTGTTGGCTTGGAGAATTTGGAAAGGATTGGTCTTAATACAGTTGGTGAATAAATCATAATCAGGACAACAAGACTTGTTAGGATCAGCAACTTGTGATATATCCAAATTAACGACAACATGGATTTAAACTTTACATGTTGCCCTGAGACTCTATCTTACGGGCTGTACATCTATGCCCATGAAGATAAAACATAGAAACACAGAAGATCTCAAGCCAATAGCCATAAACCCACGCAGCCTGCCTTCCTGCTGTCCTACCAGTTGTAACCGATGATGTGTTTCTTTTCAAGATACCAATTTGACCTTGAAAAGACCTAAGTTTGGAGCTGTCTTAAGCAATTGGGTGAGCTTTGGGAAATATTTCTAAAGGCGAGAGAAACATTCACTATACCAGTGCAAATGGATGGCTAAAAGGTGGTGACAGTTTATGTAGTTTTGATGATTTCAATAAATAGAGAAGCTGTACTTGTCTGGGAGTAGCTGTGAGACTGCACTAAACCCCTGCCGTGTAGTTTCAGCTATAAATCACTTCACTGGATGGCAGTCCAATCCATATATCAGCACAGCTACATTCCCATAAGATTTTGGCTTTTAATTTGAATCTTTTCAGGTTTTCATCAAAATGATGCTTGCCCCAGGACTTCTATTTAAAGCGGTCAAATGAGGATTGTGATATATCAGAATCAGTGTTTGGCGAAGAAACATAGAAACATTGAAACATAGGAACTGGAGTAGGCCATTCAGCCCCTCAAGCCATATCTCTTGATACCCTTACTGAACAAAAATCTATCAATCCCAGTCTTCAAAATTTAATTGACCCAGCATCTACAGCTTTTTGGGGGGAACGAGTTCCAGATTTCCACTAACCTCTATGTGAAAAAATGTCTTCTGATTTCATTCATTAATGGACCAGCTCTCATTTGAAGATTATGGTCATGCAAAGGACAATATTTTTGGAGCAGGTATTTGTTTACCAGGTTCCACTGTACAGGATGCAGTAGCAATGTGAACTTTGTATATACCAGCTAATCTGTTCTGCCCCACAAAATCTCAATGGCCAAGGGGCTGAATCTCTCCTCACCACAACAATAAAAACTTGCATGTATAGAGCGCCTTTAATGCAGAAAAAAATCCCAAGGCACTTCACAGAAGCCCATAAGCAGACAAAAATTGACACTGAGCCAAAGGAGGAGATTTTAGATGGGGTGACTAAAAGCTTGGTCAAAGAGGTAGGTTTTAAGGAGGATCTTAAAGGAGGAGAAGAAGTGAAGAAGAGGAAACGTTTAGGGAGGGAATTCCAGAGCTTGGGACCAAGACAGCTGATGGCACAGCCGCCAATGGTGGGACAAAGGAAGTGGGAGATGCACAAGAGGCCAGAGTTAGAGGGACGCAGAGTTCTGGAGGAAGTTACAGAGATGGGGAGGGGTGAGGCCATGAATGGATTTGAAGGTGAGGATGAGAACTTTAAATTGGAGACGTTGGGGGACCGGGAGCCAATGTTGGTCAATGAGCACAGGGGTGATGTGCGAACGAGACTTGGTGAGGGTTAGGATATGGGCAGCAGAGTTTTGGATGAGTTGAAGTCTATGGACAATGCAGGCTGAGAGGCTGAAGTAACCCTGAAATAGATTTGCACGCTAATGCACTTATGACACACACGTTCCTATACCCACGTCGCTGCGCATTTTGTCATGCGGGACGCCCCAGCAATCAAAACGCTAATACTCTGTTCCCCACAGAACTACACACAAACCTCGGGAGGAGTCTACAGTCTTTCTAGTTTCCTGTTTTGACTCTCTGGCAGACATAAGCAGCCATTTACAAGGCAAATCATTTCAAAAGATCTAGAAAAATGTGTGAATAAAACGCTTTAAATACAACAGAATTTTAACTATTTAGCTCCCCTCTCCATATCAGGTTGGACTATTGATCTTTTTAGAATAATTATCACATAGAATGTTTAACAACAGAAACAGGCCATTAGGCCCAACAGGTCTATGCTGGTGTTTATGCTCCACACGAGCCTCCTCCCACCCTTCTTCATCTAGCCCCATCAACGTATCCTTCTATTCCTTTCTCCCTTGTGTGTTTATCTAGCTTCCCCTTAAATGCATCTATGCTAGTCACCTCAACTACTCCTTGAGGTAGTGAGTTCCGCATTCTAACCACTCTCTGGGTAAAGAAGTTTCTCCTGAATTCCCAATTGGATTTATTAGTGACTATCTTATATTTATGGTCCCTAGTTCTGGTCTCCCCCGCAAGTGAAAACATCTTCTTTACCTTTACCCTATCAAACCCTTTCATAATCTTAAAGGCTTCTATCAGGTCACCCCTCAGTCTTCTCTTTTCTAGAGAAAAGAGCCCCAGCCTA
The DNA here is from genome assembly GCF_035084215.1 of Heptranchias perlo. Lineage (NCBI taxonomy): Eukaryota > Metazoa > Chordata > Chondrichthyes > Hexanchiformes > Hexanchidae > Heptranchias > Heptranchias perlo. The sequence goes on from NC_090342.1 coordinate 47,378,588, forward strand.
TTCAATCTTTCCTGATAGGTATAACCTCTCAGTTCAGGTATCGTCCTAGTAAATCTTTTTTGCACCTCCTCCAGTGCCTCTATATCCTTTTTATAATATGAAGACTAGAACAGTTCACAGTACTCCAAGTGTGGTCTACCAAGGTCCTATACAAGCTTAACATAACTTCCCTGCTTTTCAATTCTATCTCGCTAGGAATGAACCTCAGTGCTTTGTTTGCTTTTTTTTATGGCCTTATTAACCTGTGTCACTACTTTTAATGATTTGTGTATCTGTACCCCCAGATCCATCTGCTCCTCAACACCATTTAGAATCTTATTTTCCAAGCAGTATGTGGCCTCCTTACTCTTCCTACCAAAATGTACCACCTCACACTTATCTATATTGAAATTCATTTGCCAATTACACGCCCATTCTACAATTATATATAGCCTGCATGCAATTAAAGATCAAGTATTTCATTAATGTCCCTTTCATTTCTTTAATTAACAGGGTATTACTCATTGCAGAGCTCCGGCTTTATCACTGGTTCATTTTTGTGGTATTTTTGGCGCCTGATTTCATCGACCGTCTCTGCTGACTTCAGGTTTCAACATAAACGGCCAAGTTGAGAAAGTTCAAATAGCCAATTTGCAAAGATTTCTCTTTACATCCTGTAGCTCCTTTTTCATTGCTCGGTATTGAAATTCTACAAAATTAGATCTCCAAGTATATCAAGGAGAAATGAGATGAGAAAGATATCAAGATTTATTCTTTAATAACCTTTGAATGCAAAGTCATTCTCAAGTGTAGGATTTGTTGCTGTTGAAAAGCTGTTTAAATGAAAGGAAGCAAAAATCCGTCTCTCTCTCCTATTATATATATGTATGTGTGTGTATGTATATATCTATATTTTATATAAATTTATATAATATCTATATAATCTCTATATATCTATACCCATATATTTATACCTATATAATATCTATATATCTGATTCTATATAGGGCACACAAACGTAATTTACTCCCCATTTTAAATTTATATATTCAGTCCTTAATTTGAATCTAATACTTTGAATTTCTTTTTATTACTAATTATCGTCAAATAGTAAAACTAACGACAGGTTGGGAAACAGAGAAGTAGAGTCGGTCAAAGCATAGGGGTTTCTCTGTAGTACAGGCTAAAGAGCTAGGAGGAGAAAAACTGAGGGCCTGCAGCACAACCACTGGTGGAAGGTATAATTAGTGTGGCAAGTTTGAATAGGCAGTTTCCATTATAAATATGGACATAAAGAAAGAACTTGCGTTTACATAGGGCCTTTCACAACCTCAGGACGCCGCAAAGAGCTTTAATTTTGAAGCGTAGTCACCGCTGCAACACAGGGAGGGAAATATATATAAATATTGATATTAGATATCCCAACATAGGAATTATAATATGAAAAGTTTACAGGAAGTGCACACAGATATAAGGTTTTTAATGGGGGCAGAAATCGCTCACGAAATAGCGGTGAGCTCAACAGTGCTCTCCGTTGTTAGCGGTGAAATGGAGGAGCAAGTTCCAGCGTTCGCACATGCGCAGCGAAACGGGGAAATCCGGAACTTGCTCCTAGTGGTTCGCCGGTGATATGACAGCTTCAAATTAAAGGGACATCGCACGCTGCAATCAGGGAAACCATTGAAAAATCGCAAACTTGCTTAGCTGCCCAGCTGGAATAACTAATTATGCTACCAAACAGGTGCGCTTAAAAATACCAAGTCTAAACTAAGTTTTAACAGCACGATAAGTTTTAATGACTTCCAAATAACTAAAATTAATATTTAAAAATATGTTGTCTCATTATTCCTTATTTTAATAGTTTTTGGTCATTAAAATTTTTTTTAATTAAAATGTTAATTTTTTTTAGTTTTCCCTTCCGTCTCTTTTATTCAATTATTTCTTGCCCTCTCTTTTTCACTGTCTATAACTGTTTTTACATTGATTTAAAATGTTGTACCTTTCACTTCCTGCTTTAACGTTCCAAGCCGGCAGAGACAGTGAACGCAGCTTGTCAAAAGTGCTGCGATCTGATTGGTCGAGGGGAGAGATTGATCCTTTCACTTCTCCCAGGGTCCTCACTTCCCCTGAACTGACGCTGGGCTCTTCCCCACTTCCTATTCGAGGAAGTGGCCAAAGAAAAGACTGCGGTAAGTTTTTGGGTCAGTACAAATCTATGGAGCAGCGAGGAGTGTTGGTTCGCCACTCCAAGCAATTTCTACCCCACTATGATTTTTTAAAACTTTCAGCCATTTTCCTACATTCACTGTAGCTTTAATACTCTACTGAGAAAGGACGCGTTCGGATTGGTGCTCTAGGCAATGTACAAGCACATATGAGAAGATCGCAGGCATTCTGCCCACGATTTTCCAATACACATCGGCAGTGGGTGAGGTACCTCACCAGCAGAAGGAACTTGAAAAACATAGGCTCTATCTTCTTTTAAAAAAAGGCCCAGTTATGCTGGTAATATATCCTCCTGTAAATGTGCTTCAAAATGCACAACTGTACCGATGGATGTCAGAGTATGACTTTTTTTCTCATTTTAAAATAAAAACATATTGGACAAGTGACACTCCAGAATCTCTCTCTCCCTCATTCCTCTCTCTCTCTCTCTCTCTCACTATCCCCCTCCTACTTCCCTCTCTCCCTCCTACTCCCCCTCTCTCCCCCACCCATTCCCCACTCTCTCCCGCCTCCCACTCCCCACTCTCTCTCCCCCTCCTCTCTCTCTCCCTCTCTCTCTCTTCCCCCCACCCCCTTTCATCCTACATCCTATAGGCTTTCTGTTGGTCCAACAATGTACAACAATATCATATCACAACAGTGAGCTTTGCTTCTCTCGCCACTACTTTATTTTATTTATGTTAGAAATGACAGAGAACAACTTCACTACTGATTGCATGAGTCTTTTATATATAATGCCAAATTATGCTTCACATTCATCATATTGAGGTAGCTTTTCAAGCCATTTGCAGATGTTATTTGAATTATTCCAGGGACACTGATTCACAGACAAGCAGAATCAGTTCAGTTCTGAGTCATTTTAGCTGACCAAAAAAGGAAGACAAATTATGATTTCACACACACACACACACACTACCAACAGAGTTGCTTCCTTAGAGCTTCTGCCTTTATCTCAATCCATGAACATATCAAAAACACTTCTACAGCACACATACAGTCCTCAGCAGAGAACACTGTTCTGTAGATTGCTTGTGAAATGGCATTTTCTCAATGTTTCGTTTATACACATCAGTAATTTGTATAAGGATCACACCTTTTAATAAAAAAGCAGTATAAGCTAAGAGGGAAGACCTCTATCACGAGGCAGATTTCGATGAAGAAGGTCCTGCGGCCCATTTGAACTCATCCGTTCCAAAACAGGTTGGTCCTGGGCATTGTGGGACTTGACCTTATCAAAATGGTACCGTCCCCAAAGGAACTTTGGATAACACTAGTCATAAGCATTGGTGGCCATCATGTGGCATTGGCTGACGATTGACGCCTGTAGGTGCAGGGGCTTTAACCCTGGTGCAGTTTGTAGTAGGACTCATGTTCGTTGAATGCTCCCGTGAACACACTGTTTCCTTGGGATTGGTGAGACTGAGAAGGGTGTTTTTGATGGGACACCATCTCTCTTCCCAGAACTTCTTCCGCCCATTTCCATTGATTTCTGAAGTCATAACTTGTTTGCCTTCAACACCATTGAGGAACGTTTTATCCTCTTCTGCTGGGTCCACCATTGGACTTTGCTTGTAACCCTGAGCAGGGCCCTTAGGGAGAGTCACTGACCGGAGCCAGTCAGACCCGAGGCTCGTGAGGGCAGGGGCAGCCATTACCTGAAGTGGTGCAACAGGTGCTACAGAAGATCGGAATCTAGGTCAGGAAGGGACATTGACTGCTCCGGATTGAAGGCGAAGACACTGTTGTCTTCAGTTAATCTGGGCTATATCAGATCAGTAACGATCCAGTGGAACTCTCTGACACCTGGAATGAAGCCATACAGTGCGGTTATGGACTGCCAACGCTATGGACCTTTGCTGTCGAAGTGTACTTGCTCACTTCCAAAACACCACCCCTACTGTCTTCTCATAGAAATATCCTACTGCTTCTTCAATGAATCAAGTGCATTGGCCTCCTCCACCTTTTCTGGCAACCTATTCTGGCTGTTTTGAGTTGGAAGCACTTCTTTTCTTCCCTGTGAGGTAGAGTTCAAGTTTGGGCTGTGACCTATATGCTGGGGTGGCCTATATGCGCATCAATATGGTACTTGTTAACAGCCATGGCTTTTGGGGAATGCTCAGCAGTGTCTTTTGGGTACTTTACAGGTCTCACAGGAAATAGCTATTCTTTAAAAAAAAGTAACAAAGACACAAGATTTTTCCCGAAGGACACAAACTGATCAAAGACATGAAAACCGGGGACCTTAAAGCAACAATTATTCAGGGGTATGAGATTGGATCATTTCAGTGTGGATTCTCACTCAGGATACCTCAATTTTTGCACATAATCATAAAAACGTGGCAGGCAGGCTGTCTGTAATTTCAATAACTGGACAAAGTACTCTTAGACACCAAGTTAACAGGAAATGTTGATCTTTACCGACAGCAAAAGCAGTGCAGCTCAGGCAATCAAGTAAATACTGCCGAGGCTTTGAAAATAAATATAAAGTCAAATCAACTTATATACAAATCTGGTTGAAGTAAATTCCTTGTAAATTCCTGGCTTAGCCAGAACTTGTATAGTCATTCCTGTTACATCCAATTCTGCTCTGAGACTTTGACATGTACCACTGATCTTTCCTTTGGATCATAAATCATGACTCCAGTTGTTGACAATGATCATTTTTTTTCTCTGACCTCATTCTTAAAACTGTTCTTTTAAATTGTTGGTCCTGACACAGCTACTTTCCTCTTGTTGTTAGATGATTTAATCATCACTGAATGACAATGACCTCTAAAATGCCCTTAATGGGCTATTCCCGAAGAAAATACCGACAGGATGAAGAATAACCACAAGTAATATGCTGGTGACCATTTCTGGGAGACTATTTTGAAAGCTCACCCTCATTTTACATAACTTTTTTTTCTCTGTTTCATGTTCAAACCCATTGAATCCAGTAGGGGAGAGAGAGAGAGAGAGGGAAAGAGAGAAAGAAAGAGAGAGAGAGGGAAAGAGAGAACAAGATAAAGGGAGAGCGAGAGAAAGGGAGATAGAAAGAAAGGGAGAGAGAAAGAGAGAAAGAAAGGGAGAGAGAAAGAGAGAAAGGGAGAGAGAGAAAGAAAGGGAAAGAGAAAGAAAGGGAGAGAAAGAAAGAAAGGGAGAGAGGGACAAAGAAAGAGAGAGAGAGAGAGAAAGAAAGGGAGAGAGAGAAAGAAAGAAAGAAAGAACGAACGAACTTTATATCACATCGTTATTATATGCTCAGGATGTCCCAAAATGCTTCACAAGCAACAGAGGGGGAAATTTCCTCTGCTCACTATTTCTGGTGAATGCATTTATGATTTCATTAGAAATAGTGGTCAGAAGAAATCTTGCCACCATTTTATTTAGCACTATCATATACTCAGCACAGTGCACACACAAGTAGGAAGATTGGAGCTCAGTGGGAGATCTTCTTTGATTGCTGAATAAAATTTAAAAGGAAATTGGTGACTTAAGGTTCTCCCTGGAAACCTTCAGACAGTGTTTTTATGGCAGCCTGAAGAGTGGACGTAATGAGGATGAATGGTGAGGAATGTTCCCAATAAAGGAACAAACAAGCAAAGTGTGGCAGCGAAGAATCTCCTCTGGATACTTTGAGTAGCTTCCATTGATGGTGGGGGCACACTCTCCCAGGAATGGTGAACTAGGGCTTGTGGATTGTGAAAAATCAGAGAGTGAATAGAGTGGGAATTGCTGGTGAGAGGAGACAAAGGCTGAAGAGTTGATAAGAATGTGACAGAAGGGATGAGATAGTGAATTGTGTATTGGAAGAGGTTGCAGTCTGGTCTAATTAGGATGTGGAGATGCCGGTGATGGACTGGGGTTGACAATTGTAAACAATTTTACAACACCAAGTTATAGTCCAGCAATTTTATTAAAATTGCTGGACTATAACTTGGTGTTGTAAAATTGTTTACAATGGTCTAATTAGGATTAACTGTCCACACTTATGTGCCATAAGCTTTTCCTGTTTTCTTCTTATGGTATTCCTGTGAAAGGGCTTTTGGTGCATTTCTTTGAGATAAATAAGCTAGTTTCATTTTTCTCTATAAACAGATATGAAAATTCTACAGCCCCCATTTAACAATGTCTAATGTTGCTTCAATAAAGTTTTTAATATTTGAGGGTAGGTTTCTCTAATCCACTGGTATATTCAGCCTGCCCCCTCTTTTGCCTGTGGCCCTTGGAAAACTTGCTGCCGCATGTGTCTCTGGTTGTGGGCTTTTGAATGTGCTGTTCCCTTTCCTTTTCTAGTGCTCAGGAACCATTCCTTTAGATTGGAAAATTGCACATGTCACTCTGTTATTTAAGAAAGGTGAGAGAGGGAAACCAGGGACTTGTTAGCCTAAGACCTGTTAGCCTAACATCTGTTGTCAGGAAATTACTAGAGTCTATAATTAAGGATAGAGTGACTGAACACTTTGAAAATTTTCAGCTGATCAGAGAGAGCCAGCATGGATTTGTAAAGGGTAGGTCATGCCTGACGAACCTGATTGAATTTTTTGAAGAGGTGACTAAAGTATGGGACAGGGGATTGTCTATGGATGTTGTTTATATGGACTTCCAGAAGGCATTTGATAAGCTCCCTCATAAGAGACAGGTAAAATTGAAGCTCATGGAATTGAGGGCAAATCATTGGCCTGGTTAGGAAATTGGCTGAGCGGCAGGAAACAGAGAGTAGGGATAATGGACAGGTACTCAAATTGGCAGGATGTGACTAGTGGTGTCCCACAGGGATCTGTGTTGGGGCCTCAACTATTCACTGTATTTATGAACGACTTAGATGACGGGATAGAGAGCCACATATCCAAGTTTGCTGATGACACAAAGATAGGCAGCATTGCAAGCTGTGTAGATGGAAGCATAAAATTATGAGAGATATTAATAGATTAAGTGAATGGGCAAAATTGTGGTAAATGGATTTCAATGTGGGCAAGTGTGAGGCCATCCACTTTGGACCTAAAAAGGATAGATCAGAGTACTTTCTCAATGGTGAAAAGCTCAAAATAGTGGAGGTCCAAATAGACTTAGAGGTCCATGCACATAGATCATTAAAATGTCATGGACAGGTACAGAAAATAATCAAAAAGGCTAATGGAATGCTGGCCTTTATATCTAGAGGGCTAGAATACAAAGGGGTAGAAGTTATGCGACAGCTACACAAAGCTCTGGTTAGACCACACTGTGTTCAGTTCTGGACACCACACCTTAGGAAGGATATATTGACCTTGGAGGGAGCACAGCGTTGATTTACTAGAATGATACCTGGACTCCAAGGGTTAAATTACGAGGAAAGATTACACAAACTAGGGTTGTATTCCCTGGAATTTAGAAGATCAAAGGGTGATTTGATCAAAGTTTTCAAGATATTAATGGGAACTGATAGGGTAGATAGAGAGGAACTATTTCCACTGGTTGGGGAGTCTAGGACTAGGGAGCATAGCCTAAAAATTAGAGATAGGACTTTCAGGAGTGAAGTTAGGAAACACTTCTACACACAAAAGTTGGCAGAAGTTTGGAACTCCTTTCCGCAAATGGCAGTTGATGCTAGCTCAATTGGTACTTTTAAATTTGAGATTGGAGTGTGTGTTTGATCCCTCACAGGTTGGTGCAGGAAGCTGCATCGATCCACATTTCCTGGTGGCCCTCAGGAGCGTCGGGTGCCTATTCCCTAGCGTTGGATCTGACATTAGTTTTCATTAGTTCGTCCCCAATACGCATCCATGCTCTTCCCAGTGCAAAGCCCAGTGTGTTAACACTTCAAATGGAACATGAACACACCTTCAAAAAGCATAAAATAAAAACAGAGAAACATAGCAGGTATGTCAGAGTTGATCAGGCTCACCGGTGTTCCCAGCTGCGAGTACCCATTGAAAACCTGGACACGCCCCATGCACAATTTTCTGTTCATGTCGGGCAAGGCTCCCTGCCAGAAGTGGGAGAGGTGAAATCCGTCTTGGGAAGTTGCCCAAAACAGGCGATAGCGACTCAGCACCCCAATTTATACTCCGGCCGAAATTCTTATCCACAATCGCCCTTTCACTATTGCCTGTAGTGTGTCGCCGTCCAAGGCGAATTTCACCCTCATAAAGTCGTAAAATTAACATGAATATGTTAGCGTTTCATCTGTAGACACTTATCAAGGGTCTATACCTGAAACATTAACCTACTTTTTTCTCTTTACTGACAGAGCTGCTAAATATTTGAAGCATCTTCTGGTTTCATTTCAGATTTCTTTTCACCTTTTTTTTAAGTGTGGCTTCCCGTCGAGAAAATGTCTGGTTAGTGAAAGTTTTACTAGTGAAACTTTATCGGGGGAGGTTACATCAAGTTTTGAACTTTGTTGAGTGGATTAGATTTCTGGCCTTAGCATTTCTGTGAGTGAATTTCTATTCCTTTCCTAGACTATGATCTTAAGCAGGATTTTCAATTGGGGGTGTTCAGACAGTAAAGTAAATCAAATATTCAGCTATCAATCAATCCAATCCGATTTTCAGCATGAGGAAAGAAAGAAAAATATTTGTTATTTCCTCTTCTGACAAGTACTAAGAAAGGGATGACAATACTCGGATTTCTTCACAACAAAGCTGCCATTGGAAATTCTGGAAGGTGAGGATTTGTGAGACGCAACCGTAGGCCACAAGAGACTACTGACAGATTAATTGGCCAGAAAAATAGCACAGGAGTGAAAAACAAAAAGAGGGAGCTCAGTCGTGGTATAGCCCGAAGGGTCCAGATGCACAATGGTCCCACAAATGAAAAGCACGCACTGACGAATCTGAAGCAACTCACAATGCTGCGGAGTGTGAACTAGCTACTCGGGAGGATCTGCGCAGTGAAAGGGCCGATCACTTTCCAGCCCATATACGATGAATCTAAATGCATACTGCAGCCTCCATTCTCAGTATCAGTATATGTATATACACACGTACACACACATATACGTACATACATATGCACATATATGTATATATATGAGTTTTTAATGTAGTAAAATGTCCCAAGGTGTTCCATGGGGCCAGGGAGGGGAACAGGCAGTGAGCAGGAGCTAAGGTGCGGAGGGGCGTACCGAGCAGGAGGGGTTTCAGAAGGGAATTCTAAAGTCCAGGTGCCTAATGGCATCAAGCTCTCCCACCAATACTGGCAAATACTGGTTTTATATTTCTTGTTTAAACAAAGCATCGACACTACCTCGATGGCTCGGCAAGCTAATCCAACGAGCAGCTGCACCACAAAGTCCAAGAAGAATCTATGTTGAATTGGGCTGATCCCAGCTTGGGCAGTGGGAGGGGTGCTACAATTGGCCTCAGTATCCCTTGGAATGAGCCAGCTCCCGCACTGTTGTTTGCTATCCATCTCGTTTCAGGTGTGGATAGGATTACGCGCGGCTCCAATGCTCCCCGAGATGGAAGAGCCTGGCGACACTCACTTTCAATGTTCGCTCATGAATAATGGCCTGTCTGGGTGAGGTACCAGAGGAGAACTGTGCTCGTGAAACTATACCAAAGTAAGAATTAGCTGCTTTGAGAGCTGAGAGGAAAGGGAGGAAAAAATGAGAATCGGCCAACAATGTGTCTCCCACAGAATCTTATCCCCGAGTCAAACCAGAATCACGTTGATTGTAGGCCTAACACTTCTATTACCTCCTCTAGATCAATACCAAGGGCTCAATTTTGAAATAGTGGCAGGTTGGCAGCGGGCGGGGGGTGAAGGTGCGCGTGGCAAACCCGAATAAAAAAACTTACTTTTTCCGACACAATCGCGATGTAATTGATGGTGATTAAAGTTGTTTCCAGGTTTCGTGCCCGGCAGCCAGCCTGATTGACAAGCTGGCTGCCGACAGGAGCTGCAACACGGAGGGAGGGGCAAGAGAAAGAGAGAAAGCAAGACGTCATCCGGCGCTGGAACAGGGAGTGGAGGACACTGAAGATGGGGGTGGGGGGGGAGTGGAAGATCGGGGGAGGGGAGAGTGGAAGATCGGGAGGGTAATGGGAAGACTGGGGGGAAGAGGGGGAGATCGGAGAGGGGAAGATCGGGGGGGGGTGGGGGAAGTCGGAGAGGGAGACATCGGGGGGGAGAGGGACATCGGAAAGGGAGAGATCGGAGAGGGAGACATCGGAGAGGGAGACATCAGGGGGAGAAGAGAACATCGGAGAGGGAGACATCAGACATCAGAGCAGGTAGGTAGGAAAGGTAGGTCTATTTTGTTTTTTTCGCCATGTGCAACGGTTTTTTATTTAATTTATTTTGTTTATTTTTGCCTGATCCGGCCCTTTGCTCCTGGTTTCACCAGGTGTGAATCGGAAGCCGTGGGAAAGCCACCCAGGTAAGTTTAAAATCTTTTCAACTATCTACTATGTCAGAAATAAAGTACCTTAACTACCTCAATGAGGTACATTTGGTTCTTTAACTGTCATCCCGCCGGTTTTAATTCCCGGCAGGACTTCCGGATTCGTGAGGAGCACGTGCGCACACAGGCGCGTCTGTGGGGAACCCGGAAGTCGGCGGGTTGGAGCGGGCTTCCGAACCTGCTCGGGATTTTCGCCATTTTCGCAGCCCTCCCCAACGCACCCACAATTTGATTTTATAATTGAGCCCCAAGCCTCTATTTCAGCATTAGCAAATAAACATGAGCTCAATCCAATAAAGCTTGCACTGGGCTCAATTCGGCAGAACCACACCAGTTCAAATAAACCTAGGTGCCAAGTCTATTTTCTTTTAATATTTGAGAAAATAATAATAAAAACTAATCTTTCTCTTTCATTTTCTTTCTGTCACTTATTAAATTACCCACTTCAGGAATGTTACCATTTGTCACAAATATTTTGTATCCGTCTTCACAGTAGAAGACACAAAAAACATACCGGAAATAGTGGGGAACCAAAGGTCTAATGAGAGTGAGGAACTTAAGGTAATTAATATTAGTAAAGAAAAAGCACTGGAGAAATTAACGGGACTAAAAGCTGACAAATCCCCTGGACCTAATGGCCCTTGGACCTAACCACATCCTATGGTTTTAAAAGAGGTGGCTGTGGAGATAGTGGATGCATTGGTTTTGATCTTCCAGAATTCCCTAGATTCTAGAATGGTCCCCATGGATTGGAAGATAGCAAATTAAGCTATTAATAGCCTGCCAACATTCTCTGTCTTGGCTCTGGTGTGAAGATGATGCTGGTGGGTGGCAGGCATCTGTGGAACCATAACCCAAGATGAGACAGTGCCTTCAGAAGAGGAGGACAGATAATGGAGGGAGAAAAGCAAAGCTACTTTGAAGAGTGTTATGATCGTTCAACACTGTCCATAGGAATCTGTGCCACCAGTGAAATTATTGTGATATCTTGAAGAATTAATGTCATTTTCAATGTAGACAACAACAACTTGCATTTAAATAGCGCCTTTAACTTAGACAAACATCCCAATTTAGGATATGGGCAGTGGAGTTTTGAATGAGCTCAAGTTTATGGAGGATGGAAGATGTGAGGTCGGCCAAGAGAGCATTGGAATAGTGGAGTCTGGAGGTAACAAAAGCATGGATGAGGTTTTCAGCAGCAGATGGGCTGAGGCAGAGGAGGAGACGGGTGATATCACAGAGGTGGAAGTAGGTGGACTCTGATGGGAGAGGATATGAGATCAGAAGCTCAGTTCTGGTATAGCCTGAGACAGTGGTAAGGGAGGGGGATGGAACCAGTGAGGTGAGGGAACAGAGCTTGTGGCGGGGCCGAAGACAATGTTTTCAAACCATATCTGAATGTGTTTTATAAGAATTAAAATATACTTTGAGTGATTATAAGGCAGAAATTCAAACAGGGTAACCTGATCCCATTCCAAACCACAAGATCAAAGTCGATAACTATCATCCAAATCTCGGGATGAGATCACAGTCTACAGGCTTGTCCAGGATACACGTTTCCCCAACTTCAGTCCTCAGTTCACTTTAGCATCACTGGGTTAGGGATGGAAAAAAAATCAGCCAGGGTTCTTGCTCCTAAATGCCACTTAGCACTGCCTTCAGGCAGGGTATGAGTGTTAGTGGACTTCAGGTGAGGGCAGGATCGTGCTTGGTTGCAATGCCCTTCTCGAATAATGTACCCACACTCACCCTCAAAGTCCACAGGAGAACAAGTTATTTCGATAAGGTGCAGGAGGGTGACTTGTACGTGTGGGACTCTATGTAGCAAGGACTCAACGCACTCAGAAAGTGGAGAGCGGAGAAAACCAGTATGCAAAAGAATTCTTCTATCGAACGTGTAGTTGTAGATGGTCAGCCTGGCACTGACGGGTGACCATTCGGGTGCTGAATGCGAGCAGTCGCCTCAGACTTGGCAAACTGACAGCCCCAATACATTTGATCCCTGAACCACGTGAACTACTAACATCACTTATTAAAGGATTTTGCAGAGGGGATCTTTCATGCATCGCTGGGGCTCAAAGCACAGATAAAAATCCTTGCTGCCCAGTTAATCATGAATGTATCCTGCTGACATGGGTAAAGGATCTTTCCATGGGGGCATAGCAAGGTAAAAGTTAACCTTTAAAAAAATAACAAGCTGCAGAACTAATTCCTGCAGACAGGCTCCTGCTCCGTGATTTCTTTCTTGCCAGCACATCAGCTTCCCTGGATTGGACGGTGTTTGGTGTTTCAGCCAATTGGCTGACAGTGATGTTAATGTAATTTCAGTCTTTAGGAAAGCTTGAGATCATTAGGGAGAGAGTCAGGAGAGCAGCCTCATCCCTCCAGTCCCTGAAACCAACTCAGCTTACTGAAAACCTGTCAAACACTTTCTCTCTATTCCTCAAGACTCGCCTTGAAGAATGTCTCCAGTCATTCTTTGCTGAACTGCCCATCTAGTTCGAGGAGGGAACAGCGCGACCCAACTGCGTTGGAGGACCGAAGTCTTCAGAGCAAATGCGATTGCGATTGATTTCAAAAGGGATATTCTAGCTGGGCTCACTCTCTCTCCCCCTGCTTATGTCAACTTGACTGGGGTAAGTCTGTGAGATTTTTCAGCCCGTTTTGTTTTCTCTTGATGCCTCACTGATGGCTGAAGGATTTTTTTATATATCAGTGCCAGCAGAAAATGTTATATCAGTTTTCATTAGTCTGGTGTTTGCAGTCCATCAAGGTAGATGACAAGAATGTGGCTGTGGCCTGTGGGTTTAATGTCACCTATGCCTTCACAGACATAATGACTTCTAACAGTGTCAGAAGGGTAAGTGTAACTGGGAAGTGCCCTTTGGCTACTTGTTGCTACGACAGGCATGGGTTTAGCACTAAAAGTTTCAAAGGGGCTTTTGTTGTCTGTTTTCACTGAAATGTCCAATTATTTTTGCATTATTGAACTTCTTCCTTTAGATATGTGCCCTCTTAAGAAAACGTCAATCTGTTGCAGCTGAGACAAAGAGTTGCTGGGAAATTGAATAGCTGTGCAATGTATTAATATTAATTTAAGGCTGAACCTGTCAACGCACTATGATTCATCAAGGTTTTTTTGGTGACTGTTTTGTACGCGAGGTACTTTGCACTCAGATATGTTGGGGTCTGTAGGCTGAGATGCTGTTGCAGCTTTTCTTTTTCTTAAAGAAAAGAGGGGGATGCCTCGAGTTGGGCTGTTTGCCTGAACCAGACTCCAGATGTGCAAGCAGCTGTTGTCTGTCACTTGGATGACAACTGGTCATTTTCTGTGGAGCACTGGCCTTTTCCATTATCCTCAGCTATCAGTGTCGAGGTTTCGGCCCTCTCACCATTATCGTCAATGCAATTCATTTTAATTTCCATGTAGGCAGGGTGAGTGGGTTTCCCCCTCTCCCCTACGGTCTGTCTCAATTTTAGGTTCTCTTTTCTGTTTCTCTGACAGCTAGTGGAATATATTTGGAATTAAGCAGTCAGCTTCAGCTAAAAGAACAGGCTGATGCTCCCTGAATTGAGAGGGCACTGAAAAGGGTGACGCAATATTTGTCAAGCCCTTTCTCTCTGACAATATTTACTCCCACCAGGGCATTGTAAACTTAAACACTGACCATTTATCAAGCTGTCTGTCTAGGGTTCAATTCAGCATGTCTTCAAATCTGCTGTAGGCTTAAAGTGGCAAAGTCTGGGCCTTAAAGACAGAAATCTCTCATTGTACCAATAGTAGGGGCTAGAGAGAATCAAAATATAACACACTGCTGGTACAGAAAACTATTTTTAAACACCGCAGACTTGGTAGGTGGGAGAATCACTCAAAGAAAGGAGAGTGTAATGTTTGTGCAGAAGATTTTAAGGTCAGTGTCAAATCCTGTTTGCTTTTAAAGAATGTATGTATTTCCTTAAAGGACGTTGCAGCTTTCTTCCTTGCCATTCCAGCTGTGATTCCCTGTGTTTGAAGTAACACCACAATTAGTTTCTTCAATGGAAAGATTAATCCAATTTTTCTTCGGCAGTATTTAATTGACCGGGAGGAACCGTCGTGACTTCTATTGGAGCTGTCTTGTCAGAAAAGCCTAAAAGGATTAGTAATCCAATTAATTTCATATTCTGACATCATGTTAATCCTTGCAACAAGCGGTATTTCTTGTTTAGGACCTGTGATTTATAATAACCACAAAAGGAGGGAGATGAGGGGGAGCAAAGGAGTGAAAGGCAAGGTTTGTGAAACAACATCACATAAAACAAGCAAGCACACAGGTCCTCTACTGGAAAACTAATGTATTAAAAATGTCCTTTCAAATGAGGGCAAGCAATGAAATCTGTAGGATCTGGCAGCTTTAGTTAAAAAGACCCTTCTTATATCTTCAAAACTAAATTATTTATTTCAAGCTTTTAAAAGAAGAGTTTTTTTTTAGAAATTCTGCAGCTTTATATATGGTTAAAAAGAAAGACTTGAATTTTAGCAGCACCTCAATACATGGTCAAAACGTCTCAAAGCACTTTACATACAATGAATTAAATATATTTTTCAAACTTGGTGACTTGTTATGTGGGCAACAAATAGGATATTAATTAAAGTTCATAGTTACACATCATTCAACATAAAAAAATGTTAATTATAAGCTCCACTTTACTAATTTTAAAAAACTTAGAAATGAAACAAGAGGTAAAGCTTTGAGCAGGACACATTAAGTCAAACTTTTTTTTTAAATTATTTGTTAGATTCTATTTTTATTGAAAGTTATTTTTATTTAAATTTTTTTTTGCCTCCACCTCTCCTTGCCCAAAGCTGTTGAGTACTTACCGAGTGCTGGATTCGCAAACATCAATTGCCCTCTGGTCCTCGCCCAGTGTCCATTCTGCACGCCTGAACACACAAGGTAGCTGCTTTTACAGTAGCAAGACCTATGCTATTGCTGCCACCTCCCAAAGGCAGGTGACTAGTGTGGGTCGAATGTGGAACTGGCCGGGACTCACGAAGGTTTGGGCAAGTCCTGATGGTTTTACATTTGGCTTGCAGCTGACTGCCGCGAGACCTGAACTTTGGAAACCACCAGCATTTGCAATCTCGCACAATGTCAAAGCAGCGAAGTGAGTGACGGTGGGCTATTCAACCATTAGGGGCATCACCACCATCCATATCACATGCCCACACACACACTTTCCAGCAGGGGTCGTTGGATAATGATCATGAACGAGAACTTTGGCCAAACTTCCTCTCCCTAACTCAGGTCCGCTAAAGCCAATCATAGCATCCTTGATCCTTTGTGGTCTGTAAGCTTCAACGACGAACTGGACACAATCACTGAACCACTGGGGAGCCTGTTATGTCTCTCTTCCCTCTCCTTCCCAAGCCACACACCAATCCCGGGTGAGAGGAGGGCAAAGATCTTCTCCCAGGGACTGGGACTCCCATCAATGTCATTCTTCAGTCCAGAGGCTTGAGCATAAAATCTAGACTGACACTCCAGTGCAGTACTGAGGGAGTGCTGCACAGTCGGAGGTGCCGTCTTTCAAGTGAAATGTTAAACTGAGGCCCAGTCTGCCCTCTCAGGTGGACGTAAAAGATCTCATGATACTGTTCAAAGAAGAGCAGGGGAGTTCTCCCGGTGTTCTGGTCAATATTTATCCCTCAACCAACACCACTAAAAAAACAAATTATCTGGTCATTATCACATTGCTGATTGTGGGACCTTGCTGTGTGCAAATTGGTTGCCGCATTTCCTACATTACAACAGCAACTACACTTCAAAAGTATTTCATTAGCTGTAAAGCACTTTGGAACGACCTGAAGTCATGAAAGGTGCTATATAAATGCAAGTCTTTCTTTTTCAGTTGTCCACTAGGAGGCACAGAGAATCAGCCAGAAAGAACATAAGAACTTAAAAAATAGGAGGAGTAGGCTATACGGCCCCTCGAGCCTACACCGCTATTCAATAAGATCGTGGCTGATCTTCTATCTCTACTCCACTTTCTTGCCCTATCCCCCTATCCCTTGATTCCCTTAGTATCCAAAAATCTATTGATCTCAATCTTGAATATACTCAACGACTGAGCATCCACAGCCCTCTAGGGTAGAGAATTCCAAAGATTTATGACCCTCTGAGTGAAGACATTTTTCCTCATCATGCTCCTAAATGGTCGACCTCTTATCTTGAGACTATGACCTCTAGTTCTAGACACTCCAGCCAGGGGAAACAGCCTCTCAGCATTGACCCTGTCAAGCCCTCTAAGAATTTTATACGTTTCATTAAGATCATCTCTCATTCTTCTAAACTCCAGAGAATACAGGCCCATTCTACTCATTCTCTCCTCATAGGACAACACTCTTATCCAAGGAATCAATCTAGTGAACCTTCGTTGAACACCCTCTAAGGCAATATATCCTTCCTTAGATAAGGAAACCAAAACTGTACACAGTACTCCAGGTGTGGTCTCATCAGAGCTCCATATAATTGCAGTAAGACCTCCTTACTCTTATGCTCTAACCCCCTTGCAATAAAGACTACCATACCATTTGCCTTCCTAATTGCTATACCTGCATGTTAACTTTCTGTGATTTGTGTGCAAGGACACCCAAATCTCTTTGAATACCAACATTTATTAGTCTCTCACCTTTAAAAAAAATTCTGCTTTTTTATTCTTCCTACCAAAGTGGATAATTTCACATTCCCCCACAATATACTCCATCTGCCACCTTCCCGCCCACTCACTTAACCTGTCTATATCCCTTTGCTGCCTCTTTGCGTCCTCCTCACAGCTTAGACGATAAGAACATAAGGAATAGGAGCAGGAGTAGGCCATACAGTTCCTCGAGCCTGCTCTGCTATTCAATCAGATCATGACTGATCTTCAACCTCAATTCTACTTTCCTGCCCGATCCCCATTTCCCTTGATTCCCCGAGAGTCCAAAAATCTATCTGTCTCAGCCTTGAATATACGCAACGACTCAGCATCCACAGCCATCAGGGGTAGAGAATTCCAAAGTTTCAAAACCCACTGAGTGAAGAAATTCCTCCTCAATCTCAGTCTTAAATGGCCGACCCCTTATCCTGCAACTGTACCCTCTAGTCCTAGACTCTCCAGCCAGGGGAAACAACCTCTCAGCATCTACCCTGTTAAGCCCCCTCAGAATTTTATTTCAATGAGATCACCTCTCATTCTTCTAAACTCTAGAGAGTATAGGCCCATTCTACCCAACCTCTCCTCATAGGACAACCCTCTCATCCCAGGAATTAATCTAGTCTTCATTGCACCACCTCTAAGGCAAGTATATCCTTCCTTAGATAAGGGAGACCAAAACTGTACGCAGTACTCCAGGTGAGGTTTCATCAAAGCCCTGTACAATTGTAGTAAGACTACCTCTTGGACTCCAACCCCCTTGCAATAAAGGCCAACATGCCATTTGCTTTCCTAATTGCCTGCTGTACCTGCATGCTAACTTTTTGTGTTTCTTGTACTAGGACACCCAAGTTTCTCTGGACATCAACATTTAATAGTTTCTCACCATTTAAAAAATATTCTGTTTTTCTATTCTTCCTACCAAAGTGAATAACCTCACATTTCTCCACATTACACTCCATCGGCCAACTACTTGCCACTCACTTAACCTGTCTATATCCCTTTGTAGACTCTTTGTGTCCTCCTCACAGCTTACTTTCCCACCTAGCTTTGTATCATCAGCAAATTTGGATACATTACATTTGGTCCCTCATCCAAGTCATTGATATAAATTGTAAATAGCTGAGGCCCAAGCACTGATCCTTGTGGCACCCCACTATTTACAACCTGCAAACTCGAAAATGACCTGTTTATTCCTAGTCTCTTTTCTGTCCATTAACCAATCCTCAATCCATGCTAATATATTACCCCCAATCCCATGAACCCTAATCTTGTGTAACAACCTTTTGTGTGGCATCTTATCAAATGCCTTTTGAAAATCCAAATATATTACATCCACTGGTTCCCCCTTATTTACCCTGCTAGTTACATCATCAAAAAACTCTCTAATATATGTGACAAACACGATTTCCCTTTCATAAAACCATGTTGACTCTGCTTAATTATATTATGATTTTCTAAGTGCCCTGTTACTACGTCCTTAATAATAGTCTAGCAGTTTCCCTACTATTGATGTCAGGCTATCTGGCCTGTAGTTCCCTGTTTTCTCCCTCTCTCCTTTCTTGAATAGTGGGGTTACATTTACTACCTTCCAATCCACGGGGACCATTCTAGAATCAAGGGAATTCTGGAAGATCAAAACCAATGCTTCCATTATCTCTGCAGCTATCTCTTTTAAAACCTGAGGTGGTAGCCCATCATGTCCAGGGGATTTGTCAGCTTTTAGTCCCGTTAATTTCTCCAGTACATTTTCTTTACTAATCTTAATTACTTTAAGTTCCTCACTGTCATTAAACCCTTGGTTCCCCACTATTTCTGGTATGTTTTTTGTGTCTTCTACAGTGAAGACAGATACAAAATATTTGTTTAACGTCTCTGCCATTTCCTTATTCCCCATTATCATTTCTCCTGTCTCTGCCTCTAAGGGACCCATGTTTACTTTCGCTAATCTTTTCCTTCCCCCCGTCCTTACCTGCCAAGAGGAACCAGCCTAACCTCACTTTGGGGGTCTCTTCCTGACAGCGAGACCAAGGCGGGTATTCACCATATCCCACCAGCCCCATGGCAACGTGGACAAGAGCACCACGTGCTCTGTGGCATGGGCTTCGCATGTTTTAAAACAAACTTTAATATACATGCGTTAATGAATGTTCAGACGTTAAACCGGACTTTTCATAGTAGGCACAGCACAGGAGGAGGCCATTCGGTCCATCATGGCTGCGCCGGCTCTTTGAAATTTGCCTGGTTAACCCTGGGAGTCCTCAGCAACATTAAAACAAGACGCACCTTCAGCTGCACAGGGGGAAGGCATGACTAATGCTGTCTGTGCATGGGGTTAATTCTGTAATTAAATTTACAGACAGCTGATTCCAGTTTAAAAACAAAAAAAAATGTGGCAAGACAACGTTGCCTTTCAAAGTGAAAAGTGATAAATCGCACTCCTCTGCAGCGTCTCTGCACTAATGAGCTCTGGTAGTAACACAGAGATGTCTGAGACTAAATCATTTTATAATCAAGTGTCTGCACAGAAAACGACTATTCATCTTCATAATGAACAGCGCTGTCACAAGTCAACTTGGGTCAACCTGGCTCATTTCTGCATAAAATTTGACCTGTCAACTGAAAGGACTGTACAGGGTTAATAAATAAACTATTAAAATTAGTGTCAGCTGTAGGGGAGAGCACAGCAAGAGAGTTATTCTTCAGAGTGCCTCACTAGGCAGTTGGGTGGGGAGGGGGACGGAGAGGAGAAGCAGGGACAATGTAGGAGGGAGCGTCCGGAGAAAAGAGGAGGAATTACAAGCAGAAATTTCTCCGATCCTGAGGAATTGTATTTTCTCTCACCTTCCCCCCCCCACCCCCCACTGTCTGTGCAAGATTGCATTTAATCAAATCTGAGCCAAACAGTAAAAATTAGCCATTTCTGGCAATAGCATTTTGAGAGAACGTATCCCTCAAATTGCCAGAGGAAATGGCTGCTTTAATCCGTGCATGTAAGCAATTTTCATAAAATAGGAAAGTACTTCTTTCAGAATATTGTGTGAATTGATCATTGTGGAGGAGGGGCACTGTTGGCCTGAAGTTGTCCGATCTCCAATGTAAACAGGAATATGGCACAATTTGAGGTGAGGTCAAGCTTTGCAGTGTCCTGATACTAGTTCCAGCTGCAGCATCAGTTGGAGCTCAACCAAAATGCAACCGGTGATGGCTGCCCGGGTGCAGTGCGAGTAACTCACGTGTCCCAAGAGCGAACGCAAGTGACTCAAGTTCCTTCACGTCTCCTCCGTAGGACTCAGACTCTGAAACACACCCAGAAGAATGGTTCTGCTGCGCTGGTTCCAGCTGTCAACTGTGACGCGGCGGGAATGTTAACTCTCCCCGCATGGCAACAACGGAGCGGGCAAATCGAGCTACTCCATCTTCCGCTCTGTTCTCGACGATTTCCTATTTTACTGCCAGCGGCCTTGGCGGCGGATGAGGCACCCGCCAGACTCGGGCATAAATGCTAATTGTGGTTCCTATGACAACAGTAGGAGCCCAGTGGCATTTTAACCCTGTCCTGAGTGGGATTATCAGCTCAGTGACACCCTGTCTGAAGGTAGCAAAGGTAAGTACTGCTGCAGCGTAGCAACTGAGCAGATTGCTGGACCACTTCAGAGGACAGTCAAGAGTCAACCATGTTGGTGTGGGACTGGAGTCACATAGGCCAGAACAGGTAAGGACAGTAGGCATCCTTCCCTAAAGGGCATCAGTTGTGTTTTTACAACAATCCAACAACTTAATGGTCGCTTTCACTGAATTCAAATTCTCAAACTGCCGTGGTCAGATTTGAATTTATGGTCTAAGCTGGATTACTAACCCAGTAACAATACCACTACACTACCATACTTTGAACTACTAACGTGTGCACTGAAGGCTATACATTCTGTCCAGGCTGTGCGTTTGTCCCTGTGCCTAGACTGAGTGTGTGTTAGTGGCATAGAACACAAAAGTGTCACATGGTAATTGAGAGGCTGAGAGTGAAATCCCTTTTTCCCAGCACTAATCATTTTGCGTGGGGCTGAACTCCATGTCACAATTTAAATACAGTGCAAAGGAAATGATTTACCTGATAGTTGGTTAACATTCCTAACTTTACGAACTGGCAGCAAAGCGACAAAAAAAAAACATTGAAGAGGGGGGTAAAAAATTCACTGCGCCACACTCTGCGAGCAGCATACGGAACACAAGGAGAGGTTAGGCCTAAAAGAGAAAATATTGACGTAAATGAAGGATATATTTACATGTCTGCTTCTTGTGTGGGAGTAACACATTTTATAGCTTCAGCTACCCTTTGTAAGCGGCCACTTAATCACGTTTATAAATTATGAGATGAGACGCAAGCCAAACTGAGGCCTTTGTGCGTTCAACATTTTTTTTCCTCAAAGCAGGCCAATCAGTCAGGAGGGTAAATTCAAATGGAAAACAGCTTTAAACATGGAAACTAATTATAGAGGAAGTCACTGCGGCACTTAGATCGGGGCTCGAAACACAGACTTTTGATTCTTAATCGTTTTCAACAAAGGGAGCAAGAAAAGCGACACTTTCCCCGCAGACAATGGAATTTGGAGTCGCAGTTCGCATTCAGAATTAGGATGAAATGCTTCACCTGGCAGCTGCTACCTTTAACATTCAAGACCCTTTGTAGATTCGCGCACAAGAGTTTACTGAGCCTGAGGTTATAGAAATAAATCAGTTCTAAAAAATAGGTAGGGGAGGCTACAGTGCCGTTGGTCGCATCTCTCGCTGTTGGCCCCCAGGATCTAAGGGCAGTCAGGCCTGTGCCCTTGTTCAAGACAGCAAGAGCGAGAGAGAGAGACAGCGGGGTGGTGGGGGTGGGGAGGGAACAATGACCTTTTAAGCTGCTACAGATCATTTTGTCACACCACCGCACCTTGTTAGACAATATTGCAGACATGCTCAGCGCTTGCTGTGGATTACGAATCTGTGGGTTAGTGTTGTACAAAAACGAGATTCTGTTGTTACAGTTGCTCTAACGTTTACGCACCGGAGGCTAGTCTCACAAATCATGTCTGGCTTTCTGATTTATAGCACCCAGAGGATCAGTCTCTCCCACTTCTGGTCCACTTTCTGACCGTGCGGTTTTTTTGGCTGAGAGCTGCTATTCTGCAACGTTTCTCCATGCAAAGCAGATTTATCCTGCGTCCATCACCTTATCTGAGGTCCGCATCCCTCCTTTGGCAGTTATGCCCTTTCGACTCTGGTTAGCATTTGCTCAAAACGTTTCCAATTAGATAAATTATCGGCATTGCCTAGCCAACCGTGTGCCAAAGAACATTTCCGAAAGCATTCCAAGAATGAGACTTAATGTAAATGAGGCTATTTCGTTGCATGTGATTCTATAATCCCCACTCTTCACAGGCTTGGGCCTCATCTTTCAAATGGGTTGCAATTAGCTTGGATTTAAATTTTAAAAATTCTAGTTAGTTCGGGAAAAGTAGCCTTTGGACTTGGAAGAAAGTTCTCAGCTCAGCTGGAATTGTTCCAGTGGGAAAAGTGTTTTCCCATGAAGGGTTTTCTGTACTTCAATTGGTTGCTGAAACATAAATGCTGGACTGTGGTGACACAGCTTTGATGAGTGAAAATCAATTTCCGTCAAATGACCGCACATAGCCTGAGCTTTTCTGTGTTTCGCCCAGGTTTTTTCCTTCTACCACTGAAGGTGCTGGCTCTTGCTGGAATATAGTTCCATGGGTGCTAGCTGGCGGGGTATGGTTCATTGAGTGTTAGCTGCTGGGTTATGGTTCCATGGGCGCTAACTGCTAGGTTATGGTTCCATGATGGCTAACTGCTGGGTTATGGTTTCATGAGGGCTAGCTGCTGGGTTATGGTTCCATGGGCGCTAACTGCTGGGTTATGATTCCATGGGCTCTCACTGCTGGATTATGGTTCCATGAGGGCTAGCTGCTGGGTTATGGTTCCATGGGTGCTAGCTGCTGGGGTATGGTTCCATGGGCTCTCACTGCTGGATTATGGTTCCATGAGGGCTAGCTGCTGGGGTATGGTTCCATGGGCTCTCACTGCTGGATTATGGTTCCATGAGGGCTAGCTGCTGGGTTATGGTTCCATGGGTGCTAGCTGCTGGGGTATGGTTCCATGGGCGTTAGCTGCTGGGGTATGGTTCCATGGGTGTTAGCTGCTGGGGTATGGTTCCATGGGCGCTAGCTGCTGGGGTATGGTTTCATGGGCGCTAGCTGCTGGGGTATGGTTTCATGGGCGCTAGCTGCTGGAGTATGGTTCCATGAGGGCTAGCTGCTGGGTTATGGTTCCATGGGTGCTAGCTGCTGGGGTATGGTTCCATGGGCGTTAGCTGCTGGGGTATGGTTTCATGGGCGCTAGCTGCTGGAGTATGGTTCCATGGGCGCTAGCTGCTGGGGTATGGTTTCATGGGCGCTAGCTGCTGGGGTATGGTTTCATGGGCGCTAGCTGCTGGAGTATGGTTCCATGGGCGCTAGCTGCTGGGGTATGGTTCCATGGGCGCTAGCTGCTGGAGTATGGTTCCATGGGCGTTAGCTGCTGGGGTATGGTTCCATGGGCGTTAGCTGCTCTCCACTAAGCTGTCCAAGTGGCTGTTTTTCATGTGTAAAGTCCTGATGTTGAATATTGGCAGGACGCCTGACAGGAGGGGAATGGTTGTCACAGCCAGGCCCAACCCTATTCTCACCCAATGCCCACACAAGCGCATTTGCCAATCGGGATTGATGTTCTCCTCCCTACCAAATTGTAAACCCCCCACCATTATTGCCAGCCTGGCTGAGATTATCTAACACAGCACAGACCAAGGATCAGACTTTTGGATTTTCCTGGTCTGTATGGCTCAGCTACCCAGTGGAAAAGCTCACTGACCGAGCATGAGAGTGTATAGAAAATACATTTAAATAACAGTGCCTGTATATTTTTAAATGAAGATAAAACATATTGGAGCAGAAATCGCTCGCAAAATAACAGAGCTCTCCGTCGTTAGTGGCGAAATGGGGGAGAAAGTTCCGGTGTTCGCACATGCACAGTGAAATGTGGAAATCCGGAACTTTCTCCCAGTGGTTCGTCGGCTATATGACATCTTCGAATTAAAGGGACGTCGCACGCTGCAATCAGGGAAACCATTGAAAAATCACAAGCTTGTTTATCTGCCCAGCTGGAATAACTAATTACACCACCAAACAGGCACGCTTAAAAATATCAGGTCTAAACTAAGTTTTAACAGTCTTAATGACTGCCAAACAACTAAGAATGAACTTTTAAAAATGTGGGGTCTCATTATTCCTTATTTCAATAGTTTTTGGTCACTAAAACTTTTTTTTAAATTACAACATTTTGTTTTACTTTTCCCTTCTGTTTCTTTTATTTAATTCAATTATTTCTTACCCTCTCTTTTTTCACTCTCTATAAATGTTTTTACATTGATTTTAACATTCCAAACCTGCAGAGACGGTGAACGCAGCTGTCAAAAATGTTGCGATCTGATTGTTCGAGGGGAGAGATCGACCCTCTTGCTTCCCCCAGGGTCCTAGCTTCCCCTGAACTTACGCCGGGCTCTTCTCCGCTTCCTATTCCAGGAAGTGGCTGAAGAAAAGACCGCGGTAAGTTAGTGGGTTAGTATAAATCTGTGGAGCGGTGAGAAGTGTTGGTTCGCGTTTCGACCAATTTCTGCCCCATTGACATTCTAGCTGTACAACATGGGGACATTTTATACTCTATTCCTATCTGTGTGTGTGTGTTTTTTTTAACAAATACAGGGGCCCCATTTAATCTTGTTTCCAAACAGGTTGTTATCTGAAACCTTCAGTACATGTTTTTTCTACTTATCTGTCTTTCCATTCAGCTCAAAAGATATGAATTCCATTGATATCTCATTGAAACATATAAGATTCTGAGGGGGCTTGACAGGGTAGAGGCTGAGAGGTTGTTTCCCATGGCTGGAAAGTCTAGAACAAGGGGGCATAGTTGCAGGATAAGGGGTCGGCCATTTAAGACTGAGATAAGGAGACATTTCTTTACTCGGAGGGCTGTGAATCTTTGGAGCTCTCTACCCCAGAGGGCTGTGGATGCTCAGTCGTTGAGTATATTCAAGGCTGAGTTAGATAGATTTTTGGACTCTATGGGAATCAAGGGATACAGGAATCGGGCAGGAAATTGGAGTTGAGGTTGAAGATCAGCCATGATCTGATTGAATGGCAGAGCAGGCTCGAGGGGCCGTACGGCCTACTCCTGCTCCTGTTTCTTATGTTCTTATGATATAGAAGCTAATTATTTCACAGCAGACATCACTCTCTATGTCTGTGCGACGTGTGTACATTTGTATGAACTATTTAGAGAAAAAGACATATATACCATATCCGGACAGAGGGTGGTCATTGGATTGAAGTCAAGTTGACTGATCGATGTAACAAAAATGGGTCTGTGCCCTTTATAGAAATTTTTTTTAAAAGAGCTGCAAACATTTCCTAAATTTAACTGAGGTATTTGTGAGGAAACTCCAGCAAGTGGGTTTTCCAGTCTTGCCAGACTTCTACTGAGGTAATTGCCTGTGTTGTCTGGGCGATTGGTCACGTTTCATGTGCTTTTTGTTATGAATTAATTGCGAAGCCAGTTCGACGGCGTGGACCTGCAACCAGCAGTCAAGACCCTAAACCTCATTACATTCAAGAAGAGCCTAAGCAGGAGAGAGAGGGAGAAAAGGAGAGAGAAGCCCATCATATCATTTCACTGGGCTGCATTCAAACTGAGAGCTGGTGACAGGACAATATTCTAAGAGCAATTGACGCTAGACTGAGGCCCCAGTTGTGCCCCTGCTGAATTTGAAACACTGCAGTATTTGTTATGAGCTCTATTACAGCGCAGCCATGCGGTTTCAAATGCTCAGATAGCCGACCTCCTTATTCAGTAAATTGCCTGTTATGTTCAATTTTGCTTTAATTGGGTGACTGAAAGAAAAACTTTCCTTTTTCGATTCTTAAACTGCGTGTTTCCATTTTCCTGGATTGCCGTCCTGTACCTCTCGCAACTTTCCTGGCCCTGAACAGAAACATCAAGGGCAGGCATTAATGCAAGTGAGATTTTATAGGCAAAGTATAAGGGTGAGATAGAACACAAACTCTGCTATATAAATACTGTGTATATATAACAGTGTTTATTTTCAAAGCTGGGCAGACAAAAACAGACTACCTTATTTAACCAAAGTAAATGAGCATCACTTGAAACGAGTTAGGCTGTTAAAACAGAGAGGCCTAGAAGCTAGGTGTAAGAAACTGCTGGCTCTTCCACCTTGGGGGCCAACGATACGTTCCAATATAAACAGTAGAAGCTCTGCAAATGTCCAAAAGCTCGACACATGGAAATCCAAATGCCAGCCGCATCTTCCATGAGTAGAGTTGGCCAACATTTTCTTCAGCTAATTCTGGTTTGCAAGTACCCGCACGTTAAACAGGGACATGCAAGGAATGGCGGAGACAACGTAACTATCCTAGGACGTGCACATTGGCAATCTTTCCTTTAAAATGTATCTTAGTACTGTCAATATCATACAAGAGCTGTGACCAAGCATAAAGAATTAGGTGTCGGAGGTAAAGGGCAATTCTGAGACTTGGAGCATGAGGAGGAGGTGGACATTACGCATAACTAAACAATTTGTTGGGCATGTCGTCCTCATCCACATCCTCCCACCCCCACCCCAAGTTACCCCTATGTACCACTCCTTTTTTTTTTCTTCCCTTTTCTCTTGAAGGTGTTAACTTTTGCTGGAGTATAGAATCATAGAAATTCCAGACAGAGGCCATTTGGTTCTTCGTGCCTGTGCCTGTATCAGTCCCACATCGCAGCTGTCCACTCTAATTCAATCTCCCTGCTCTTTGCCCATTCCCTTTAATAATTTTTCTACTTCAAGTGGCTGTCTAATTCGCCCACTGTTCGGCCTGGCTGCCCTCCCCCTCCTCACCAAAGTGACCATTCTTCACGTTGGGAGTTAGGCAACTGCGGATGTCAGCAGGCGATTTAACAGCCAATTCTGGTCTCACCAACGTCCACACAAGTACTTTGCCCAGCACGGGTCACCAGTTAGCAATCAAGTCAGGATACCACCAAGGGGAGCATTGGATAGATCAAATCTACAGGTGCCAAAGACGTGGGTAAGGATTGTGGTAGCATGGGAATATGGTAGTGATGGAGGTGGGCAATGTTGTGACTATGAAAGCAAGCAGTCTCAGTGTTGGATAGGAGATGGGTTTGAAGCTCAGCTGTGGAGGCTGAACGGAACGCCCAGGTTTGATACTGTTTAGTTCATCAAGGGAGGAGTCAGTGGCGAGGATGTGCACTTTTGGGGGCTTCAGTTTTATTGGAGGAAATTTTGCCTCATACATACCTTAATCTCAGGGAAACAGACCACCAACATAGAGATGGTCATGAGGTTGAGGAAAGCTAGAGGAGGGGTACAGAATACATATATAGAAGCTGGCCCATGCCTGCAGATGATGTCACTGAAGGACAGCATGTGGAGGAGGAAGATGGAAGGGGGGGCGGGGGCAAGGTTAGATCCTTGGGCAATGTCAGTGGTGAGCATGCAGGGGCAGGAAGCGAAGTCATCGTTGGAGATGTGTGGCTTTGTTGGGACAGGTAATAGTTGGAACTATGCAAGGGCAGTCCCACAGAGGAGAGGCAATGGAGGAGGATGGCACGGCCCAAAATGTCAAACGCCACAGAGAGGACATGGGGGTTGACCCACCAGGGTTACAGTCCAAAGGATGTTGGTGATGTTTTTAATTACGGTGGTCTTGATGCTATGAGCTGGTCAGAAACCGGACTGAAAAGAATTTGAGCAACGAGTTGTGGGAGAAGTGAGCAGGGAGCTGGGAGGTGACAACAAGCTCAGAGACCTTGGAAAAGAATGGAAGGTTAGAAAGGGGTTAAGGGTGAGATTTTTGAGGATAACAACAGTTTTGAAATGGATAAGGGCAGTGACAGAGCAAAGGGAGCCATTTACAATGTTGGTGAGCAGCAGGGCCAGGAAAAATAAATGAATGGAAAGGAATTAGATGGGGAAGAGTTCTTTGAGGCATTGGGGGAAGGTAGCAAATTGGAATCAATACTGGTTAGAAGGGAGGAAACGGAGAGTAAGAGTTATTTCTCAGAGTGGTTGTCAGTGGGTAGCAGCGTCCCACTGGGTTCTATTCTGGGGCTGCTTCTGCTCAATGTGTACATCAATGATTTGGAAATAGAGCTAGAGAGAGTGGTGTCCAAATTTGCATGTGATACTAAAATAGATGGCATAGTAAATACTTCTGAGGGCCAAAGGAAGCTACAAGGAGATATTCCTAAGATAATGGTATTCAATGTCAGTAAATGTGAGATGGTACATTTTGGTAAAAAAAATAAGAATACTAATTATATTTTGAGTATGGAAAGCTGGATGATGTAGAAGGATTTGGGGGTTCACAAGATATTGAAAGCAGCACTTCAAGTGGATAAAGCCATATAAAAACTGTGTTTTATGGCAAGAGCTTTGGAATATAATGGTCAAATTGTAATGGTATATCTATACAAAACCTTAGTAAGGCCACAATTGGAGTACTGTGTGTAGTTTTGGGCTTCACGCTATAGAAAGAATATTGAGACAATAGAGAGGATAGAACACAGATTCACTAAGATGCTGCCTGCTATGAGGAAATACAAATGTGAAGAGAGACTTGAAAAGGAGTAAGGAGATTTGAGGAGACACTTTGTCATAGAGAAAAGTAATTGTGGTTTGCCCTTAATCTTCAGGATAATACTGGAAGTAAGAAGAGAATTTGAGATGAGAGGGAGGTGCAGTAGTGCTTGACTGGCGTGATCCAGACAGATTTTCCAGGGAACAACGAGAGCAATGATGAGATAGGTGCACCCACAGATTTTAGAGTGCAGAATTGGGAGCTGTACTAAGGGAAAGGATGAAGGTGGGAACAGATTGTGACTTGGTGCAGACAAGGGCATTGAAGGCTGAGGTGAGGAAACTTTTTAGCAGGTCAACAGTGACAGTGTGGGTGGAAGAGCTGAGGAGGGAGAATTGGGAGTTAAAAGTGAGTTGGTGGTGGGGCGAGAAAGTTGGGAGTTAAAGAGTGAGTTGGTGAGGAGCAGGATCTTCCAAAGGTAGACGTGAGGAAGTGGGGTTGGAGGCAGGCTGAGAGATATAGGTGGTGAGAGACAAAGTAGTAGTAGTCAGAGTTAGACTTTGTCAGTAAGTTGATTTTGAGACACCGCAGCTTTTACTGTTACAATAATCATATCTTGCTGTAGTTTGCAGAAAAGGGCACAAAACTATTATTGAAGCTGTTGTGTATTTAGGTGCGTATAAAATCTTAGACCTGCACATTGTGCAGTATCTTTCTGACACAGCCTTTGGTCTTAAAATAAGGAAAGTACAGTGGCTGATTTCTCCCCCCTCCCTCGCCCAGTTTTATCATCCCAGCTGCGGCCCTGACTGAGATCGAGCAACCCCCACTGAACATTGGGTGAGGCTAACATTCACTGTCTGGTCTCATATTTTGGGTATGATGTTGGTAACTGTGAGACTGTAATCTAGCAAGGGAAGAAAGAGAAACAATGGGAGTATGAGACAGCAGTACTCACCTGCTTATTGCCCCTTGGCTTTATCGTTGCTCTCAGTGGGGGAAAAAAAAATCGCAGAATTAAACTAAACAACATCCCTAATGGGCTGGGAACAACACCAACATCTAGCGTAATACTAAATATAGACCACGAGGTCACAGGTTCAATTCCCAGTTTGTGTTTAATTCACAGGATAGACACAGATAAGAAGACCATCTGACCCACCTTAGCTCATCCATCCAGAAAATTCCTACAGGCCCTTACCCCCCCTACCCCCCCCCCCAATCACACCAGCCAACTATTTCTTAAATGTTCCAGGGGGTTTCACCTCAACTACTCTACCTGGAAGACCATGCCAGGTGCTGATCACCCTTAGTGTGAAGAACCTCCTAATATCAGTCCTAAATTTTCCTTTTACCAGTTTGAACCCATGTCCCCTTGTTCAACTCTTATGGTTTAGTTCACTGATCTCCGCAAAAGCAACCGTTGGGGTGTGATAAAAGGCCTTAGTGCCACTAGGGATCAAAGGGAAATCAGCTCATGCTCATGATTGCTATTCAGGGACTTTTATGGATCTCCAATGAGGACAGGATTCAACTTGGCTATGATGCCCCCAGGGTTGAATAGCCCATTGACACCCATTGTCTGGAACCACACATGCAGGATGGCCGCTTGGGTGAAGGAGCAGAGAGCTACTGATACCCATGGAACCATACCCTTGGAATAGTCAGCGGGGTAGATTTTCAACTTGGCACCCGGGCATAAAACTGGCATTGTGGATTGGCCGCCAGTTATTGGAAATAAAAATCGGGTGGTTTCTATGATGGGCAGATGATCCACGGGACAGCATGTTGAAAATCTACCCTAATGTTGTCAGGAAAGGAGAGGGGGTAAATGGAAGGAAACTAGAATTCGCTACAGATAAACTGAATGCGAGAGTCCTTGTCTACACGTAATTCCATGGGCAATGGTCATCCACTGGACCCCTACCCAAGTGGCCAATTTCCATGTGTGAGTCTTGACAGTGTGTGTCAATGGACTATTCACCCACAGAGGGCATCACAGTGGAGCCAGATGTAAACCCGATATCCATACAAGTACACTTCCAGCAGTAGTCACCAGACAGCAGAACTTGGTTTATTTTCCCTTCCTTAATCAAACAGCTAACTCAGCAATGAACTGGGAATCGAACCTGGGATCTTCCTGGTGTTCCTAGCTCAGCTACTCTCTAGATAAGCTACTCTCTAGATAATGTTCGTGTTCAAATCCTTCAGTGGCCTCGACCCCTCCCTATCTCTGTAACCTCCTCCAACCCTACAACCCTCCGAGAACGCTACGTTCCTCCGCCTCTGGCCTCATGCATCCTCCAATCCCTTCGCCCCACCGTTTTTTGGCTGTGCCTTCAGCCGTCTGGACTCTAAGCTTTGGAATTCCCTCCCTAATCCTCTCTACCTCTCTTTCCTCCTTAAAACCTACCTCTTTGACCAAGTTTTTAGTCACCCATCCTAATATCTCCTTCTTTGGCTTCGAGTTCATTTTTATCTGATTATGCTCTTTTGAAGCAATTGGAATGTTTTACTATGTTAAAGGTGCTATCTAAATGCAAGTTGTTGTTGTTGTATACCCTGCCGTACTGGAGACGACAGTCAGGCTTCTTCTAGATCCATGACTGAGTACCATGAGCTCTCACATATTATAACGCAATAGAGCTGGGCATCACAGTGACATGAAGAGATGCACTTTCACATCCACACGAATGTTTGTGCAGCATTGTAACAATGATCCAGAGCTGTGAATACTGAACAGCATCAATCGGCTCGCTGAGTTAGCTTTGCATTCTAGATGTGCAGAGTGCGTGTTTATGTGTTTAATTAAATAAATCACAGGCGTCTTCTTTGTTCTGTCAATGTATCCTAAACATTTTGGCAGGATAATATCCAGTGAAATGTACAAGAACTCGCCAAGTGAGCTGTGAGTGGGCCAGAATTCCCCCATGTCACAGACTCTAAGAATAACATTGCCTTGTCTCACTGGTGGTGGGGATCTGGAAGTCACTTAGCCACAGTACAGTGCAGTCTTTTAGCTAGCAAGAGACATTTTGTGCACTGTAGGGGAGGATGAATAAGTGCTGTATGTCTGTGAGATGGATATCTTAACTCCAGGTGACTGGTGACTGGAACCCCTTCAAAACAAGTCAATTCTACGCAGGCCACACAGTGTCACTGAAACAATGCAGCACTGTACTTGCAAAAGGAGAGAACAATTACAAAGGCCTTATCTCAAATATTGACCATGACAACCTTTTCAATTAGGATTTATGTTTGGTTATTGATTAACCTCAATCTACAAATTCTATAGTCTCATACACAAAAAGCAAAATGATTTTGTCACTTTTTTTTTGTAACTCGCCATCATTGGCCCAATAGGTAGAAGATTGTTGCTTATTGTAGCTCAGAGTGTCAGCCTGGTTCACCAAAAGCTCTCTCGCCATCAAGTCTGAAGGATAGGAACACAGAATCTCGGCTGACACTTCCGTGCGGTTCTGAGAGAGCACTGCATTGTTGGAGGTGCCAACAATGATAAGCCGTTAGACCGAGGCCCCGTCTGCCTGTTCACATAAAAGATTCCATGGTACTTTTCCAAAGAAGATTGGGCAGTTCTCCCGGTATCCTGGGCAACATTCATCCCTCAACCAACACCACCAAAATAGATTAACTGGTTATTTATCTCATTGCTGTTTGCGGGACCTTGCTGTGCACAAATTGGCTGCCATATTTGCCTACAAAATAATTACACTTAAAAAAAGTAATTCATGAGCTGTGAAGAACCTTGGAACATCTTGGAAGATGCTCAACAGATGCAAGTTCTTTCTTCATGCTATCTAACCCCCCCAATCCATCTGTCATCCACAACTGAACCTGAAGGGCCCACCAACCATGGAGCAAAGGCTCGCCTACAATTTAACTTTTGTCTCCCTTGCTGGTTCAGCTGGTAGAATCATGTTACTGAGCTGTACAAACCAGGAAGGTTCCAGATTTGATCCCTGGTCTCTGCTCAGTTCCATGATCTTTGCACCCCTGGGATGGTAGGGTAAAATTCAGCTGGGCTTCTTCCACCTGATCGGCGTCCTATGACGCCCCCCCCCACCCAGCTAGCTGTGACACCCTCCCACAGTCAAATAGCCTGCTGACACTCAGGGGTTAAATTTAACCAAAGCTGCCTGGCGAGAAACAGGTGGTTTCAGGTCGGCCTCCCGTTTTACACCCTGCCCAAATTCAATGGAGAGTAAAATCGGGTGGGATGTAAAACTGGCGTCTGACCCGAACCCACCTGTTCCCACCTGACTGGTTAGGTTAATGTTACCCCTTCACTGTCAGTGGGTGAGGAAGCAAAAAAAAAGACTTGCATTTATATAGCGCCTTTCACAACCTCAGGATGTCCCAAAGTGCCTTGCAGCCAATGAAGCATAGGACTGCCATCATTCTACCTCAGCATGTGCTTTCTTAATGGATAAAACCACAAACATTTCCTACAGACATGAAGCCATCAGACATGGGTATGGTGAAGCCTATCTTTAGACTACAATTTCAAACTTGAATTATTGTATTGACATACAGGGGTTCATTAGTTTTTCTGTTGCTTTTTATTTTTTAAAACGTAAACATCTTCATTGCTTTTTTTTAAACCAGGTCTGCATTGGGCATTTTGTTTGTGTTTTTTTTCCCCTTAGCCTCGGTCTTTTCTTTCGTAGCTCTGGTATCTGCATAAGTAAAGCGACAGACACAACATCTGTCAGCCCTTCACCATTTGGCAGAAGGTGTGCCTCTATGCCAAGACACATCTAAAGCTGGGTTTACCCGAGAGGAGCGGAGACACTCCACATGGCTGCATCGCACTGAAGGTCTCAGCTGTGCAAGAGCCGACACTCCACAAAGTACTGACCTACCTCGGCGCACATTAAGTACATCAAATCACTAGTGTTACAGCATCACACACTGGCACCCCCGTGGATTTGTTAACATGTGGTCTACTTCAGAGGTTGTCTTCAAAGTGATCTTTGGTCTACGCTTGCAAGGCAACAGCCCCATGCTGGATGGTGCCTGTGGAACCACACCACTGCACAAGTCAGCAGCAATGGGGGGGTGAAGGGGGTAAGATAGAAGGGACAGAGAATTCAAAAACTACAAGTAGTAGGTGTGTGGAAGTCTGGGAGAAACAAGTGGGCCAGACGACTGCCAATTTAATCCTAAGGAACCAGGCAATAAATGACAAACCTTATCATACATACAATTGGCAAGGAGCTTGCACAGGAAGTGGTGTGTGAAGCGAGTGACTTTGCTCTCCGATTACATATTTTGTGACTGCAATGATTGACTTCTGTAAAATGTAGCTGCTTTGTGTACTGCAAACCGCACGTGACACCTTAGTATTCTAAGAATGCTAAAATGAACTAAAGACGGGAAAAAAAATCCATGTTTTAGACATATTCTCCCAGGCAGCGAAGGGAGGGAATATCTCACTAAGAGGAGGAAGTGCTACACACCATTGCCAGGAATGCTAATTTACTTCAGATACTCTTGAAGGAGTAAAGCCTCAGTCAGGAGTCAGATTATGGATAGGACGCATTTAGTACCACTATTTAGCTTTCCAGTTGAAAAGTCATGTTTAATTACGGGTAAAATTATCAGTGGTTACCCTTGCACCCCTGCAAACATGGACAATATAAGAAGGCAGACGTGATTTAAACCTTTTCAAACAAGGCACAAAGTTACCCTTCCTGATAGCCGTGACATCCATAAATAGTAAACTTGCCTTTTAAGTAACCCCAAACAGGATGGGACTAAAATACTTGGATTGTTATTCTTTTTAAATTTAGCATTTGTTTTTTTTGTGGGGTGGAATTGGGGGAGGGCGGGTGGTTGTGGACAGGGTTACAGACTTTCCTAATCTTTTATGCCTTTATTTGCAGTGCTACAGGGAATGTTGCTTTTTTTCCCCCGATTTCAGATAAGGAGCAGCTGGAATTGAAGCTATAAATTACTTGCATGCACTGAGGTCATTTTAAAAGTAGCCAGCATGAGGTGGCTGGTGGGGGCCGGATTTAATTGCATAGTTCGACGGAGGATAATAAATTATTGCTTTCCGCAGCAGTGACTTCAAACGTGTTGTTGGCCCTTTCTTCCAGCCTGCTCCACTCCAGTGGGTTTCCCTTCTTTGTCAAAAGAGGTGGATTTAAGTGTGATTGATTGAATAGCGACAGTCACATTTTTTGTTTGAGGGCTTATCCATGTGGACTGGAGTCAAAAGTTTTGTTTTTTGGCAAGGGGGAGGAGACTGAATGGTGTGCAGTGCCCACAAGCTGAGCTGGCTGAGGTAACGTACTTGTACCTGAATATTGTTTTTTTAAATCAGTGCTCTTGAAAGCAGAGATTGCAGTCAGCAGGGGGCACCCTTGACAAAGAAACAAGAGTTGCATGAAAATGTGCTGGAACGAGGGCTGCAGCATTTATGTTTCCCATTCGCACAGGGACAAGCTACAACTCTCAAAGCACTAATGGAGACCCACCTAAAGTAGGACCGACTCTTACTGAAATAGTTTGGAAAAGCAGCCATATTTTTCAGTCAAATATTGGAACATCTCAATGGCTGTGTTCAGTGTGTGGTTATGCTCCACCAGACATTACAGCAGTCATACTTATGAAAATTACATTTTAATATCCTGTGGTCATTTTCCACGTTGTACACATAATTTTTATTCTAAACTGCTAAGTCCTGTTTATTTTTTTGCTACTTTTCTCTCTTTCCTCCTAGAAGTGATGCTAAACATTGGTCAAACTCCAGTACTTCTGGTGTGACGGTGACTGCCAGCAGTCTGTTTGACAGTTTCTGGCCAAACCCAATCCTGTCCTCCAAAAATATCGATCCACACACACTCTTCCAGCAGGGGTCACTGGGTAGCAATCAAGAGAAGGAAGTATGGCTAATTTTCCATTCTCTAAAGCTGAGGCCATTTATAGTGCCTCCACTGTTTCATTGCCTGGGGATCAACTAACTCAGCAGTTCCGGGTATCAAACTTGGGATCTTCCTGGTCTGCGAGGCTCAGATTAACCAGCTGAGCAATCAGGGAAGTTCCGCGGCTTTTGTCCACCTTAGTGATGTCCTGCCCAATGTGCCACAGCCCTTCATTGCTCGATGATCACTTGCACCGACCGATATAATGAGGCGGATATTCCTCTTTGCTACAATGGCAGCAGGACACTGGGAGGCCACGCATGGACCCCTTACCCCAGCCAATATCCACGGGGTCAGGCTCATTAACATACCAAGAGCGGGTGCCCAGGACCATTTACGCCAATGCTGAGTAACCCGCTCCAGTCAGGGGAAGGGAGGGAGCATGATGCGGCATTTTACTGCAGCGTATGGTGCAGGGTAAAGATCCGAAATATTTTTTTTTGCATTTTGAATTAGCCGCTTGGACAACCTGCAGTTGATTGCTCTCAGTCAGCCGTGTCTCAGTGGTAGCACTTTCGCCTCTGAGTCAGAAGGTTCTGAGTTTAAGTCCCATTCCAGGGAATTGAGCACAAAATCTAGACTGACACTCCAGTGCAGTACTGAGGAATGCTGCACTGTCGGAGATGCCAATTGTCGGATAAGACGTTAAACCGAGGCCCTGTGTGCCCTCTCAGGTGGACCTAAAAGATCCCATGGCACAATTCGAAGAAGAGCAGGGAAGTTCTGGCCTGGCCAACATTTACACCACGACCAACATCACTAAAACAGATTATTTGGTCATTATCTCATTGCTGTTTGTGAGATCTTGCTGTGTACAAATTGGCTGCTGCGTTTCCTAAATTATAACAGCGATTAGATGTCAAAAGTACTTCATTTGCTATAAAATGCATTGGGACATCCTGAGGTTGATAATTGCGTCTTTTTTTCTTCTCTGCACCAGACAAAGCAGCCCTTTAAAGTTCAAACCATCATCCATGGCTTATGGCAACACAGGATTACAGATTGTACCCAGTGTTGCAAAAGTGCATGATGTAATCCCCTCATTTGCATCTTATTGTAATACACCTGGCCATATTCTGGTAGAAGCATTTTACTCCTGACAACACTTCTGCTGGAAAAGTGGCTTCGGGTGGCACAGCCTGATTTTCATCCCCTGCCCACCCAGCTTAAGCCAATTTGCCAATCTGGCCTCAGCATGTTTTCTCATGTAGCAAAACATCCTGAGGCACTTCACGGGAGTGGGAGTAGGGGGGGGGGGCAGTCGCCAGGGGCAGACACTGACCGGGAGTCAGCCTTGAGTTTTGGGGAGCTGTGTTCAAAGAGAAAAGTTTCAAGGAGGTTTTTGAAGTTGGAAAGAGATGGGGGAAAGCAGAGGGACTCGGAAAAGGAATTCCAGACTACTGGGTTGTGATGGCTGAAGACCCTGCGGACCCGGGATGGGAGAGGGAAGACACAATCGGCCCTAATTGAAAGAGAGGAGGGTTTGAGAGTGCAGAGTTATTTATAAGAGAGAATGTAGCTATGTTGTACTCAGTGTATTTCCCATAATTTATATTATATTGTGTAATAAAAAGGTGACGTTACACACTTTTGGCTGTATTCCTGCCGTGCAGGTCATAATCTCACAGACCTTCAGAAATGTTCATCCAGTATCCCAAAATTGGAAAACCATCAATCTGCAGTAGCAGAATTATAAATATATGCATATAATTATATATAAATATAACTCCAAGGAACTAGAGCTCAACAAAAAAATGATCATAACATGTCAGTCTTCAACTTGACCCACATCCCTTTCTCCTCAGTTTTCTCCTCGAGGTGCTGATTTTTGTTGGTGTATGGTTCCACAGCTCCAACACCTCGCCCAAGGGGCCATTCTTCATGTGTGAACCTAGATTGGGGAATGCCAACAAACTATTTTGCCATGGAGGTTGTCACGGTCACAGCTGATCCCGGCTTCATCCAACATCCAAACGGAAGCACAATCCAGCAGGGATCGGTAGATGGCAATCAGGAGCAAGGAACTCTGGCTGAACCTTTTCTGCCCTGGTGCCAGGGGCCACTGAGTACAATGGTGAGCATCCCACCTGCAGCCCTAGCTGAGACCAAATTTGACCCAGTCAGAGCTGTACTCCCCCAATTTTCCTGGAATAACTGTTTCAAATTCTCAGAACTCAGCCATCCCACGTTGACTTTGAGCGATTCAGGTTAGAATTGACACCACTCAAGGCAGTCTGCCTCCAAGAACAATCTATTCCACATGTGGCGTTCTATGTGAAGTTCACACACTCAGTAGACGTATCGCGGTAATGGTGCAAGGCGCCATTCCTGGTGGGAATCCTCACTAGCAGCAAACGCAGGTCAGAAAATTGGGGCTACAACGTTGAAGCCCAATCTCCATTACCATGCTCACGGCTAGCAAAGCTCCACTCTAAGAGGGCATCGAAAGATCACTCCCATTGCTGTCGGCACTGTATTATTTCCTTGTTTGCAAGCAAGAAATTGATTGTTTTAGGTGTTCTAAAACACCATAGAAAGAAATACGTCTGCCCTATTATACTAGGGACCTAAGGCTATCAAACTGAATGTTAACATTGGATAGCCATGTGGTGAAGGATAGAACTGGAGCCTGGTATTTAGTTGCTTCCAACCTTTATTCACAGAGATTCCCCTTAACACACACACCACACCCTAGCTAAGCTCTCATATAAAAAGGATACAAGAGAGTCCCCAATTGATACCCACCACCTGAATACAATGATATAAATCATACAATTAACACTGAGGTAGCTTGTACTTCATTATACAATGCTGAACAGATGCTGGATGAGATTGTACCCCATTTTCCCGATCTCCATGAACTCTGGTTTCGACAGATTCTGCGTGAAAGTGACAACTCTGAATTGGGAGCCTCTCTGTACAGCAGATCCGTACTTGGACTTCACGTGTCAAAACCGGGTGGTACAGACCGAACTGAACCAAGCCGAGAGATATATCAAAGGGCAATGGGCTCGGTGTTTGGGGAACTTCTGACAGGGCACATCGTCCTAAACTCAGCTCAGCACCAACATTTCTGAATCACTCCCTGAGCTCAGTCTCAATAAAGGAGAGTTTTCATAGAATGATAGAAATTATAGAAATTACAGCACAGGAGGAGGCCATTCGCACCCCCCCTCCCCCCGCCCCCGCTCCCTCCCAGTGCTGGTGCTCCCTCCAGTAATCCCATTCCCTCAGATCATTTTATATTCTTCCTTTTCAAATACTTACCACCATCCCTTTTAAATGATGTTATAGTCTCTGTCTCAATTGTTACCTGTGGTGAAGCATCCCATGGTCCCATAGCCCTCAGTTCAAAAACCTTTCTTCTCCCTTCCCCCTAGGTTCATAAAAGTTTGAATCCTCGGTCCCCTAGGTGCCCATTTGCCCACCAGTGGAAACAATCTTTCTCTGTTTACCCACAGTAAAGTCCCCAGGTTTCACTCACCCCTTTACCGGCCATTCCTCTCTCACCACTTTGCTGCTACTGCTGCTCCCGGCTCTGCAGGTAATGTCTCCCTCTCTCCCCCATCCCCCAACCCCCACACCATTGTCTGCTGACTCCCATTCCCTGACCTCCAGCCCCTCATCCTCAATCCCCATTCTCCAACCCCATTCCCATCTCCCTCTCTCCCCCAAACCACCTTCTCCCACCCCATTCCCTTGTCTCCCGACCCTCATTCCCCAGTCTCCCTCTCTTCCCCCATGTCCTAACCTCCACCCTTTGTCCCCAATCCATCTCCCTC
Source organism: Heptranchias perlo (assembly GCF_035084215.1). Lineage (NCBI taxonomy): Eukaryota > Metazoa > Chordata > Chondrichthyes > Hexanchiformes > Hexanchidae > Heptranchias > Heptranchias perlo. The sequence continues at coordinate 47,418,273 of NC_090342.1, forward strand.
TCTCCCCCGAGCTCCCATCTCCCGACCCCCATTCCCCAGTCTCCCTCTCTCCCCAATCACCCAACCTCCAGTCCCTGGTTTCCCGACCCCCATTCCCCGACTCCCATTCCCTCTCTGTCCCCATTCCCCAGCCTCCCTCTCTCTCCCATTCCCCAATCTCCCTTTCACCCCCAATTCCCCTGTCTCCCTCTCCTCAGAGCCCAAAACCACTGCTTCCTAGCCCTGTACCTCTCTACCCCCACCGGATAGCCCTGTTTCCACTCATGCCTAAGCGGGGGCCGACTCTCTGCAACTCAAGGGGAAAGGGTGACGTCACGGAGCCGGAACCTTCTCTGAACAGTAGCCGGTGACTTCACAGAGCGGGGGTGGGGAGTTTGGACACTACTGCGGCAGGAAATTTAAAGCAGCAGCACCTGGGAGATCCATGCCCCATACCTGGGAAACTCCTGGGCAACTCCTGCAGGGAGGGTTGGCAACCCTAATTGGTAATCAAAATGAACACTTGATAATCTTCCTAATGTAGTGCATGAATCAATCATTCAAATAATTACTATATCCAGCAGGCTTTCTGAGGAGAAAAACATTTATCTTGTCAAAATATTTTGTCTGAGGATCCCTAAGGCATAACTTAATAAGATTCCCCTTTTGCCAATTGAAATGTTTACACAGGGTTTTACAAGGAAACCATGAAGAGCCAAGTTCATTGTTTGCACACAAATTGCAGTCATTTCATTAAGAACCTGTATATTATTGGCAACTGTAAAACTGTAAAAATTGTGCCTCAATTCAGGTCTACCCAAGGAATGTAAATATGAGCAATGTTCACATCTTGTTCATATTTTTTTTTAGCAGAGCTTATTTCAAGCCATCTAATATTGCGTCCTGACCAAACAGGCCAACAAAACTGGCTTGATAAGGCAAAAGGGATGGGGCAACATTCCTCATTCAAATCCAAACCACTTAACTTCTAAAATCCACATCCCCACCCCAGCTCAAAGAAACATTGGAAAAGCCTGGCACTGTTCCAAGTTTCTATTTTGCAACCTTTTTAAAAAAAGGTTTTCCACGCACAACTAAAGAAAAGACTGATATCTGGCTCTATTCTACAAAGGTTAGGAAGAATCTGAGTTGTTTCTACCAACTGATAGTTGAGGTAACAATTATTCTGCTACTTTATCCCAAATGCTGAGTTATCACTCCATGAGCTTCCCCCTTGCCTTCTGTTAACAGCAAACTGCCAGGAGTTTGGAAGAATGAAGTCCAATGGAGACAGGGCTATAATTCTCCAATAATGGGACAGATTTCTGGGTAGTTGCTGTATTCACCAGAATTAAATCCGCAATCACCAGTGACTACAAAACGGATGAACAAACTCCAAATCCAACGGAATGAAGAGGAAGCTCACTCTTTCAGTACTCCCCATCCTGCCCACACCCTCAACTTTTTCCCCACATCTGCTGATGGTACTGGTTCCTGCTGGGGTACACTCATTGGGCACCTGGAGCCCTACAGTACTGAATGGCTCAGTACCACAACACTTGTCAAACTTATAATTGTTTAAAAGTATGCTGCAGTCTTGGGTAAACTGTTGAAATATGTGGGATAATTCACTGCGGTTAGAAAATGGGAACGCTCCCCACAGATCATGTATGGATACCCATTTCTACCAAACTACACAAGTATTGGTTGAGCAGATCAAAGTTTTAGCAAATTATCCCTTTCCTTTCCCAGAATTGTTAAACATTTTTTTTCTTTGGTAAATATCACTAATATTGTAAGATATATATATACAATAATAGGAAGGTAGCAAACATACTGATGGTGTAGAGAGTGAATAATACATACCCATCAAGGTGGTCTAGATTCAGCAAGAGGGGCATGACCATTCTATCCCCATGCATTGTGGATTGGATAAAGTCTTCACGTATTCATAAAGGTTTGAATACAACAGACCCCTTATTCTCAGGAACCTCTATAGCAAATTATAGATTAATCCAAGTTTCATGAGCAGAGGCTAATGTCATAAAACGATGGATAGTGTCAGCAGTGGCTCAAATAAAGGTATCGGGGGGGATTTTAATCCCCCAGGATGGGAGGGAGAGGAGTGGGAGGTGGGGTAAAAATTCCAAAATGGGAAACCTGACCCCAACCCGCCTCCAGTGCATCCATTTTCAACAGAGGTGGGTTGGAGGGGGGGAGGGAGGGGGGGTTGGCGAGCGACTAACCTGCTCTCCAGAGGCAGGTCCCTAATTTACATATTTTAATGAGGCTACGTGTCTCAGATTTTACCTGTGTTTTAAATTTAACGGCTGCGGGCCTGGTTTCCCAAAGGCTTGGGAAACTCGACAGCTGAAGGGAGGCGAGAACGGCCAGATTGAGCTTGCGGGCCAGGAGGAGCAGGAGTGCTTCCCTCTGTTCGCCCAACCTAACCTGTTTCCCAGTCCACCCTGTCGAACCCCCGCGATCGAACCCCCCCTCGCGATCGGAGCCCCCCTCAATCTCTCTGGCCCCTCCCCACCGAACTCTCTGGCCCCCTCCCAATCTCTCCCGGCCCCCTCCCAATCTCTCCATGGCCCCCTCCCAATCTCTCCGGCCCACGATCTCTGCACAGCCCCTGCCGATCTCTCCAGCCCCTCCCGATCTCTTCGGCTCCCCCCCCCCCCCCCCCTCTGACCTATCCACGGCCCCGCCCCCGATGTCCCCCCAACCAACGATCTCTCCCTCCCTCCTCTCCACTCTCTGGCTGCGACCTGATACCCCAGGCCTTCCCGCCCGACAGCCAGCCATCCTCTCAATCTGGCTGACTGCGGAGTCAGGTCCTGCCGTTAGATTTGGTAGGAGCTCCGGGAAACCCGTATTTCCGTGTTTCCCAGCCTCTACACATCCCCCCCGCTCCCTCCCCATAAATATCAGGGCCATCATCTTGCCTCAAGCATTAAATATATAGAGAAATAATGAATAAAAACTGCCTGGGCTTACACTCAAAGAATGCACTATGGCAAGATCGCCGGCTGGGGAACCATAAGCTAGAAAAAACTCAAAAGATGGGGATATTGAAGGCGCTTAGGTCGTAATGTAGGCCATCCAAAATTATGGAGAAAAATGAGTGCTTTTCTTCCTGTCACATCACATTTATTTTCACTGACAATCACCGTATTCTGGAATAAAATGTAATATCTCTGTGTGTATCGCATTGTAAAAATGAAACAAAATTTTTAATTTTAATAATTTTGCAATCTACTTCACCATTTTCAAAAATAAAGTATTTCGTGTCAACAGTGCATTATTTGGCTAGCCTATTGTTTGCCCCGTGATACCAGCCCAGGATTATTAAGACACCAATATATATTTATTATATATTTCTTTTAAAATTTTCAACATCCTCTGGATAGACTGAAGCAATAATCCTACGACAAAGCCGAGGTCAGGGACACTGATCTACAATGACTGAATAAGTCAACTTTTATTTTCATTATATTGGTTCCAGGAATTTTTCCTTTGTGTTTTAGGTGTCATGTTTGGCATTTCTCCTTCTTTTTCCCGGAAAACCAATGGCCACGATTCCACTTGAAGTTGGTCGTGTCTGCTAGTTTCTGCTGTGCAACTTGACAGGAGTTGCACAGCAAACAGCTCTCCATGCTGTCTGCTCCTTTCTTTCTGTAAGTCAGGAACTTGATCCAAGTTCCACACATCACTTTACTAATTAATGATGGGCAGGTAATATGAGGGGCCATAATAAACCAATTCTGCAACACTCAGAACTGGGGAGTGTATGATGCAGCAAGTTGGAATATTAATATGGATCACTCCACGGAATATTCAGGATCACTCCACGGAATTTGTTTGGATTTGTTCAGCTCCATGCCTTCTCTGTTAGTCCAAGCACTCAGGCACGCCAGCAAATTTTTCATTGTCTTGCTTTAGAAGGCAAGGGGGGGGGGCGCAAGAGAATGGTACGTGGAATGCAGTAAGTGTGGCATGTGGTCTGAGGAGGACACAAAGCAAACAGGATGAGATGAGAGCTTCAGCTGGTAGAAAGATTCAGCATCGAATCTGCTGCTCACTGAACTCAATTGGGGCAGTGATCAGGGTCCTACATCTGACCTCAGTGCTGCTGGCTCAGGGAGAAGAAGTAAAAATCAGCCAAGGTTGCAACTCCTGCTATCCAGGCTGATATCATGTTGCGTCAGCCATGGCTCAGTGGTAGCACTCTCACCTCTGAGTCAGAATGTTGTGGATTCCAGTGACTTGAGCACAAAATCTAGGGGCTGACTCTTCAATACAGTACTCAAGGAGCGCTGTGTTATAAACTGGATAGCCTGGTGGTGAAGGACAGAATACCAGAGCCTGATCTTCAGTTGCTTCCAAGCCTTTATTCACAGAGCTCCACATTACACACACCACACTCTAGATAAGCTCTAATATATGGATACAAGAGAGCTCCAATTGATACACACTACCTGAATTCAATTAACACTAATTGATATAAATCACATGATACAATTAACACGCTGTACCGTCTTTCGGGTGAGATGTTAAACCAAGGCCTTGTCTGTCCTCTCAGGAGAACGTAAAAGATCCCATTACACTATTTTGAAGAAAAGCAGGGGAGTTCTCCCTTGTGTCCTGGCCAATATTTATCCCTCAGCAAACATCACTAGAAACAGATTATCTGGTCCTGATCACATTGCTGCTTGTGGGGTCTCGCTGTGCGCAAAATTGGCTGCCATCTTTGGGACATCTTGAGGTTGTGAAAAGCACCATATAAATGCAAGCTCTTTCTTAAGTTAGAGCTCTTGCCATCAATTTCCTGGGTCTCAGGTTCCGGTTGGTGCCCGTGATTGGAACAGCCATCAGTGGCAAATATAAATGATTTGTCGCCACCATTTTGGGTTTGGTTGTGGGCGTGCTGATGAAAGGACGCTGTTGGCCTTAAAGAGATGAGGCACCAGTGCACCCGCAACCGGACGTAACACACTGACGGCAAATCATTTAGATTCACCACTGGAAGCTGTTTCCGTAAAGGGCAACAGGCAAGATCTGAATTTCCAGGAAGGTTTCATAGGCTTTGAGTGCAAGAACTATGAGGTCCTTTTACACTACCAGGTTGCCACTGCCAGTGTGCTTACTATTGGAGCCAACCGCATCTTATAAAGAAGGCAAGACAGGACTGATGTGGGTAATGGTAAAGGAAGCATCACAATGGCATTAGGGGGTGGTTTTCTAAAGCTGGGATTAAGGCCTGTTCTGGGGACATTTTTATATTGTCTCTATTTTAGTCCATGATCTAGCTTTAAATTACTAAATCGGGCTCCTTTGTCCCTTAGACACTTAGAACCATTATTTTGTGGGTCTACAAGTCTGCTGGAAAAATAAGAGAGCCAGGTTTAGCAGCATAAATGCTGGGAGCTAGGTCACAGATGCCAACCCCAACAATTCAAACTAAAGCATCATTAGTATAAAAGTATCTTTGGAGCAGTGCAGAGGGAGGTTTTACTCTGCATTCTATACCTGACGTGGGAGTGTTGCTTGTTGCTGCTACTGGGTTCAAGTGGAATAGGGTTCCATTCCCCACCACAGACATCTCTCAACTGAATAGATATAATCCATCCAAAAAAAAACCCAACATATAATAAGATTGGAGCATGACCTTTAAAATACCTTGACACTTCCTAACAGAATTCTACGGACTCAGCAGACAGGTATGGCTGCAGACAGTGAAAGATAACTGTAAGTGCTGGCTCAGGAACTGATGCATTCCTTACATTCCAGGCTGGATCAGATCATCATACATGGAGACCAAAGATGCTCCAGTAGTTTAACCTTTGGCCATCCTCAGATGTTCTCACTCAGCAAGGCGGGGGGTAGCAGTGTCATCTCTCTCCACCAGCCCCCCCTCCCCCCTCCTCATTCTCCACTTCAGTATAGCACTTGTCGGTTAGTTATTGCTGACAGGCAGCCTCAAACATGTTTGGTCAGGTACATTCCAATCTCTTTATTTAAGCCTCATTTACACACAACGTTTTGCTGCAGAGAGGATGCAAGGCAGCTTTCACTCCACAGTAAAGTGTTCCATGTAAACATCAGTGAATAGACCACATCTTCAGATATCCTGCTGGAGGGTCAGGACCTCCTGCTGTTCCACCCAATACAAACGTACAATGCTGATTGGGTTATATTGCAGTCTATAATAGTCCATTTCTTTTTTGTCTCGTTCCTTTCCTGAAGGTGTTGACTCGTACTGGCATATAGCAGATGTCATTTAATACAGACAAATGCAAAAAAAAAGGAAGGGAAATGAACAACACACATACGCCACGAACGAATAGATTGTGTTGAAATGGCTAGGGATGACGTTGAAAAAGACCTGGGCGTTTCAGTAGACTCGACACTTACCATGTCCAACCCATGCAGAGCAGCAATCAACAAAGCCGATACAATGTTGAACTACGTATAGCCAAAAGAGTAGAATACGAGCCAGAGGATGGTCAAATTGTACAATGATCTGGTCAGATCACAGCCTGATTACTGTATCCAGCTCTGATCACCGAGACACATTCAAGCACTGGAGGCAGTGCAACAAGCCACAAGGATGATGCCCGGTCTTAGTAGTCTCAGTTATGATGAAAGGCTAGAGAAACTTGGGATCTTCAGGCTTGAAAGGAGACATCAAAAAAGTGATCTTCTGCATGTATACATGATCAGAAACAAAATGGAAAAGGCACACCCTGGCGTTGGTCCAACTGCTAAATTCGGGGTGCCCCTTTTTTTATGCCGCCCGGGCAGACGCCTGAAACAGGCATTAGACCCCTTAAATATCTAAATACTTGTTAAAGGACCCCTTTTCAAAATTCATGGGCAATGAGCGGGGCAGGCGTTGGGCCTGCCTCGTTCAGGATTCTTCAGCGGCATCCGCAGCCGCCAACGGCAGGTGAATTTTAATACTTTTTTTTTTCAAAAAGCCCATCCTGTGGAGCGAGGAGGAGCACTCCCATCCCACTCCAATCGGCAAGGCAGGCAGCCCAACATTGATGTCTTTGCTCAGGCGAGCTGCCAGTGGAGACACGATCAGTGCCATCAGCTTGGCTGAGTATGCCGATGAGGCCCGAGGACCAATTTCCATCGATCCTTGGGCCTCTTGTTTCAGGCCCGAGTCTGGGGCCTAGACCAAAATCCACCCCGAGTGATCAATACATGGAATGGGCTCCATGGATAGAGTAGTAGAGAACATAAGAACATAAGAAATAGGAGCAGGAGTAGGCCATCCGGCCCCTCGAGCCTGCTCCACCATTCAACAAGATCATGGCTGATCTTCTACCTCAACGCCATTTTCCTGCACTATCCCCATATCCCTTGATGCTTTTAATATCTAGAAATCTATCAATCTCTGTTTTGAATGTACTCAATGACTGAGCCTTCACAGCCCTCAGGGGTAGAGAATTCCAAAGATTCACCACCCTCTGAGTGAAGAAATTTCTCCTCATCTCAGTACTAAATAGCCTACCCTTTATTCTGAGACTGTGACCCCTGGTTCTAGATTCCCCAGCCAGGGGAAACATCCTCCTTGCATCTACCCTGTCGAGCCCTGTAAGAACTTTGTATGTTTTAATGAGACCACCTCTCATTCTTCTAAACTCTAGAGAATACAGGCCTAGTCTACTCAATCTGTCCTCATACGACAATCCCGCCGTCCCAGGAATCAGTCTAGTGAACCTTCGTTGCACTCCCTCCATGGCAAGTATATCCTTTTTTAGGAAAGGAGACCAAAATTGTACACAATACTCCAGGTGCGGTCTCACCAAGGCTCTATATAATTGCAGGAAGACATCTTTACTCTTGTACTCAAATCCTCTTGTGATAAAGGTCAACATACCATTTGGCTTCCTAATTGCTTGCTGCACCTGTATGTTTGCTTTCAGTGACTCAAGTACAAGGACCCCCAGGTCCCTTTGAACATCAACATTTCCCAATCTATCACCATTTAAATAATACTCTGTATTCTTGTTTTTCCTATCAAAATGGATAACTTCACATTTTTCCACATTATATTCCATCTGCCATGTTCTTGCCCATTCACTTAGCTTGTCTATATCCCCTTGAAGCCTCTTTGCATCCTCTTCACAACTCACATTCCCACCTAGTTTTGTGTCATCAGCAAACTTGGAAATATTACATTTGGTCCCCTCCTCCAAATCATTGATATAGATTGTGAATAGCTGGGGCCCAAGCACTGATCCCTGAAGTACCCCACTAGTCACAGTCTGCTGACCTGAAAAAGACCTGTTTATTCCTATTCTGTTTTCTGTCTGTAAACCAATCCTCAATCCATGCCAGTATATTATCCCCAATTCTATGTGCTCCAACTTTGTTCACCAACCTCCTTTGTGGGACTTTATCGAAAGCCTTCTGAAAATCCAAATACACACATCCACTGGTTCCCCCTTATCTATTCTACTAGTTACATCCTCAAAGAACTCCAATGGGGTTGTCAAAATGATTTCCCTTTCATAAATCTATGTTGACTCTGCCAAATCCTATTATTATTTTCTAAGCGTCCTGTTATCACATTCTTTATAATAGATTCTAGCATTTTCCCTACTACTGATGTCAGGCTAACAGGTCTGCAGTTCCCTGTTTTGTCTCTCCCTCTTTTCTTAAATAGTGGGATTACATTTGCCACCTTCTAATCTGCAGGAACCGTTCCAGAATCTGTAGAATTTTAGAAGACAGCCAATGTATCCACTATCTCAATAGCCACCTCTTTCAAAACCCTGGGATGTGGATCATCAGGTCCTTGGGATTTATCAACTTTCAGTCCCATTAATTTCTCTAGTACTATTTTTTTTTACGAATACCAGTTTTCTTCAGTTCCTCATTCTCACCAGATCCTTGCTTCTCTAATATTTCGGGGAGGTTTTTTGTGTTTTCTTCCATGAAGACAAACACAAAGTATTTGTTTAATTTCTCTGCCACTTCCTTATTCCCCATTATAAATTCTCCCGTCTCTGTATGGGACCCACATTTGCCTTCGCCAATCTTTTCCTTTTTACATACCTATAGAAGCTTTTACAGTCTGTTTTTATGTTTCTCGCTAGTTTACTCTCATATTCTATTTTCCCTTTCTTTATCAATTTCTTGGTCCTCTTTTGCTGAATTCTAAAATGCTCCCAATCCTCAGGCTTATTGCTTTTTCTGGCAACTTTATATGCCTCTTTCTTTGATTTAACACTATCTTTAATTTCTCTTGTTAGCCACGGTTGGACCACTTTTCCTGTTGGGTTTTTGTGCCTGAAAGGAATATATATTTGTTGCAAATTATGTATTAATTCTTTAAATGGTAGCCATTGCTGTCTACCGTGATACCTTTTAATGTAGTTCCCCAATCAATCATAGCCAACTTGCGCCTCCTACCTTCATAGTTTCCTTTGTTTAGATTTAAGACCCTTGTTTCGGATTGAACTATATCACTTTCTAATTCTAGGGAATGTGGCCGGCCAAGTGGAAGAAGCGCTAGTCGGTGAGCACTTTGGTGACAGTGACCATAATTCAGTGAGATTTAAGGTGGTCATGGAAAAGGACAGGGAGGGGCCGGAAATAAAGGTTCTAAATTGGGGGAAGGCCGATTTTAATAGGATAAGGCAGGATCTGGCCAAAATGGACTGGGATCAGCTGCTTGTAGGAAAATCCGCATCGGAGCAATGGGAGTCTTTCAGAAGGGAGATTGAGACCATACAATGGCAACATGTTCCCGTAAAGGTCAAGGGTGGTTCCAAGAACTCCAGGGAACCTTGGATGTCAGGGGATATACGAGAATGGATTAGGAAAAAAAGGAGGGCTTTTGGCAGATACAAAAGGCTAAGGACGGAGGAAGCCCTAGAGGAGTACAAAAAGTGCAGGGGGATACTTAAAAAGGAAATTAGGAGATCAAGGAGGGGCCATGAAAAAACACTGGCGAGCAAAATAAAGGAAAATCCTAAGATGTTTTATAAGTATATTAAGGGTAAGAGGATGACTAGGGAAAAAATAGGGCCCATTAGGGACAAAAATGGCAATCTGTGTGTGGAGCCGGCAGATGTAGGAGGGGTTCTAAATGAATTTTTTGCATCTGTTTTCACTATGGAGAAGGACGACGTAGACATAGAAATACGACAGGGGGACTGTGATATACTCGAACATATTAACATCGAGCGGGAGGAGGTATTGGCGGTTTTAGCAGGCCTAAAAATGGATAAATCCCCAGGCCCGGACGAAATGTATCCCAGGCTACTGTGTGAGGCAAAGGAGGAGATTGCGGGGGCTCTAACACATATATTCAGAACCTCTCTGGCCACAGGGGATGTGCCAGAGGACTGGAGAACCGCTAATGTAGTACCATTATTCAAGAAGGGGAGTAGGGAAAAACCGGGGAACTACAGGCCAGTGAGCCTAACATCAGTGGTAGGAAAATTATTGGAAAAAATTCTGAAGGACAAAATTAGTCTCCACTTGGAGAAGCAAAGATTAATCAGGGATAGTCAACATGGCTTTGTCAAGGTAAGATCATGTCTGACTAATTTGATTGAATTTTTTGAGGGGGTGACGAGGCGTGTGGATGAGGGTAACGCAGTGGATGTGGTATACATGGATTTCAGTAAGGCCTTCGATAAAGTCCCGCACAAGAGACTGGTCAAGAAGGTACGAGCCCATGGAGTCCAGGGTGCCTTGGCACTTTGGATACAAAATTGGCTTAGTGGCAGAAGGCAGAGGGTGATGGTCGAAGGTTGTTTTTGTGACTGGAAGCCTGTGGCCAGTGGGGTACCACAGGGATCTGTGCTGGGGCCCTTGCTGTTTGTGGTCTACATTAACGATTTGGATATGAATGTGAAAGGTATGATCAGTAAGTTCGCTGATGATACAAAAATTGGTAGGGTGGTAAATAGCGAGGAGGATCGCCTCAGTCTGCAGGACGATATAGATGGGTTGGTCAGATGGGCGGAACAGTGGCAAATGGAATTTAACCCGGAAAAGTGCGAGGTGATGCACTTTGGAGGGACTAACAAGGCAAGGGAATACACAATGAATGGGAAGACCCTAGGCAAGACAGAGGGTCAGAGGGATCTTGGTGTGCAAGTTCACAGATCCCTGAAGGCGGCGGAACAGGTAGATAAGGTGGTAAAGAAGGCATATGGGATACTTGCCTTTATTAGCCGAGGCATAGAATATAAGAGCAAGGAGGTTATGATGGAGCTGTATAAAACACTGGTTAGGCCACAGCTGGAGTACTGTGTGCAGTTCTGGTCGCCGCACTACAGGAAGGATGTGATCGCTTTGGAGAGGGTGCAGAGGAGATTCACCAGGATGTTACCAGGGCTGGAGCACTTCAGCTATGAAGAGAGACTGGGAAGATTGGGTTTGTTTTCCTTGGAGCAGAGGAGGCTGAGGGGGGACATGATTGAGGTGTACAAAATTATGAGGGGCATAGATAGGATGGATACTAAGGAGCTTTTTCCCTTCGTTGAGGGTTCTATAACAAGGGGGCATAGATTCAAGGTAAAAGGCGGGAGGTTTAGAGGGGATTTGAGAAAGAACTTTTTCACCCAGAGGGTGGTTGGAGTCTGGAACTCACTGCCTGAGAGGGTTGTGGAGGCAGGAACCCTCACAACATTCAAGAAGCATTTGGATGAGCACTTGAAATGCCATAGCATACAAGGCTACGGACCAAATGCTGGAATATGGGATTAGATTAGACTGGGCTTGATGGCCGGCGCGGACACGATGGGCCGAAGGGCCTCTATCCGTGCTGTATAACTCTATGACTCTATGACTTTCAAACTTAGTGAAGAATTCTATCATATTATGGTCACTCTTCCCTTAAGGCTCCGTTACAACAAGATTATTAATTAACCCTTTCTCATTGCATAATATTAGATCTAAAATAGCCTGTTCCTAATTGGTTCCTCAACATACCGATCTAGAAAATCATCTCATATACATTCCAAGAATTCATCCTCCACAGTATTAGTGCTAATTTGGTTTGCCCAATCTATAAATAGATTAAAGTCCCCCATGATTACCGTATGACCCTTGTTACATGCACTTCTAATTTCCTGCTTTATACTATGCACTACATGACCACTACTGTTTGGTGACCTATAAACAACTCCCACCAACGTTTTCTGCCCATTGCTGTTTCTTAGCTCCACCCAAACTGATTCTACATCTTGATCTCCTGAGCCAAGATCCTTTCTCACTATTGTACTGATCTCATCCTTTATTAACAGCGCTACCCCACCTCCTTTTCCTTTTTACCTGTCCTTCCTAAATGTTGAATATCGTTGAATATTCAGTTCCCAGCCTTGGTCACTCTGCAGCCACGTCTCTGTAATGGCTATTAGATCATACTCATTTACTTCTATTTGTGCCGACAATTCATCTACCTTGTTGCAAATGCTGCATGCATTCAGATAAAGTGCCTTTAATTTTGCCTTTTTAACATTTTTTCCTATTTTGACCTTATTTGCCGCTGGCCTTTGTTTCCACTGCCTTCCAATTTCACTTACCACTTTTCTGCCTTCCACTTCCAGCTTTGTTACTCTCCCTTCTGAATCTCCTCTCAGGTTCTCATCCCCCTGGCAGGTTAGTCCCCAACAGCACTAGCAAACCTCCCCGCAAGGATATTGGTCCAAGCCCTGTTGAGGTGCAACCCGTCCGGCTTGTACAGGTCCCACCTCCCCCAGAACCGATCCCAATGCCCCAGGAATCTAAAGCCCTCCCTCCTGCACCATCTCTCCAGCCACGCATTCATCTGTTCTATCCTCCTATTTCTATACTCACTAGACCGTGGCACTGGGAGTAATCTGGAGATTACTACCCTAGAGGTCCTCCTTGTTAATCTCTTTCCTAACTCCTTAAACTCTGCCTGCAGGACCTCATCCCTCTTTCTGCCTATGTCGTTGGTACCGATATGGACCACGACCTCTGGCTGTTGACCCTCTCCCCCCCCCAGAATGTTCTGCAGCTGCTCAGTGACATCCATGACCATGCGCGTGGCACCAGGGAGGCAACGTACCATCCTGGAATCATATTTGTGGCCGCAGAAACGCCTGTCTGCTCCCCTAACTATGGAATCCCCTATCACTATTGCTCTCCTGACCTTTCTCCTTCCCGCTCCCCCCCCCTCCACTCCCCCCCCCCCGTACAGCTGAGCCACCCATAGTGCTGTGGACTTGGCTCTGGCTGCACTCCGCAGAGGAACCCTCTCCCCCACCAGTATTCAGAACTGAATACTGGTTGGGAGAGTGAGATGCACTCAGGGGACTCTTGTACTACCTGCCTGGTCCTTCTTGTCTGTCTGGCGGTCACCCAGTCCCTCTCTGCTTGCACTTTCTTAAGCTGCAGGGTGACCACCTCCCGAAACGTGCTATCCACTTAGCTCTCAATCTCGCGGATGCACTGTAGTGACGCCAGCTGCTGCTCAAGTTCCGAAATCCGGAGCTCGGGCTCCTCCAGCTGACGACACTTCCTGCACCTGTGGTTGTCCAGGACACTGGAAGCGTCCTGGAGTTCCCACATGGCACAGACTTTGCATGGAGGCGAAAATCCTGGAATCATTTAAGAACCAATTGAATACTGCAATGGGAGGACTTTAGGGTTATTCTAGATGGATGAATGGCCTTTCTCATCCGTAAGTATCTTGTGTGATGGTTCCAAAGATGCCAGGCAATCTCCGCTATCTTACTGACTCATATTTATATGTAGTTCCATGGGCACCAGGCATCCTCTTTTATCTCATGCAAGTGACTATCATTCATGTGTGAGCCTTGACACAGAGCAGTGGGTTAGTAGTTAGTGGGACCTGGGTTCTAATGCCAGCCCAGACTGATGGAATGAAAGCCTCTTCTGTCTGCTGGCTGTAAGGGTCTTGTATGAAATAAGTTTGGGCAGCCTCAATCCAGCTGCTAGTGAGCATGGGTCAAAAGCACAAGGCCTCCAATTTAACAATAATTGGCAATGTCATTCAGGTAGGCCTAAGGACGATTGAAGTGAGAAATGGAAAAATGGCAAACTAGTGCAATTGGCGGTTCTCTTCTGAGATTGAGGTTGAGACTGAGGCCCATTGTTAGGGTAGAGTAGAGGGACCTTTACTCTGCATCGAGCTGTGCTATTAGGGAGTGCTTGCTGCTTACTCTGGATGGCTGAAATTAGAAGTTTTCCATTTCCCAATACTAACATTCCTCATCTTGATGCATGCAGAACATCGAAGAGTGAATGTTGGCAGGGTGATGGACTTCAGGAGGCATCACAACTGAGCCATCGTTCACATTCTTGCACAGAGAGCAAGAGTGCTGGCTGACTAACCCAGGGAACCTCAGGCCAAATTGTAGCATCTCAATCGCAGCCTTGACTGAAATCAATGAACTCAACATGGACAGTTTGCAACTGATGGAGCCCCATCTTATCATATGATAACTATAATATTTCAATTTCAACAGAAAAAAATTATAGAGTGGCTCCGTGCTCACAATCGAAATGTGGAGATGCACATGAGTCGAGACCTTCATTCTCACCCCCCTAAAGATAATGGTTTCTTTGCCAATTTACTCCCATCCTGCCCTTCAAGTCAGTGACTTGGGCTGGTGTACAGTTCTAGTCTTTGCATCAGAGCCGAAACGGTGAAGGCCCTTTAATACTGGATCCAGTGAGGTGTTTATGCCTATGGTTCCTGATGTGCAGGTCTTGCATGGCTGCCTGCACCAGTAGAACTATACCTCAGCAAGAGTCTGCACCTTGGAGGGAAAGAAAGAGAATGTAATCCATATCAGTGGCTTCCTCCTGCATTGTTCACCATAAAACAGGAGGTGTAATGAGATGCCTGCCCATACAATACGGACAGCTGAGCAATGACAATGTATTTTGATCTGTGTCAGGTCAGCTTTTGTCCCCCGGTGCTATCAGCCAAACTCACGATATATCACCAATGAATACACGGGGCTTTCACAGTGCACAATGCAGGAGGAAGGCACTGATATGGATTCGATTCTATCCCATTGTTCCTTTTTAAAACACACACATTCTATGTTTGAAGTCATCCTGACCAATGCCTCCATCAGCTTCTGCACATCCTAGATCAAAATATTACTCAGAAACTCACACAAGAGTTACAAAACAAGTTTTGAGCCTGCTGGTTAATTAGTTACACATTTTTCAGCTGCTATTATGTATTCTTTTTGGAACATTTCATGCTTGTTGGGAGCTCAAAAGCTATGCACTTGTGGAGCACTAGTGATTATTAAACAGTTACTTCCTGTTGTTTTGGAATACTTCATTCATTTCTAACAAGGACCACAGGCTGACCAGCATCATTGGGTAGATAGATCCCCACTACAACCAGTCAGGTCAGATGTCAACTCAGTAAAATGCTCTCTCCAGACCTGGCAGTATTTGGCACTCGTCCGGAGCGAGCCTTACAACCGTGATTGACAAGACTTTAGCCAATGGAAACATGATTGGGAAGAATTTTTCTGTAATTGCAAGGCCTTGTAGATGAGCTCAGCCGACTGATCCCACTCATCACTCTAATTACTGTCTTAGCCTCACAATGTACGGCATCATAATCATACCTTCACTGTGGCTTTTGATTGCCTCAAGGACCTTTTGCTTTCACCTCACTGATCTTCTTTCCTTCACAGTTGCCATAACATGACTCTGCTTAGTAGATGAGCAGCAAGCAGGCTCTAACTTCAGTTTGTTTGTGATGCAGAGGCAAGAAAATCATTGGCTACGTCATCCACTGTGCAGTTCACTCGATCAACAGTCATACAGACCCAGTCAGCAATGTACGCCTTGTGGCTGAGCACATTGGCCATCAGCCACACTGCCTTGGCAGTTGACCTTTGGCTCAACCCATCATCTTGCCTAAGATAAAGAAGGTAACCAGCTGGTGGTCCAAAATTTCCCAGTAATATTGAGCAATGAAAGTAGAAAGCAAAGGATGTGCCAAGCTACACGCAGCTACATGACCAATTACTGTGTCGCTCTCAAACCTCATGTTAAAGCCACATAGTAGGTTAACCTTGCAAAAGAAGCACAGCATACCACTGATAGGAGAGGCTGCAACACTACTGAAGCTCCAGGCTTCACATATTCCATTTAGCAATAAGAAAGAACTTTTATTTATATAGCACTCTATCATGTTCTCGGAGCATTCCAAAGTGATTCTCAGGAAATGAATTATTTTTGAAGTGCAGTAATTTATGTAGGCAACCATGTCAGCCAATTTACATAGAATTACATAGAATGTACAGCACAGAAACAGGCCATTCGGCCCAACAGGTCCATGCCAGCGTTTATGCTCCACAAGAGCCTCCTCCCTCCCTACTTCATCTAACTCGATCAGCATATCCTTCTATTCCTGTTTATCTAGCTTCCCCTTAAATGCATCTATGCTAGTCATCTCATCTACTCCTTGTGGTAGCGAATTCCACATTTTAACCACTCTCTGGCTAAAGCAGTTTCTCCTGAATTCCCTATTGGATTTATTAGTGACTATCTTATATTTATGGTTCTTGATTCTGGTCTCCACCGTAAGAGGAAACACCTTTTCTATGTCTACCCTATCAAACCCTTTCATAATCTTAAAGACCTCTATCAGGTCACCCCTCAGTCTTCTCTTTTCTAGAGAAAAGAGCCCCAGCCTGCTCAATCTTTCCTGATAGGTATAACCTCTCAGTTCTGGTATCATCCTAGTAAATCTTTTTTGCACTTTCTCCAGTGCCTCTATATCCTTTTTATAATATGAAGACCAGAGGTGTTCACAGTACTCCAAGTGTGGTCTAACCAAGGATCTATACAAGTTTAACATAACTTCTCTGCTTTTCAATTCTATCCCTCTAGAAATGAACCCCAGTGCTTGGTTTGCTTTTTTTATGGCCTTATTAACCTGCATCGCTACTTTTGGTGATTTGTGTATCTGTATCGCCAGATCTCTCTGCCCCTCTACCCCACTTAGAATCTTATTATCCAAGCAGTATGTGGCCCCCTTATTCTTCCTCTGAAAATGTAATACCTCACACTTGTCTTTATTGAAATTCATTTGCCAATTTCATGCCCATTCTGCAAGTTTATTAAAAATCTTCCTGTATTTTGTCGCAGTCCTCTTCGGTATTAACTATACCCCCCAATTTGGTGTCATCCACAAATTTTAAAATTGTACTTCCGATTCCCAAGTCCAAATCCTTTAAGTAAATGGTGAGCAACAGTGGTCCCAGCACTGAACTTTGTGGAACACCACTTCCTACCTTTTGCCAGTCTGAATAACTACCTTTAACCCCTGCTCTCTGTTTTCTGTTTTGCAGCCAACTTGCTATCAATTCTGTTACTTGTTCCCTGACTCTACATGCTCTGACCTTAGTCATGAGTTTGCACACAGTAAAATCACATGAGTCATGGCGATAGCCTCAGTTGTTTGGTCTGAGCCATGTCCTGGCCGTTCAGCTTAACTCAGAGGGGAGCTTGTAATAACCCAATCGAAATCCTAAGAAATTGTATTTGAATAACACCTGCTAGATGAAGTGTTATAGAAGTGTTGCTTTCCTGCTGATAGCTTTCATCTGGGTGGTAATATTTTTATTGACTTGGTCTTGGCTATTCCTTGGGCACTCGTGGGTGTCTCTAATGACCCAGTCCTCGGCATCTGCTCCTTAATAACCACTTCTACTATAAGAATACACTTGTATAAAGCAGCTCCTTCCTGATGTACCCTGTCCTGTGGAAGATGGAATGTGGAAAATTGCTGACAAGATTAAGTAATTATGTACTACACTGACTAATAATATTCTGATGCCCTACTTCTATTTGGACACTCCCAGTTTATGTTGGGTTGAGTGAAATCAGTCATGATTGCCTCATTATTGTCAGTACATACACTTAGTTGTCATAGAAAATTTTACCTTCCCCTTTATCCTGCCCTGCGGGTCTGTGACAAAGTCTTATCATTAATCCTATCCTACGCATGTTTGTCAATTCAAGCCAGACCTTCATTTTGTGTCCTCCCCTGGGATATCAATTCAACTTCATTCACGTCCAAACAATCTTAAGCGTACAGAGCTACCCCTCCTTCTTTCCTTCCATTCCTCTCCTTTATGAATTGTGAATGTATCCCCTAATATTGAATTGACTCATGTCCTCTGGGGTGAGCCATGTTTCCATAATTTCTACACCATCTTAGCTTCCAGCCACTGAGCATAATTCCAAATGAAACAGCCTAATTAATTTTATTTACCTTCATCTTATATTATGCTTAGTTCCTTTGCATTTATTTGCTACACCTGATTTGATTTTCTGTTTTGTGTTTTTTTACCTCACTTTGGGATTTTTTTTTAGACCATTTTACTTTTTATTGTCAATTTATGTACACTGTAAATCCTCAATGGGTACAGCACCAGACTCATTCTATGCCCAAAAGCCTTGGCAGGCAGGTTCCTGCTAAACTTGGCACGGACCATGCCACTGTTTCCATGGAGCATGAGTCAGTTTACCCCAAATAGAAGGTTTGCTAGATGCAAGGAGCTAAACCTCAGTCACAGAAGAACCACATTCAGCTCAGGGGATGGCAGATGACCACCTACCCCTGTAGGTATAAAATGGATGGGTCTCACACAACTTGAGAATGCTGAAAGCCCATTAATACTGGGGACACTTCACAAATCCTTTCTGTGTACAATGTTTTCTTAGCGGATGCTTTTACATTAAGAACTTGAGGTCTGTAGGTTTCCCTCTCAGTTGCATTCCATTGTGTAAACAGGCCCAGGTTGCAGATAAATAGCTCCCCACTAAAACTGGGGGAGTGGAGCTTGCAGGTCACTCTCCCGAAACAAGATGTACAAAAATAACGTCACCTTTAGATCAATGCCTAGGAAGAGGTTACTAAATGGGTCAAGGTATACCAGGTAATTGTGGATATCCCCATGCCCGAGCTAAGCACCACCTGTCGGAAAACAGTGCTCCTCCCTGAGAACTCCTTTTATTACACCCAGAAATGACCAGCCACAGTATTGCGTGTTACAGAAGCACAGATGCACTTACAAGAACAGGAATGACCCATCTGGGATTGGATCATCAAAGATGTTGCTCCAAGTGAAACCGACGTGAAATGAGAGCGCAGACCATTGCGGGCGTCCATTTAACAAATGAGAGCAGGCTATTAGAATAGAAGATAGCAACCTTTTTTTTTCATAAAATATACTTTATTCATAAAATTTGCAGCAAAAATTACAATACAGTTGTCATATCACATTTCAAACGTACACAATACAGATAATACAATTTGCAGGTTTCATCAAGTACAGTTCAATGAACACATTGTACATAATTACAGTTCATGACACTCTGGGGTGTCTCATTGCATTATACTCAATAGATTATTGATTACAGATTCATTACAGGTACATTACATCAATTTGAATTTTACATTCTGCCTGGGGGGGTATTTCCCTGATTGCAACCCCTCCGTATACAATGGCGGGAAGGCTCTAAATGGTTGCCTTTCCCCACAGAGCCTTTGCGGCGGCTGCATCTAGCTTCAGTGCGTCCCTGAGCACGTAGTCCTGGACCTTGGAAAGTGCCACTCTGCAAAACTCGGTCGAGGACAGCTCCATGCACTGGAAGACCAGCAGGTTTCGGGCAGTCAAAGGGCGTCTTTCACCGAGTTGATGGTCTTCCAGCAGCAGTTGATGTCTGTCTCGGTGTGCGTCCCCGGGAACAGCCCGTAGAGCACAGAGTCCTGTGTTACAGAGCTGCTCGGTACGAACCTGGACAGATACCACTGCATCTCTCTCCAGACCTTCTTTGCAAAGGCACATTCCAGAAGGAGATGGGTGGCGGTCTCGTCTCCACCGCAGCCTCCTCGGGGACAATGTGCGGTGGCGCTGAGAGTCCGGGAGTACATGAAGGATCTGACAGGAAGGGCCCTTCTCACCACCAGCCAAGCTATGTCTTGGTGCTTGTTTGAAAGCACTGGCGATGAGTCATTCTGCCAAATGACATTGACAGTCTGCTCAAGGAACCAACTGACAGGATCCATCGTCTTCTTTTCCCGCAGGGTCTCGAGGACGTTACATGCGGACCACTTACTGATCGCCTTGTGGTCGAAAGTGTTTTTTTGCATAAACTTTTCGACGAGGGACAAGTGGGGCTGAACGGTCCAACTGGACGGAGTGTTCTGTGGCAGCGTGGCCAGGCCCATCCTTCGCAACACCAGAGATAGGTAGAACCTCAGCACGTAGTGACATTTTGTGTTTTCGTACCAAGGGTCCATGCAAAGCTTGATGCAGCCGCACGGTCCATTTTTGATCTCCAGATAAAGCGGAAGATGGCTCGGGTGACTGTCACAGCATAGGGGCGAGGTATGGGCCAGACCTGTGCCAAGTACAGCAGCACCGAGAGTACCTCGCACCTGAAGACCAGGTTTTTGCCCACGACCGAGAGGGATCGTCGATCCCACAGTCCTAGTTTCTGCTTTACCTTGGAAATACGCTCCTTCCAGTTTTTGGTGCACGCCCCGGCCCCCCCGAACCAGATCCCCAGCACCTTCAGGTAATCCGACCTGACAGTGAAGGGGACAAAGGATTGGTCGGTCCAGTTCCCAAAGAACATGGCCTCGCTCTTGGTGCGATTTACCCTGGCCCCTGAGGCCAGTTCGAACTGGTTGCAGATGCTCATCAATCTGCGGACCGAGAGCTGATCCGAGCAAAAGACGGCGACATCGTCCATATACAGGGAGGCCTTGACCTGAATGCCTCCGCTGCCTGGGATCGTCACCCCTCTTATGCCCGCATCCCTCCTGATGGACTCGGCAAAGGGTTCGATGCAGCACACAAACAAGACGGAGGAGAGAGGACAGCCCTGCCTGACTCCAGATTTGATCGGGAAGCTTTCTGATTCCCACCCGTTGATTGAAACGGTGCTACTGATGTTTGTGTAGAGCAGTTGGATCCAATTGCGGATTCCCTCCCCAAACCCCATTTTGGAGAGCACGTCCATCATGCACGTGTGGGATATTCTGTCAAAGGCCTTCTCCTGGTCTAGGCTGATCAGGCAGGTGTTCACCCCCCTGTCCTGTACGTAGGCGATTGTATCCCTGAGTAGCGCCAGGCTATCAGAGATCTTCCTGCCGGGCACGGCACAGGTCTGATCGGGGTGAATCACCACCTCCAGAGTTGACTTGACCCGATTGGCGATGACCTCGGACAGAATTTTGTAGTCCACATTAAGTAGTGAGATGGGTCGCCAATTTTTGATTTCTTCCTTCTCCCCCTTCCGCTTGTAGATGAGGGTGATGATGCCTTTCCTCATGGAGTCTGACATGCTGCCTGCCAGGAGCATACCCCCGTACACTTCCAGCAGGTCTGGGCCTATCCAGTCCCACAGAGCCGAGTACAACTCCACCGGTAAGCCATCGCTTCCGGGAGTCTTACTCTTCTCAAAGGAACGGACAGCCTTTGTCAGTTCGTCCAGAGTTAGCGGGTGATCCAGACTCTCCCTCTTTCTGTCGTCTAGAACCTCTGTGATAGACGACAAGAAGGACCGGGAGGCCGCGCTGTCTGTGGGCTTCGCGTCGTACAGTCCGGCATAAAAGGATTTGCCGATCCTCATTATGTCGGGCTGCGAGGATGTGACCGAGCCGTCCTCTTCCTTTAGGCTGCTGATCACAGAGCTCTCTCTGTGCACCTTTTGGAAGAAGAAGCGCGAGCAAGTCTCGTCCTGTTCCACGGAGCGGACTCTGGACTGGAAAATGATCTTGGAGGCCTCGGAGGCGAAGAGCGAGGCTTGCTGGTCCTTCACCTCTCTGACTTCCTCCCCGACATCGATCCCCATCGACTGCAGCAGGAGAAGATTCTGCATGCTTTTCTGGAGTCGGAATGTTTCCCTCTGCCTCTCTCTCACTCTCTGAACACCGTTGAGGATGAAGAACCTCTTGATGTTCGCCTTGATGGCTTCCCACCAGTGCACTGGGAAATCAAAGAGGGGCTTTACGGTTCTCCAACCTTTGTAATCCCTCTTCAGTTCCTCAATGTTTTCCGGGGTCAACAGTTTCACGTTCAGCTTCCATGTCCCCCTGCCCACTCTCTGATCGTCCTGTAGGTGACAGTCAGCCAGGAGGAGGCAGTGGTCAGAGAAGAACACTGGAGCGACCTTGGTGGATCTGACCTTGAGCTTCAGGGACACAAACAGGAAGTCTATCCTGGAATGGACAGACCCGTCTGGTCTGGACCAGGTGTATTGACACGCCGCTCCGTCTGCAGGAACAAGAGCAGTTATTACAACAGTAAAGTTACATTTACACCCTCTGGGACTGGGTTAAGAGGGGTGCCCCTCTGAGTCGCGATGAGTACCCAAAGAATGGTCCTAAAGCAGGTCAATGGGGCTATCCCTATGACTCCAGAAGGCACAACCTGCTGGAAAGCAGCACTCCTCTGTGTTCTAGCAGCCCCCTGTCTCAGATACTAACTTTGATCACAGTAGTTGTATTAGTCGAAAAAGCAGCATTTGAGCAGAGGACTAGGGTGAGGTCCATTATTTCTGTCAGCCTTGGTTCAGTGGTAGCACTCTCGTTTCTGAATCACAAGTTTGTGAGTTCAAGCTCTTGAGTGCATAATCGATGTTAGCACTTCAGTGCAGTGCTGAGGGAGTGCTGAACGGTTGGAGGTGCCGTCTTTCGGATGAGATGTTAAACCAAGGCCCCATCTGCCCTCTCGGCTGGATGTAAAAGATCCCACAACACTATTTGCAGAAGAGCAGGGGAGTTCTCCTGGGGTCCTGACCAATATTTATCCCTCAACCAACACCTAAACAAATTATCTGGTCATTTATTTAATTATTGTTTGTGGGAGCTTGCTGTACGCAAAAGTTCTGCCGCATTTCCTTACATTACAACAGTGACTGGATGTGCAATGTGTTCTTAACTATACTACTTGAAAATGATCCAGTTTATAACATATACATTTTCCACAAAATTATAGTTAGAACATAGATGGATCTCACACAACTCCAGAATGTCGAAATGTTAACATTAGACAACCCTCAAGGATTTCATTCTTCATTATAGCACAGACGGAGGGAATTCAGCCCACCGTACCTCTACCAGCTCTTTGATAGAGCTATCCAATTAATTCCACTCCCCCGCTCTTTCCCCATAGCCCTGCAAATTTTTCCTTTTCAAGTATATATTCAATCCCCTTTTAAAATTTACTATTGAATCTTTTTCCAACATCCTTTCAGGCAGTGCATGTTTTCTTATAGTTTATGTGTTTGACCCTCCCTGCAGTACATCCCCCTTCTCTCCTGAAAGTGCAGACTCTTGCTATAATATGATTACATTCTGTGCCAGGCGCCCTCTGGTCCGTCTACCAAGTGGACACACAAGTATGTAAAACGGGTTGGGTGGGGGGCAGCAATTCCAGGATAAAATCCCCTCACCTCCCCAGTGGTCAAAGTGGTCAATCTTTATGTGCGAACTTAGATAATGCGTAGCAATGGGCTATTCCAACACAGAGGTCATCACAGCCAAGCCCATCCAAGTCAAAATACACATGCATGCATTTTGCAGCAGGGGTCAGTGAACAGGTCAGGATCAGGAACTCTGGCTGATTTTTCCATCCTTTAACTGAGTGTGCTGAACCAACTATGGCACCCCTTCTGCCACCTGATCTGTTTAACAAAGTACTATATGATGCAATGGCACAGAAGAAAGATCTCACATTTAAACAACATCTTACCACATCTCCCGGAAACATCTCGAAGCACTTTGACTGTTCTTATGTAAGCAAATGTAGCAGCCATTTGGCACGCAGCATGATCTAAAAAAAAGTAGCAATGAATATCCTTTTAGTTTGTTCATGGTGGTGTCGATTGAGGGAGCAAGGTTGGCTAGCACACCTGGAGAACCCCCTGCTCTTCTTTGAATTGTGCCATTGGATCTCCGACACTGTAGTACTGTCGGGCCTAGATTACGTGCTCAAATCCTTGGAATGGGGCTTGAACCATCAACCAGCAGCCATCTGATTCGAAGGTGAAAGTGCTGGAAGGTGAGCAAAGAAGGCATCCAGGGCCAGTTATTTGTCCTTGGAAAAAACACGGATATAAAGAGGACAAGTTGGATCACCTTAAATAAATCAACTCTATCATCGAACAGGTTGAGTCCTGTCCAGAGAAGTTAATACTTTGCTTTGGATTTTCTTTTTTCCTTATATTGGAAGTAGTAAAGGAATTTACCTCAGGCGATGTCACATATATTTATTTAAATCAACTTCTCGTCCATAAATCCTGTAAATTCTACAGGAATGCTGAAGGCCCTTTGCAATAAAGCGGACACATTTTTGGCACTGCATCATGTAACTGGTAACCCTTGCACCTATTTTATTTCCAATTGTTGACATTAACAAGAATTAAAACAATTCGACACATATATAAATTCTAAAATTGGCGCAGCATGGATGGTTTAACTTTACAGCACTAAAATACACCAAACTATATTCATTTTGTGTGCTCTGTTTCTTACTTACTATTTGGATTAGAGTTAGATTTTAAAAGGGGGCCTTGTTACTTCCGACATGGTTTGAATTGTCTTTATCTGTGTGCTGTTGGATCCATAAATCTGGCCCTCCACACAGAAATGAGTGAGAGTGTGAATGAGTGAGTGGAGCATAATTGAGTGGGTGAGACAGTGAGTGATTGAGTGAGAGGGCAAATGAGTGAATGAGAGCGAGCAAATGAGATAGTGAGAGTGAGCCAGGTAGGGTGAGTATGAGAGTGAGAGAGAGAAAGAAATACAATGAGGGAGAATGTGAGTAAGTGAGAAGATGGTGAGTGTGAATGAATGAGTGGGAGAGAGAAAGTGAATGAGAGATGGAAAAGTATGTGACTGACTGACTGAGTTAGAAAGGTTGAGTGAGAGAGTGAAAGAGTGAGTGAAAAAGAGAATAAGAGTAAGAGTAAGTGAGAGAGAGACAGAATGAATAAGTGAGAGTGTGAGTGCGAGGGTGAATGAGTGTGTGAGAGAGGTTGGGTGAGTGATTTTTGGCCATTGTGAATTCAATGAATGTGATTAACAGACAAGGCATGTGCCCCTTTAAAAACCCAACCTCTTCCGATTGGGCTGATGTGAGGCAGAGTGAAAGGCCACACCCCCACAAACAGGAATGATATACTGCTTACAGGTGGGTTATTGACAATGCTTCAGAGGAGATAGTCCATTCAACAAGGAGTATACACAATAAGGTTAAATGATAACAAAGGTGAACTGTTTGCCTGGAACCCAACACATCAGTTAACAGCACATTGTGGTGTTGTCCTCCGCTCTTTGATAAAATCATTTCAAAGAGACCGTTCGAGATTTGTTTGGTGTGCTCACAATGCTCTTCCTGTTTAAGTAACAAGATGAAAAAAAATCTACCACTGAAGATAATCTCACAGCCCACTTCCCAGAAAACGTTAACCGTGATTTAAACAAAACGAATTCTACGCTATGCTGGTATGAATTTTGAAGGCCGATGGAGCCAGGTTTAAATTTTTTTTAATCTCACCAGTTTTCCCCTTCCCACCCTCTTCTGAAGGTGTTGAATCCTTGCTGGGTGTGTTCCATACAGACCAGGAAGATATACGGTTCAATCCCCAGTCTTTACTGAGTTATCTGCCAGGCCAGCACTGGGGGAACTACAGTTGACCTCTGGGTTACAAAGGGGGAAATTAAACCAGGGTTCTCATCTAGGTTGCCGTCCAGTAATCCCTGCTAGAAAGTGAAAATCTGTGGAAATTGGTGGAGGACTCGATCACGATTGGTTGCAATGCCTTCCATGGTAAAATAGCCCACTTTGAAGGCTCTCACATGCATAATGGCCACTTTCGAGAGTTGGTGGAGGATTTTGGGCATTCGTGGAACAGTTCCCCAGTGCAGAGTCAGGAGTGGAGGGAAGAGAGAAAATTGCTTGGAGAAAAATGGTGAAATAAAATAGACTCTATTTGGTACCCTGACCAGCTCAGTCAGGGGGTGCGCCATGCAATTTCCAGCAGTACAAACCAGGAAGGTCACAGGCTCAGCTCTTGATCTGTGCAGCTCTAGATGGTATCAGCAACAGGGCTGCGATAGTTGTCCTCAGTACCCCTGGACTAGGGAGGAGAAAAAAATCAGGCAAGGTTTCCTGCTTCTGACCATTGTCCAGTGCAGAAAGTGCACACTTGCAGATTCAGGAAATGGATAGGATTAAACGCATCAGTGCTGCTCTTACTGATTAACAGCCTGCCAACACTCACTGTCTCCTGTTTCAGCACAGCCTTCAGCTGCCTAGACCTTAAGCTCTGTAATTCTCTCCCTAAACCTCTTCACCTCTCTACCTCTCTCCTCCTTTAAGACACTCCTTATAACCTACCTCTTTGACCAAGCTTTTGGTCACTTGTCCTAATATCTCCTTATGTGGCTCGGTGTCAAATTTTGTTTGATAACATTCCTGTGTAGCGCCTTGGGACATTTTATTATAATTAAAGGTACTATAGAAATGCAAGTTGTTATTGTTGAAAACCTCTTGTTTAGTGTCTGACGGCGATTCTTGAAAGCTACGAAAACAATTCAAATCAAACCAGAGCAGTTGCTCAAACAGTGGCAGATTCTGTAATGAGACTGTAAGAGTGGAAGGTCAGACCAAAGAATTGAGTATCTCGCTACAGTCAACCTCTTTTTAGATCACCCTACAGCAAAATGAATAGCTGGG
The DNA here is from genome assembly GCF_035084215.1 of Heptranchias perlo. Lineage (NCBI taxonomy): Eukaryota > Metazoa > Chordata > Chondrichthyes > Hexanchiformes > Hexanchidae > Heptranchias > Heptranchias perlo. The sequence goes on from NC_090342.1 coordinate 47,445,014, forward strand.
CTGAATGATCCAGCAGCAAACTTAGATATCAATTGCAAGTACAGAGCTAACTAGAGCACAGGCTGAATAATTAGCAGTACATTTTGGTCACTTGGAGGCTAGTCTCACAAGAGCCTTCTTCATTATCCCCATTTACAGTGCAACACGCTTCAAATCAATCTAGGACATAACGGGGGTCATTTTGACTTGGTGCGATAATGTAAAATGGGCGATAGTAAATCAGCAGCCCATTTTACATCTCTCCCGATTTTTATTTCCATTGACTTCAATGGATGTAAAATGTGTTGCCGACTCGCTATCACCCGTTTTACACTATCACACCAAGTCAAAATTACCCCCAACGATTTTAAACAGTGCACAAAATTACCCCATGCAATTCTTCACATTGCAACAGGAGTGAATCATGTTTCTACCCAAATTTTTAAAATATATTAGATATGGAAAATGCTTTGAAAGATGATGCTAAGTTTAAGCTCTGTGTTGAAAATAGCCTGGGAATGTTTACAGAGAAATACTAAATCCCGATTCTGCAGCATGATTGTGGGGCCCAACCCTTTCTGAGCCACAGTCTTAAAATTCTAACAGGCTTAGTTTAGATGGGCTTTGAATAGCGAAGTAGACGGCCATGATCCTTCTTAAGTCAGGAATACGATCCTCATAAGGTCAATTGTTCGAGAAACATGAATACATATGCAAGGCATTTTCTCGTGCCTGTCATGTATTCCCTATTTGCAAGACACTGACGATCAGATTAAGTGCTTGTTGTCTATCAAAGGGACAACTATTGTCATCCCCATAAGTTTAATTGCCAACAGTTTCCTTTTCCTTTTCCTCTTCCACATTTTTTCTGTCCCCTCCCCTTCCCCCCCCCCCGCCCCCACCGAAGGTATTGACCCACGCTGGGCCATACCTCCATGGACAGCAGTACCACCTTTCTGGTAACTCATCAAACTGCCCTTCCCACATCTCGAACACCTGGACAATTAACGTCAGGAGGAAATTTGACCACAAGCTGAAACAGGGCTCAGGTTGAAAATTTCCTCATCTGGGTGGGAGCATTACCTCTGGTTGCTATGTGTTAGTAATACTGTAATAATAGGCGTGTGTCAGCCTTGGTTCAGCAATAGTACTCTTGCCTCTGAAGGTCCACTCCAGAGACTTGATCACATAATCTCGGCTGACATTTCAGAGCAGTACTGAGGGAGTGCTGCACTGTTGGTTTTGCCCTCTATTGGATGAGATTTTAAAATGAGGCTCTGTCTGACTGCTTAATTGGATGTGAAAGATAGCGTAATCATATCTGAATAGTGCGTTCAGTTGTGGGCACCACACCTCAGGAAGGATATATTGACCTTGGAGGGGGTGGAGCTGGATTCACCAGAATGATACCGGGGCTAAAAGGGTTAAATTATGAGGGCAGGTTGCATAGAGTAAGCTATATTCCCATGAGTATAGATGATTAGGGGGTGATCTAATTGAGGTGTTTAAGATGATTAAAAGATTTGATAGGGTAGATAGAGACAAACTATTTCCTCCGGTGGGGGAGTCCAGAACAAGAGGGCGTAACCTTAAAATTAGAGCGAGGCCGCTCAGGGGTGAAGTCAAGAAGCACAGATGTAGTAGAAATCTGGAACACTCCCAAAAAATGTTGAGGTTCGGTCAATTGAAAATGTCAAAACTGAGATTGATAGATTTTTGTTAGGCAAGGGTGTTAAAGGATATGGAATCAAGGTGGGTAAATGGGGTTAAGATACAGATCAGCCATCATCTAATTTCATGGCGGAACAGTCTCAAGGGGCTGAATGGACTACCCGTGTTCCTTTATCCCTAACATTTGCCCTGCTTCCTATGTGTAAATTATATTGTAATCACAGTATGAACATATCCTCTGGTCGCTATGCATTAGTGATACTATAAACACAGCATGAACATTTCCTCCAGTAGCTATGTGTTAGTGATATCATAAACACAGTATGAAAAGTTCCTCAGTTTGCTATGTGTCGGTGATGCTGTAATAACAGTTTGAACATTTCCAGTGGTTGCTATGCGTAAGTGACATTGTAATCACAGTATCAACATTAACTCTGGTGATATGTATTAGTGATATTGTAATCACAGTATGAACATTTCCTCTGGTCGCTAAGTGCTGGTATACTGCAAATACAATATGAACAGTTCCTCTGTTTGCTATGTTTTGGTGATATTGTAATAACAGTATGAACAATTCCTCTGGTTGCTATGTGTTAGTGATATTGTAATCACAGTATGAGCATTTCTTCTGGTTGCTACTTGTTAATGATTCTGTAAGCACAGTATGAACATTCCCTCTGGTTGCTATGTGTTGATGATTGTAATTACAGTATGAACATTTCCTGTGATTGCTATGAGTTGGTGATATTGTAATCACAGTATAAATATTTCCTCTGGTTGATATGTGATGTTGATATTGTAATCACAATATGAACATTGCCTCTGGTCACCATCCAATAGTGATATTGTAAACACAGTATGAACATTTCCTCTATTCAAGAAAGGAGGGAGAGAGTAAACAGGGAACCATGGGCCAGTTAGCCTGATATCAGTAGTAGAGAAAATGCTAGAATCTATTATTAAGGATGTAGTAACAGGACACTTGGAAAATCATATTATGATTAGGCAAAGTCAACACGGTTTTATGAAATGGAAATCGTGTTTGACAAATCTATTAGAGTTTTTTGAGGATGAATAATGGGGAACCAGTGGATGTAGTATATTTGGATTTTCAAAAGGCATTCGATAAGATGCCATACAAGAGGTTGTTACACAAGATTAGGGCTCATGGAATTGGGGGTAATATATTAGCATGGATTGAGGATTGGTTAACAGACAGAAAACAGAGAGTAGGAATAAACGGGTCATTTTCGGGTTGACAGGTGCCGCAAAGATCAGTGCTTGGGCCACAGCTGTTTACAATATATATTAATGACTTAGATGAGGGGACCAAGTGTAATGTATCCAAGTTTGCTGATGATACAAAGTTAGGTGGGAAAGTAAGCTGTGAGGAGGAAGCAAAGAGGCTGCAAAGGGATATAGACAAGTTAAGTGAGTGGGCAAGAAGGTGGCAGATGGAGTATAATGTGGGGAAGTGTGAAATTATCCACTTTGGTAGGAAGAATAGAAAAACAGAATATTTTTTTTTAAATGAGAGGCTAAGAAAGTTTGGTATTCAAAGGGAGTTGGGTGTCCTTGTACATGAATCACAGAAAGTTAACATGCAGGTATAGCAAGCAATTAGGAAGGCAAATGGTATGTTAGCCTTTATCGCAAGGGAGTTGGAATGTAAGAGTAAGGAGGTTTTGCTGCAATTATATAGGGCTCAGGTGAGATCACACCTGGAATACTGCGTACAGTTTTGGTCTCCTTACCTAAGGAAGGATATACTTGCCTTATGGGGAGTGCAAAGAATGTTCACTAGATTGATTCCTGGGATGAGAGGGCTGTCCTATGAGGAGAGATTGAGTAAAATGGGCCAATATTCTCTGGCAATTAGAAGAATGAGAGGTAATCACATTGAAACATATTAAATTCTTAGAGGGCTTGACAGGGTCGATGCTGAGAGGATGTTTTCCCTGGCTGGAGAGTCTATAACTAGGGGTCAGAGTCTCAAGATAAGAGGTCGGCCGAGATGAGGAAAAACTTCTTCACTCAAAGGGTTGTGAATCTTTGGAATTCTCTATCCCAGAGGGCTGTGGATGCTCAGTCGTTGAGTATATTCAAGATTGAGATTGATAGACTTTTGGACACTAAGGGAATCAAAGGACATGGGGATAGGGCGGGAAAGTGGAGTTGAGGTAGAAGATGAGCCATGACCTTATTGAGTGGTGGAGCAGGCTCGAGGGACCGTATTGCCTACTGCTGCTCCTATTTCTTATGTTCTTATGCTACTTGTTAGTGATTCTGTAAGCACAGTATGAACATTTCTTCTGGTTGCTACGCATTAGTTATATTGTAATCACAGAATGAACATTTCCTCTGGGTGCTATATGTTGATGATATTGTAATCACAGTAGGAAAATTTCTTCTGGTTGCAACTTGTTAGTGATACTGTAAACACAGTGAACATTCCATGTGGTTGCTACCCATTATAACTGTAGTAATCACAGTGTGAACATTTCGTCTGGTTTCTATGTGTAACTGATATTGAAATCACAGTATGAACATTAACTCTGGTTGCTGTGTGTTGATATTGTAATCACAGTATGAACATTTCCTCTGGGTGGTGTGTGTTGGTGATATTATAATCACAGTATGAACATTCCCTCTGGTTTCTATATGTAACTGATATTGCAATCACAGTACGAACGTTAACTCTGGTTATGTGTTATTGATATTGTAATCGCAGTATCAATATTTCCTGTGGTTGCTATGTGTAACTGATAATGTAATCACAGTATGAACATTTCATCTGGTAGATAACTGATGTTGATAATGTAATCATATCGTGAACGATTTCTCTGGTTTCTATGTGTTAGTGATACAGTATTCACAGTATGAACATTTCCTCTGGTTGCTATGTTTATGTGAAATTGTAAACACTGTATGAGCATTTCCTCTGGTCGTGATGTATTGGTGATTTTGTAAACTAGGAAAATTTCCACAGTTTGTTATATGTTTGTAAAATAATAACAGAATGAACATTAACTCTGGTTGCTATGTGTAAGTGATGTTGTAATCAGTGTACGAGCATATCCTCTTGTCGCTATGTGTTAGTAATATTGTAATCACAGTATGAGCATTTCCCCTGGTTGTTACTTGTTAGTAATATTGTAATCACAGTATGAGCATTTCCCCTGGTTGTTACTTGTTAGTAATATTGTAAACACAGTATGAGCATTTCCCCTGGTTGCTATGTGCTAGTGATATTGTAACCACAGCATGAGCATTTCCTCACTTTGCTACTTGTTGGTGGTTCTGTAATCACAGTACGAACATTTCCGTTGGTGATATTGTAATACAGTATGAACGATTTCTCTGGTTGCTACTTGTTAGTTATATTGTAATCACAGTCTGAACATTTCCTCTGGTTGCTATGTGTTAGTGATATAGTAATTACAGTATGAATATGGTGTTTATAGACTTCCAAAAGGCGTTTGATAAAGTGCCACATAATATGCTTGTCATCAAAGTTGAAGCCCATGGAATAAAAGGGACAGTGGCAGCATGGATACAAAATTGGCTAAGTGACAGGAAAGAAAGAGTAGTGGTAAACGGTTGTTTTTCGGTCTGCAGGGAGGTATACAGTGGTATTCCCCATGTCTCGGCACTAGGACCACTGCTTTTTTTGATATATGTAAATGACTTGGACTTAGGTGTACAGGGCACAATTTCAAAATTTGCAGATGCCACAAAACTTGGAAGTGTAGTGAACAGTGAGGAGGATAGCGATAGACTTCAAGAGGACATACACAGGCTGGTGGAATGGGCGGACACGTGACAAATGAAATTTATCGCAGAGAAGTGTGAAGTGATACATTTTGGTAGGGAGAATGAGGAGAGGCAATATAAACTACAGGGTACAATTCTAAAAGGGGTACGGGAACAGAGAGACCTAGGGGTATATGTACACAAATCATTGAAGGTGGCAGGGCGGGTTGAGAAAGCGGTTAAAAAAGCATACGGGATCCTGGGCTTTATAAATAGAGGCACAGAGTACAAAAGCAAAGAAGTTATGATGAACCTTTATAAAACACTGGTTCGGCCAAAGCTGGAGTATTGTGTCCAATTCTGGGCACCGCACTTTAGGAAGGATGTGAAGTCCTTAGAGAGGGTGCAGAAGAGATTTGCTAGAATGGATCCAGGGATGAAGGACTTCAATTACATGGATGGACTGGAGAAGCTGGGGTTGTTCTCCTTAGAGCAGAGAAGATTGAGAGAAGATTTGATAGAGAGAAAATGTTCCCTTTGGCAGAAGGGTCAAGAACCAGAGGATATAGATTTAAGGTGATTGGCAAAAGAACCAAAGGCGACATGAGGAAAAACCTTTTTACACAGCGAGTGGTTATAATCCGGAATGCACTACTTGAGGGGGTGGTGGAGGCAGATTCAATCGTGGCTTTCAAAAGGGAATTGGATAAGTACTTGAAGGGAAAAAAATTTGCAGGGCTACGGGGAAAGGGCTGAGGAGTGGGACTAGCTGGATTGCTCTTGCAGAGAGCTGGCATGGACTCGATAGGCCAAATGGCCTCCTGTGCTGTAACAATTCTATGATTCTATAAATGATTGCTCTGATTGCTATATGTGTTGATGATTGTAATTATAATATGAACATTTCCTCTGGTTGCTACGTGTCAGTGATATTGTAATCAGAGTATGAATGTTTCCTCTGGTTGCTATGTATACGTGATATTGTAATCACAGTACAAACATTTACTTTGGTTGCTATATGTCGGTGATATTGTAATCACAGTGTGAACGATTTTTCTGGTTGCTATGTGTAACTGATATATTAATCAGAGTATGACAATTTGCTCTGCTGCTGTGTGTTAGCGATATTGTAATCACAGTACTAAAAATTCCTCTGGTTGCTTTATGTTGATGATATTGTATTCAAAGTATGAACTTTTCCTCTGGTTGCTATGTGTTAGCGGTATTGTAATCAGGGTGTGAAGTTTCCTCTGGTTGATATTTGTACTTGACATTGTAATCACAGTATTAAAATTTCCTCTGGTTGCTATATGTATCTGATGTTGTAATCACAATACAAACATTTTCTCTGGTTGCTGTGTGTTAGCGATATTGTAATCACAGTATTAAAATTTCCTCTTGTTGTTTATGTTGGTGATATTGTAATCACAGTCTGAATATTTTCTCTGGTTGCTGTGTTTTAGTGATATTGTAATCACAGTATGCAAAGTTCCTCTGTCTGCTATGTGTTGGTGATATTGTAACCATTATATGAACATATCCTCTGATTGCTTATGTATTGGTGATATTGTAATCAAAGTATGAACATTTTCTCTGGTTGCTGTGTTTCAGTGATATTGTAATCACAGTATGAAAATTTCCTCTGGTTGCTATGTGTAAGTGATACTATAATCACAGTATGAGCACTTTTTCTGGTAATTGATGTTGCAATCACAGTATAAATGTTTGCTCTGGTTGCTATGTGTAAGTGCCATTGTAATCACAATATAAACGTTTCTTCTCATTGTTTGTGTAAGTGGCCCGTAAATTGCCCAGAGCGGCAAACTAACTGTGCTCGATGTTCTAGAGATTTATACTCACCCACAAACTTACTGCGGGCACTTCCTCTAATAGGGAGCGGAGAAAAGCCCAGAGTTAACTCCAGTGAAGCTAGGACCCACGGGAGAAATGAGTGGATCAATCTCTCCCCTTGACCACTCGGATAACAGCATCCTTGAAAAGCTGCGGTGACAAAGCCTTGAAGTACAAGCTGCAACGTTAAAACCAGGAAGTGAAAGCTACAATAAAATCATTTGTAAAAACAGTTATAGACAGCAAAAAAAGAGGGTAAGAAATAATCGAATTAAATAAAAGATATAGAAAGAAAAGGTTAAAAAAATTATATTTGAATTTTTAAAAAAATTTTAATGACCAAAGACTATTAAAATAAGGAGTAATGAGACTCCACATTTTTAAAAGTTAATCTTTAGTTGTTTGGCAGTCGTTAAGACTTACTGCGCTGTTAAAACTTATTTAAGTGTACCTGTTTTGTGGCGATATTAGTTTCTAGCTGGGCAGAAGAGCAAGTTGGCGCTGGTCCATTGATTCTGTTGATTGCAGCCAGCCCTTTAACGCGAAGTTGTCAGATCGCCGGCGAACCAGGAAGAGCAAGTTTCGGATTTCCACGTTTGTCTGCGCATGTGCGAACACCAGAACTTGCTCTTTCATTTGGCCACTAACAACGGTGAGCGCTGTTGAGCTCACCGTCCTTTTCAAAGCAATTTTTGGCCTATTGTCATCACAGTATGAAAGCTTCCTCTGATTGCTATGTGTTAGTGATACTGTAAACATAGAATGAGCATTTCCATTGGATTCTGTGTATCAGCAATATTGTAATCACAGTTTTACAATTTCCTCTGGTTGCTATGCATTGGTCATATTGTAATAACAGTATGAACATTTCCTCTGGTCGCTGTGTGTAAGTGAAACTGTAATCTCAGTAAGAACGTTTGCTCTGGTTGCTACTTGTTAGCGATATTGTAATCACAGTATGAAAATTTCCTCTGGTGATATGTGTAAGTGATACTGTAAATGCAGTATGAGCATTTCCATTGATTTCTGTGTGCTAACGGAATTGTAATCACCATATTAACATTTCCTCTGGTTGCTATGTGTAACTGATATTGTAATCCCAGTACCAGCATTTCCTCTGGTTGCTGTGTATTAGCGATATTGTAATCACAGTATGAACATTTCCTCTTGCTTGCTATGTGTTAGTGATATTATAACCACAGTATGACTGTTTCCTCTGGTTGCTACTTGTTATTTTAATCACAGTATGAACATTTGCACTGGTTGCTATGTGTTAGTGATATTATAATTACAGTGTGAACATTTGCTCTGGTTGCTATGTGTTAGTGATATTGTAAGCACAGTATGAGCATTTTAATTGGTTTCTGTGTATTAACCGTGTTATACTCACAGTATGAACATTTCCTCTGGTTGCTGTGTATTAGTGATTTTGTAATCACAGTTGAATCATAGAATCAAAAAAGATTACTGCACAGAAGGAGGCCATTCGGCCCATTGAGCCCCTGCAGTCTCTTTGTAAGAGCAATTCAGTTAGTTCTATTCCCCTGCTCTTTCCCCGTAGCCCTGCAAATTTTTTCCCTTCAAGTATTTATCCAATTCTCTCTTGAAAGCCACAATTGAATCTGCTTCCATCACCTTTTCAGGCAGTGCATTCCAGATCATAAATACTCGCTGCATAAAAATGTTTTTCCTCACGTCACCTTTGGTTCTTTTGCCAATCACCTTAAATCTGTGTCCTCTGGTTCTCGATCTTTCCGCCAATGGGAACAGTTTCTCTTTATTTACTTTATCTAAACCCTTAACGACTTTGAACATTTCTATCAAATCTCCTCTTCACCCTCTCTGCTCTAAGGAGAACAACCCCAGCTTCTCCAGTCTATCCACATAACTGAAGTCCCTCATTCCTGGGACCATTCTAGGAAATCTCCTCTGCACCCTCTCTAACACCTTCACATCCTTCCTAAAGTGTGGTGCCCAGAATTGGACACAATACTCCAGCTGTGGCTGAACCAGTGTTATATAAAGGTTCAACATAACTTCCCTGTTTTTGTACTCTATGCCTCTATTTATAAAACCCAGGAGCCTGTATGCTTTTTGAACCGCTTTCTCAACCTGTCCTGCCACCTTCAAAGATTTGTGCACATATACCCCCAGTTCTCTCTGTTCCTGCCCACCCCCTTTAGAATTGTACCCTTTAGTTTATATTGCCTCTCTTCATTCTTCCTGCCAAAATGTATCACTTCGCACTTCTCTGCATTAAATTTCATCTGCCACGAGTCCGCCCATTCCACTAGCCTGTCTATGTCCTCCTGAAGTCTATCACTATCCTCCTCACTGTTTACTACACTTCCAAGTTTTGTGTCATCTGCAAATTTTGAAATTGTGCCCTGGATACCAAAATCCAAGTCATTAATATATATCAAAAAAAGCATTGGTTCTAGTACCGACCCCTGGGGAACACCTCTGTACACCTCCTTGCAGTCTGAAAAACATCCGTTCACCACTACTCTCCATTTCCTGTCACTTAGCCAATTTTGTATCCATGCTGCCACTGTCCCTTTTATTCCATGGGCTTCAATTTTGCTGACCAGCCTATTATGTAGTGCTTTATCAAACGCCTTTTGAAAGTCCATATACACAACATCAACCCCATTGCGCTCATCAACCTTCTCTGTGACCTCATCAAAAAACTCAATCAAGTTAGTTAAACACTATTTGCCTTTAACAAATCAGTGCTGGCTTTTCTTTATTAATCCACACTTGTCCAAGTGACTATTAATTTTGTTCTGGATTATCATTTCTAAAAGTTTCCCCACCACCAAGGTTAAACTGACTGGCCTGTAGTTGCGGGGTTTATCCTTACACCCTTTTTTGAACAAGGGTGTAACATTTTCAATTCTCCAGTCCTCTGGCATCAACCCCATATCTAAGGAGGATTGGAAGATTATGGCCATCACCTCTGCAATTTCAACCCTTACTTCCCTCAGCAACCTAGGATACATCCCATCTGGACTGGGTGGCTTATCTACTTTAAGTACAGCCAGCTTTTCTAGTACCTCCTCGTTACCAATTCTTAGCAAATCCAGTTTCTCAACTACCTCCTCTTTTACTGTGACTTTGGCAGCATCTTCTTCCTTGGTAAAGACAGATGCAACGTACTCACTTAGTACCTCAGCCATGCCCTCCGCCCCCATGTGTAGATCTCCTTTTTGGTCCGTAATCGGCCCCACCTCTCCTCTTACTACTCATTTACTGTTTATATGCCTATAGAAGACTTTTGGATTCCCTTTTATGTTAGCTGCCAGTCTATTCTCACACTCTCTCTTTGCCCCTCTTATTTCCTTTTTCAATTCTTCTCTGTCCTTTATATATTCAACCTGGTTCTCATTTGTATTATCAACCTGACATCCGTCATACGCCCCTTTTTTCTCCTTCATCTTACTCTCTATCTCTTTCGTCATCCAGGGAGCTCTGGCTTTGGTTGCCCTGCCTTTCCCCATCATGGGAATGTACCTCGACTGTACCCGAACCATCTCCTCTTTAAAGCCCGCCCATTGTTCGATTACAGTTTTGCCTGTCAATCTTTGATTCCAATTTACCCGGGCCAGATCCATTCTCAACTCGCTGAAATTGGCCCTCCTCCAATTAAGTATTTTTACTCCAGATTGGTCCTTGTCCTTTTCCATAGCTAATCTAAACCTTATGATACTATGATCACTGTTCCCTAAATGTTCCCCCACTGACACTTGCTCCACTTGACCCACCTCATTTCCCAAAACTTGATCCAGCAATGCCTCCTTCTTCGTTGGGCCGGAAACATACTGATCAAGAAAGTTCTCCTGAACACACTTCAGAAATTCCTCCCACTCTTTGCCCTTTAAACTATTACTATCCCAGTCTATATTCGGATGGTTGAAGTCCCCCATTATCGCTTGCACCTCTCTGTAATTTCCCTGCATATTTGTTCCTCTATATCCGTCCCACTAGTTGGTGACCTATAGAATACACCCAGTAGTGTAATGGCGCCTCTATTGTTTCTTAATTCTAACCAAATAGATTCTGTCTTTGACCCCTCAAGGACATCCTCTCTCTCCAGCACTGCAATATTCTCCTTAATCAATACTGCCACCACCACCCCCCACTCCTTTTTTTCCTTCCCTATCTTTCCTGAACACCTTGTATCCAGGAATATTTGGTATCCAATCCTGCCCTTTTTTGAGCCAGGTTTCTGTTATCGCCACTACATCATAGTCCCATGTGGCTATTTGCGCCTGCAGCTCACCAACCTTATTTACCATGCTTCATGTGTTTACACACATGCACTGTAAACCTATCTTAGACCTTCTCATATTCTGTCTCTGTCTGATCCCACCTAATACTGTACTATTTCTTACTCTAGAGCTATCTGTCTCTCCCAGTCCTTTGTGCACCTTGTTTCTCCTTTCTAATGCTACATCCTGGTGGCCATCCCCCAGCCAAATTAGTTTAAACCTCCCCCCACAGCACTAGTGAACCTCCCTGTGAGGGCATTGGCCCAACTCTGTTGAGGTGCAACTAGTCCGTGTTGAACAGCTCCCACCTGCCGCAGAAATTATCCTAGTGTCCCAAGAATCTGAAGCCTTCCCTCTTGCATCATGTCTCTAGCTACTCATTAACCTGCCTTATCTTCCTATTTCTGTACTCACTAGCACATGGCACTGGGAGTAATCCAGAAATTACTACCTTTGAGGTCCTGCTTTTTAACTTCCTCCCTAGCTCCTGAAACTCTGACCATAGGACCTCATCCCTTTCCTTTCCTATGTCGTTGGTACCCACATGGACCACGACTTCTGGCTGTTCCCCTTTCCCCTGTAGAATGTTCTGCACCCTCTCCATGATGTCCTTTACCCTGGCACCAGGGAGGCAACACACCATGCGGGACTCATGGTCACAAGAACGCCTGTCTGTCCCCCTGACTATCAAATTCCCTATGACTATTGTATTTCAACACTTCACTGTGCCCCTTGTGAAGTATTTTGCCCCATGGTGCCATGCTTAGGACTGCACTCCTTCGAGCTGCCGTTACTCTCACTGGTATTCAATGCTGTTTGAGAGTGCTACACACCCAGGAGATTCCTGCACTGCCTGCCTCTTCCCACCCTTTCGGATGGCTACCTACTTGCTATCCTGAACTCTCTGTGGCTGTGGGGTGGCCACCTCCTGGAACGTACGATCCAGGAAACCTTCAGCCTCCCTTATGTTCTGCAGTGACTCCAGCTGCCCCTCAAGCTCAGAAACCCTCAACATGAGGACAAGAATCTTAAATTGGAGTTCCCACATGGCACATGAATTGCAGTCAATGGGTCTCATCTGCCCATCTATTATATTTAGAAACCTTTTTTTTCTAAACTTTCTTTAGATACTCATTTATTATTAATTTGCTTACTGTTTACTTACCCCGATTAACCTACCCTTTTATTCCGGGTCTCTCAAAGCTCCTCCTCTCTGTTCACTGTTACGTCACTGTGGTGTCACAGTATGAGCATTTCGTCCAGTTGCTATTTGTTAGATATTGAAACACAGTTTGAACATTTCCTCTGATTGCTTTGTATTAGTGACATTGTAATCGCAGTATGAACATTTGCTCCGGTTCCTCGGTGTTAGTGACATTGTACTCAGAGTATGAACATTTCCTCTGGTTGCCATGCGGTATTGATATTGTAAATACAGTATGAACATTTGTTCTGGTTGCTATGTGTACATGATATTGTAATAATAGTATAATCGTTTCCTCTGGTTGCTACTTCTTAATGATATTGTAATCACAGTATGAGCTTTGGCTGGTATGTGATAGTGATATTGTAAACATAGTATGAGCATTTGAATTGGTCTTTGTGTGTTAGCGGTATTATACTCACAGCATCAACATTTCCTCTGGTTGCTGTGTATTAGTGATATTGTAATCACAATATGAGCATTTCGTCCGGTTGCTACTTGTTAGTGATATTGAAGCACAGTTTGAACATTTCCTCTGATTGCTTTAGGAACATAGGAACAGGAGTAGGCCATTTAGCCCATCGAGCCTGTTCTGCCATACAATGAGATCATGGCTGATCTGTGACTTAAATCCATATACCTGGCTTAGCCACATATCTCTTAATACCTTTACTTAACAAAAATCTATTAATCTCAGATTTAAAATTCAGCTAGCATTAACTGCCATTTGCGGAAGAGTTCCAAACTTCTACCAACCTTTGCGTGTAGAAGTGTTTCTTAACTTCACTCCTGAAAGTCCTGGCTCTCATTTGTAGGCTATGTCCTCTAGTCCTAGACTCCCCAACCAGTGGAAATAGTTTCTCTCTATCTACCCTATCAGTTCACCTAAATATCTTGAAAACTTTGGTCAAATCACCCTTTAATCTTCTAAATTTCAGGGAATACAACCCTAGTTTGTGTAATCTCTCCTTGTAATTTAACCCTTGGAGTCCAGGTATCATTCGAGTAAGTCTACACTGCACTCCCTACAAGCCCAATATATCCTTCCTAAGGTGGGGTGCCCAGAGCTGAACACAGTACTCCAGGTGTGGTCTAACCAGGGCTTTGTATAGCTGCAGCATAACTTCTACCCCCTTGTATTCTAGTCCTTTAGATATAAAGGCCAGCATTCCATTAGCCTTTTTGATTATTTTCTGTACCGTCCATGACATTTTAATGATCTGTGTACATGGACCTCTAAGTCTCTTTGGACCTCCATTGTTTTGAACTTTTCACCATTTAGAAAGAACTCTGATCTATCCTTTTTAGGTCCAAAGTGGATGACCTTTGTATTAGTGACATTGTAATAACAGTATGAACATTTGTTTTGGTTGCTATGTGAAAGAGATAGTATCACCACAGTATGAACGTTTGCTCTGGTTGCTATGTGTTGGTGATATTGCAATCACAGAATTAACGTTTCCCATGGTTGCTACTTGTTAGCAATATTGTAAACAGAGTGTGAAAATTTCGTCTTGTTGCTTTGTGTTGCTGATACAGTAATCACAGTATGAACATTTCCCCTAGTTGCTATGTGTACGGGATACTGTAACCACAGTATGAACATTTCCCCTAGTTGCTATGTGTACGGGATACTGTAACCACAGTATGAACATTTCCCCTAGTTGCTATGTGTACAGGATATTGTAATCACAGTATGAACATTTCCCCTAGTTGCTATGTGTACAGGATATTGTAATCACAGTATGAACATTTCCCCTAGTTGCTATGTATACGTGATATTGCTATCACAGTCTGAACATTTCCAATGGTTTCTGTGTGTTAGCGATATTGCTATCACAGTCTGAACATTTCCAATGGTTTCTGTGTGTTAGCGATATTGTAATCACAGTATGAAAATTTGCTCTGGTTGTTATGTGAAAGTGATATTGTAATCACAGTATGAATGTATCCTCTGATCGTTGTGTGTACGGGATATTGTAATCACAGTATGAGCATTTCCTCGGATTGCTATGTGTACGGGATATTGTAATCACAGTATGAGCAGTTCGTGTGGTTGCTACGTGTTAGTGATACAGTAATCACAGAATGAACGATTCCTCTGCTGGCTATGTGTTCGTGATAATATAAGTACAGTATGAACATTTGCACTGGTTGCTATGTGTTATTGATATTGTAAACACAGTATGAACGTCTCCTCTGGTTCCTATGTGTACACTATATTGTAATCATAGCAACCAAAGCAAATGTTCATACTGTGATAACAATATAACGTACACATAACAACCAAAGCAAATGTTCATACTGTGATAACAATATAACGTACACATAACAACCAGAGCAAATGTTCATACTAAGTGTTAGTAATATTTAAATCACAGTATGTGCATTTCGTCCGGTTGCTACTTGTAATGTTATAAATACAGTATGAAAATTTCCTCTGGTGATATGTGTTCGTGATATTGTACTCACAGTATGAACGTTTCCTCCGGTTGCTATGTGATGGTGATATTGTAAACAGAATATGAGCATTTCCATTGGTTTCTGTGCATTAGCAGTATTGTAATCACAGTATGAACATTTGCTCTGGTTGCTATGTGTTGGTGATATTGTAATCACAGTGGGAACATATGTTGTGGTTGCTATGTGTTGGTGATATTGTAATCACAGTATGAACATTTGTTCTGGTTGCGATGTGTTGGTGATATTGTACTCACAGTGGGAACATATGTTCTGGTTGCTATGTGTTGGTGATATTGTACTCACAGTGGGAACATATGTTCTGGTTGCTATATGTTGCTGCTATTGTAATCACAGTGGGAACATTTGCTCTGGTTGCTATATGTTGCTGCTATTGTAATCACAGTATGAACACTTCCTCTGGTAGCTACTTGTTAGTGATATTGTAATCACAGTATGAACGTTTGCTCTGATTGCTGTGTATTAGTGATATTGTAAACACAGAACAAACGTTTCCTCTGCTTGCTATGTGTAAGTGATATTGTAATCACTGTATGAACGTTTGCTTTGATTGCTATTAGTACATGATATTGTCAACACAGTATGAACATTTCCTCTGTTTGCTACGCGTTAGTAATACTGTAATCACAGTATTAACATTTGCTCTGGTTACTATATGTAAGTAATATAACCACAGTACAAATGCTTCCTCTTTTTGCTATGCGTACATGGTATTGTAATCACACTATGAACGTTTACTCTCATTGATATGTGTTAGTGATACTGAATGAAATATAAGAATTTATGAAATAGTGGAACTAGTATGAAATGTTGCTAGGGTTGCTATGTGTATGTGATATTGTAATTACAGTATGAATATTTGCTCTGGTTGCTATACAATAGTTACATTATAATCACAGTATGAATATTTCTTTTGGTCACTATGTGTTAATGATATTATAATCCCAGTGTGAACATTTCCTCTGGTCTTTCCATGTTAGTGATATTATAATCCCAGTGTGAATATTTCCTCTGGTCGTTCTGTGTTAGTGATATTATAATCCCAGTGTGAACATTTCCTCTGGTCTTTCTATGTTAGTGATATTATAATCCCAGTATGAACATTTCCTCTGGTCGTTCTATGTTAGTGATATTATAATCCCAGTGTGAATATTTCCTCTGGTCGTTCTGTGTTAGTGATATTATAATCCCAGTGTGAACATTTCCTCTGGTCGTTCTCTGTTAGTGATATTATAATCCCAGTGTGAACATTTCCTCTGGTCTTTCTATGTTAGTGATATTATAATCCCAGTGTGAACATTTCCTCTGGTCGTTCTGTGTTAATGATACAATCCCAGTATGAACATTTCCATTGGTTTCTGTGTATGAGTGGTATTGTACTCATACTATGAACATTTCCTCTGGTTGCTAAGTGTTAATGACATTGTAATCACAGTATCAGCATTTCCTCCGGTTGCTACATGTTAGTGATATTGTAAACACAGTATGAACATTTACAGTATGAAAATTTCCTCTGGTCACTGTGTGTTAGTGATATTGTAATCACAGTATGAACATATGTGTAAGGGATATTGTAATCAGAGTATGATCATTTGCCTTGGTTGCTATGCATTAATGATACTGTAATCACAATATGGACATTTCCTCTGGTCATCAATGTAGGAACGTTTCTTCTGGTCGTTATGTGTTAGTAATATCGTATTCACAGTTCGTACATTCACAGTACAAACCTTCCCTTTGGTTGCTATGTATTATTGATATTGTAATCACAGTATGAGCCATTTCCTTTGGTTGCCATATGTTGGTGATATTGTAATCACATTAAGAACAATTCCTCAGGTGTGTTAGAGCTATTGTATGATGTGGAGATGCCGGTGATGGACTGGGGTTGACAAATGTAAGGAATCTTACAACACCAGGTTATAGTCCAACAGTTTTATTTGAAAATCACAAGCTTTCGGAGGCTTTCTCCTTCGTCACCTGATGAAGGAGAAAGCCTCCGAAAGCTTGTGATTTTCAAATAAAACTGTTAGAGCTATTGTAATAACAGTATGAACATTTCCTCTGGTCACCATGTGTTAACGATATTGTGATCATGATATGAACATTTCCTTTGGCTGCTATGTATTATCGATAATGTAATCACTCTATTAACATTCACGGTATGAACATTCCCTCTGATTGCTTTGTGTTTGTTGTTTTATATTCAGAGTATGAACATTTCTCCTGCTTGATTTGCATTGATGATATTGTAAACACAGTGTGAATATTTTCTTTGTTATTTATTTGTAATATTATAAACACAGTATGAACATTTGGTTGCTTTATGTTATAGATATTATAATCACAGTGTGAACATTTCTTCTCGCTACGTTTTAGTGATATTGTAATCACAGTGTGAACATTTCCTTTGGTTGCGAGATGTTATAAATATTGTAATCACATATGAACATTCCTTCTGGTTGCTACGTTTTAGTGATATTGTAATCACAGAATGAACATTTTCACTGGTCCCTGGGTGTTAGTGATATTATACTGAAAGCAGGAACATTTGCTCAGTTTGCTCTTTATTGTTGAAATTGTAAAATCATTCTAATCACAAGAAATCTTCTTACTGCCACAAAGGGACCAGTGAAACTCTGAGCTGTCATGCTTCCACCTTTGAACAGTGGTCACTAGAGTGGAACACTGAGACATACTTAAGTGATCCTGCTGCCATTGGCTAAGATCACCTCGCTCTGCATAGATCAAGAATTAATCATGGTGCCTGTATGGCTTAGCTTCACACCAGACTGCACACACACCCATCGAGCCTTCTTGCAAACCCTAAAGCTTTTTTGTTTTAAAGAAAGAAACAACTTGCATTGATGTAGCACCTTTCACGACCTCAGGACGTCCCAAAGCGCTTTACAGCCAATTAAGTACTTTTGTAATCACTGTTGTAATGTCGGAAATGCAGCAGCCAGTTTGCACAGCAAGGTCCCACAAGCAGCAATGTGATGATAATCTGTTTTAATAATGTTTGTTGAGGGATAAATATTGGCCAGGACACTGGGGAAAGCTCTTCTTAAAAATAGTACCTTGGGATTTTTTACATCTACCTGACAGGGCAGATGGGGCCTTGGTTTACCGTCTCATCTGAAAGACAGCATCTCTGACAGTGTAACAGTGTAACAGTCACTCAGTACTGCACTGGAATGTCAGTCTAGATTTTGTGCTAAAGTCTCTGGAATGGGGCTTTGAACCCACAATCCTCTGACTCAGAGGCAAGAGTGCTACTACTGAATCACAGCTGACACTATGGGGGTGATTTTAACCCCCAAGAACAGGTGAGTTGAGGGCGGGTGGGAGTTGAAAATAATTGATTTTAGGGCCGCGACCACAACCCGGCTTTATTTCCCGGTTTAACTTGGGCGCCTAAAAGTACAGGCTTCCAACTGGGAATGCAAATAACTTCAGATCATAAACACTGCTCCCATTTTTTTTACACTTTTTTTTATTATTCATTGGACTGCAGCTGCTGGTAATGGTTCTGCTGTTGCTATTTACAGCTACTCTAGACCCATCTTTTGATTCTTTACTTGTCCCATTACCACCCTTCTTGCCTCGCACCATCATCCCTTTTGTTATTTAATCACTCTTGCCCTCTACCCTATCACAGACCTTTCCTTTTGTTCTTTCCTCCTCTCCCCTCCCTCCCCCCTTTCCCTGGTTCTGTACTTACTTAAAAACTTTAACTCTTTAACCTCTTCCAGTTCTAACGAAAGGTCTTAGACCTGAAACATTAACTCTGTTTCTTTCTCCACAGATGCTGCCTCACTTGCTGAGCTTCTCCAGCATTTTCTGTTTTTATTTCCAACATCCGCAGTATTTTGCTTTTGATCTGTTTATTTTAACTGGGCTAGGCTAACACCTGTGTTGAAATAATGGACAGGTGCATTAAGTGTTTGTAAACTGGTAACATAAATAGTCATTTTTGAGCTATTCTGTTTTTTACATTGTATAGCTAGCATCAAAGTGACTAATATACAGTGTAGACTTCAATCCAAAACAGACTTGGCAGAGCACACCCCTTAGATTAGATTTGGTATAATTCCAGCATATAAACTCTGCTTTCTGGTCACAGACTGGTGGGATAGGAGCACTGACAGGTATAAATAGGCACCTGACCTAACATCGGCGGGGTCCTTTGATCTTCCCTACATGTTTCCTGGCAACAAGAGTTGTTAGTGTGAGCGCCTGCTGTTGCTACACTGCTGTTTTTGCTCTTTCAAGGTGCTATTACTTTGAGTCTGGGGCTCCAGGAGAACAGCACTTAAGTGAATACCCATGAACTTTGAGCAACACTCTCCTCTTTGTCCATTTACCAGGTCCCCATTAGGCCCATCGGACAACCAATAGGAAATAGCCCTGTGTTCTCCATTCCTGTGACTGCCATTGGAGTACCATGATGATGGTCAATGGAGCATGATCAGTACAAGAGTGCCTCTGCGTCTGTATAATTATGGATAGGACATTAAAGCCATAGAGATCGTACAGAACAGATTCACTAAGATGATGCCAGGAATAGGAAACTATATTTGTGAGGAAAGATTTAAGATGCTAAGGGATTATTTCCACTAGAGCACAGAAGGCTAAGAGAAGATTTAAATGAATGTTTTTAAATTATGTAGAGTTTTGATAAAGTGAAGCGGGAAAGCCTATTCCCTCTGGTTGGGGAGTCAGTGATGAGGGGTAATTGATTTAAAATTGTCACTGAGAGTGAAGAGAGAGGTTAGGAGAAATTGTTGGTGCATGGAATGATTTGTCATAGGGAGTAGTTGAGACCATTAGATCTTTTAAAGGGAAATCGGATTTAGGTAGCTACAGCAAAGAGTCGGCACAGGCATGATGTACTGAATGGTCCCGTTCCGTGTTGTAAACTTTGATGGTTCCATGGTTCTAATTGGATTTTGGTGCTGAGGGTTGTGAAGATCCCAACACCTCAGGACTCGCTGTCACACAAGTGCTTCACGACACTTTCATCACGGTAAAGAACATCAATAAATGGTCACTGTGGCCCATCTTTGTTGTTCTACCTAGTTACAGTTACAGAGGCCAAGGAACAGGTTGCCTTCCGAACCATTTGACCAGTGCGAAGAGACTTAAAAAAGCAAAGAAAGCTCCCCGATTGCTTGCTGCTTTTTATCCAGCTATACAGAACACAAAGGTCCCTGGTTCAATCCTCAGTCTGAGTTAGCTCATCTCAGATGGACCTGCAGTAGGAGTTGTAAAATGGGCTTTGTCACCCTAGGTTACAGAGGGGATAAATGGCCAAGACTCCAGCTGTCGATCACTATCCAGAGATCCTGCTGGACATGTGAACTTCGGGTGAATACAGGATCAGGTTGAAGTGCCCCACCCCCTCTCCCCATGGTTGAATGGCCTGCTGACACTCATTGTCAAGGCTCGCAACTGAAGAACGGGCACTATAGGGCATTATAGAATGGATGACCAGCGCCTAATGGACTGGACCCCCGGAATCAGTCAATGGCTTTATGAGAAGGGGGAATTAAACTAGCAGAGAAAA
Source organism: Heptranchias perlo (assembly GCF_035084215.1). Classification (NCBI taxonomy): domain Eukaryota; kingdom Metazoa; phylum Chordata; class Chondrichthyes; order Hexanchiformes; family Hexanchidae; genus Heptranchias; species Heptranchias perlo. Next base: position 47,465,793 of record NC_090342.1, read on the forward strand.
TTGGCATTTAAACAAAAGAACAGCTGAAAAATCATGCTTTAAAAATTGGTGGGTGGGAGGTCGGTTACAGGATGCCATTCCTGAATTATCCTTGAGATTTAAGATTCACAACCTCAGGACATCCCAGAGCACTTTATAGCCAATTGTTGAAGTGAAGTCGCTGTTGTAATGTAGGCAACGCAGCAGTCAATTTGCGCACAGCAAGGTCCCACAAACAGCAATGTGATAATGACCAGATAATCTGTTTTTGTGAGGTTGGTTGAGGGATAAATATTGGCCAGGATTCCAGGAGAACTCCCCTGCTCGCCTTCGAATAACCCTCCTGTGAAGCGCCTTGGGACAATTTACTACGTTAAAGGCGCTATATAAATGTAAGTTGTTGTTGTTGAATAGTGCTGTGGGATCTTTTACTGAGAAGGCAGATGGGGCCTTGGTTTAACGTCCCGTCTGAAAGATGGCACCTCCGACAGTACAGCGCTCCACCAGCACTGCACTGCATTTTACTCCTCATTGTTGCCAATTTCATTGACCAGCAGGGCAAATTTTAAAGCAGTGTTCCTTTAAATCTAAGGATCAATTGTAGAAATGCAAATGTGGGAATCTGTCTTCTTTATAAGTATTAAAAAGGACAGTACAATTTCAAGAAGGAAAGTGGTGGTTCTATAAGCAATTTTGCCCCCTTTCGCCTACGTGACAGTGGAATTGGTGTATCTACATTCTCCTACCACCCATGTTTCCCACCTCCTCCCCCCCATGAGGTGCAGCTTCCACAGACACCGACATCAAACACATGAAATATGATTTTACTCTTTCCCTCAAATGATTACTGCTTTTAACTTTCTGTCACCACCTCAAACACAGATAGTTGTCTTTCAAAGATCTCTCTGTGATAATTATTGACTCGTGATGGCTTTAAAATCGACTCAGAACTCTCACCAGATAAGTTGCAGTATTTACATATTTCAGGTATCTCCCTAGACTATGGTATTTGGCTCCTTCGGTCATTACACCTTTATTGTTGACCACCTCGGCCCCCACTTTTCCCCCCACCTTTCCGCCATCCTCTCCTGTCTCTTGCTTGGGTGCGGTTCCATGGATTCCAGCAGCCCTCCGGTATCTCCAGTGACCAACTGGCCATTCCACATGTGGAAGCCTGTTCATCATGTGTCGCTCAGCTATTCGACCAAGGTGGGGGGGGCATCATGGCAGAGCCCAATCTCACTCGCACGTGCACAACCTCCAATCACTGGGCAGTGATCAGCAGTGGGAAAACCTAGCGGATTTTTACTCCTCCGCAGTCCTGGGCCGCTGATGCCAGTTAAAGCGTCCCGACTGCCACGGTGGGTGAGATCAACAGATTCAACACCTGGCACTTTTCTAGTCTGTGTCGTTCAGTTCCGCACTGGGCAGTGAATTTACCAACAAGCCTTCGGGGAACAGACAAACATACGGAAATGCCGGACAGGAAAAGATCGACTGGTCGATCTAGCCTGTCCCATACAGTTGTGCATCACTATTCAGAGACTCCCTACCCACCAGGAGCCATGTAATCTCCTGGGAGAGACGAAAAACCTGATTAGAAACCCAGTCCAATTAGGAAGACCCAATATACTTTCACCATTCCCTTCTCTCTTCCTTTCTATGTTAAAGATATTTATTTAGCTCAGAATAAAACATTAATGTGAACATGGTGGGATTTATTTTTAAAGAAATAGAATAAAAGAGGGCTGTGAATTTTGTGCTCACTGCTGGGGAATGGAGCAATTTCCATCAAAATCCCATCAGGATCTGAATGACATCATCAGACAACGACTTTTGCATGTCGATGAGGATCTTGCCTGCCTGGGACGAGACCCTCACATGCTATCCAAAGCATGCCTGTTAAAATCACGGTGGGCTCGCGTGCTGGGTGGACGAGGTGAGTGCCACGCTGCCAATATTTGAACCCCGCCGCATGCCCTGCCCTTGTCAGGCATTGAAGGATGGGGTTAAAATCGGCCCTAGCATTTTATTCTAACCCCAGCATCACTCAATGTAATGGCACTTTGATGTTCTAACAGTGGTCCTGGAAACGGAGGAGCTCAAAGAGAGATCCAGATCTCCAAGCGTGTTCTTCCTTATTTAGCTCATTTGCTCCTGTCAGAAAGCCCCAATCTTCATAGCCAAAGGGAAAGAAATCCAATTCTGTACTTTTAGTTTTGACTGGAGACCCAATGGTAGCTCAAAAGACCCATGATGCCATGGGGGTCTGATGTTATCATGTCTCCAGAGTTCAGGCCATTTATACTGAAGACTACAGTTGACAGAGTATTGCAGTGAGAATGTGCCATCAATGGCACTCTGCCAATGTAAAGCTTCCCTTAGTGGCTATAGAAATATTTATGAGGGATGTTCTTGACAAGAGATTCCAATTTCCAAGTCCAACATTTCTTTCTGGAATACAGACTAGCAGTTTGCATGGAGGTACAGTCCTTTCATAATAGGCTGGTACATACAGGCACCAATCTTTTGGTAATAGACTGGGGCAAGTTTCTACAACATTGATGTCTCCATCCTCTTTGATTTGATTGCTTTGCATCTAATAATTATGGGTCACAATTAGGTTCTTAGAACAATTGCACAATCGTTCCTCCCTCCCACTGCCAGCCCAAACCTAATGCAACAATCTCGTTAGCTTAAAACAATAAAACAAATAAACAACTAAGGCACTGATTATTTTATGAAAATACCTCACTAGATGGATTTGGACTGTATTCAGTTCATGCATAAAGACTGTAAGGAGCTTTGAGATGATTCATTTATGGAAATTCATTTAAACTGAGGGGACAGTTTAAATTTTTAAAAAACTTCATCAGGGTTGGTTACTGCAGAAAATTAATTTTTCTTTTCAAGTAAAGTGAATAGTTTTGATGCTGAGTTGGAAAAGGAGTGAGAATGATGAAGGACAGAAGATGATGTTGTGTGGTATTAAAGTAATCCTGGGTCAGGTCTCTGTTTCCTCATTTCTCTTCCTCTCGCTGTTTTTATCTGTTGCTTGCTGACCATGTATCATTGCTCCAGCTGTGAGAGTGTGCAGGCGGGCCTCAGGTTCTGCCACAGCTTCCATTTGCTCCTCCAAAAGGGAAAGAAAATGGAAGCAGTACAAGAGTGATTCATTGGAATGCAAACCCACCCAGGGAAGTGGAAAATCAGTTTGTTAATCACTGCAGCACAATCCAAATCTAGAACTGGTCTCAGCCTCAGGCAACCTGAAAGGCCCTTTGTCATCCTGTTTGTTGATCGGGTACTTTTAGGTCTGGTGCCCAGGCCCTGAGCTTTCTCCCCTCATCTTCTGAAGATATTCCACTAGAACTATGCACCCTCTGGTTTCTCAGCCAAATACCCATAATGTGAACCTTGACAGTGAGTGAGTGTGGTCTATTTGACCGTGGGAATATCACCGATGAGCCTTATCCTGTCCTCACTCCACCTTGACATACCTGCACTTACATCAGGGGTAGCAGAATCCTGGACGATTTTCCTTTCCGTAGGGGGACTGAGGCCCACTCTAGGGTCAGACTACCTCCTCTGCCAAGATCAGTTAACTCACACCAAAGAAGGCTCGAGCCTAGGACAGATCCTAAGTTTTTTTTACAATAGATTTGTTTTTCAGAACACCGACATATGGAAAATATTAAATAAAGTTACTGTTTAGAAACAGGGCTGTATAGATAAAAAGGAGGGAAAAAAAACTCAAATCTGAAATGAAAACAGAAATGGCTGGTAATACACTGCAGGTCAGCGAGAACCTGAAAAAGCAAAAGACAGGTTAACATTTCAGATATAGACTATTTATCAGTAGCAAGTGTTAATCTATCTTTTTTCAGATGCTGACGGACCTATGTATTACCATCATTTTCTGCCTCAATTTCTAAAGCTCTGTATTGTAAACAATTTTTTACAATGATCCTGCTTGAAGGATTGAATTTGACTATGATTCATGGTCTTTGAAGATATCCTCAATACTTTTCAGGAATAGATTATGGTTTTCCCTGGCAAATATTTTTCCACAGCACTTGTTGGTTGTAAAACTGGTTTTGTAGGTTTCGTTCAACTTCTAGTTTGGCCGAATGAGGGTGACACAGAGAGCCAGGACTAAACAGAATATCTAAACCTCAAATAAATTGCTCATTCCTGCTTAATACCTCACACCATTTTACATCAAAGGACTTGGCCCTAATAAAATTTCTTTGATTCCTGGAATGGACTGAGCTGAGTCTGTTGGAATTTGTTTCACTTCTTCTCCTTAATTACAAACAGTGACCGATCATCACTGGGCCAATTTTTTGAACATGGGTTAATTAAGGAGGCAGACAGACTGGAGAACTCATTAGGACAGGTCATAATGAATTGCAATCTTCCTGTGCCCTACAATACATCATCTACGCTTCTTCATCTAGATCAGTTAGCCTCAGGCCCAAAGTAAGAAGCCGTTTGAGAAACTGTTGGATGCATCTGCTTTCAATAACATGGGTGCCTGTAAGATGGTTAATATTCTCCTGGTTGAGTACTGTTGCACTAATGATCTTAATATTAAAGTTAATAGCCCAGTTCGCAACAAGACAACAGTGACTGCAAGAGTTCAATAGGGAGAGAGCAGCGCTGAAGGCAACATCTGAGAACTATGACCTGAGCTGGAACATGAGCTGATGAGAAACACTCACAGAAGCCACCAGCCTGCTGCCTCTACAAGTCTTCTCTTCTAATGAGAGCAATAAAGTAAATTACATCCGTCTTTGTAGGGCAATAGAGAGGGTCATGAACTTTGGATGCAATACGACACGACAGCTCCTGGTCACAATTTGATCTGTGATCGCTCTAAAATGGGAAAGGTGAATTATATCCTATGAACTTATATGCTTGAAAATTTGCAGGGCCATAGGGAATGAGCAAAGGAGTGGCACTAATTGGCAGCTCTTTCAAAGAGCTGGCACAGGCACGATGGGCCGAATGGCCCCCTTCTGTGCTGTAAGATTCTATGAACTGAGGTAGAGTTGATTTGGAGCGTGGAATGATGGCTGGGCTCAGGAGGATGGAAACGTTAGGTTGCGTTTGTGCCCTGTGCCAAATAAACCTCAACATCAACCTTGAACCATATGGAAAGAACATCAAACTTTCTTACGTCACGTTACTTTGTGGGAAAATCAAGCCGAACTTATTTGATGCCGCATATTGTGCTGACTGTTGTGTAAACTGATCTGAGACCAAGGTTGACGTAGGGGTTAGCATCGAGCCACACAACAGTAGTTTGATCTCAGGGCTTGGACAGTGGTCTCAACCGCAAGACCAGACCTTGAGCCACTTGTGCATGACAACTCCCAGATTAAATCACTGCGTGTTACTCAGATTCAACCACAATTATAAATATATACAACAGGCTCAAGTCATTACTTTCCAATCGTGTTATTCTCAGACTGCAGCAGCAGGTATTTTATGTATGCAATCATTTTTATATTGTTTCCCTCGCAATGGAAATCAAAAGTTTTGTTCCGATAATTAACAAGAATCATAGAACTTTCCAGCACAAAGACAGAGTTTTTCTCCGCATGAGTCACCGAGTCTAATACCAGTGTCCAGCTCACTCCCTGTACCCTCTTTTACAAGCAGCTATCCAATTACCTTTTAAAGGAAATTTTGGACTCTGCTTCAATGACACTCGTAACAGAGCATTCCACATTCTAACCACCCTCTGTGTAAAGAACTTTTTCTGACCTCTCCTTTTAATTGTGTGATTATTTTAAATTTGTGCCCTCTTGTTAGCATCTCACAATCTATCACTATTTACCTTATTATAACAGTTTGTAACCTTGATGACTTCTACCAGGTCAACCCTTAATCTTCTCAGCTCCAGTGAAAAATGGCCCATCATCTCAAGTTTCTCTTCAGAAATATAACCCCATTTCCTAGAAACATCCTCATGAATCTACACTGCACTTATTCCATTGCTTTTACAAATGTCCTATAATGAGGTACCCAAAATTATACACAATGCCAAGTATGTATGTTTTGCAAATAGCATCAGTAGCTTGGAGGCCATGAATACATAATGATCTCCAACACAACAAACTGGGCCATGGGCCAATGTGGGGTCAGGGTAGCGGGCAGAAGTCCTGCCCTGTAAGGGAGGGAAAGGGAAAATCCAGCGCTAGGTCTCCGCACTGCAAACCAGATGCCTATGGAGCGTCCCTCCCGAGACAGGACTTATGAGATCTGGTAAAGCAAAAGCAGGTTAAGAGTCAGTTGGATGCTGGTTATGGGGGGAGGAATTTCTTAGGTGCATGATTGGCAAATGGCCTACCTCTTCCTTGTTTTTTTGGCAACCTTGTGAACTACGGTGTATTAATACTGGTAAATATTTCCCATGGGGGCCAACTAAAGGAAAAAAAGAACTTCCATTTATATCACCTCTTCACAACATCCCAAAGTACTTCACATCTAATTTTGAAGTGCAGTCACTGATTTGCAGGCAAACACAGCAGCCAGTTTGCACACAGCAAGGTCCCACGAATAGCAATTAAGATGAGTGACCAGTTAATCTGTTTTTGGTGGTGTTGGTTGAGAAAGGATTTTTGGTCAAGTCACCAAGAGAATTCCTTGCACTTCTTTATATAGTCTCATGGGCCCTTTTACGTCCCCCTGAACAGGCAATCAGGGCCTCACTTTAGCATCTCATCCAAAAAACGGCAACTCTGCCAATGCAGCACACCCTCAGTACTGCACTGAAGTGTCATGCTGCATTACACATTCAATTGCTGGAGCAGTTATAACTCAGAGTGCTACCAACTGAGCCAAGCTGATGCTTCAAAATAAAAGAATGAATTTGTATTTGTAAAGTAAAATTACAGAAGACATATAATGGAAGGATAAAGTGTATTCTGTTCATTAGAGACAATAATTGGCCATATGTGACTTTTTTAAATCACTTGCCTCGATTGTGAAAAAATGCCTAATTTCACCTGAAAACGAGCATCACGAGAAACAAGCCTGATTCTTAGTGAGTCCAATAATATCTAGATTCATTAGGCTAATTTGTAAAGACGTTTCTCAGGCTGAACCTTGCTGTGGGAGAGACACAACACTCTCATATCTTGCAGCTATCACTCTCGAACAGCTCAGTGTCATCAGACAAGCAGATTATTAATTCAGATTAGGGACTACAGTTATCTTGAAAAATCTCTATGCTCCCCCTGTTGGGTTAATGGGTGCATGCATTGCATAGTGTGGGGCTAAAACTATAGAACGTCCCAAGTTCAAGCTGACGTCAACCGGGATGCTACAATATCCCTGAGCAAGACGGCATAAAAAGTCCCAAGCATTCTTGCTCCTGATTGCTATCTGATGATATTGGAAAGAGTGCATGGAGGATATCAAGAGGAGAAGACAGTATCAGACTTCGCTGTGAGATCCTCCATTGTTTAATAGTCTTCTGGCAGCTAGAGAAAGGGAGAAAAGTGGGGCAAAATAGCTGGATCAAACCAGCTTCCTGGCCGCATGAATGATGGTAGCATACCAGTGCAGATGAAAGCAAATGGAGAGATTTCCATCAACCCAGTTAATATCCTGCTGGCTTAACCTGCTCAAGGTCTATGACATTAGTTTTCAAGTGAAAACTCTCAACCTGATGCCAATCACATCCCCAACTGGCACAAAATACTTTGTACCACTTGAGGAAAATTGGGTGCAAACGCAAACCTTAAAGACACGAATAAGTCACGCCGTTTGTGACTGACTATATGGAGTTCCTGTGTAATCAGCAGGGTAAATAGGGATTCAAATATCCTGCTCTGCATCAAAGTGCCACCAACTTTCAATTGCACAAACAAATAAAATGCTGAAATAAATCTAAATGCAGAAGTGCGCATTTTTGCTCAAATCTGAAATCAGGTTTGCACTGTGGATAACTAAAATTCAGAACCAAGCACTATCCCCAGGTTTAGTATATTGATCCCCAATAGGAGTCTGCATGTGCAAACGTTGAATGAGGACAGGGCCAGGCTTCGCTGTGATGCTCCGCATGTTCAAATCTCCTGCAATCACTCCAACTGGCAAAGCTGACACACTTGGGTGAGGTTTTGGAGGGAGAGGAGCCTTCATGAAACCATCCCCCAGTGAGAAGTCAACACCCTCAGGAACACAGGTGGGGGAGGATAAGAGGTGAAAATTGTCAAAAATAAAACAAAACTATCTCAAAAAATATACAAGGGACTTTATTTCCATCAGTCGCTAAAGTCAGGGCTTTTTTTAATGAATGAATGTGTCTGGATTTTGATTGTCTTTTGTAGTTTATGATTATCTCTAGCCTTTGTCTACAATTGCTGGGAATGTTTCTTGTGTACAGTATGAGATTTACAGAGGTTTTGTCTCAGAAATGTTGAAAGTAAAATGTCACTTGTATAATTTAGTCATTTTTTCCAGACTCTGAAATGAATAGGCAAAGCAGTGTTTATGTAGAACAACTGTCATCCTGTTGAACTGCATTTACTTAACTCACAGGTTTGGCAGACAAATATACTTGAGATTTTAGCATTGGTTAAAGTGGAATTTGTTACGGGGAGAGATTAATTTCTGTTTCTCAATAGTAAGGATAACCACTCTCTGATGACTGAGCTAGTTAAAGTCAATGAGTAGCCGAGCCATAGTCTCGGGTGTGATGCTGCCCATAGTCAAATAGAATCATGGAATATCACAGCACAGAAGGAGACAATTCAGCCCATCATATTGTGCCAGCTCTCTGAAAGAGCTAGGCACTTAGTTCAATGCCCCAAGTTAGCTGAAAGATGTTGCTTTGTTTCAACATTCCGAATACTCCCTGTATCACACAATGATTGAACAAAAGCAAATTTACAACAAGGCTCTGTTTTCTTTCTCAGCCTGCGTATACTCAGCTTTACCACCCTTTTAAAATATACTGTTTGCCCCCTAATACTGAAGTTAATGTATACCAGGCTGGCTAGTGTTCACTGTGATAAGGCACACAGAACTGACACATTTCGGAATTCCATTTTCACACGAAAATGCCCTAAAAGCCGCTTTTTAGAGCCTTTACAGAGAGTAAGACGAAACTAAACCAAAGCAAATGTCAAAAGACACAAGTGTTGCACCATAACTTCTGGGCATCTACTCCCACCTTTGTGGCCTGTGGTTGAGGGGGTGTTGCTGCAGAAGCCAATTCTCTCCTGGCTATAGGCCCCCTAATTATTTGTGTTAGTCACAGGTTTTCTATCGGGAAGAAGAATGGGTTTGGAGGGGAGCAGACATGCCCTTTTTTGAGAGACGGTTGATGGCTTTGGTTTCTCTGAAAATCCTTGTTGCTTTCCAATACCTCAGAAGGCAACACGTTTGGTCTTCTTTAGGCGCTCTTGCATTGGAGGGGTGCAACCAACGGGAGACACAAAAATGTGGGCCTATAAATTTGCAGGAGGGTTGAGGCTGCCTCTTTCAGTAAAGCAACTGCATGGAACCAATGCTGTGCATTTACTGTTTCAGGCTCTGTATTAGATGTGTGGAGCCCAGCACGCCTGTGAAATCCTGAATGTAAAATTGAGAGATTTCTGGTTGGAGGTCACTGTCCTGAAACAGAATTTGCTTCTGCAATCCCACGTGAAATTGAATGCATAATCTATTCCAACACTACTGAGGGAACGCTGAGGAAGGCCTGCATGAAAGGGAAAACTCATCTGCAGAAACAATAGGCCAAATCTTGTTAGACAAATAACGGTGTGTTAACGACACATGCCATTATTAATGCACAAATCGGCCAGCAAGCTCAGGGGATGAAGAGATATACCGTGAATTGCAAATCTCTGCTGGTCGATTTACGCCACTCCGCCGTTTGCAAAAACAGCATCTCGCCCTTAGTCTCTCCATTATTTTTAAGAACTTACTGGATTTGCACATTAATTGCCCATTAAACTGGCCGCAGAAAGATAGGGCTGGTAATTAGGATCATAAGTACCCTTTAATGACGTTATAATTGTTAATACAATGCCAATCAATCTCTCCGGCCCAGAAAGGGAACAATTTAAACTATTCAGTCTCATTCCCGCATGTAGTAAATACTTCTTAGAGATTTTAACAATTTCAAATTTTAATTTTTTTTACTTACTTTTCCTTTCTGTCTCTCTTTTTCTCTGTCTCTTTAATCCAATCTTTCTTTCCCTCTCTTTATTTCCCTTTCTGTACCTGATTTGACTCTAATATACCTGCTCTAATTCACCCTCCTTCACCGTCCTTCCTCTGTTTCTTTCTAAGTCTTTATATCTCATTGGTTAAGGAGGTAGACTGTTGGTCCCGTCGTTCACTCAGGTCCCAGATGCCCCATTGCCCTCACTGCACCGTTATCTGCCCGCTCTTCCAGCAAGTTACAGCGCAAAAGTTTTTGAGCTGAAGGGTGAGGGAAAAGTCTAACTAATGGCGTACGCCACAAGATGCCCCGTTCCAGCAAAATTTGGCCTAATATTTCAGTGAGCGAATGGTCAGTCGATGGAACAGGCTCCCTAGAGAGACAGAGGAAGCAGTTAGTATTGATTCATTCGAATGCAAATTGTTTAGGTTTCTTTCAGAAAATAACATTTCGGGATACAGCATATGAGTAATTTGAGATATGACATGTGGTAAGTGTAACATGCTTGGGAGGAAAACGTTGACTTTGGACCTATGGGTCTGTGTAGACTAATTGATAGAGATTGATTGCCATGATTAGTCAGCAACTCCATTATCATTGTATCATGCGACTTGGTCTTTTTTAAAGCAGGTGATCTGGTCTTTGTCTCATTGCTGTCTGTGGGACCTTGCTGTGTGCAAACTGGCTGCCGCATTCCCCTACATTACAACAGTGATTACACTTTAAAGGTACTTCATTGGCTGTAAAGTGCTTTGGGACATCGTGAGGTTGTGAAAGGCGCTATATAAATGCAAGTTCTTTCCTTTCCTTTACAATCAGCTTGCAGCTTGCAACACGAGAGCTGTACTTTGGTAACTGACACTTCTCGTACCAGTCTCAGACTATGTAAAAGCAACTTAAGACACACTTAGAGCAGCCCACCAATTGGGTTTCGTCAAACTCAAATTTCTTTTAAACCTCATTGCTTCAAATGTACATTATATTAATTTAAGCATGCTTTCTGAAACAAATGAAGGTAAATTTAATTTCCTCTAGTGTGTGCTGAAATAACTGGATGAAAATCTTGCGTACTATTTATAAAACAGTGACATTTAACACAAAAGTGTGTGCATGTGAATGTGAATTACAAAGATGCGTGATTAATGGTTGTGCGACTTGAAAAACAGTCAGAACATTTGCTTTAAGTTCTTCATAGATTTAGCAACTAAAGGTTATGAAATTGAGAGCTCATAGACTAGAATCTATTACGTGATTTTTTTTTAAGACATGTGTCAGGTAGTATTCTGTGGAATGGGCCTTGGAGACCAAATGAAGGAGAATAACTAATTTCTTTACAGACCAGTGATGAAGCGGAAAAAATGTCAAATCTAACTGTGCTGTTAATTCAAGCGCAGACAGCAGCATCACTGCACTAATATATTGTTTAAGCAGAATAGCAATAAATTCGGAGGCCAAAATTCAACATTGTTGCACTCGTTTTACAGTCATAAAATAGCCGCAACTATGACATATTTAGCAATGGGAAGGCCCACGCCTGATTTGTGTGTGTGCCCAGGCCACTGCTAAATTCGGCAGGATCTATTTTAGGTAGCTATGGCCGCTGCCTGAAATGAGTACAGGCCTCATTTCAATATTGAAATCAGGCTCTTGTGCCAAATTCCGGTCCCTTTCGCTCCGACTACTTTTTCAGGCTCCAGAGCGGCCTACCCAGCAGTCCTTAAAGGGAGACCCCGTATGTAGCCTACAGGTAAGTTTTTTTTGACTTATCTTAATGTTGAACCGGGAGGAGCAGGAGTGCTCCTCTTGCCTCCACATTAAGACTGTGGCCACTACCGGCCCATGCTCGCCCCCAACACCACCCCCCCTCCGCCCCGCCTCCTGATCGCCACCGCCCAGAAAGATCAGCAGAAACTGCGGAAAAACTGCTTACACCATTTCTCTGAGGTTTGGCCGATCTTCCTTCTAAGTTACAGCAGGAGATCGGGAGGACAGTTCTACTCTCCACAAGTTTCAAGTCTTATGACAAAAGAGCCCTCCGCACTCGTAACTGTGAACGTCTGATTCAAAGCACTGCAGTCACCTCACATAAACTGAGTCATCAGCAGTTAATAGTGTTTTGAAACTAACCAGAATATTCACTTTTTTTAAACATATAAAATCTTGACAGGAGATGGGATGTCCACAGACACCTGAAGGCAACACAACAGGGGGGATAGTGCAGCATTTTGGAAGGAGTATGCTCGATTTTAAATTTGCTGCCTATGCCCTGCCTGTACTTGCTTACATAAGACGTCCATCGTCAAGCATCACAAAGCATTTTCCTTGAAATGTTTCATTGCCAGATTTTAAGGTGGAATTATTTTTTTAAAAAACACACGGTGGTGTAATGAAGCAAGTGTTAGCATGTGTGAGATCTGGGAAATGTTAGAACCTGTTTTAGTGCAAATGGGAGTGGCTATGGATGGAGAGTTTACAGGGTGGGTCAGAATAAGCACCAGGCTTGAAGTATAGCTCAGATTGCTCCTCTCCCGACAACTCAATTGCACTATAAATCTTGGTCTACAATCAGATCTGTTTGATGTTCCAACAAGATAGGCTGCAACCGAGCGATAGCGGGAATTGCTGGTGAGTTCTACAAACACTTGACAAATATTTGAATTTTTATCTCTTGTGGGTTGCTGAGCTCTGTGTTTCTGAGTTGAAGAGACAGCTGCTTCAAGGCATAAAGCACTTCTATCAGTGCCACTGAGATCGGTGCAGATAATGCCAGCATTATCATTTGTGTGTGGTATTTCTGTTGTTGGCTGCTTAAAAGTTCATTGTGCTATTGCAATTGAGAATAATAACCTGAAAGAACTGAAGTATCTCACATATGTTAATTAACGAGGAGCATTACTTAACGAGGAGCATTACTTAACATTTAGTATGCGCGACACCGTTTCTGGCCTTCTGTCCCCTTTTCGCGCCGCATTTGATGCCAGTTCGCAGCTGATTCGGAGTAAAAGTGAATGGTGCAGGTCTCAGCTTCTTGTTAAGCTTCCACCTCTGGATGCCGGCCGGGTTTTAATCAGCTGCGATTCTCAGCAGTGGGTTTACCCCCCCTAAGGTGCTGGAAATGACCACCACACCCGCCCCCTCCCCCCGGCCCCCCCGGCCCAGTGAAAGCCCTATCATTTTTTTCTCTCTCTCTCCCACGGACCCAAAGAGTAAACGTATCAGACTGCTAACATGATAGGTGAAGTGAAACAGGAGCAAAGGCCTGTGTGACCCTGGCCTGGGTTACATTCTGGTGGTGGTGATGTCCAACCAGTGTTGATGGAAACCAGACCCACATTAGAAATACAAAAGCAATGGCGGGGGGGCGGGGGGGAAACATTGCAAATGACGGAAATCTCAAATAAAAAGAAAATGCTGGAAATGCACAGCAAGTCCGTGAGCATCTGAAAAGATCGGTCAACCTTTTGGGCATAGACCCTTCATCAGAACAGCTGCGGTTTTCACACTAACACCCATTCCAATTCATGCGCTTATATCCTAGCAGTGGACTCAGAATCACAAAAAATCCCCGCACTTCATATTGCTCATCGCAACCACTTCATTCTGCCTGTCGTCTGATTTCACACCATTTCAAGTTAATTTAAAAGCAGATTGCTTTGCCCGTGCAGATATAAAGAGCATGGGAAGAATATAATCAAACATTTCAGATGAGGAGTTCTCCCTCTGAAAGCATCCAATGAGACTGGGGTAGCACCCTGGGCCAGGCTCATCGTACTGGGCCTGGATTTCAGCCTTGGCTCAATGGTGGCACACTCGCCTCTGAGTCAGAAGGTCAGAAGATTCACGAAGTCTTTATATCTATGTTTGTGCCATTTTCTTGCAAACAGACACGAACAAACCTTTTTTTTACCACAGTCCAGTCACTTGTGCGGAACGGCATCTGAGTGGAGATGCAGACCTTTTGTGCTTCAGGGTAGTTTGTGCAATGTTCTGGTGCTTGGTTAGGTGGCAATGTGAACCGCAAGAGTAAAGAGGCCCAGGGCCTCAAGCTGCAGAACCAGGTGTGTTGAGTGTTTAGGATTAAGAACTAAGTCGCTGTTTCGAAGATGAAAGGTGCGATTTATTTTAAAACCAAAATATAAGTGGATCTGTCATTGCGTACCTGTAGGGTTGCCAACTCTGGTCGGTGGCGTTCCTGGAGATTTGATCGTGTGACATTCTGATCACGTGACTTCTGATCACATGCATTTACCTTATAACGGTTAGGTCCCCTGTAGTTGAGTATTTTGCTCATGGTTTCGTGCCAGCAGCTGTTGTATGTCAAGTTCCAAGCCCCTATTTCAGAGCCCCTGCCCCATTTCAGAGACCCCACCCCATTTCAGAGCCTTCGCCCCATTCCAGAGCCCCCACCCCATTCCAGAGCCCCCACCCCATTCCAGAGACCCCCCCCATTTCAGAGCCCCTGCCCATTTCAGAGACCCCCACCCCCCATTTCAGAGACCCCCCATTTCAGAGACCCCCCCATTTCAGAACCCCCCCGGATTGCCGAGACTCCCTGAATGCCGAGACTCCCTGAATGCCGAGATTCCCCGATTCCCGACCCTCCAGCCCCCTCCTGACTGCACGCCACACGGACGTGGCTCTCTGTGGATGATGTCACTGAGCTGGAGTCTTCTCTAACAGCAGCCAGTGATGTCATGGAGCAGGGGTGGCGTACTGCGGCGGGAAATTTAATGCGCTGAATCTCCCAGGCTGCCGATTCCAGGAAACTACCGGTCATTCCGAGAGGGTTGAGAATCCTCTGTACCTGCCATTTAGATTGAGGTTAATCATCAAGGAGTATGGTTGCAGATAAACTCTGATCATTTCTCCCAGGATATTGAGAATATGATTACTCAACCAGACAGGGAAGAAGGCCCCAGGTTCAGTTCCTGGTCTGTGCTGTGTTGACTGAAATCAGCTGGGGCAGCATTTGGGGGCTTCACTGCCCTAAGCTTAGGGAAAGGAAAGGACCATTTCAGCTTAGGGACGGCTTCTGCTCCTGATTGCTATCTAGTGACCCCTGCTGAACAATGCACGTGTGCATGTGTGGGGGACGGACGACTACATCAGGTGTGATGTCTACTGTGGTCTAATAACCTCTCAACACTGTCTAGGCCCGCACATAAAGAATGGCCACTGGGATGGAATAGTAGAGGGAGGCTGGTTGGTGTTGAGCTATGACATGAAAGAGACAATGTTGTCAGGAGAGGAAAATTAGAGAAATAAAAAATAAATTTTAAAAACAAAAGTATCCTTCATGGAAAAGCAGGTCTATTGGCACCATACAGCAACAAAGCCAGTTCCAAGTTAAAGAAACATGAGACACTTTTACACTGGCACTTGTTTAGTTCGGTTCTTGGGAGATCGCCTGGAAACCATTGCACAGATTCCATTCTCCCGTAATCCAAACTCAACAAGCACCAGTGTGTAGAAGTGCCTTTCACCCTTGTCAGCATTGGCTCAGCATTCTTGCCTCTGAGTCAGAAAGCTGTGGGTTTAAGTCCCATTCCAGAGACATGAACCCATAATCTAGGCTGACACTTCAGTGCAGTACTGGAGGAGTGCTGCACTGTAGGAGGTGTGGTTTTTTTTGGATGAGACGTTAAACCAAGGCCATAGTTGCCCTCTCAGGTGAATGTAAAAGATCCCATGACACAATTTTAAGAAGAGCAGGGGAGTTCTCCTGGCCAATATTAATCCCTCAACCAACATCACTAAAACAGATTATCTGGTCATTATCTCATTGCTGTTTGGCAATGGGATGAACTAAAATGAGTTGAATGGCCTTTCTCATCTGTAATAACTTGTGATCTTATATGTACAGTGGCCTCATAAAATATATGTGAATGTACATCAAAAGCTTCATAAAATATATGCATTATGTACAATAGCTGAATAAAATATATTCCTGAATGTGCTTTCTTGAGAAAGAAAAACAAGTAGACAAGGGAGCATCTTTGGATTGTGTTAACCAGTTGTCCACTAATACCAGTGATTTCCAGTCTAATATTTCCACACTACAAGACAGCATTATCAGGTCAATAGCACGATACTAACCTGTTTATTTGCGATTCAAGGAATCACATACCAGGAGTACTGATGTCTAGAATAAATTAATATGTTTCAGACACAATGTAGTTCCAATATGAACAGCTGTGCTATTCACTCCTCTGTGGTATCTGTAGTGCATCTTTATAATTGTAGAGTCCTACTGTGACATGTTTTGCTGCTTAAGGTTGTCTGCTGAATATAAACCCACTGTCAATTCAGTTGAAAAGACTTCACATCGGGGTGAAACAGGTATGTGCCACAAAACACTGGTGCGACCAGTAAAGACAATGGGGATGGGAGGGGGCGGGAAGTTACATGGAAGAATTGAGAGCTGTGCGAAGTCAGAAGTTGGGAGGTAAGAATAAGAGGATCGAAGGCATTAGTGTTAGCAACAGGAACCACATACCAAACTCATGTGACTGGTGGAGGAGTCTTAAATGAAGTTGAATAGCTGGAGGGAAAGAGTAGCCTTAGGGTTCATTTCTAATGGTAGGGTTCCAATTCAGTGTGGGTGGAGTGCTGCAAATATACTCCTCTAATTCAAATAATCGTGTGTAACTGTTCAAACAGTCATTGTACTCCAGTGTGGCCAAGTGCCTGAACGATTATACCCTCATTTATATTAGAGCTGTAAATTCCAGATTTTGTTCTGACTATACAGCTGTTGCAACTTAAAAGGTACCACCCAATCATAGTAAATCCAATCTCGCTTATGTTGCTTCAAAGCAAAACACCCGGCCCTGCTTTAAAACTGATCCAAGTGTAATCCCTTTTGAACTGAGCTGGTGCGAACAGGGTAATTACTATCGAAGACCTCATTTACACAGATACTACAATTGGAAATTCACTTCCACAAGCTGGACCCTTTGTGAAATGGTCCTGATTTTCCAGTTTCTCTCAGCAGATCTGTACCAGTGCCAGCTGTGTGTCTGTGTCTGAGGTTTAATGCAACAGAAATTGTATGATAAACCTGAGGGACCCATGAAAATGTGGGTCTCTGATACTTTTGGGTCTCATGAAGTCACCAGCTTTACACTGGAGACTGGTGTCAGCCATGGCTCAGTGGTAGCAATCTTACCTCTGAATTATGAGGGTTGGGGGTTCATAGTCCCACTTTGTCTGCTCTCTCAGGTGGATGTAAAAAAATCTACCGTGGTATTACTTAGAAGAAGAGCAGAGGAGTTCTCCTTGGCATCCTAACCAATATTTATCCTGTAACCAATATCACAAAAAAATATTATCTGGTCATTATCACATTGCTGTTTCTGGGACCTTGCTGTGTGCAAATTGGTGCTGCGTTTCCTACATTCTTCAAAAGTACTTCATTGGCTGTAAAGCGCTTTGGAATGTTATGAGATTGTGAAAGGTGCTATATAAGTGCAAGTCTTTCTTTTCTTTTGCAATCAACAACAGGAGAATCGTGAGTATGCCATTAACGTAAAAGAGCCTTCATACTAGCACGGTTCAACAGCTCCAGTGAGACACCAGAATTTGCCTCTATTCTACAATACATGATTCCAGCGCAGTGCCAAGACATCATAGCACCTGGGAGCCCACTGTGGGTCGATACTAAGGTCTGGAGTCTTCAACTGTGTAAACATGCGGAGCTCAGCGTCCCAGAAGTGAATCAAAACTGGACTCTAGTCAAAGAGGCTTTAGTGGGCTTGACCTGTTGCATAATGGTTAACGTGAAGGCCAATATAAATGAGAGCTTTTTTCTTTGCTGGGGGGGGGGGTGGGGAAGGTGGTGGAGAGGGGATCTGGTCGTCAACAAATAGCAGAAACTGAAATATATTCATTGCATCTTTGTTACAAGTAACAGACCAAGGAAAGCACTTTGTAGAGTTGGTGATCTAAACTTGCAATGAACGAAGCAGAAACGTCAAAGTCAGTGCCCATTGACGTGGAAATTAGTCTGTCCTTCTGCATAAAGACTTGCTATTCAGCAGGAAGTAAAATGTCTTCACTGACTGGTGTGAGTGTAATATATGGGAGAATAATGGTGGTGAGGCAATTGATCTTCTTCCATGGAGGCGATTTAAAAAGCAGCAGGTTTTGTGATGCAACTTGATAAACAGTCATGACACTGACAGCTCATAAATCTATTGGGCTTTCTTCTTCTTTGACTGCTGAAAGTCAGCCAGAACAGTAAAAACTACCAGGCCCATTATATATATATATTTAATTAATGTCTGCATTACCTCATTGTTGGGGAGGCTCTCTTGGTAGTTTCAAACTGTTTTAACAGTGAAGAGGTAGATTCGAC
Organism: Heptranchias perlo; assembly: GCF_035084215.1. Classification (NCBI taxonomy): domain Eukaryota; kingdom Metazoa; phylum Chordata; class Chondrichthyes; order Hexanchiformes; family Hexanchidae; genus Heptranchias; species Heptranchias perlo. The sequence continues at coordinate 47,484,311 of NC_090342.1, forward strand.
CCAGTTCTCCCTCTCCCCCACTCCTTACTGCAAACGCCTCAGTTGCTCGGGGAGTGCACTACATCGGCCATCGGGCTTAAAGCTGCCGATTCCTGCAAAGTAAATGTGGAAGCAAAACTCCAATCTGCATTACACAGCAGAGCCAAGCAGTACTGCACAGGTCTCTTAGTGACTCAGATGTTTGAAAGCGTTGCAGCAGTGCATGGACATCCTGCTCTCTACTCAAAAAGAATTCTAACAGGCATAGAAAAGCTTTCTGCCTGATACACTGATACTTCCAGACCAGCTCTGAACGCTATCTCTCAATAAGGGCAACCATCAGCTACTGGTAGGATTGCCAACTCTCCTGGATTGTCCTAGAGTCTCCTTTATGAGCAGCCAAACTCCTCATGTCATTTCATCAATCTATTCATTTTCATTTGTACATGGTAGCCTGGTTACATAAACTGTTTTGGAGGGCAAGTGATGTGGACTTTTTCTTTTAGAGGGATTGGCTAAAATGGTTGGTACTGGGCGGTAAAGAATAATTCCAGATAACCACTGCATGGTTTAATTAAGGGAGCAGTAACCTAGCTAGCAGCACTGCATAACTAAGACTATAGAAGGTGTTTTACTACTTGTGGTGGGGACTCCATTTGTTAGATGGGACTTCAAGTTTCTAACTGTGGTATTCCCAATATTTGAGTCTGTTTCATTAGTGTAAGCTGGTCAGACCTGCACACTTCTGTGGTGATTAGGAAGACACCAAATCTACGGAAACAGTCTGGAATCTTCTATGGATTAAACCTCGTGAGTGGCCAGTATGAAGATGCTTACACCTAGCTTTAAGTTATTGTTTCTGTGGCCAATTTGTGCTCATCAAAGCATGTCAGCGCTGGGAAATGGAACACTTTTTAATGTCAGCAGCAAGCACTCCCAAGATCATGAACTGATCAGATCCAGAGCAAAGCCCCCTCTACCCTGCCTCAACCTCAGATACTGGACCAATTTCCATTTCTCACACCAGTCACTTTTGTGATCGCTCTAAGTGACATTACAAATTGGTGCTGAATAACATGTTGAGGACTTTGAACTCACCAGGATTGAGAGCCTTTACTCTCTTAGGAGACACCTATCCCGTTAGCCTAGCCTCGGAGGTGAAAAGACAGTGTTCTAACCCACTAAGATGCCCAGAACTCCAGAAACAACTGTGCTTTAATATGGGACACCAAGCTAACTGGAAACATTCATACCAGTGATATCATCCGTGATATGCAAAATGAACTAGCAAACCCAAACATACTTCACTTACAAGTCATTTCCTCCCACAAAATATAAAGTACGGTAAAACTGAATCAAATGAATTAATTAAAAGCAACTTCAAAGCTGATGTTAGGAAGTACACTTCACACAAACAATGATTAATATCTGGAATGTTTCCCGGATAAAGTAGAGAAGCAATCAGAATCATTCAAGAGGCATTTGGATGCTGAATTGGTAGGGTGGGTCTGTCGGCTTCAATGGAAGGATGAGCTGGAATGACCTCTGTCATTTTCATTTATCTTTGTGATCTGGCATGAAGAGAGTGGTTTTAAGCTTTTATTCAAACATAATTAATTCTAATATCGGTTTAATCTTTGCTAAAGGAAGACTGCCAGAATCTCATTAATTCCCCCATTTTGCTTGCAGAACACTTTCCGTTTAATTAACATATAAACTACTTCAAAAACAATCTTTTTAGTATTAATATTGAAAACAGACTGAGATTAAGCCATAAAACACAAATGTTTGGGTGTGCACTCCAGACAAACTATAAATCTGAACCCTTGTTACATTTGGAATGTGCCAAAATGTTACCATAATTAAAATGCTGTTTAACGTTGGCTACAGGCACAAGAGGGATTTTAATAGATAATCCATTTAATTCCTTTGATTTATTATTTTTTCCGACAAAATTACTTCCATATTGAGCAAAAGTTTCCATTTTGTGGCACGATTGCTATCCCCTGTGGAAACTCAATGCAAGCTCATTGCAGATGGATTGGAGAGCCCATGTTGACCTGTATGGTAAGGCTGAAAGGTTTAGGAAGAGAATTCCAGATTGGAAGACCATGGCAGCTGCAGGATATGCCACCAGTGTTGGCGTTGGGTGGGAGTGGGACACAGAGTAGTCCAGAGGTGGAGTTTCGGAGGCGGAACATAAGGTTGACGGAGGTTTCACAATAGAATGGAGCAAGGCTAAAGAGTTGTTGTAAAGAGGAGTTTGTCAAAAGATGTGAGCCTGTTGGAGTTTTTATAGACTGGAGCTTGGCAAGGCAGGCATTGCACTGATAAGGCCAAGTTTGGAATTGATAATCATGTGGGTAAGGGTTTGAGGCAGTGGGGGCGGGGTAGGGATGAATGTGGGTGGTGTTTTGAAGTGGAAATAGATGGTTTTGGTGATGCACTGTCGGAGGTACCGTCTTTAAGATGAGACATTAAACCAAGGTCCTGTCTGCCCTCTCGGGTGGACGTAAAAGATCCCATGACACAGTTTCAAAGATGAGCAGGGGAGTTCTCCCGGTGTCCTGACCAATATTTATCCCTCAACCAACTTCAGTACAACAGATTATCTGGTTGTTATCTCATTGCTGTTTGTGGGACCTTGCTCTGCGCAAATTGGCTGCCGCATTTCCTACATTACAACGGTGACTACATTTCAAAAAATACTTCATTGGCTATAAAGTACTTTGGGCGTCCTGAGGTTGCGCAAGATGCTATATAAATGCAGGTTCTTTTCTTTCTTATTAGTCTTAATTCAACATTGTCACTCATTGTCCTTTGAATAGCCTAGGTATAACGATGGAGGGGTCCCACCCCAGTAAAACCAGCACTGTGTGCAGCGACAACACAGCTTGAGAGCAGAATGCTAACCAAGGCTGTTCTCCTACCAGACATAAACAAAGGGAAATCCACGAGGGCTTCAGGTCTGGCTCCTTTCTTCACCTCCCTGTGTATGTGTGTTCTGGCCTTGACTGTAACAATGGCGATCACAGGAGGCTGACTCCTTTTAGCACACAAGCAGATTCATTAAACTGAATCCCAGCAGGAAGTGTTAACTGCCTCTAAACTGCTTGCTCCATCACCTCAGCCTGCAGTGTTGATAACTAGTGCAAATAGAACTGTTTCATTTGAACCTACCTGGGTTTGGCTGGGATTTTACATGGGGGTTTAATCAACTGGACAAACTGTGGTTCAAACCTTGGTTAAACTTCTCCTTGCAGTGTGCTGAAGTGGCTTAAATGTTACCTTACAGTTAGAGGTTTCTCCGTGATGTTCATGGAAAGCTGGAGCTATTCATTAAGACAGTGTTTTTTTCCTCAGGCTACGCTGCTCTGTTATTTAACGCTGTCTTTGGCATAGCTACCCAAACTGTAACATGAAGCTGTGAGTGAGGCTGGAATCAGTGTACATGAGATAACATCCAAGTGTTGGTCTTGCAATGTTTTCAGTGAGTACCAAACACAGTGTGAAACAAAGAAAGAAAGAAGGAAAGAAGGAAAGAAAAGAACTTGCATTTATACAGCGCCTTTCATGGCCTCAGGACGTCCCAATGGGCTTTGCAGCCAATGAAGTACTTTAGAAGTGTAGTCACTGTTGTAATGTAGGAACTACATTAAATATTGCAACGGCAGCATAACATTAGCATCTAAATCCTCTCAGTGTCCGAAATGAACTCAGTGGATCATTCCTTTTAAAGGGGTGTTGTCATAATTTAAAGGGGTTTTCAGGCCTGCCTGACACTGTAAAGGTTTTGGAGCAGCCCAGTGGTTCTGATACCTCCCCATGGTCGAATAGTTTGCGGACACTCACTGGGCTCGGGCGAAGAATGGACACTTATGCGAGATAGCAGAGGGCCGCCAGTAGGTGCAAACCATTCCCTAGCTTGTGAGCACATTCAAGAGAGAAAGGGAGAATACAGGGGAGGGAAAAGCGGCCTTTTTGGAGCCACCAAGAAGGCCTTCTCCACAGCAAACTGTAACATCAACTTCAACATGAATTTCAGCAATTTGGCTTCTGTGTGCTTAATATTTTAAATTTTTTTTAGCATGGGTTCAATCAGTAACATAAATGTAATAACGGCATTCTGGATGACAGCGTTTACATTGTATATGGACATACATTGCTACAGCTTAGTTAACAACTTTTCAACACTGCCCCTTTAAAAACCTGGTTAAGATGCTGTGGTGTCTTCTTCTTGGCTTGCAAATAGTGCTCATAACAGCAGCCGATATCTAAGATTCTAATGTCCTCCACTTCTTTAAATACAGATGTAAAAATAACCTGAATATTGCAACAAGGTTTGGGATACGCGACAAAACGTGTGTATTGGCTGGACCGTTAGTTTAATAAAACTTCCATAAATTGACATAAAAAGATTCTGTCTCCTTAAAGTATCTCGTTAAGAAAAGTTAACTTTTGTCTTTGTTTTTTAAGACTGGCCCCTTTCCCACTAATCAGATTCTAATTTATTCCTCTTTTATATGCGCAGCCTGAAACAATTCCCTCAGTTCATGCTTTTTGTGTCTCTTCAAAAGGAACTGGGTGTGAATGTGAGTTTGAGCCAATGTCCTGGACAAGTGAATAAATTCCTCATTAATTATATGACCATTTAACACTGGGTATCTAAACAAAAAGCTACACAATTTCATTGAAAACAAAGTCCTTTTGCATTTTTCTGACCTATAGATACTGCACTAATAAATTATCTTTGATAATGACTTCCCATGGGAAGCAAAATAAACCAGCTAGTTGTAGGAAAAGGAAATGGGACCTAGGTGTTCACAGATAAATATTCAATTCCACTGAGGAAGCAGCTTGCTGGCCTTTGCAGGGCCTATGAAACTAGGCCCAACGATTGCAAAGAGACTGTTTTTGATGCAGGATGGGACACACCTTGCAGGAACCAAGGAAATGAAGGCGGCAGCAAAGGCAAGTCGTTCCTCCCTTGTGCAACGTTGACTGTGGGAGCTGTCAACATTTCTGGCCAGGAGCCAAACTAGTCGAAATGATTTATACCTACAAGCTGTCTCTATGAATGCGCGCACTAAGACAACTCATTGCTTCCATTCACGATTTAGTGCCATTGAATCTCCCCGCTTTTTCACAAAAACTTACACCAAACGTACCTCTCTGGTCAGCAAATCCATCTGCGGCTTCTAACTGATGTTTGTTTTAACAAAATAACTGTTATGCTTTCCACCTCTTCTACTTGTTGTCCTGACCTAGAATTTTACCTCTGATTAAGCTACATTGATCATTTTATTAAACCTTAAAAGGTCTCACTCTGTAGTACCAAATATCAATCATTTTCACCTGTAAATACATTTAGGTGTCAGCCCCAGCTCAGTGGTAGCACTCTCACCTCTGAGTCAGAAGACTGTGGGTTCAAGTCCCACTTCAGAGACTTGAGCTCAAAATCTAGGCTGACACTCCAGTGCAGTACTGAGGTGCTGTCTTTTGGATGGGACGTTAAAAACTGAAGTCTCAGGTGGACGTAAGAGATCCCATATTTTTTTATTCGTTCATGGGATGTGGGCATTTCTGGCGAGGCCGGCATTTAATGCCCATCCCTAATTGCCCTTGAGAAGGTGGTGGTGAGCCGCCTTCTTGAACCGCTGCAGTCCGTGAGGTGAAGATTCTCCCACAGTGCTGTTAGGAAGGGAGTTCCAGGAGTTTGACCCAGCGACGATGAAGGAACGGCGATATATTTCCAAGTCGGGATGGTGTGTGACTTGGAGGGGAACATGCAGGTGGTTGTGTTCGCATATACCTGCTGCTCTTGTCCTTCTAGGTGATAGAGGTCGCGAGTTTGGGAGGTGCTGTCGAAGAAGCCTTGGCGAGTTGCTGCAGTGCATCCTGTGGATGGTACACACTGCAGCCACTGTGCGCCGGTGATGAAGGGAGTGAATGTTTAGGGTGGTGGATGGGGTGCCAATCAAGCAGGCTGCTTTGTCCTGGATGGTGTTGAGCTTCTTGAGTGTTGTTGGAGCTGCACTCATCCAGGCAAGTGGAGAGTATTCCATCACACTCCTGACTTGTGCCTTGTAGATGGTGGAAAGGCTTTGGGGAGTCAGGAGGTGAGTCACTCGCCGCAAAATACCCAGCCTCTGACCTGCTCTTGTAGCCACAGTATTTATATGGCTGGCCTGGTTAAGTTTCTGGTCAATGGTGACCCCCAGGATGTTGATGGTGGGGGATTCGGCGATGGTAATGCCGTTGAATGTCAAGGGGAGGTGGTTAGACTCTCTCTTGTTGGAGATGGTCATTGCCTGGCACTTTTCTGGCGCGAATGTTACTTACCACTTATCAGCCCAAGCCTGGATGTTGTCCAGGTCTTGCTGCATGCGGGCTCGGACTGCTTCATTATCTGAGGGGTTGCGAATGGAACTGAACACTGTGCAACCATCAGCGAACATCCCCATTTCTGACCTTATGTTGGAGGGAAGGTCATTGATGAAGCAGCTGAAGATGGTTGGGCCAAGGACACTGTCTTGAGGAACTCCTGCAACAATGTCCTGGGGCTGAGATGATTGGCCTCCAACAACCACTACCATCTTCCTTTGTGCTAGGTATGACTCCAGCCACTGCAGAGTTTTCCCCCCGATTCCCATTGACTTTAATTTTACTAGGGCTCCTTGGTGCCACACTCGGTCAAATGCTGCCTTGATGTCAATGGCAGTCACTCTCACCTCACCTCTGGAATTCAGCTCTTTTGTCCATGTTTGGACCAAGGCTGTAATGAGATCTGGAGCCGAGTGGTCCTGGCGGAACCCAAACTGAGCATCGGTGAGCAGGTTATTGGTGAGTAAGTGCTGCTTGATAGCACTGTCGACAACACCTTCCATCACTTTGCTGATGATCGAGAGTAGACTGATGGGGCGGTAATTGGCCGGATTGGATTTGTCCTGCTTTTTGTGGACAGGACATACCTGGGCAATTTTCCACATTGTTGAGTGGATGCCAGTGTTGTAGCTGTACTGGAACAGCTTGGCTAGAGGCGCAGCTAGTTCTGGAGCACAAGTCTTCAGCACTACAGCCGGGATGTTGTCGGGGCCCATAGCCTTTGCTGTATCCAGTGCACTCAGCTGTTTCTTGATATCATGTGGAGTGAATCAAATTGGCTGAAGACTGGCTTCTGTGATGGTGGGGATATCGGGAGGCGGCCAAGATGGATCATCCACTCGGCACTTCTGGCTGAAGATTGTTGCAAACGCTTCAGCCTTGTCTTTTGCACTCACTTGCTGGACTCCGCCATCATTGAGGATGGGGATGTTTACAGAGCTTCCTCCTCCCGTTAGTTGTTTAATTGTCCACCACCATTCACAACTGGATGTGGCAGGACTGCAGAGCTTTGATCTGATCCGTTGGTTGTGGAATCGCTTAGCTCTGTCTATAGCATGTTGCTTCTGCTGTTTAGCATGCATGTAGTCCTGAGTTGTAGCTTCACCAGGTTGGTACCTCATTTTTAGGTACACCTGGTGCTGCTCCTGGCATGCATTTCTACACTCCTCATTGAACCAGGGTTGATCCCCTGGCTTGTTGGTAATGGTAGAGTGAGGAATATGCCGGGCCATGAGGTTACAGATTGTGCTGGAATACAATTCTGCTGCTGCTGATGGCCCACAGTGCCTCATGGATGCCCAGTTTTGAGCTGCTAGATCAATTCTGAATCTATTCCATTTAGCACTATTTCAAAGAAGGGCAGGAAAGGTCTCCCAGTGTCCTGGCCAATATTTATTCCTCAACAAACATCACTATAACAGATTATCTGGTCATTATCACATTGCTGTTTGTGGGACCTTACTGTGCACAAATTGGCTGCTGCATTTTCTACATAACAACAGCAACTATACTTCAAAACTACTTCATTGGCTGTAAAGCACCTGAGGCCATGAAAGGCGCTATATAAATGCTTGAAGTTCTTTCTTTAATTATTTGATACCAGCAAGTGATAAAGGCTCTGTTGTGACCCTCGACAACTACACTGAGCAGCTGGCAACACACACATTGTACCAGGGACAAGTGCTGAGGTATATTTTTTAAAAAGCCCAAGTCTGAATTTCAGCTTTCGTCACAAAGTACCACATTCCGGCCTTTTGAGGTACGGGGTCCGTGTCCTTAAATAAAATTAAAAGGGGATTGCATCAGCAGATGGACAAAATGTGATTCAATTCTCTGTGTCCAGTTATCATCTGTTCTCTGGTAGATTTTTTTTACTTACAATTCATTTTTGTCCTAATATTCGTGTATCCCTATTTGTCTAGTTTGGGAGTGAGGATATCCAATTCCTGGTGGTGTTAAGGAGTCTATGAATTGAATTCCTGGCATTCTACTGGTGAAGATCTTGCAATCCCTGTGATCTAGTGTGTATGGGGGGTTAGCAGGGAAATATCTCTGTTCACTGGTAATCTTCACTGACCTTGGTTATTACGATCAGGCTCTGGTTACGTAACCACTAAGTAAAAAGAGCTCTGCGCGAATGTATAGTGCACTCAAAAATTCTTCTTCTCATGCTGCTGCAAATTGACATCTATTGGGAGCCTGCGGTAAAAATGTTGGTGAGATGTTTACTCTGACATTCCAAATTAACACTCACATTCACAGATTCTTAAGCATCTCAGCAGAGCCTGGTGTTAATGGCCTCTTGCGAGTTTCCTGTCACTAAACATAATGCAAGTGCCACGCAGGTAATTATGTACAATATATACATAAGGTGTCAGCCTTGGCTCAATTGGTAGCACTCTCGCCTCTGCGTCAGAAAGTGTTGGGTCCAAGTCCCACTCCAAAGATTTGAGCACATAATCCAGGCTGGCACTTCAGTGCAGTACTGAAGCAGCTGAGTACACCCAGTATAAATGGAGCAGCTCCAACAACAGCTTGCAATTATACAGTGCCTTTAACGTAGTAAAATGTCCTGAGGCGCTTACAGGAGTGTAAATCAGACAAAAATTGACACTGAACCAAAGAAGGAGACATTAGGACAAGTGACCAAAAGCTTGGTCAAAGAGGTAGGTTTTAAGGAGGGTCTGAAAGGAGAAGAAAGAAGTGGAGAGACAGAGAGGTTTAGGGAGGGAATTCCAGAGCTTAGGGCCTAGGCATCTCACGGTACGGCCGCCAATGGAGGGGCAAAGGGTGATGGTGGGTCTAGTAAACCATTCTCATTAATTCTGTATGTTGAGCCTGGATTACATCAGCTCTCAGGATAACCAAGGCATAACATAATCGGACTTGCAAATGTGCTGAATAGGCATTTTATAAAGATGAACGTACACCTCCTCCAGCGTTACAACCGAGATAGTACACTTGGACCGTGAGATCGCGTTCATTCTGGATCAGGTTTGCTGCGAATTGAATAAAGCCTCTCGTTATTTGCACTCATCTCTTGTCCTGTCCCTGATCACAAACTGATCAAGCTCGGCGTGTAGGCTGTGGCTTTCCTGAAAGTGAGTTGGGATTGGAATCCAGCCGTCTGCAACTGAACAACTCGAACCACCGTAATTCACAGCCAGTTCTTGTTGTTGGAAATTTCTGGGTTGCAAGCCAAACATTCCTGGATACGGGATGAATTATGGGGGTACTTACTAATAAAAGTGGCTGTGTAGAAGCTGATGTAATTTTCGCGTAGGTGTTTCATTTCAAAGAAAATTATTTTATTGTGGCCACTGGCATTTGTAATACCCTATTGCGCCTGTGTTTACATGCAGGAATTTATTTTTCATTTGCAAGCCAGAAATTCCAAGCAACAATGTCTCTTTGATCTGGCACCAAGAAGTGGGAGTTTTTTGCCCTGAACTAAAGCTATCACAAAACAGCTCTACAATTTTCTTGTAAATCTACAAGAAATTAGAGTTTCCAGCTGTAGTGTGAACAGGACTTGTTATTTAGGTTTATCCTACATTTTTCATTTTTTTTTGGTACAGATTTTATGTCAGATCATCTCATCCGCCCAGCATAAGTGGTTATTTGGCAGCAGCCTGATTACAGTTTTGTTTTTTGCATGTATATAATTTACATTCTTCCATAGGAAACTAAACTTGCTACCTGTTGACATAATTTTATAATGAAGGGTTTGACTTTTAAGTTATCCCAATTTCTGAAATGAATTTTAGTCATAATCGAGAGTCCAATTTTCTCCCCTCCTTTCCTCAAGGGATCAACTCGCTTCATAGATGCCAGCAGCCAGAGGATACCCCTATCCAAGCACCTGAGTGCCGATTGTGAACACCGGCAGGCAATTCGATCTTGGGGGTATCCCAGCGAGCCCAATTCCGTCTCCACCCAATGTTTACACACATACACAAACACACACCAATACACACTCCAAAAGGGGTTACTGCACAGTAATCAGGAATAGGAATCGCAGTCGATTTCTCCTCCCAGCCGAGAGGCACAAGGGTCAAGAGTAGCACAGTCACTGCTGTCATAATTGAGATCAGTCTCCCCAGCAAGACCAGGGATCAGAAATGGTCTGCGTGGCTCACTATGACACCGCACAGAGCATTTGTCACCTGTCCACTGAACCCCTCATCATCAAATGGAGTCTTACATAGTTACACAGATGTAGGAGCCAATTTACTGTAGGTATAAATCCACAGTTATTGTGAATTTGCAATGGACAGATTATAAAGCACCAAATGCTTTTCAAATGGGTTACAGCTGGCATTAAAATAATGCCAGTTAGAAAATTTAGGCTGAGAATTCTATTGGGAAAGACATTGAACAGCCCTCCTCACTTCTCAGAGTGCTCCAGAGGCCAAAGGATGGGAATGGAAATGTAAGTGACAGCATTGACATCTATAAAGATTAATAGAGTTGCTGTCATGTTCTTTAAAGATACAGACATAGAAAGAGGACGCATTGCTCACAGAAATGCTGTGAGATAACAATCTGTAAGTTGTTCAATTCCCTGTCTGATCGCCATTCTTTTTTTATATTTCAAAATAAACTTTATTCATAAAATTTGTAAAGGTACATACAATGCAATTCAAGTCACGCTTCAAACAATACAATACAGGTCATACAATTTGCAACGGTACATACAGTACAAATCAGCAGTCCCAGTACAATCAATAGTACCTGTCTGATCGCCATCAGTTTGGGTCAGAATGACCTGATCTGGATGTGATCTCTTAATGTTCATTCTGAGCCAGCTTATCTACTGGGAACCAACAAATGACCTGCCTAGGATATAGATCTTTGAGATTAGGTCCAGTGAAAAGGTTAACATCAAGATAGAATAACCAATTGCAGCCCAGATCTGTACTTATGGTAAGAGGTAGGAGTTAGAATTCTTGGGTGGAGTAAATAAACCTTTTGCTGAGGGTCCTATGTTCTGTATCGTGGTACTTTTATGGCAGCTTTCACTTCGGCTGCAGTGCTGTTAGGTAAGTGAGGTAGTGATGGTGCCTCTGCGGGCACCTAAACCTGTACATGATTCTTTTAATCCGGACTCTGAGTGCCTAGCATCCGTGAGGCAGCTCCTGGCATATCTGGCTTCCTTATCCCTGCAGCAAGGCTTGTAGCCCAGCATTTCTATGATAAGGGATCTGGATTCAGTCGTGTACATGCTGGGAGACTGAAAAAGGCCAGGATAAAAACAGCTCGCATCTGCACCTTTGGTGCTGTAGAATCTGCCCCACAATATAAATGGGAGGGGGAGGGGGGGAGTACGAGTTTGCCGCTCCAGCAGCCAAGGGCATTGCGGAGCTGGTCTCACTTAAAGCGGCTCTGTAATGTAAACGGAGCACGCGCTACAAACTGGCATCGATGGTATAAATGGGCCTTTGCCCCACAGCTGTCAGCATTGGACAAATCCTTTGTGTGAGATTTTCATTCACGGCCGTAAGCCCGAGGGGTCCACTTATGGCAAAAGTATAAACGTGGCTAAAGGCAGCAAGCTGTTTATTTTTCTTTCATCCATCTTATCCTCTGTTCCCTGTCTCGTCCTCTCTCTTCGGTTTACCGTCTGGGCAGAGTGGCCTCCTTTACACCACGCTGCCCCACCTTTGACATTCAGTGACGGGCGCCAGTCTCCGCCGTGCGGGCAGGCACATTCATATAGTACGGAGAGTCAGAGTACAAACGTGCCGGAAACAATCCTCTACGTTGACTTTTGCGCAATGGGCAGCCTTAAACTGAGGGTCTTTGTGGATCTGGGCTGCTGTCGCTTCTCAGCAACTATACTCAGGAGCGCAGTTAACAAAAGAACCCTCCATCTGCAGTTGGCCGCACTCATATAAAGTATAAAGGCTTTTGCTCGCTCCGTGAGCCACCTGGCTAGGGGATTTGCAAGCACCCGGGAACAGGAATAGGCCATTCAGCCCCTCAAGCCTGCTCTGCCATTCAATCAGATCATGGCTGATCTGTACCTCAACCCATTTACCCGCCTTCCCTCCATAGCCCTTGATACCCTTACCCAACAAAAAACTATCTGCCTCAGTCTTGAAAGCTCCAATTGACCCCCAGCATCCACAGCCTTTTGGGGGAGAGAATTCCAGATTTCCACTGCCCTTTTGTGTGAAAAAGTGCTTCCTGATTTCACTGCTGATCTAAGTTGGCCTGGCTCTTATTTTAAGATGATGCCCTCTTGATCTTGATTTCCCCACCAGAGGAAATGGGTTCTCTGTAACCACCCTATCCAATCCTTTTCTCATTTATCACCCCTCAATCTTCTAAATTTAAGTGAATACAAACCAAGTTTATACAACCTGTCCTCATAAGTTAACCCTTTAAACACTGGTATCATCCTGGTGAATCTGTGCTATACCAGCAGTCTTGCTTCCCATCGTTGAAAAGCCACAGAGGTGCTAAGATTTACTGGCAGGATGTAAAAGCAATTGCAATCTCCCGCGCGTCTCCGTGTGAATGCAGGAGAGTGGATATGTCTGCTCTATGCTAATCTCACTTTAGATGAGCAAACACCGGTCCGCAATGTGAAGTCGAAGGTTTGCATTGAGTTGCTATCAACAGATTGATGCCAACCAATCGCCAGGTGCTACCTGGTAAAACTGTCAGTATTGACGCTATAATACCCAAAATAGTGCGGCCAACGGCAAATGTGCAGTTCTCCGCTATCCGCTGCACTTGTAAATGGGCCCGAATTTCGTTGTTCTGAGCGAAGCAGAGAGTTAGGTTTTCCTGGGTGTCGTGAACCGCCTCTGTTTAAAAAAGAGGAATCTGATTCTCTTGTTTTTTAGCAAATAGGAATCCTCGGCCTCCCACGTACAACAGGAGCGATGGTATCCGATATGTTGACCGGGGTGAGTGGTGGGTCTCAGGTTTCAGCACTGAATCAGGAAAATGATGCCTCCTGGTGCTTGAAGTGACTGTGGAGCAGCCTTTCTGTTAACATCCCTGGGCAATCACACACAGTACGGGTCATAAAGAGGGAATTGCTATCTGGAACCGTCCTGCTGTATTACAAGAAAGAAATCATAATGATTTGTACTTTAAACTCCTAATGAAAGGCTTGCTTTCCATTATATTTGTACAACTGAATTACCATCCACATAATATATTAGCTATTAACACCTCTGATTACCCACACAGTACACTTGTACCTTGCAGTCAACTTGTTTTACATACTGGCATAACATTAACCATCTATACACTTGGGGAGGTGGTAAGGGAGAGAGAGAGAGAGAATGCCTGTTTAGGAAACGAGTTATAAGAATTCATATGTTAATGACCTCTTCAGCATCTGTGGAGACATGTTAAATTATTCTGGCACAATGCTACAGACTTGCTGACATCATTGTTAATTGTGAAGTAAGATGATTACAGAGGGGCGTCGATAGACATTCATTCAGTCCTGTGTGTGTGTGTGTGTGTGTGTGGAAAGGCAGTCAGTAACAGAAGGAAGTTTACTTTAGTTTCGGGAGTCTTTGTCTCTCCAGAGTATCTCATAAACAGCCCCCGAGTCCTCAGCAACCAGCGCCTGGGAGTAGATAAGGGCAACATTCTTCAAGGAATGAGGTAAGACGCATCAGGCCCACAGCCTGGGCAGCTATTCTGAGCACCCCCTTTAAACCAGTTAAAGAATTCGGCTTTTTCTGTGGTATGTGTGTTACTGTTTTTATAGGGTTTGTGGTCACTGACTCAGTGGCTGTGTCACGGGATTGTGCTAGGGGTTTAAACGTGATTACAGGGTTAAAGGCATTACAGTTAGCCGGGATTAAGGGTATTAATGCTGGTAAACTGATACTATTTTATATATATGTGTGTGTAATATATACATCTCCAGTAAATGTGAAAGACTGGGCAGTTTTTTTCTCAAAAAGAGCAGTTTCAGGATTTTTAAAAAGAACATCAGGAAGACTGAGTAAGTCTTATCTTGCAGATCGAATTGAAATATAATTGATTGCAGGTTAAAGGGATGGAACTGCACTTGAAAGGTTTTGTGTGGCGGCTGTTCGGTTCCTTAAAGAAGAATGTGCATCTTGCGCAGCAGTAGGCACAAGAAAAGCTTCTCTTCAAATGCTCTGCGATGTGTTTTAAAAGAGTGTCCCCGGTGTGTTTGATGTGGGTTGGAAGGGTCTCTCTCCCTGTTGTTGCGGCTCGCAGGGAGTGTTGCAAGGTTCACTGCATGTGCTGGAGCCCAGAGGAAGTTGATAATGCTGGTTGCCATCTGGGTTTGCTGGGCTTTTTTTTCCCTCAGTGTGTTTGCCCGACACCTTCATATAAGGGGCTGGTAGGTTGGTGACAGCATGAATATGGATGTTTCAGCAGCCGATGTGTAAGCTTGCAAGTTTATCACAGCGTTACCGAGCAGGCAGAGAGTGGGTCATATCCTGAACAGGCGAGTCAGCTGCTCAGTCTTTCAGCGTGAAGGCTGCTTGCTGCTCGCTCAGCAAATCACAGGACTTAACAGGAAGAAAGTGGGGACTATGCAGGAGGTTTTCAGCTGTAAATAGTTATTCACAGAAGGAATGCTTCGCTGCCTCTGAAGGTAAGATTGCAAAGGCGTCCTTTGGCTTTTAGGAGCTGATATGCAACATAGTGAACGTGTGGTACTGTACGTTGTAAGGTTTATATGCTGAATAGGTGTAAGAATTTATCTGGACTTAATTGGTTGTCAAAAGTTGGCTTGAAATTGTGGACAAATGCTTTGTTGATTCTGAAAAGGGTGATTTGGGAATCGGACGTCTCTGAAGGTTCTTGTTGTCAGTTGGCCTGTGGAAGAACTGCAGCCGCCTTTCCTCAGAGCCCCTTTAATTGTGCACAGAGCTGATTCTCTGCTTGACTGAGTGTTGGTAGTGACGGGCAGATCGGCAGATAGTGCGAGTGCAGGGGGGGGGGGTCCAGCCGATACTTGCCTTCAGCTCACTGATCAGGCTATTCCACGCACTTCCTCAGCTCAAGTGACAGCCTGTTGCTCGCTGAGAGACTTTTTTTGCATTTAAGCCGAACTAACTTGCCACTGGTGAGTTGATGCATGTTCACTTAGTGTCGGCGTGAGTCGCCGGACATGTAGCCCCGGCTGACTTGCCAGGTGGTCTGTTGTAAGACTAGACTGCTCTTTTGGACGAGTGTCGGCAGAGATTTGGCCTTGAAATAATGGGTTTAAGGAAGTTCAGCTGGCAGTTTGAGGCACCGCTCCTCAAATGCACTTCTAGGGTTTCTACTCTTGGGGGAGGAGAAGAACGGAAAATTCGTAGCATTTGTGGACTGTCAGTTAGAATTTTGTGGCTGCTTATATAATAGCAGAGAGTTCAGAAGTCTTTTGCACTGAATGAAGGAGCCGTAAAGTAACATTGATTCAACAAGACTAAACGCACAATATTGTCTGGTATTGCAAATTAAGGACTTTAAACTGATGATATTTTAACTTGTTTTGTGTAAGTTTGAAAGGAAAACCTACCTTGTTTAAAAATATATAATGCAAGGAAACAAAAATAATTTAAATATAGTTAGCGGATGTATATATACTGTTGGACTTTTGCCTAAATAATTTTGCACAGACTTGTACTTAAGAAACACACAATAGTCCAGGTTAAATTTCAGTATGTAATCTTTTCCCCCTGCATAATGATAATTTAACTGGCCCTAAATCTGTTTCTATCAATAAGATTAAACCACAAAAATGAAACTTCTAATACAAATGTATTGAGAGCTCTCAGGGCTTGGGCTCAAGGGGGCATGACGTCACTGGTTTGCGTTTGAATCTAAGGAATGAAGCTGCCATCGAAAAGTTGTTCCTTTCCATACAGGTTCTGATTATACCGAAACCTGGCAATGTAACCCAGGATTGTGATGACAAATTGAGCTGAGCTATCCCGATTATAGTGAGTGCTCTTAGAAGAGCAACTCCTCAGCTCAAATATTATCTTTATTTTGGAAGTCTCTCATTCCCCATTCCCAATTTCCCCACCTTCTCTCCTAAAGGCACCGACTCTTACTGGCTTACGGTTACTTGGACGCTGCCCACCCCCCCCCCGTACCTTGTCGAGGTGGAGGCATTATTCATGTGTGATTATTCTACCGTGGGAGACATCAGAGCCGAGCCAGATTGAGTCCTAATCTGACATCCAAACATAAGTACCTGCAGCCGAGAGTGCTGATCTGTTCCCCTTGCCCATTTTGCCCATCCTAGTATAAGAGTACTGTAGTGAAATTGAAGGGTTTCCAATGTGAGAGAGCTGATTCAGTTTTCAGTCCATCATCAGGTTAGACATGCCTGAATTTGCATTGAGTCCCTGAGATGTATAATTTTTACACCAGCCTATCTTTCAAAAACAATTATCAAAAGAAACGCATTACCCTTCATCCCATGGATTTGTCTACCAGTAATTTCAATTTTGCTTTTTGAAGATTAAAGAGTAAATCTTACAAGTAAATGGCTTGGATAGAGTCTGGGATACATTAGGTCATAGACAGTTTGTTGAAGGAACAGACATGATGGTCTAAGTTGCCGTATATTTAAGGCATAACCTAGAACACATTAATTAATCTGTCACTAGGTCTATTAAAACCCAGTCACTTGACAAGATTCATTTAGATGTGCCTGCAGTGAACCAGAACCAAATGTCTAGCTATCTGATTTCACTTTACAAATATAACAAACTAGCAGGTCATTGTGCAGCAATATATATTGTATATACATATATGAGTAAGTTTTTATTTAGTCTGTCATGAGGTGGTACATTGCCAAGGGTTTCCTCACACTTGTTGTACTAAAGCCTGGGTTTGTTGAATATCACACCATCCTCTTGGCTTCTCAAATACCTATCAAGTGTCCCTACTGAAACCTGTCTGAAGCAGGGCTTGTAAAGTGCAACAAAGGAGCGTGTTGTTCAGGAGCCAACAGGTGAGAGAGTGTAACCTGAGTGCGTGTGTGCATTGGAAAAAGGATTACCGCTGACACTGACTTACAGTCTGAAAAAAAGAGGACTCTAAATCCCAGTGTAAAAACTGTACTATCCATTTGGAATTTTAGTTCCATGAGCCCATTCAAATAAAACTATCTGATTACAACAAAATTTTTTGTGTTGGCTGTGCCGCAACCATAAGAAAACACGTTCTTATTTTTGTTACAAGTAGAGAGGCCAACAAAAATATCACAACTGGAAAGTCCTTTTGACCAAAAAAATATATTGGAAAGCAGCAATTTTATTTTTCTTAATCAGTGAGATTCATGATCTTTGCGTGAAGTCCGATGCTGTTTTTCCAGTTTAAAAAAAATCTGAATTGCCACAAATAATCACACGCATTTTGTTTGGAAGCCTGGGCTATAAGAGGCCGAACAAAGGATGAATTTGCTTTCCTGAGCGCTTGGCTGCGCCCGCATCATTTTGGCGAGCAGCCAGCGATGCTACCTGCAGGTGATCGCTGCGGTTCTGGGCTGGGACAAATGTCCACGTCAAGCCATTCTTGGAAAGCTGAAAGCATTCAACTGATAAGCATTCAGCAACCTGTGCAGAACAATACCTCCAAATATAACCTCCCTCCTCCTGTTGGGGACTGCAATTGGCACCAAAGTTTTTTTTTAAAAAAAGGACGCAGTTAAAATGTGTGTTTTTTAAAGCTGATACACTGCTGATGAGAGAAAATTTGGGGGTACAAGATATTTCTCATGTTTTTCCATTTTCTCACCTAACAGCCAAAAGTAATTCATTGTATGTGAAGCACTTAGACATTTCTGAGTTGTGATACGGTGCTATGTGAATTGGAGTCAAAATGCTACTTTATAATATTCATTTTACATAATGTACAGTCAACCCTGATAAAGATTGCATCTGTTGACTCAAATTGCTTTATAACACAGACATGAAGTCCCTTTTTATGCTCATTCATTCAGACAGAACTAAAAATCATATGTCGTTTTAGACCTGAATTTCTTCCTGCACTGGCATTGCGATCCTACCTGGTTTCGCTGAATTTCCTCTGCTCCTACATTCTTTGTATTACCAGGTTTATGTCAGACTGCAGAACTATTTAGATATACAAGGATCTGCTTTGTTTTAAAGAGTGTAATAGTTTTAACATTTTTTTTTGTCGCAATGTGCTGTGTTTGTGGCTCACTACAATACAGGTTTGTACCTAAAGATGTGGACTCAGTGCAGTCCCAGCCAGGGAAAACTGCTGGCTGCTTGACCAAGGGGAAGAAAATTGAAGGGAGTGCCTCAGAGCTGGCTTGATGGCAGCAATGGTGCAGAGCGCTAAAAACTGGTGGGCTTGCTCACAGCTAGGGAGCAGGGTCTGGTGAATGGGTGGAAAGCATCTAAAGGAGAGGGGAGAAATAATTGTGTTCAAGCAGATACATTCAAGGTATCCAATTGAAATTTAGGATAAAGATTAGTTTAAAGGAACAATGTTTAGTGCTTCTAACTATGAGCAAGATTGCCACACCTGGCTCCATGAATGATTGGCAGGAAGTAAAGATTAAATACGGCTATCAATGTAGTCTGTTAACAATACTTGTGTTTGAGGCTTTCCCCCATCTCAAGAAAAAAATCATGAATCTTCCAAACCAATTATGCTAACACACTTCTACTTACCTTCAATCTGATAATTATCCAGTGTAGACATTTGGCACATGGCAAAGGAAATTCCATAGATGGAAGGTTAATGGGGATGAACAGCAAGTGGGGGCTCTTGTTATTTTTTTTGTAACAATTGGAATCCTCCAGAGGATCTCTGCACTCTTAAACACTAGTCTTCTGTTTGAAAATGGCTTTGCATGTGTTGTTTCTCACTGCTGTGCCCAGTACGTCAATATATGGGAAGGCATCGAATTACTCATTACCGTAAGGTGCTCTAGACAGTGGGTGTTACATTATCTTAACGTGTATTTAGCTTGCTGCTAATTAACATCTGGTTTTGTGAAAAGTGGCACTTACCTAATTTCCGCACTCTACCCCTCCCCCCTTTTATTTTATCTCATCCGCTCTCCATGGCCCTGTGAGACACTAACTGGGAATGTGGGGAATTGTTTACTCCGTGCATGTTGCAATGTAATGGCGTTGTCATGGCAGTGCGTTTTAATCTTGAGTGTTTCAATTCGGCAGCTTTTGACGCTACTGACATCACAAAGGTAAATCGGCTCCACACGTTTAGTGGACCAGAGGTGGAGCTCGTGAGTCCATAAGCGACTCACAAGACCGACCAAAAAAAGTGAGTCTCCAATGCCAATGGAATGATATGGGTCGGAGCATCTATAAACAAGGGTGAGCGCTAGAACTACCAATGTTCCCTGCCCACCGACACTAAGCTCATGATCTTAGCCAGACGGCCAGCCAGAGATGATGTCAAGAGAATTTGATGTTCTTTCTCAGAGTGAACAAGGAGGAAATCTGAGGGACAGTCAACTATGATCTTCCTTGTACACCTCATAGGGTGCAAAATTCCTCTGTGGTTACCGGCTCGCTAAATGCCACAAAACATGTGGGTCTGAAGACATGTGATCGGTTAGGAGGGGTCGTTAACTACCGAAAAAGAATGCAGTCACCTGTTTTTCATTAAGAGGAATTTCACCCCCTAGTAGCTGGACTGCAGACTTCAGTCCTGGAACAGGTCTTGTGCCTCAGTCTCGCCCTCCCGTTTGAAAGTGGTGCAGCGAGGCACAGCTAGAAAATATATCTTAAAATGAGGAGATGAATACTTCAAACTATTAAAAAAATATATAATGCAAACAACACAATGCTCAGAATATGGCTTTTCAAATTAACCTTCTTTGTGCAGGGCACTTCTGTTCAACAATAGGTGCCATCGGGATTTGATGTACTCACCTCAAGATTGTAGTTATCTCCAATTTCACCAACACAGTTTCAGTGCTGGTCTGTTTTGTGAGCTCTTGTGAACCTTGCTTCTGCTCATCCCTAAACTCTTCTTCATTCAATAAGTTTTATTAAAACGTAAGTTTGCTTCCCTTATAAGGCTTAGTGGGTGAATCCACTGCGGCATTGAGACACAACAGTCAACCAGCTCAATCGCTGGTCTGCGCTGAGCCATAGCTGTGTTCTCGGCCAAGGGCAGCAGTCAGGCTGTGTCAGTTGGCCGGGGCTCACGTTCCTGATCGCTATCTTGCTGGAAAGTGTACGTCAGGTGACGATGGGATTGCGCCCGAGTATGGTCCCTTCTATGGTCAAATAACTTGCCGGCATTCCATCTGATGCAAGTGATCGCTTGACTTTCCAGATGCCTGTGATAAACAGCCACTCGGGTTTGGTGCATGAGGAACTGTGTCCCAACCTTAGCCAGCATCTTTAGATAGGGAAACTGGCCAATAAAAGTTTTTATGTATTGGAACTGACTTTCTGTGCTGGTATATAAAAAAAATATAATGCAGTTGTGCTGTCTACAAGTGTACAAGTTCAGAAGGAATTGTATGCACTATGAATTCTCCACTCATTGAAATTGTTTCCTAAATCACTTTACTTTAATAATGTTAGAAGTTATTGAAAAATCAGGCTACAAGCATATTTTAAGTTCAACACTGACCTCAGTGTGATGGTAACATGAGACCTCTTGGCAGGTGTCCAGTGTTTGGAGGAGCTTTTTTTGCAGTCAGCTGACTCATTTGTGTCTGTTGAGTTAAACCCTGGAAATAAAGATTTCCTTCTTGGCTCTGACTGGACTGCCCAGTGTGGTCTGAGAAGCCGAGCAGGCTAATCTTGTTGAGCGAACCCGTTTGTCAGAATGCAAGCCTTTTGATGGGGGCGGGGGGGGGCTTGGTCAGTGTTTGACCATTGTTTCCCAAAATAACCATATGAGCTCAGGCTGCCATTCCAGTTACCTGCTTAATCAGTAATCTCCAGTTCCTCGCTTCAGGGGACCACTACAGTGCATTGTGGGCAGACACATCTGATGTGCATCTTGTATTCCCCAAAGCCGTGTTAACGAGAAGTTTTACAAAGGGGAAGTTGTTAAACAATTTTCCCCCCACACAGGACAAGGGATGAACGGCAGGGGTTGGATCAGAGAGAATGCTTGTGTGTCAGTGGCTGACCTCTTGTTGCACGTCAATGCTGACCACAGGATTCAGAGCTCATTTCAGCTGCAGTTTCATGTCTGCTGAATATCAGGATATTGCAGCCACTTTACTAAATGAAGAACTTACTGCTTAACTCTTCCATTTAGCTCTAGGCTTTTTGAGATGAGCCAACTGACAGATCTAGCTAAAGAAATGTCTCACAGGAAATGCTGAGAGTCCTGGGTATCTGTTACTTCTATTTTCTAGTCAATTGAATTAATATAAAATTACACCGAAAACCCGATTAACTCCCACATTCTCAGATTTCTTTACTATACACTCCATAATTACTGGAATGCTGGATGTAATGCAACAGAGCACCACAGAAAACTGCTTTTAATAACTTGATTTGCACAATATTCTGTACATTGCATCCCAAACTAACTGGGTTTGATTAAGCCTCGCAATATGCCCATGTATTAGCGGAACTGACAAACTCGAAAAGCCAGAATTAATGTTGTATTACTCGTCAAATAATCACATTTAGCACTGTGAAGTGTTGGTACATTACAACAGTGACTACACTTAGATAAATGTTGGCCAGGACACTTTTTTATCAACCAACATCACTAAAACAGATCATCTGGTCATTAGCACATTTCTGTTTGTGGGACCTTGCTATGTGCAAATTGGCTGCTGCGTTTCCTACATTATAACAGTGACTTCACTTCAAAAGTAGTTAATTGGCTGTAAAGCGCTTTTGGGCATCCTGAGGTTGCAAAAGGCGCTATATAAATGCAAGTTCTTTTCTTTTTATCTGAACACTTCACCATTCTGCCGTCATTTAAAATCTCAAAGTGAGATAACTGGCTTGCCATTATGAAGCATGCATTTAGTTTCTTTTACGTTTAGCTGAAAGTTTTGTGGTCACTTGTAGAGGGATTGTTAATTATTGATAAGTGGTCAAGTAAAGCTCTGTAAAGCAATTAGGTGAGGAAAGCTTCATTAAACTGAACAAATAGCCACTGAATAGGGCTGACACTCCAAAAGTTAATCGTGTGTAACCTACAAAAACAGAACTTTTATTTTATTTTTCACCTATAAACTACCTCGCTTTACTCAAAACAAACAAAGGCCCTGTTCTGTCGGAGGTCATTTTTTCAGCTGTTTCTCTTACCTCCTACGTGCCAGTGCTGACTGATAGACATTGCTTATTTATGAATTGGCTGGGTCAAGACCCACAACGCTGAGAAAAAGGATACCATAGCATGAAGATATCTGTTTTTTCTTGAGCAGTGTTATTAATGAGCCAAGCCATACAATACTGGAGCTTTTTCTGTCATTTGCATTCTCAGCAAAATATGTGTAGAATTCTGGGTTAAATACTTATGCCTGAAAATTCTGAATACAGTTCAGCTTCATCTATTGACTTGTTCCATCTATTGACTTGGAAGGATTTTTACCCCTGTTACTGGAAATGGTCTCCTTTAGTCTGAAGCATTGGCTATTTGCCAGTATATGTAAAATTCCCATTATTTTCTGGAAACTCACTCTGCTGGCTGTTCTTCATGTGCGCGCCTCAACGGTAAATGTATGCTAGCTATTCAACTGTAGGGGGCATCACAGCCAAACTCAATTCTATCCCTCATCTGGCGTCCACACTTGGCCACTCCCATCAGGGAGTCGCTGGATAGCAACGAGTAGCGAGAACACTTGGCCTATTTTCCTCTCTCTAACCCAGGGTAGCAAGGTCATTGACCTTGCTGAGATCAGCTAACTCAACATAGGAAGGAGATAGAACCTGAGACATTTTTCATCTATGTGGCTCAGTTGCTCACTAGATAAACTCCCTGAGCTATCTAGTTATACATTTTCTGTATAAATAGCCGTTGAACCAACTTGGCAAACAGTAGAGGATGAATATTCAGTTGGAATTCATGGAATACACAAGATTATATCTGGGAATTCTGAGGGCTGGCATTTTTTTAGTGCCTATTCAGGGTCGCCTCACTATTGGGGCATCAATTTTAACTCCACCTGCCCGCCAAGAAACTGGACGGGTGGGCCATTAAAAGTGACTGGGTTACTTGCTCGCTCGCAACTCGACCCTTTCCCAACATTGTCTATTTTAACCTGCAGGGCTCTACATGTGTTTGTGGTGCCTCCTGATTACTGTGCAGTGACTCTAACCAGAAAGTACATGGATCTGGACAGCGGGAGGTGGTGTGATTGGGATCGCCTGTGATGCCTCCCATGACTGAAAAGCTCACTGACACTCAAATGCATAGGCTCATGCTTGAAGAAAGGCCACAGGTGCCTGCAGAACCAAAGCCCAGCTGGAGAGGACGGGAGAAAATGGAGAACCCATCTCAAGGAATACATTTTTATTGCAAATTATTAAATGGACATGACTGCACAGTCTTCTTGCAGGAAGCTAGCTGAAGTTACACTGCAAGCTCCAGCAATCATTTATTTATTTTGGGTTTGCTTTTTCCATGTTCTATTTATTATCATACTTAAACCCTTTTAATCGCGAGGGGTCTCACAATATTCTCGTTACATAGACTCATTCCATTCGAGCATAATTTTTGTTTTCAAATTGCAGTGTCCTTCAGTATATAGTTGAAGAATTGTTGCAGGTGGAAAACCCATAGTTCTAAGGAAATACAGGAGCCAATCTCTAGCTTCAGTAGCTGAAGTAATTCCCCCCCTAGATCCACTCCTGTCAAAGACCAGCACATAGTCTGCAGTTTGCTTATGGGCTGCTGAGGCTCCATATTCTTTTTACAGAAGACTAATTCCAACTAACGTTGAAGAGGAAAAGAAAATCAGTTGATTCTAGAGTGGTGGCATGTCAGAGCTTTAGCCCGCCAACATGGACTCAAATAAAGACAGATGAAAAGCTGCAAAGTACAGACGGTCACTAGAACAAATCAGGCCCTTCCTCAGGACTGGATTTGGAACTGGTAGGACGTGCCTTCCTGGGCACCTCTCCCCACAACGCCAGTTCGTATTCTCAGAGTGCTATCAGTGGAGGTTAGGTACATCACCATAGAGATGTATCCAGAGAGATCTCCCCATCATGTGGTCAGATACCCTCCCGACACTTACTGGCTGGGCTCACGAACAATGGCCATTCGGGTACGGTAGTAGAGGGGGCCAGCTGTCTATGGGAACAAACCTCAGTAAGAAGGCTTTATAGGGGGACTTCCCGCAGTGTTCTCCCGACCTCCCATAGTAACCATTCTTAGGCCAATAATATGAAATACACAAAACTAAATCGTAAGAACTGTACAGTAAATGCCCTTTCTTCCTTTTTAAATACACACACTGCTTGGTACACTACCAGAACATATAGACCAGGTTCCAGGTTTGATCCTTGCTCTGGGCTGAATTTACTGATCTCGAACATAGCAACTGTTGGAACATTACAATTGGGCCTGGGTTAAGGATGGGTTTTGATCCCTGCCCAGTAAGTGGGACTTACACGATAACAGTAATGGGTCTGGCTATGTTACTTTCAGAGTTCACATATGGTCACTTGGGCAAGATACTGGAGGGTTGCCAATGCCCATGGAACTGTACCCCAGCAGGAATCACCACTTCAGGAGAGGAGAAAAAGTAGCACAGGAAGAAATTCCCGCAGTAATTATTGTTCATCTTCTATGTCATGTGATACCCATCTTACTTTTGTGTCAGTTAATGAAACTAGTACAAAGTGCATTGCTTGATTAACTCTGAACTTCAGCAGAAGAATAATTGGACCTGTGTTCAATTCTACAGCATTGTCTCAACAGACATCTTTCTCCCAGCTTTTTCCCCTTTGGCAGCTTCTGATTCATCCTCCCTCATCTCATCACTTCCACTCCACAATTGACAGGCAGAAGCCACAATTCAAGAGTCAAGTGCACATCCTTTTGTGATGGAGCAATATAGTGGATAAGCACACTGCCCTTTCACCTTTGGGAGCAGGGTTCAAATCCCACCCAGACTGATGGGATAGAAGTCACCTCTCTGACAACTGTTTAGGCAATCTGGGCATTCAGCAGCATGAAATTTGGAACAAATTAGCACTAGTTTGTTAATCTTACTCAGCGAGGCAAAGGGATAGTCAGTATGGGAAAGGTTGAGGATGATTTTTCTGCCGGGGTTTGTAAGATGTGATGCTGAGGCAGAATAGAGAGAGCTTTACTTTGCATCTGAGTATGTTATACCTGACCACGGAATGCTCTTAAGTTTAAACTGGGTGGGAAAAGTGTTCCACGTGCCTGCATTGACATCCCTCATGTTGATAAATGCAACATCATGTCCACATCCTAAATGGACCTCCTATGTCAGCTGAGAAGCAAGCCATCCAACTGAGGCAAGTGGTGGGCAGCCCTGGAACGTTCTGGAGCAGCCCGGGATCACTTTATTGGAACATGTGAACACATTTTTGCTGGGCATTTAAAAAAAAATTGAGGGGAGATTTACTTCACACAATGAACCGTGCGAACACCAATTGCAAACATTTTGAGGAAAACGCTTGTTCTGCTGATTGAATCCAAATCTGCTGATATGTCACAAGGTTACAACCACCATCATCACGTGATAACTGACTTGATTTACAAATCCAGCCTAACCTTTTGTACCAGGTCTAGTGCTGAAGACAACAATCAGCTAACCAAATAATCTATCTAATCTTGGAGTCAAAATTCAGGTATTAAAAATATCCCGCTCGAGCATGCAACTAAGTAAGCGAGAGAATCAATCTCAGATGTCTCATTAACAGGCCAACTGTAAGTGCTTGATGTGAAATATGTTTGAATAAAGTCAGTGGGCATTCTTGACAGAAAAATGTTAGTTCCAAATCAAACACAGCCAGCATTTAATGAAACCAGGACAGCTATCCCGCAGAAATTAGCTGTTGCCACCTATCATTTGTATGATTATGTTAAACTTGTGCCCTCTCGTTACTGCTGCTGACAAACTCCAATGTAAGAACTTGGCTTCCTATACCACAAGACAGTCTCCGTCACCATTGAAATGGATGAGAAAAGCACTCAGGGATGTTGGATTTCTAAACCATTCTGACATTTGCTATATAGTTTACATCCTTCATCTGCGATATTACTGCATTATGTGAGTGACTAAAATGGTGAGGCAGTATGGCCCATTTTTTTTTGCAGAATATAGCATTTTTGGCCATTTTATTGGCAAGTACACATGGCCAAAGGGCAATTTATTCCAAGTTGGTGCAATGGGATATAGCCATTATCACAATGAAACTCAAACCAGGTTTTTTTTCTTGTTTTGGTATATTATGTGGCAAATCAACAGAGTACATCTGGAGACAATTGTAACAATTACACAAACCTCACAAATGAAAGCCTGCTGCTTGTTAGGGCTGCAGAAAGGCTTGGGAATTGAAATCATGCTGTGCAATATTAGTAAGGAGCACATTAACATGTTTGCATGAGATTCCTCTGTCCGCTATTTTAACACGGCCATTAAACCATTTACAACAAATAGATTGATGCCTTCATTAAAATAGCAGAAAGAAGAATTTCAAACAAACTCCTTAGCGTGTTCCTTACTAATATTATACAGCACATGTCAACTCACTGGAGCAAAATGCACTGAGGTACCACTGGACTTGATACAGGTTTCTGGTTGGTTTATGCTCCACTAATCCTGGTTTGCCAATGACAACAACTTGCATTTTATACAAACAGCTCTTAACATATAAAAAGGTCCCAAGGAACTTCACAGAGGAAGAATGGAATGGATGTCGAGTCACTGTGGGAGAGTTAGCAAGAGGTGACCAAAAACTTGGTCGAAGAGATAGGTGTTGCGCTAAAGGCTGAAGCAAAAATGTTGCCAGATAGTTTCACAGTGTGACTGGAACTACTTCCCCTGTCTTTCTGAAAGCAATTCACTCTTGCTGCTGGATGGTTCGTTACTACACATTTATCTATTGAAGAGCAGGAGTTCATTTTTAATCTAGATTTGGGTTTACTCACGCTAATTCCCAGAGTAAATGTACATATTTACTACTGCGTAAAAATCCTGAAATATCTAACCAGTACTTCAATTGCAAAGAGTGTCCATTTCTGTTTAACAGCTGAATCGTGCCTGTTGGATGCTAACCTTCTCAGGAACTATACGTAGTGCATATTGAACATTAAAGCTTTTTATGCCGTCTATGATTATAATATGGGTACTTTTTGCATCCAAAAAATTCTATGTATTTTCACCGACTCAATCTGCAAATGATTAACCTGCACGCACTTTGTGTCTTCACAGAACCATTGTGTGCTGAATCATAGCTGCCCATTGGACCCCATCTCAGTGTCATCATGGCTTTAGAAATGGAGCAAAAAGTAAGCAAGCTGACTTTTGGATTTCAGCGCAGCTCGACATCGGATGATGATTCTGGCTGTGTTTTGGAAGAATATGCATGGGTTCCACCAGGTCTAAAGCCAGAACAGGTAGGCCTGCCTGATCTATCTCACATAACCACGCATAAGTTCTGGAAGGACTATTTGATAATGTGGGTAGAGGAGAGGTGGGAGAGGGCCTCTGGCTAAATCCAGGTGGGAGAGCGCCTCTGGCCAAATCTAATCCTAAAAAAAAGTCCCTTTCTTCCCCACCCCAAACCATCTCCTTAAAATTTTTATTTTTTAATTCCCTTCTTTACGTCCCCATCTTCAGCTCAATGCTGTCCTCCTTTCAGGGAGACACGCCTGGTCCAACCTGAAAGCTTCTGCGTTGCACATCCCCACCCACCATTGTTATTCCATGTTGTCTGATGGGAGAGAACTCAATGTCAATTTATTTATTTCCCAAACACAAAGCATGCTGACGATACTCTATTCAGTGAGCAAGGAGGGAACAGGCAAAAGTGTGCAGAGAGAGGAGAGCTTTGAATATCAATGGGAAGTCTCAGCACAAGAGATTACTGAGCCATGCTCAAAACAAATTGTTTTAGGTCTTTTTTATCTTAGTGTAAAAAACCGTAATCATCATTAACATTTTAAAAGATACGCTGCGTTTTTAAAGCTTGATCATTTGCCATAACTAAGACTAATAGCTAGAATCTCTCTCTTGGCAAGTGATAGAACATTACAAAAATTAACTTGGTATATTTCTGACATATCTATATATAATTATACACCTACAAATGCCCAAAAAATAATCTTTCAAAATAACAACTTTGATTCCAACCTTTAAAAAAACTATCTTGCTGTGCCCACTGTTCCATGGGATAAAGGTTGGCAATTGTTTTAATGTGTGTTGCTGCTCTCTCACAATGGCTGAGCTAAAAATATAATGGTAAAGTGTGTTGGAAATTATACCTTTCCGATCTACTGAACTAATGAAAGGAGAGTATTTGTTCCCAGTGAAATAAAGGCATAATTTTCCCTGTCATGGAAACTGGGACCTTAAATATCCCGTTGGCTTTTCCTTAATCTGTGTGGAACAAATGATTCTGTTAAAGGTAATGTTTCAAACAAATCCTTTATGTAGAAAGACAGGGTGTTGATGTACACTGAAAAGCACCACGTGCAGCTAACCTTTTCTGAAAGTAATTTATTGTCCAATAATCGGGCATGAACTTTGAAGAATGAGGCACTGTTAAATTTTTGATATATGGTACAGGTGCACCTGGATTAATGGTCTTTTGCTTTTGAAAATGGGGTGATTGTTTTAGATGCAAATTCCTTTTACTAATTGACAGGTTCTGAATAACAACGTATGTTGACATTCCCCATCTTAAAACTGCATCATGAACTTTTCAGAGACTTGCCTTGTCATTTATTGAAACAATACCGCAACGTACAATCGGCGCTTAATAAGATGCTGGGAAGGGGAAAAAAAAACAAACGTTATTGTCACAGAAATGTAATCCTATAAAATCTTAAACACATAAGTGAGATTGATGTGTTCCTGGCAGCAAAAGGACTCACTCAGTTTAAGTAAGCTTCTTTAAAAATCTTAATCAAACACACAAGCATTGATAACGGCTTATTGCAGAGCAGTGTAGGTTTTGGAGATTGGGCACGTGTTTCACAGATCTTTATTTGGTAGGGTCAACAACGGAGGTAGCTGCTTTTGAGCAAGTTTGTTAGTTTTTAAAGTGTTTTAGATTAGCAGATTTCCAATGGCGAATTCAAACTGTAGCCATGAAACATCAATATTACAATAATGTCAAAGGTTATCCGAGAGCTGTTCTATCAGGTCTTAATCTGTCATTCAAGGTTTCAGCAGCAGTTCTGTCATGGATTTTATGGATACTTTTCAGTTGACTATAGTGCAAGACAACTTTTAATTTATCTGTTTGGCCCACTGCAAAAAGAACTCTTTGAGAAGAATGGTTTTTTTTCTCTCTCTCTGGTAGATCAAAGAGTTTGTATCAGATTCTCAAAGCCTAAAAGTTACCAATTGTATATGCTGGGCCTAAACATCACTCTAAATCACTTACCTTATTTTATTCAGATAAGCTGACAGTCTTCAGGCTGTCTACTGAATGCTTAAATGGGCATAGTTGAGTTTCAGTCATGGAGTAGCACTTCTGGTAGTCGTGAGAAGTCTGAGTTTTCCCTCCGCTGTGGAGGTGGATCCTTTGCTGTCACACATCTGTAAATGGAGAAGAAAATTGGCACAAAAGGAAAGAAGCAAATTGCTGGGGAAATTTTTTAAAACTGAGACAATGCAAACATCCATAAAGCATATTATTAAATTAATTTTTTTCATGGCAGTAATTTTATAGTTACATTTTAATGTAATGTAATTTATTGTTCTGGATATACCATCCCAACTAAAGGAAGTTCCCGTCACATTTTATTTATAACTGGTGAAGTGGCCAATTCTGAACAGTTCTGCTGACAATGTTTCTTCTATCAAATTCTTCTCTACTTGAGCCAGTTGACAGCTTGCCTACACAATGTTGGATCAGGGTTCCTCTGGCCAAGACTTCTCTTTTCCTCTTGGCCCATTCACTTGACTACAGTTGGTTTGTTTCCTGTCAAAAGTCAGTAGAGTATTTAAGGAATTGTACATCAGTATTGTGCTTTATTGGCCAATGGTAACTCAGTAGGCATTATACCATGCCCATTTACTAACAAGTCCAACGCTTCGAATTCAAAATTCTCATCCTCATGTTTAAATCCCTCCATGGCCTCGTCTCTCCCCATCTCTGTAACCTCCTCCAGCCCTACAACCCTCCAAAAACTCTGTGTTCCTCCAATTCTGGCCTGTTGCCCATTCCCCACTTCGTTCACCCTACTATTGGCGGCCGTGGCTTCAGCTGTCTAGGCCCTAAGCTTCTGGAATTTCCTCACTAAACTTCTCCATCTCTCCACTTCTCCTCCTTTAAGATGCTCCACAAAACCTATCTCTTTGGCTAAGCTTTTGGTCACCTGTCCAAATGTCTCCTTCATTGGCTCGGTATCAATTTTTGTCTGATTATGTTCCTGTGAAATGCCTTGGGAAATTCTACCACCTTAAAGGCACTACGTAAATGCAAGTTCTTAGCGGTGTTGTTAATTTTCAGTATCTAATCCCATTCTCTAGATTGGTATCAGACACAAATTCCTAATACACTCTGAGGGAAGAGAATCTGTGCATGTACAAAATGTTATACACATTAGCATTCCCCCTCGGTGTCAGATTCACCAAAGTTTATATTTCTATTTAAGAGCTATGTGTGGATCTGCATTGCATTGCCAGCTAATTAATGAAAAATGGATCTTAATGGGAATGATGAGGACTGCGCAGAACATTTAATAAGAAAGCCCAATGGAGAGAACTGTATGATTGGATATATTGCAGATGTCAAGAACTGATATTGTGTGAGTATCACACAGTGTAACAGTACCTTTTTATAGACTCCCACCTCCTTCCTATGAGTTTTGCCCTTTTTTCCATACTCTGCAAGATGAAACACTACAAATCTCTACAGACTGTGTACGGTATATCTATGCAGTTCTTAATGAAATACAAGCATCTTTTTATTATTTGGTTACACTCTTTGAGAGGGTTTGCTTGATAGTGTCGATGCAGATTCATGTAACTTTTTTAAGCCATTAAAGCCAAAAATGAAACCGACCAGTGCTGCTCTCAGTCCACCCCCCGCCCCTCGCCAGCCTCATCTGTCGTCCTTCCTCCCATATGCCTGCATGCAGATTTTCCTTCTTCCTTGAACATCATGCTCTCTATTAGTACAGCTGAAGCCAATTAATTTGAGGTGCCCCAGTTGAAATCAATGGTCCCATATCAGATCACCCCCGGTAAGCGCAGAGGCTCATCATGTTCTTCTGCTGTGAAGATTTATGAGTTACGCTTCAATATTTTGCTACATTTGCAGTAATTGGGCATAAACTTTTGGTTAATACTCATGCAGACATGTGTTTTAATTTTGTGTGTGTTCATAAGTTGTAATAAAAATATGTTGTCTGTTGGGAATTGATTGAAACACGAGAGGAAAAAAACTCTCATATAAAAGAATGTCCTCATTAAGCATGATCTCATTAACTCATGTGAACTGTACTCCCACCACAGCCCACAACATTAAGGAATGTCCCACAGAAGCTATGGGAAATAATACATTTTGTGCTAGGGCAAGAAAGGTCCAGGAATAATGTTGTCAGCTCCATCTGGGTTAAAGGTCTAGAATCAGAATGGTCCCATTTTAAAACTGGAGGGGTAATAACTGTACCATCCTCAGCCTGTTTACATTAACTTCTTCTCTAGTCCCCTCCCTTCTCCCAGCAGTGTGCTGCTGACTTTTGATCCTGTGTAGGAGGTATCTCCTTAATTTTCCTGTACAAGAGTCAGTTTGGAGACCCCCAGTTGAGAGGTGTGCAACTATAGAGCCCCATTTTATGGCTGGTCTCTCATTCAACCTGCAAATAATTATTTCCAATTACCAGCCATTATCTTTGATTAGAATAGCCCCACGCCAGATGCTGTACTGTAATAAATTAGTGGCTGTACAGTCAGCGAACCTGGTGTCTAGTAAAATGATGGCTAGAACCCAAGGCTGGAAGAAATTTCCTTCAGCTACACCCAGAAGCACACATGGAAGCAATGAAGGCAACTTGCTTGGATGAGCTTTGCCTGTGGGAGATCAGAAAACCTAACACACTTTTCTCTTTTAAGTCTACTGAATCTGTACAGCCTGTGGGACAACTTGGGTTTGTGTGCAGTGGTTGTTTTCTGGGCAACTTCACACATTATCTTGGGTAATTGCTGACAGAAATGTGGATAATTTTCACTGCTGCGTCAAATAGCTTGGAAGGGGCAGGCAGGGGTAATAACCACATTAAACATGCATAATTTATGATACCCCTAATTGTCACTGCAAATTGCATTCCAGAATGGCAGCTCTGCAGCTGTTGGGCACTGGTCATATCTGAAGCAATCCAATTTTGCTAACTTCAATGATCTCTGGTCCTTGTAATGGTCAAAGGAACATAAATCCTGTCGGGCTCCTGTTCAGTGTAACATCACACCAATCCCATAAATCGTAAATCCCTGTTTAAAAAAAAAGTCAATAACTATATGCGTTTGGAAGTTACTTAATGAGAATACTCCCAATGTCTGGTGTGCGACCAATAGAAGAAACTGATGGAATCTGTAGATTGCGTGATATAACGAACCATTTTGTAGTGTGACGTTTCTCTGTTGAGCTGACTTTTTAAGCTTTCAGTTGTGCATTTATTCTCCTTTTTGACCCCAACTACAGGTACAGCTATATTTCTCGTGTCTGCCAGAAGATAAGGTCCCTTATGTTAACAGCCCTGGAGAGAAACACAGAATTAAGCAGCTCCTGTACCAGCTACCACCCCACGATAATGAGGTAAAAAAAAATCATTTAAAAAAAACACAAGCCCCACTCACAGACCAGATGTTCGGTATTTATAGGCCCGTTACAGAGAAGGGCAAGAAAAGCGAAATCCCTTTCTCTTGCCTTTCCTGCCTGCCGTGGCTACCCAGATTATTGTGTAAAAAGTTTAAAACTGTCGTAGTAATGGTATCCAATCCATAAAGCCCGCAATTAGTACTTCCTGCACATGCTGAATTGTTTTAAAACTATTTGCTCCGAAGCAAGCATTCCTTGTGCTTTTGTTAGCGAGCGTTGTCTTCCCCTCATCTTATGTTTGTTGTATATAGCCCCACTTTCTTGACACAAGTTGTTTTTATACTGTTTGCTGCCACCCTTTAACCGTCGTCCTGTGCCTAAAATTCCAAACATTACTTTACTGCGGGGGGGGAACAGGATGCTTTGTAGCAGCGAGATTCTGCGACTTGAAGGAGGCATTGTGTTCCAGTGTACTTGTTGTCGGAGAGGAGGGCCCTTTCCTGAATAAATAAGCCGCAGCTCATGTTTTAATCCAGTCCACATTTCACAATTACAAAAGGCCTCGTAGTAAAACAGAAATGTGCTTTCTGGCAAGGGGCTTAAGTTGTAAAGTGCTGCAAACAATTATCCCTTTCTATTTAAAGTCCTTCTTTGGTCATTTAAGTGTCTTTTGGCTGGGCCTCTCTGCCTTTTTTTAAAATCCAGCACTTGTCTAGCCGCCTACATTAGCGCAGTTAACATTTTGAAAAGTGCATTCGCGACTCATATGTCCCACTTTAATCAGAAGCTGCTTTGAGCTAATATCATCACCTGTATTTTCCATATACTCCTACCTAGAATTTCTGAGTAGGCATTAGTAAACTGGCCTACTATGTGTAAGCAACACCCTAGTAATATTAATACTGTAAATAAAAGCATTGTCACAACAAGCCCTTTATTTACTGATTTGCAAAAACACACAATTGATCGTCTAGTATAGACGAGATAAGATTTCCCCTGGTTGTTTTGTGTTAGTGTTGTAAACAATAGCAGGAAGATTTCCTCCATCCATGGTCTCTATTTCATAAAAGGACAGTTTCAATAGAAGTTGTGATCAGAGGAAAGTTTCCTGCTAGATTTAGGATGTCACTAACAAACAGCAACCAGAGGGAACCTTCCGCATAATGGCAACTTTTATTTTAAGAATACAATATTTTGTAAAGAGTTTTTTCAAGGAAACTATCCTCCTCCTCTTCCTCTGCCCCCCACAAAAAATTGACATTTCATTTTATTGTTAAAAGATCTGAGATTTTTACAATTTTTTTCCTGTCCTGTGCTGACTGTTGTTGGGATGCGGATCCGATGGTGCTTTGAGCCCTCTAGTACCGTACATAGGTGGGCCATTCCTCATGTGTGAGTTTAGCTTTAGACAGTAAGTGTTGGTAGGCTAGTGAACCATGGAGCGCATTAGAGGCAAGCCCAATCCTGTCCTTACTTGACCACTGTCCACTAGGGGTCACTGGATGGGGATCTGGACTGGGAACCCTGCCTGGTTTGGTTTTCTTCTCCAGCCCAGGGTGCTAAGGCCAATTGTGGTACCTCAATGTCAACCTGGCTCCGAGTAGTTAACTCAGCAGAGACTGGGGATTGAACCTGGAACCCTCTGGTCTGGAGCAGTTAACTTCCGTACCGGGCTTTTACAAATCACAAGATGATTGAGGGAGCTCAAGATTTTACAAATTCGATAGCTAAAGGGTCTATTGTAATAGACCACCATTGTTGAATGCCACAGAATGGCAGAGGATACCCCATAGAGCTCTCTGTCTTATCCATGCCACTGTGGGGGAGTGTTAAGCGGAAATGAGGCACTTCAACACGGGAAATTTAAGAGTCATCCGAAGAGCCATCTCCTGATTTACAATTCAGTGTCACACTGGTAGAGGCCTGAAGGTCTCCTGAACAGTTAAAAAAAATTCTATAAAATGTACATTAGTATCTAGCCATTATACAAAGAAGCCAGTGAAAAAAGTTTGTACAGGGGAGAAAAATGAATGGCTGGGTACCCTAAAAAAAAAATCCCGTACCCCTGACTTGGGAAAGGGAGGGTGGGGGGGCTTGGAGCTGAGAAAGATGCATCAGTGGTGGGATATGAGTGCGGAGCTGGAAAAAGTGAGTCCTGGAACTACCTGTAACACTACTGCGAGAGGCAAAGCAGCGGAGCTAGGGCACTCAGTGTTGGTACAGGAGGGAGCAGAAGTTGGGTAAAATGGGTCTTCATGGATGGGGGAGCGGGAGGTGGGAGGACCAGGGCTCTATCATGGCTACCAAAACCGAGCTGATATTTTTTCCCCCAATGATGATCTGATTCCAGTTAGTATGAACCCATGGAGGACTGGTCTAGTGCTACATTTCTTTGTTAAGTGCTTCATAACCGGTTTAAATGATGCAGGTTATAGGTAGCTGCAGAAAAATAATAAAACATTATTGTGTGTTCTTTAGGTGCTTTACTGCCAGTCACTGAGCGAGGAAGAAAAGAAAGAGTTGCAGCTGTTCAGTGCCCAGAGGAAGAAAGAGGCACTGGGAAGAGGAACTATCAAACAGCTACCAAGAGTCCTAATGCATCCAGCTTGTGATCAGGTACAAGGAAGCAGTTACCTGAAAAGAACTGTATTTGGTGCAACTAAAATGATATATATCTTTCCCCTTCAGTTTCTCTATCTCTTTTCCTGAAGTCACTGATTCATGTTCGGATATGGTGCCAACCAACACAGGTGGCCATTTTGAGCCAATCAAGGTGACGTTGACAGGCATTTCAACTCCTGAAGGTGACGCAGCCGAGTCCAATCCTATATCCTCACCCGATGTTTACGTATACACTTCCTAGCTGGGGTCACTGGGAAATTGTAGCATCTCCACTGTCACTGAACCAGAGACCTTCTGGTCTGTATGGCTCAGTTTTGCACTGCCTTTACCAATTAAGCCAGTGGGGAAAATCCATAAATAAAATAAATGCAGTATACTATAACATAAAATGCCTTAATTTTCACACTATATTGCAACAGCTACGGTACATTATTGAGAATCCCAGTAGGACTGATTATACTTACCTCCCCTTATGGTTCACTGAGTTTATTTAGTGAGTAGCTGAGCCCCATAGAGGCAGGAATAACCTAGGTTCACTCTATGATCTATGCTGAGTTAGCTGATCTCAGCTGAAATGCTAGAATTGGACTCAGTGTCCCTGGGTTAGGGAATGAGGGAGGGGCGGAATTCAACTCGGATTTCCGTTCATGATCGCTATCCAGTGACTCCTGATGGAAGTGGACAGGCGTGGAAATCTGGTGAGGACAGAATTAGGCTGGCCTGTAATGGTCCCCTTGGTTGAATAGCTGTGCACACAAGAATAATGGTCACTTTACACAAGGTATTGAATTGCGACTGGCACCTGCAAATCCATATCCCAGCAAGGAGGCAACACCTTCAGGAGAGGAGGAGAGAAAATTGGCAGAAATATAAAATTGCTGTGTTCACTGTGGGAAGCATATTCAATGAACCCACCCAGCAACTTGCTTGATTCTCACAACTGCTATTAAAATACTGAGCATTACGTAGCTTACACAAACCTAACTAGTATAATCGACTCCTACTCCTTTCAAGCAACAACAGTTTAATGGGCAGTCCATAGACATGTACAGTACTGCCAATGCATTCACGAGGGATTTAATAATGTACTTCAAATGCCACACACAGGGAAGATTTTTGTAAAATTAAAAGAATGATTAAAGTCAAACGAGAGTTGAATTTGATTTAGTAATTAGTAACATGTAAGACATGTACTTCAGCATTCATTTACTGCTTAAAAGGAGAATAGTCATTCTGGGATTGATAGGCCTGTCACCTTCATTTGGTTTTAAATAGAGTTGCGCAATGTCTCCATCATGTGTGTCGCTAACATGCCTGCTGCTGATAAATTTACACTTATACATGTAAAAGATTTAACTACATGAAAACTGGAGTGCCCCTGTGTGTACTGCAGAAGCTCCAGCTGCAACACAAGTTTCCTATCAGCTGACTGGGCTGCTCTGCAATAGAGAGTACAGCGAAGGCTGTTCTTGACTGTTGCAACAACCCAGCCTGACAGTAAACCTCCACACACCAGGCCCAGTGTCACTAATCAAGGAGAAAACCTCCATAATCTGGAGTGTAAACGTCCTTCTTCCTGTTGTGCTGCTTTTTAGACTGCTTATCTCTCCCAAACTATGCACAGAAACGAGCTATATTGAGGGCTATTGTGTGCCTGTAGGAGCATTGAGTACCAGTCAACACCAGAGAAGAATGGGGTGTGTGTTTATGATTCTTTAAGGCTGCAGATGTGAAGGACAGGTATTGGACCCTGTGGGCACTGTAAACGGGCTTTCAAGATTGTTGGTTTTGGTGTGAAACCCTTGATGCTTGAAAAAATTGAAATCACAACCAACTGACTGGCCTTGTTGAAACCACTGTAGTAACAGAAGAAGGGTCTTAACAATTCTAGGAACCCTGCTGATGTGACTCTAGATAGACAAGCCAGGTTCTCTGTTTATCTTGGTCCACTTACTACAGTGTTCTCTTTCATTTTTGGCTCCTAATAAATCTTTTGAGATCATTCAAATCGGGCACCGATGTAATGTTACAGGATCACGATCAGGGGTTCAGTTTCTAATTCCTTCCACCCCGCGCCCCCCCCCCGATTGTATCTTCCAGTGCGAGGAGAAGATAAACGGAGGCGAAGTCGCAATATTTGCCTCCAGGGCTGGCCCCGCTGTTTGCTGGCACCCAGCGTGCTTTGTCTGCTCAACCTGCCAGGAGCTCCTCGTCGATCTTATCTACTTTTACCAAGATGGGAAAATCCACTGCGGCAGACACCACGCTGAACTTGTGAAACCCCGCTGCTCTGCCTGCGATGAGGTGAGATGAGGTGTATAAAATCGAACTACTGAAGTGACAATTTAATGCTCAATGGCTGTCCTTCTTGGAAGCCGTCCACTTTCTATAATGATAGGGAGATGAATATGTGATATTTAAAGTGGGCCACTAGTACTGTATGTAAGAAAGAAAAGAACTTGCAGTTATACTCAGCACTTTTCACGGCCGTAAGACATCCCAAAGCACTTCACAGCCAATGAAGTACTTTCGAAGTGTAGCCACTGTTGTAATGTAGGAAACGCAGCAGCCAATTTGCACATAACAAGGTCCCACAAACAGCAATGTGATAATGACTAGATAATCTGTTTTAGTGATGTTCGTTGATGGATAAATATTGACCAGGACACTGGGGAGAACTTCCCTGCTCTTCTTCAAATAGTGCCATGGGATCTTTTACGTCTACCTGAGAGGGCACATGCGACCATGGTTTGTCGTCTCATCCTTAGGACGGCACCTCCAACAATGCAGCACTCCCTCAGTACTGCACTGGAGTATCAGCCTAGATTTTATGTTCAAGTCTCTGGAGTGGGACTTAAACCACAACCTTCTGACTCAGAGGCGAGAGTGCATGAGCCACAGCTGACACTGTAGGAACTTTGGTTTAGATTCTTGTGGTCAGGATTGCAGATTCCAGGGCTAGCTGAGATGCTAATCTGCCAGCAGGAATAGCTCCAGCGTTCTGTAAGCTCCTCTTGCATGATGTGTTTCTTTGAGACCCCACGTGATTTCCCACTGCAGCATTGGAAAAATAATCATTTCCCACAGGTTTACTGTAAACGCTCAAACTTCATCTCTAAATAGCTCCGTCCATGTCCACACACGCAATTTCCACTGAGTATTGGCTACAAGCCTTTAATTAAAAGCACTAATAGTAGGATTAAGCAGCTAAATGTAAATCGGATGGCTCAGTGAGTTTATCCAATAGGTAGTTGAGTCAATTGGAACAAGAATGTGTCAGAGTCAATCTCTGGTCTGTGCTACATTCACCCACTTTATCAGGGGCAGCAATACAATTGGCACCAATTCCCTTGAGTTAAGGAGGGGGTAAAAATAATCAGTTTAGGCTTCCTACTCCTGATGGTTATTCAGCCACTGGAAGGGAATGTGTGTGGGTATTGGGCGAGGATGGGATTGGACTTGACTATGATGCCCCCTGCCATGATAAGGAGTTAGCAGGAGTCAGGGGTTTCTAGACAGCTAAAGCATGGGGAGAGCATTTCTGGTCTTCCAAGGCAAAAAGATCTGAAACCTGAAACCTCCCAATGAATATTGGGCTAACTGTAGAATTGTGCTTCATGCCATTTTGATACAACGGGTTATTGGAATTCTCAGTTTGCAGTAATAGATAGCACTATTTGTGGTTTTCAGCGACAGGCAGTACACCTTGGCTGCTGAAAGTGGCAAGTTTGGCAAGTTTCCCTTGGCGTCGGCTTCCGGCTGCGAGAGATCTGTGTGTTGGGAACTGGTAGCACTGAGCTCAACACGCAAAGCAGGTTTTAAACCAAGGTCTTACCTGACCTCAGGAGAGCAATAAAAGATCCCATGCCACCGATCAACAGGAGAGGAGGGAGTGCTACTGGTCTCATGGCCAAACATTCCTCCCCCAGAATAGCAGAGAGAAAAAAGAATGAACTGGGCATTCATCTCATTGCTGTTTGTGGGACATTGCCAGCACAGATTGACTGCTGCATTTGCCTACAAGAGCCACTGCATTCCAAAAGAAAGTAATTAATTGTCAACAGCATTTCGAAACAAGGCACTGTATAAATTCAAGCATAATTTATTTTTTGTTTAGTGTACTCCAGATGCCTGTAGAAAAAAAAAGACTTCACTAGCAATTCACACGAACAACAACTTGCATTTATATAGAGCCTTTAACGTAGTAAAACGTCCCAAGGCGCTTCACAGGAGCGATTATCAGACAAAAATTGACACCGAGCCACATAAGGAGATATCAGGACTGGTGACCAAAGGCTTGGTCAAAGAAGTAGGTTTTAAGAAGAGTCTTAAAGAAGGAGAGAGAGGCGGAGAGGTTTTAGGGAGGGAATTCCAGAGCTTGGGGCCTAGACAACCGAAGGCACGGCTGCCAATGGTGGGGTGAAGGAAAGCGGGGATACACGAGAGGCCAGAGTTGGAGGAGGACAATCTACAAATAACTGTTTTGCACTGTATGCAGATATAGACTAATGGTTACTAAGTCCTAGATGTGATTTAAGTGTGTGATTGAACAGAATACTGTAATCTTACTGTCCTCTGACTTATGTTTACCTAGAAGTTAGCAGAAAACTTTTATGCATTCTTAATCTAGTTTCTAAGAACCTACAAAAGAGACACTGTCTAGATTTTTTTTTTAAAAACAGAATATTTATTTACACTTCAGTTTAAATATGAACTGCAGAGAGCCACAAGGCACCTAAGAGATTTGGACACTTGCCTAACAAAGCGTTCTTCTGGAATTTCAGATTATTTTTGCCGATGAATGCACAGAGGCTGAAGGCCGTCACTGGCACATGAAGCACTTCTGCTGCTTCGAGTGTGAAACTATCCTGGGTGGACAGAGGTATATTATGAAGGATGGACGCCCATACTGTTGTAGCTGCTTCGAGAGTTTATATGCAGAATATTGTGAAGCTTGCGGGGATCATATAGGTAATCCAGTATTCATTTTCTTATATAATGCCCAGTTGCAATTTGAAAACTCATATATAATTACAAGTTTTTTTTAAAGTGTATTCACACATTATTACTAGTTATTTCAGCTTTCTGTTTCAGATTTGTAAAGTTTAGCCAATGATGATGGGCAAGCTTAGGTCGTAGACATCAGTCCAGCAAATGAGAAATATATGCATGTTTTGTACATGAACACCTTTTCCTAAAGTCTGTGGACGGTTGTAAGAGGGCAAATAAATGACCAGAAGCCAAACTTTGTTTGTGTCATATTCCTTGCCTTGGTCAATCAGTGGTAGATTGCCATTGTGTTCAGCCTCATTTGGATAGGTGAGCGTCAGCAGATGTGGGGGTAGAAATTGGTATGTGTTGTGGGCGTAAAACAGGCACAAAGCATATCAATTTAGCAGTAGGATGGCCTGCACCCAATCTGTGCAGGTGTTGGTCCCGCTGCTAAATCGTGGGGCCCATTTTATCGGCATTTCGGGTGAACATCTAAAACAGGCATTAGGTTCCTTGAATATGATAATGAGGGGACGAACACCTGTTTAAGGACCTTTTGGAGATATTCGTAAGCGCTGAGCGGAGTAGGCACCGGGCCTTCAGGAGTTTGCTGCGGCCTAACCAGTGGCTACCAACAAACAGGCAAGCTTTAAGCTTACTTTAATGTAGAACCAGGGGGAGCAGGAATGTTCCTCCACAGTACTCCTGCCGGCTGTGATTGGTCCCCTCCCTGCTCCCCTCACCCCCCCCACCCCGGGATTTACCTGAGGGCTGTACCGGCGAGGCAAGCAAACAAAAATTGAATGCTCCTGAGGGGTGAGCTACCTGTAGAGGTGTAACAGTTGCCGGCAGCTCACCCAGAATATCTAGACGAGGCCCGAGGCTCACGTAGCATTGAGCCCGCGACTGAAAACGGGTCCGAGACTAATTTCTACCTCATGGAGTGTGACTTGTTTATAGCCTTCAATAATGTGCTTTGTGTGTGGATACCCTTCCTCAGGTACATTAGAAGCGAAACACAGGCAAGCTAGAAGTAACAATCAAATCGTGTCTCAGATTGTGTGTTGCTTTTGTTTATGTGAAGTATTTTTTTTAATCGCAGGAGTCGATCACGCACAGATGACTTATGATGGGCAGCATTGGCACGCCACCGACAAATGCTTTTGCTGTGCTCAGTGCAGGTCTTCACTTCTGGGCTGTCCTTTCCTCCCAAAACAAGGACAGATTTTCTGCTCGAAAGCCTGCAGCCTGGGCGAAGACATACACGCCTCAGACTCCTCCGACTCTGCCTTCCAGTCTGCACGGTCGAGAGAGTCCAGGCGAAGCGTGCGAATGGGAAAAAGCAGCAAGTCTGCAGATCAGTGCCGGCAGTCACTGCTGCTGTCCCCTGCTATAAATTACAAA
The DNA here is from genome assembly GCF_035084215.1 of Heptranchias perlo. Classification (NCBI taxonomy): domain Eukaryota; kingdom Metazoa; phylum Chordata; class Chondrichthyes; order Hexanchiformes; family Hexanchidae; genus Heptranchias; species Heptranchias perlo. The sequence goes on from NC_090342.1 coordinate 47,526,604, forward strand.
TGCCCCGATTTCTCCGGTAAGGGCGATGACCCCCTTTCTCAACAGATGGACGCCCTCAGCCTCACCAGCCAAGCTGCGAGTCTCAACAATGATCTCTTCTGGAAGGGGAGGATGGAACCAGACACACCAGAGGAACATGAAGAATGGGCTGAGCATGATGACTACATGACCCAGCTGCTGCTTAAATTTGGGGATCGGGGAATCTTTCAGCAGTCCAATGAAGACAGCAGGCAGTGCGAGCACTGGATATCAGACAGTGAAGCCAAAAGTAAATTGGAGCTGAATGGCCATAATAGTCAAGGCTTGGTGAGCAAGAAATATGAATCCAACATGTACTGGGCACAATCCCAGGACAATCTGGGAGATTCAGCCTACGGGAGCCATCCAGGTCCTGCCAGCAGTAGAAAGATTCAAGAGCTTGACATTGAACACGGCGCTGTGGGCTACAAACACAATCAAAACCCATGGTATGAAGACTCGCTGGAATGCCTGACTAATGAGTTAAAGCCGGCAGAACAAAGTGTTCGAGATTCTGTGGATTCTTTGGCCCTGTCCAATATTACAGGTATCAAGCGCTCAAAGCATTAATTAACTGTATCAAAAATTATAGAAGTGTTTATCATTTTGGAAAATGAATTCACATATTAAATTTAGGAAGTATTTACAACAAGAATGCCATCTTTTGGAGAGTTTTTTAAAAATTGTGTAGCCAGTGAGCAATTAAAAAAAAATAGTTGGAAAGTGACATTTAATTTTAGTCAAGACATTGATTTTCACTGTCTTGTGCTTAAAAGTGAAGCAACATCAGAGTGTACAGAAACCCTTAACTATTTCACACATCATTCCCTTGCTCCTGGTGGATAAAAAAATGTGCTTGGTCAATACGATGTTGACAACTTGCATTTATATAGCGCCTTTAATGTAGTAAAATATCCCAAGTGCTTCACAGGAGCGTAATCAGACAAGAAAATTGACACCGAGATAAAGAAGGAGACATTAGAACAGGTGACCAAAAGCTTGGTCAAAGAGGCAGGTTTTAAGGAGTGTCTTATAGGAGGAGAGAGAGGCGGGGAAGGCGGAAATTTAGGGAGGGAATTCCAGAAGCTTAGGGCCTAGGCAGCTGAAGGCACGGCTGCCACTGGTTTGGCGCCGAAGGTCAGGGATGCACAAGAGGCCAGAATTGGAGGAATGCAGAGTTCTCGGAGGCCTATAGGGCTGGAGGAGGTTACAAAGATCGGGAGGGGCGAGGCCATGGATGGGTTTGAACACAAGGATGAGAATTTTAAAATTGAGGCCTTCGAGGACCGTTGAAGGAGACTTGGTATGAGTTAGGATACTGGCAGCAGAGTTTTGGATGAGCTCAGGTTTATAAAGGAGTGATATGTTGTTGTATTGTCTTGTGCAGTTCCACCGCATTGTGATGAGTGATCATAGTTTCTCTCTCATTGGGTCTGGCACACTTTGCACTCTCCTGTGATGCTACTTAGCTTCGAGTAACACTATGGAAACTACAGTTTTAATCTGCATGTTCATATTCCAGCAGATTTCATAGATACAATGCGATGGCAATATTGGTGGCATAACTGGGTAAATAATGTGGAAGGAAATCCAGAATTATACTTGTGGTACTTTGGAGGGGGAGTGGAGAAGCTATAATTCTCAGGATGAATTGATAATTTAAAACAAATTCTTTACACTTGTTAATGAAGCCTATATTTTAGCACATAGCGTTGGTAAATAATTAACATTGCCGAGTAATGTTGCAAATGATTTTATTCTCCGTGTTCCTTTTTTGTAGGAGCTTCAGTAGATGGAGACAGCCAGCAAAGGTCATCCATGTTTACTCTGCAGGATTTCCAAGAAATGGAGAATGACTGTGAAAAAATGAGTAACATGGGAACAATGAACTCCTCAATGCGTCACCGCAGCACAGAATCCCTCAAGAGTTTGACATCGGAACTCTGTCAGATCGTGACACCGGAGGAAAAGCAAAAGCCTCTCTACAACCCGATGCTGAGAAGATCAAAGTCCCAGTCAAGGCCACAGCAAGTTAAGTTTTCTGATGACGTCATCGATAACGGGAACTACGAGGAGGTAGAAATTCGCCAACCTCCAATGAGTGAAAGAACTCGCCGGCGTGCGTACAATTTTGATGGACATGGTGATCGGCACCATCATCGCCGCCGGAGGAGCAGGAAGTCGCGTTCTGACAATGCCCTCCATCTGGCCACAGAAAGGAGGTGTCCAAGAGAAAGGCCTCGTCTCTACTCTCCGGAAGACTGTGACAAATTAATCCAGGCCAAAGTCTCACGGGAAAGACAAGCATACTTTCAAAGGCAGGAAATGTATGGGCAGTACAACCATAACCCAGAGTATGCACTACAGAACCAAGTAGTAGACAAATTTCTTGGCTTGTATGCTGACGACGACGACTCCTGGTGCTCGACATGCTCCTCTTCATCCTCCGATTCAGAAGAAGAAGGCTATTTCCTTGGGCAACCTATCCCACAGCCTAGGGCCCAGAGATACCAGTATTTTACAGATGACCTTACTGGGCCATCGTCAGTGCTGTCGACTTCCAGTGTTGGACCACGGACCACCAAACCCAAAAAGAAAAAGGGGCACAAAGGGAAAAATTGTATCATTTCCTAGGGCAGAATTGGTACAAACCCAATCTGCAAGGAGCTTTACGCCCTGTGAGTTCAGATGGTGTTATTAAAATGTCTGGTGGAAGCAACCTGTAAATTAACTTGGAGCTACAGAATACCCAGAGATAAAGTTGTTGGCAGCAACACTGCTACAAATCTACTTTAAATCCAGGAAAGACTGATACGACACTTGTGGATAAACGTACTATTGTTTACACTTGTGGCAGTACTTTGTTTCTGCATTTTCATGGGCTACCTGTCTGCAGTTCTTTGGCCCTCCAATACAACACTGAAATTCATACTGCCCGGTGTACACTTCAAGAAAGCTTTAAGCGGATTCATTGACAAAATGCTTTTAACTTTGTATATGTCTTAATTGGTGCTTCATGTTGTTATGATCTTAAATGTTCACTTACATAAAGTATTTGCAATGAGTTTGTAAAGGTTAATAAAAAAGGGGCTGAATGACCAAAGGGGCAAAAAGAGGTCAGGCTGGAGTATATTGGTGCAAATGTGCTTCCCGCCACCTCCCGCCCCCCTCCCCAATTCGAATATTACAGGCATTAAAGCGGCTGTAATCTGTAATTTCAAAGAAAAATGTTGGTATTTATAATGTAGCATTTAGCAACTAAAGTTAATCATAATTTAACAGTGCAAATAATGTATATATTGTAAAGTTCAGATTAAGAAACTGATATTTTTATATATCCCTGAATTACAAAAAAGTCATTTATGTTTGCTTGTAAGAAATAGATGTAATGAAGTGATTGGCAGCATTAGATTCATTCTCTTAATGACCCTTTTGTTAAGTAAGGATTCAGCGTTTTGTTTTTAGGATGTATTGTGTTTAATGCTTCTTCTATATACAGCAAACAGCTTCCCCCTGGTCATTTTTTTTTTAGTTAAATTGCTGTTGCGTTCCTTTGTGTGCAGTGATATTAAACTGCTCCTTCCCCGTTCCTGATTCCGTAAGAGCAACTGGGGCGCTTGCTATGTTCCAAGAGCTCATTGTGAATCAGATAGTGTAAAGAAGTATCAAACTGATGTATAAATGTAAAAACTGGAACATGTGAATGAATAAAATAAAAAAAAGTTATTGTAAAATAATCCAATTTGTTTAATTAAAATGCATTACATTCAATAATAAATAGCTGTGAAGTGGATCTGCAACTGATTTTTATGATTGATTAGAAATATATGATGATGATGATTGATAGATGTGGCACTCCAGACATAGAAATCCAGCACTGATGGGAATCTTCCACAATCATTTTCCTTTGTTGATAACATCGTATTTCCTGCTGTCGCACTCTCATTACTTGGGTGGGGGGAAAAAAAAGTTTGTAATTGGAACTGAAAGACTGTAGGTTGTCCAATTCAATGGAGAAGTTGCATTCAGACTACTGTCTATATTTTTGCCAAAGATAAGGAATGGAGACTGGGTGGCATAGTGAGTTAGAATAATGTACATTGATCTCCTGTGTTTGCAGTTTAAAAACAACAAAGACTGGTGGGATTAGTTTCTTCCGCCTTAATGCTTGTTGAGGATCATGTGAATTTCCAGTTGGTAAAGGTCCAAAGTTAAACACTATAGTAATTCAGAACTAATTGTATAATTTAAATCAGCAGCCATAAGGACAGGAAATAGAACATCTCATTGCTTGAGCAGTCAGTTGCACCTCTTCTGAGGGATATGGCACATAAGAGGGTGGGTGCAACCCAGGCTATAAGCATCCTAATGCTGAGTGCAGAATTATTTTACAACTATCTATGTATCTATTTTATTTATATATATATAATTTTTAAAACATTACTTATAGATTATAAATGTAGTATTTCATTTTATAGAAGATTATATATATAGTATTATAATCTTCTCTAACTGATACACACTTTGTTACAGATGCAAAATCTATCCAGAATGAGCTTGGAAAAAAAGACATTGTCCCAGATCTGCAACTGTTCAATCTGCAAAGTTCCCTGACTAAATAACAGTTGAATGGTGATTGACCAGAGGCTGTGTTTATTTAGCAACAATTAAAATTTGTGGGCATAAAAGGCACACAAATCCACCTTAGTCAAATAATAACACATCATGTGTTACATGGCACAACACTCCGGTCCTTATAAAACAATACATCATCTGACTTACCATGAGAGATCCACTAGTAATATAAAAATAAACAGCGTGTGAAATCACTCATGAATAAGTTATCCTAGAGGCAGAGGTGTGGAACTGGTGGACTTACTAAACTGAGCAAAAATCTAAAGATGAACTGAACATGCTGGAAGGTCTCTTTTCATTTTGAAAACAATAATTGTTAAACGTAGGTAAATCAGTTGCATTACAATCCAATCTTGTAAAGAGCCATTGGCTTATCATTTAATATTTAGTGAACTTCACTTGTTGCAAGTTTCCCAACGCACATCCCTCCCCCCACCCCCCCTCAACCAATATCCTGATTCCTGGTTGTAAACAACCCAACTTCAAGGGATATGGGGATCGGGGGGGGGGGGAAAAGTGGAGTTGAGATTGAAGATCAGCCATGATCTGATTGAATGGTGGAGCAGGCTCGAGTGGCTGTATGGCCTACTCCTGCTCCTATTTCTTATGTTCTTATGTCTTTTTAAACCTATTCTATAATATGGCCATATGAATAATGTTATACAAGTAAGACTAAGAAAAAGCCTTTTAAACTATCCTGGTTGTTCTGTCATTTAGAAGCTCGTCCAGACTTACACGCACATATTCATCTTCCTCCTGCTTGCTGCCAAATCTGCATCTTGTTCGAATGGTTTAATCCGAGTCCATGTTCACTGTGCTGGGAACCAGCATAGTCCATAAATCTATGTTACTTATTCAGCTTTTGCTCAAAGCCACTCTCGGGATTGTTGCAATTTGATACACCATGAAGTGATGAGCTGGGAGTCTGTGCTTGCAGTTCCTCAGGTGAACGCCAGATCTCCCATCATGCTAGTATGGGCGGTAGACAAGTGAAGACCATTAACCACCCTACAGGAAAAAATAATAGGATCAGTAATTTCACTAAATGGTTCTATTTTACAATTTTCCTACATTACAATAGTGACTACACTTCAAAAGTACTTCATTGGCTGTAAAGCTCTTTGGGACGTCCTGAGGTCGTGAAAGGCACTATATAAATGCAAGTCTTTCTTTAATAGAATTCTTTTAAGTCCTGTCTCCTAATAGAATTCTTCTACCTCCTTTTGCTGTAGACCAAGAAAGAGAGAGGGAACAGCACTGTATCTGAGCTTGGTTGACATCCTACAGCAGGCTGAGCCATGAACGAAGAGCCTGACTTGTATAGAAAAGCTAAGGCTAAGGGCTGCATTGTGAATGCCACTGTCATAAATCAGTAATTCACGCATAAACTTATTTCTTTCCATTCTTCAAAGACACGGTTTCTTCAGGTCTCTCACTCCTCACTCAGCAATCACACACGTGTGTCCATCTAGCATAGTTTATTGATTAGTGTTCAGGAGCAGCAACCTTGGCTTAGCTGAGATTAGCTAACTCAGTGCAGACCAAGAGCGAAACCTTGGAATCTATTATAGGAATTGAAGAGGGAGGCAATGTGACATCAATAGTTTACATGGGCCACCTGTGGCCTTTCTCACTATGTTGGAACTTTTCTTGTCTCTTACTGACACGACTATTTAGAGCACCTCTTGCTCCTTCTTAGCTGCAAATTTACCATCTTTCTGCATTCTCATTGTACCGAAATCAAGACTCGAAAACCACTATCTCTTACTCTATAACTCATTCTTTCTCAGGACCTCTAAACTATGAAACTCTCCATAATTTTGCCCATCCACTTAGTCTGTCTATGTCCCTTTGTAACTTTCTGCTCCCATCTATACAATGTACTGTGCCTCCTAACATTGGAGGCCCACTTCCACCTCTGGATCTGTATCCCAGCAGAAATGCAGCCTTTAGGTCAGTGATAACTGGAGGGGACAAAAAGAGCCAAGTTTTTTTTTAAATCACTCAATACCAAATGCACACATTAAATGGACCAGCCCTGCCAGTGTGATGATTGATTCCATTTCCAGACAGGAAGATTCAAAGAAAACTTAGTTGCCAAAATGCAAATTACAATTTAGATAAAAACTATACTGGTGTACAGAACCAACTGGATCATTCATCATGGCCATTAATGGATGGAGAAAACTTGTGCAGAACATCCTTTTGAAATTCAAGAGAATTCTGTGTTAATACCAATTTATTAGCTACTCAAAGTAAGTTTACTAATCTAAATCAATAAGTAGATGACAATTCTTGCAATCCTGTTGGGCAAGTTAATATTTTAGTTTTTTTTAAACAATAGATGCACTTTCTTCTTTGAAGTCTTTATTAAAACTATAGAAGAGATCCTGGCTCAGTGTTCTTAACCAGCAAGTAGAGCTGTGGAGTTGAGGTAGAAAATCAGCCATGATCTTATTGAATGGCGGACCAGGCTGAAGGGGCCATATGGCTTACTCCTGCTTCTTATGTTATGTTCTTATGCAGCTAGCCACAATGACCAGAAAGGTTCCAGGTCTAGTCACTGGATTCTGTGAAGTTAGTTGATCTCGGTTGGAGTGGCAGTAGGTGACCTACAACTGGCCTTGACAAGCCTGTGTTAGGAGAAAAATGAGGCACAGTTCCAGATCCTAACTGCAATCCGGTGACTCCTCCTTGAAGACGTGTGTGCAGATGACGGGTGACCACAGGATCTGGCTTGTCTGCTGTGGCTGCCCTCCAGCCACCCGTTGTCACACATGAATACATGGCCACTTGGCCGAAGTCCTAGACAACAGCCGCAGAACCAAAGGCTCCATGCCTTCAGGAAGCAGGGTGGGGGAGAAAAATTGGTAGAAAAAAATCCCATTGAAAACTTTGTACAGAACGGCCCTTTTCAAGCCGCCCCAAAGATAGAATGGTTATAAGTAGCATTATTTAATAGTTGCAGCTACTGAATGAATGAACTCAAATGAATAGACCCATAAGGTTTAAATCATGAATTAATTTCAATCCCAGCTACATTAAACTCAAGTGTTCAGCAGAAAGCACATTCCTCCAGCTCTGCTATCTTGAATCAAAACCATGACTTAAAAAGAAACACTATAACAGCAAGGAATGCAACTGCTACATAAATATCAAATTACTTATGAAAACTGCCAGGAACATATTTGTAAGTAGGTACAAATATGTATCATGGCAAAAACCACTTCAATGATTAGTCGCCATGAAAACTGGAGTGAAAAGTGGCCTCTCAGCACACTGCTGCTACGCTATTAGTATTACTATTATACACTACTGCTATTTAAAAATACAAAAAAAACACTGCTCTCCTTCAACCTCCTTTTTTCTCCCCTTCCCTCTTCCTCTACAGGCATTGATTTCTTGTTGGGGAGTGGCTCAAAGGCACCATGCACTCTCCAGTAATCCATCCAACTAGTCATTCTTCATATGACTATTTCTGGGTTGTTAAACAGTCAGGCAGGCATCATAGCTGAGCACATCCAATGTCCACACCTGCACCAGAGGTCACTCCTTAGCAATCAGGAGCCTTGGCTGATTGCCCTTCACAAAGTGGGGGTGGAGAGGACAATTATACTGCCCTTAATGCTGCCCGAAGTGAGATCAGTTAAATCGGCACATACTGAGAACTGAACCTATGACTTTCCTAGCCTGTATAGCTCAATTATATCTCTTAACCAAGTGAGCCAACAGAGGACCTTCACCCTGAAAATTCAATGGTTGAGTCTATAAAGTGATTTTTTTTTAAGTCATTATCCAACACCACCAGTGATTTTACAAAGGAAATCGGAGTCAAAAATTTAGAAACCTGATTCAAAGGATTGCAGCAATACTGTTTATTTTAGGTTTAAACAATATCTTGAACAAACTTGCAATTTTAGACTTAAAGAGTATTGCTGCAACCCGTTAAATATAAAGCAACACAGATATTTGTGGGATAGGATTATATCATAATACTATGCAACAGATACACCATAATGATCTAGAACCAGATCAGTGATACAGCTAGGGTTGTAAAATGTAATGGACTGAAACATGAGGACAAAAGTGAAGTTTTTAGTATTACAGTAGAATGTCCTACCCCACCCCGCTTTTTGATTCCTTTCCCACATCCTTGAATCCCTTTTTCCTCTTAATTTCTTATCTCCATCCACGCAGTTCAGAAAAACAGAACAACTAGAAGTGTACGGGTCGCATTCAGTCTCAGTTGACAGAAGTAGGGGCAATAAATTGTCTTCAGTGCTGGGGAAAAGGAAAAAAATGAGCTGGCTTTCACAAGCAAGCCTGAATCTGTCCTCCCCAAAATCCCAATGTGCACCCTTGCTGGACAGTGTGCATATTGGGATTTTGGGGATGGTAGAGATTTGCTTGTGATGCATTCCACAGTTGCCTTCACGCATGACGCATAGGCACATGGGGAAGACACTGGACTGCTAAAAGCACCCATAGAACTGTATTCCAGCAGGAATCTCCACCTTAAATGGAGACATTTGGGAGTTGAGAGGGGAGGGGGGGATCGGGAAATGTTTTATGCCTTTGTTAGTGGTGCCATCTTAGTCCCTATGCAGTAGCCCAGGCAGATAGGGTAAGGTGTGCTCGGTTATGTCGATGCCCACAATTGGGAAATGGTTGTTGGAGTTCCATGTTTACCTATTTAAACGCAATCAGATGGTGGGATTTAATGGGTCGGTTTCCCAATGATTCAGTGGGTAAATGCAGGATGTTTTGACTTCAGCTGACATAACTGGCAGCTAACCACAGCCATTTAGTGCTCTAGCTCATTATTGTCAATCTGCCACAATCCTTACCCTGAACCACTTTTTCTTGTTTATGTATAAGTTACTGTAATGACCAGCTATGACTGACATGGGATGTCGCAGGCAGTGTTGGGGACATGTTAAATACGGGGCAGGCAAGGATTGCCAGATCACAATATCTCGGCTGTGCACTGCTCAGACTGTCAAGAATTTGTAATTGTCTGCAGGAGAGATGAGAAAGTAAAAAAGAGCTGACAGGACTGTCAGCTGTTTTAAATCAGGAATAATTAGAACGGTAGTACAGGAGGCGAAGCTCTTCCTTTAAAATAAAATAAAGCGATTAAAAGGCAGGCATTGTACCAGCTGCACGTCTGCTGTGGTTGGCACAGCGAAACCTCATGCAGAACGGCTTGGATGGTATAATGCACTTTTAAAACATGCATGATGAAATCACAGCTATTTACCAGCCCCAAACCTGCCTAAATGCAGACTCAGATTACTAATATAAGCCTATGAATTCTGCACTCTGAACAGGACCTGCCATAAAGAAAACTCACGTCTGGGATGAGTTTTAAAGCAGGCTGAATTTGGATGAATGCTGCATAAAACAGAAGGCCAATTCACAACCCATCTGGTTTTGTCTGCCTGTCATAGTAAACAAAGCAACAGCAGTTGTTTGTACATGCATGTATCTGACATATGGTCATGTAAATGCAATGCGTATGTCCCCTCCACATCACCAAGAGCCAAGCATTATGAACAGGACAGTTCCACCTAATCCACCAGTGCAGATCTGCATACTCAAATCAGGAATTAAGGCCAGTAGGATTTACAAGGAGCTGCTTCTCCACATTGCCTGATATATATAACTAGGGGGGAGGGGAGATAAAGAAACACAACACATACTGGTGTATGTGCAATCTTCCGCACCCACCTTCATTAAAAAAAATGAAAATATCAGCAGAGTTGCTTGCTGAGAGTTTCCAGAATAGACTGGACATTTTAACTGAAACCAATTCATATTTGCATTTTAAGGCAGGATTTAACATCTAATTTAGTATGCAATTGGAAGTTGGATTAGTATGAAGCAGACAGCTGTGATTCTCCTGAAACCACACGTTTATATAATGACTATTATTATTGGTTACCATCAGTTATTTCTTCACTTGGTCCCTATCGAGGAGTCAAGGCGGATAGGGTGAAACCTGCTTCACAGAACAGTGAGCTGTTTATGGGAGAGAAACAGCAACATCCAGTTCTTTAGGAGTTGGGTGACTATGCACCCACTATCATGTCTCCAATTTGATCCCACCCCTATTTGTAAACTAACTACAGTATTTATGTCCCTCGCCGTTGTTCAATGTGTGCATACACAAATGTGTGGACTGAGCCAGAAACTACGAGGAAGGCAATGGGCTCGAACTTTGGTCGGCACTGTTAGCTGATCTCAGCTGGCATTGAAATGCTAAATTTGCATCATCAGCCCCACACCCGGGGGGAGAATGTTTTTTTAAAAAATCAGCCAAACACTTGCTGATGATGGGACCATTAACCATCAATCCCTGCTGGAAATAGTAGTGTATTAAAGCTGGGTGAGGACAGTAACATGTATGTTTACGATAGCACACCAACATTCGCTGTCCAGAATATAAGTCAGCACTTAATGTACATAAATGTGCACTTCTAGCAAAGATTACTGGACAGCAATCAGGATCAAGAATGCTAGCAGATTCCCCTTCCCTCCCCCTGGATACGAAGATACTGTAACTAACTTAGCTCAGACCCAGGACTGAATCTACTGTGTTTGTCAGTGGAGCACACGTAATGGTGTATTTATCCACTGACTCATAGAATCATAGAAAGGTTAAAGCACGGAAAGAGGCCATTCGGCCCATCGAGTCCGCACCGGCTCTATGCAAGAGCAATCCAGCTAGTCCCACTCCCCCGCCCTATCCCCGTAGCCCTGCAAATTTTTTCCTTTCAAGTATTTATCCAGTTCCCTTTTGAAAGCCATGATTGAATCTGCCTCCACCACCCCCTCGGGCAGTGCATTCCTGATCCTAACCACTCGCTGTGTAAAAAAAGTTTTTCCTCATGTCACCTTTGGTTCTTTTGCCAATCACCTTAAATCTACGTCCCTTGGTCCTTGACCCTTCCGCCAATGGGAACAGTTTCTCTCTATCTACTCTGTCTAGACCCTTCATGATTTTGAATACCTCTATCAAATCTCCTCGCCACCATCTCTGTTCCAAGGAGAACAACCCCAGCTTCTCCAGTCTATCCACGTAACTAAAGTCCCACATTCCTGGAATCATTCTAGTAAATCTCTTCTGCACCCTCTCTAAGGCCTTCACATCTTTCCTGAGAGCTCATCAATAAAGATCTATTACACCCACCCACTTCTTCATCCTTAAAACAGTTCAAAAATTCTGTTGGTGATAATTTAAAGGTCTCCAACCAATTATCCATCCAACCACCAGAAAGCTCCACTGTCAAAAGCCATGTCTAAGCTCCAGAGTGAAGCAAAGCATAATAATCTACCAATATGCCACGGCCAGCAGACTCTGCAACTTGATCATCAGTGTGTCCACTGCTGCCTGTGACTGCAGTGAGGAGAACCTCCAACAACAGGAAGGGTTCCATGATTGGTGTCTACACTGTCCGAACCACAGCGAGGACTGGGAAGCCTGCTGATATGAAAGCCCTTCCCAACACAATGGCAATTTATCTGCCACAGGAGGCACATACAGAGGTGTCAAACTGTTAACAGTAGACTCTATAAAGCCACTGGGAGAGCTCAATACAGATCTAAAAGAAAGACTTGCATTTATATAGCGCCTTTCACGACCTCAGGATGTCCAAAGCGCTTTACAGCTAATGAACTACTTTTGAAGAGTCGTCACTGTTGTAATGTAGGAAACGGGTTGAGGGATAAATATTCCCAGGACACCAGGAAGAAATTTCCTGCTCTTCTTTGAAATAGTGACATGGGATCTTTTATGTCCACCTGAGAGGGCAGACAGGGCCTCCGTTTAACGTCTCATCCAAAAGACGGCTCCTCCAACAGTGCAGCACTCCCTCAGTACTGCACTTGAGTATCAGCTTCAATTTTTTGTGCTCAAAGCTCTGGAGTGGGACTTGAACGCACAACCTTCTGACGCAGAGGCAAGAGTGCTGCCACTGAGACACAGCTAAAACACCCAGTGTCCCAATCCTAGAATAGTGAAAATTCTGTTAACACTTTAAGGTCACCGATTATCCACCTTGCTAATAGAAAGCTTTGCTGACTAAGGATAAAAGCAACAGATTGCTCAATAGCTCCAGAGGGATGCCCGAAACTTCTACAAAGTTTGCAGATCTTGACTGTCAAAAATGGCCCTTCCCGGATGTTATGGTGGGAGCTCTATGATTTGACTCAGTTTGTAACATTGTCACTCCTGAGTCAGAAGCTTGTGGTTTCAAGTCCCATACCAGAATTTGAGTGACTTGAGATGAGGCAGTTTCAGGAATTGCCACAGACTTTGGAAAAGTTAGAGAGCAAGCAGAACACTTACCCAACACTGAATCTATGGTGCAATGTGCTTATAATAACCTAGAAGTCCATCTCACAAGTGCTACCCTATGAAGAGGAAACTTTAAGCCGGGGTGTCAAACCCATTTTCTATAGTGGGCCTGATCCGATATTCGAGCACTTGGCATGGGCCACATTCAGCAAAAGTTTTAAAAATAGAAATAGGAGGAGATAAGCTATATTGGTGCTTTCTTACATTTAGAATTTATTTACTGCTACTGCTGCTCTCTGATAACTGGCACCTCTTAGCTTGAACCATTGCATCAACATTTGGAGCAAATGACTGGGCTGAGGCCCGTCTTGGATTAAAAACCTGTGCCCCAACCACTAACCCTGGAAGTGGATTCCACAACCTCACAACTCTCTGTAAAGAAGTTTCTCTTGTTCGCTGTTTTAAGTCTCTTACATTTAATCTTGTATCTTGACCCCTCAAACACTGGAAGCAGCCTGCTTCTAACAACCCCATCCCATCCTTCATCATTTTAAACATTTCTATCATGTTGCCTGGAATATGTGTTGAATATGAGAAGGATGGGTCCTAACAGAAAGGACATAAAGTCAGAAAGGGCCTGAGACTGAGCCACTTACCTTTCTGGTCAAGAATGCACCTGCCTTGTTTGACGTTCTGTACTCCTAATGTGTTGTACAAACACAACTGGTTGCCGTGATGATTATTTGCAATAAACCACAAGCACATAACACTCTCTGCTGCACACACCTTGTAAGTATTATCTGTGGGTTCTCCACCGTGGGGAGGAAAACTGCAAGAAGAGGGGACTTTTACTGTTCAAATAAAGTATCTCCCTGCTGGCTTTTTTCAAGGTTTCTTTGGATTACCCTTCTCCCCCGCTCAGAGTGCTTATTGACAACACAGCTGGCCCCCCGCATCATCGGTGACACCACAATGACTACTGACGCTCCAACATGGCCCTGTATCACACTATTGACACTGCATGGTTTAGGGTTAGTGGTTATTGGTTAGGATTGGGGCTAGTGGTTCAGGTCTTATGTTTAGGGAGTTAGAAACCACTTTTGACAATGCCATTGTCACTAGACACTTCTTTTTTCATTTCATGTATTTACCTCATGCAGACAAGTCATAAAACAGACCCATGAATTGTTCATTCAAGGAATCTTCTTCTGGCCCGAGCCTGATTTCCCCCCTTCTTTCAAATTTCTACATTTCCCACAGATTTTGGCACAAGAACAGGTGGATCCAGGTGTTGCGCTGGTTACATTCGGTCATCAACCTGCCTGCAAGGGGATACTAACAGTAACATCACCAGGCCTCACCAATCGTCATCTGATTCCACTGTGATATCTTCACCCATTCCCACCTTCACTGGAGCTGGTTTTGCTCCATGGCCATTCCCCACATTGAGACACTCTGATTCCCATTTTATAGTCTCCGTGTAAGTGATCCCTGGATTTGGCCTCTCGGTGTAAGTGATCCCTGGATTTGGTCTCTCGGTGTAAGTGATCCCTGGATTTGGTCTCTCGGTGTAAGTGATCCCTGGATTTGATGTCTCGGTGTAAGTGATCCCTGGATTTGGTCTCTCGGTGTAAGTGATCCCTAGATTTGGTCTCTCGGTGTAAGTGATCTCTGGATTTGGTCTCTCGGTGTAAGTGATCCCTGGATTTGGTCTCTCGGTGTAAGTGATCCCTGGATTTGGTCTCTCGGTGTAAGTGATCCCTGGATTTGGTCTCTCGGTGTAAGAGATCCCTGGATTTGGTCTCTCGGTGTAAGAGATCCCTGGATTTGGTCTGAGAGAGGAAGCTCGCTGTCACCACCTCCTCATCCCAGTCCACTTCACTTAACCAGCTTTTCATCTTTTTCTCAGCTTTCTTTTCTTCAGCCTTGGTGTTTTGCTCCTTTTAATGTTGGGCTAAGCTGGATCCTTCTGCTATTCCATTCCCCTGCTCCACCCTTTCTATTATCAGATGTATCTAATTTAAAATGGTATTTAACTGCAGAGCAGTGGAACACAATGCCCCCCTGCAGTGTGTGTGAAGGTGGCTGAAGAGCGGGCATGATCCTAACCCTAACCCCAACAGGTAAAGCGCGAGTGGCTGGAGAGAGCGGGAAAAAAATGGAGGATCAGCGAGCATGAGCTGGGCAGAGGTGTGAACGGAACTCAACAGCGCGTGGCATGAAGTGCAGGGACTGGGGGGGAGGGCGAGGAGAGGAGCCTGGGAAACGCCCCAGATCCCCAGGAAAGACCGGCTTTAGAAAGTTTGGGTTTTGGGGGGCACTCTCTATGGGGAGGTCTGCGGGCCGAATGAAACTGTTCCATGGGCCAGATCCGCCCTGCAAACCGTATGTCTGGCAGCCCTGCTCCAAGTCTTAGTGGCCAAGAACATTTCAGTGCCGGAGAATTTTATGTTCTGTTCTACTGACTCAGTGCAGTCTCTTGTGTGACTTCTGTTTCCAGTTTCTGTCCTTTACTGCTGCTAGTGGTGCACATCAAATTCATTCAAATCAACTGGTAGTTAGAGCAATACATTTTAAATATTTCAACCAACACGTTTGGCTTTCTTAACACAGCCAGCAGAGAACTGAATTGCAGCGGATTAGAAAATGCAGCATTAACAGCCCAGCAGTAAATGCATGGACTTTATGCTGCTTAAAGTGCCTTTATGCCTGACAGCCCAAAAATAATCCCCTTGATAGCCCTTTATAACCTAATGCATTCTAAAGGCGGTGCTATGCATTTCAAAGCAAATACAAAACAGCCTTAAGCAAAAATAACCATCCTCATTATACATAGTTTCAGTAAGTCTTATATAGGGCCCTAGAACAGTTAGAGAGGACACTAGTTCAGGGATTCAGCTGCTACTATAGATAGGATGCAACTGACTGGAAACCGTCTCTCCAGAATTGCAAAAAGATTAAACTACACAATTTAGGCATATATCATCTGCATCAACATGGCTGCATCACAAGCAATGTATTAAACTATGCGTGGAATTTAATGCATTAAGGAAAATAGCACCAAAAATCAACTGAAAATCAAAACTTACGCCAGGTTTTTGATCATATCAAGGCAAGAATTGCTCCAGTTGCTATGTATAGCAACATCGTAGGAACAGGAGCAGGCCATTTAGCCCCTGGAGTCTGCTCCGCCATTCAATTAGATCATGGCTGATCTGCACCTCAACTCCATTTACCCACTTTTGCTCCATATCCCTTGATACCCTTACCCAACAAAAATCTATCGATCTCAGTCTTGAAAGTTACAATTGTCCTAGCATCCACAGCTTTTTGGGGGAAGAAAGTTCCAGATGTTGTAAATGTGTTTGTGGTGATTTCCTGTGTTTGGTATTTCTAGAGAAATTGTTAATATATTCCAAAAGAATGAGTGTGATTTCACTAGAAATAACCAGGAAGAAATCTTCTCAAACACTCCTGAAGCAGTACTACACAGTGACTAGAGGAATTCTCATCACATGGGACCAAACTGCACCGGCTTAAGTGCATTTTTTGAATCCAGTATTTGAAGATGAAATATGCCATTTAACAATGGTTAAAAGTAAGCAGTGGTTAGCATGTACTTGATATAAACAAGTTTAATGTGTAGCTATATCCAAACAATAAAGCCTGCAAAGAAAGATGAAACCTAGTTGGAAATACATTATCAAAAGGCAACAAAACAATCACATTTGTTTTATAGGACAAATGGAAAACATCTTCATAATTGAACAACTATACTTAATATATATATATAATATATATATTATATAATATATTAAAAAAATAACTGTACCACACATTTGTAGTACCTTATAAACGTTTGGGTAATCTATTGGCTTCTTAATGCTTCATCTAAAATGTAACACCTTTCTATAAAAACATTGGTCATTAGACCTCACAATAATTATGACTTTAAAACTGGAACATTTGAATGAATTATTTTGAAGATTAGTCATTCTGGATTTCTGGAGACAGTTCATTGTACATTACAAAAATGAAACTAAAAAAAGTGA
Source organism: Heptranchias perlo (assembly GCF_035084215.1). Taxonomy (NCBI): domain Eukaryota; kingdom Metazoa; phylum Chordata; class Chondrichthyes; order Hexanchiformes; family Hexanchidae; genus Heptranchias; species Heptranchias perlo. The sequence continues at coordinate 47,543,608 of NC_090342.1, forward strand.
GTAAAATATCACAGGAAAAAATATCACAAAGATGCAAAAACATCCATTGCTAATATAAGCCTATGACTTTTCCAAAATATTTTCTTATTTTGAAATCATTTAGCATTCTTTTTTAAAAATTTGCATCAATTTTATATCAAAGTAAATGTTTTTAAAATGGTAATATACTGAACATTAGTTTTATTCACAACGGAATAGCTGTTGCCTAGTTAGTGGATTAAGACGAGCGATTTGCTGAAAAGAAATTACTCACTAAGGAAGAACAAAAATTGCCGTAAGATACCTGCTGAAATTTTTGTATCCTAAAAATGTCACAAAAAAATTTCTGCAGGATAAAATTAACAAAAACATTACAGTGAAGGATTACACAAAATGTTCATTTGCTTCTGATTCTTTCAAGCTCATAAAGATCCCTGAGTTTTCTACCAAAAAGTAGTTGTTTCCATACATTTTTTTCTTAAAAATTATGAAATGTTTATTTTATCCAAAAAATGATCCCAGTTTTTTTTTACTGTGAATAATTTCAACATCTTGTGAATATCCACCTGCTGTGCAGATGAAGCAGGCCTGCTAAATGGGAAATGAATTGTATGACCACGATGATTCAACTAAAGTTAAACTTTTCAGCATTTAAAGGAAAGGACTTGCATTTATATAGCACCTTTCACAACCTCAGGACATCCCAAAACACTTTACAGCCAATGAAGTACTTTTGTAGTCATTGTTGTAACGTAGGGAACTGTGTCAGTCAATTTCCGCACAGCAAGCTTCCAAACAGCAATGAGATGCGTGATCAGATAATGTTTTTTTTAAGTGATGTTGGTTGAGGGATAAATATTGGCCAGGACACCAGGAAGAACTCTCCTGCTCTTCTTCAATTAGGGCCGTGGGATCATTTATGTCCACCTGAGAGGGCAGACAGGGCTTCAGTTTAAAGTCTCATCTGAAAGGCAACACCTCGGACAATGCAGCGCTCCCTTAGTACTGCAAAGTGTCAGTCTGGAATATGTGCTCAATTCTCTGGAGCGGAGCTTGAACCCATAAGCTTCTGACTCAGGGGTGATAGTGCTACCACTGAGCCAAGGCTGGCACCTGATTTACCATTTCATTTTTCTCCCCTCAGGAAAGAATAAAGTTCCAACTTTGAATCTTAGATTTGTAAAATATCTTCAATCAATATTGTCGCTTACAACATTCAGAGACAAAAAGGCTTTATTCTATTATTATAGTAGAATTCCCCAATATCAAACCCATTCCCAGCGTAGTTTCTCTCGTCCAGTCCTGAAGACAAGACTCTTGATGGGGTACACTTCCATGGGTGGCAGCAGTTCTCTACCATCTCACCCTAGTGGCCTTTTTTCAAATGTGAGAGTGCAGTTAGCAAGTTCCGGCAGGCTAGTTGACAATGAGGGCCATCACTGCCAAGCTCTATCATGTCCTCAGCTGACATCTCCATATAAGCAATTTCCTGCAGGGGTCACTGGCATTGACCATGAACACGAAGTTTGGCTGATTTTCTCCCTCCTCCTTGGCTGAGGTGATGTATACTGTGGCCAATTGTAGCATCCTTACTGCGGCCTCAGCTGAGATCAGCAAACTCAACAGACTAGGAACCTTCTGTTCTGTTTGGCTTCATGCTAAAGTGGCTGGTGCCTTTATCCACTCGGCCATTAGGAAAGCACAGCTCCTCTTCCTAATAATCATATCATACATCAATGATAACAATTCATATTATTTTGTAAAGCTATTGAAGTTGCTTTTAAAACTGGAGTGCAAAGGTTAGGTTGTGGTTATGGAATGAGGATAAGCCAGAAGTCTAGGAGAGTGGATCAGTTTAGATAGATACAAAACTTAACAAAGTCATTAGAAATCTGAGCTCACAAATAAACGTTTCGTTCTCTCCCCAAGATTTATGGTTGTTGCAGTGTTGCAGTATTTGTCTTCTGACATTCTTAGCTCTTGGGAATGGAAATGGGGATCATAAGTGCTCTCAACAGAAAAAATGGGCCTCTAAAGGCGGTAGCCTCAGTGGGATTTTCCCTCTTCTTCTCTGAATCAATGGCAATGTTAAAACTCATCTTAATGCCAACTTACGTTTCTTTCTTGCATTTCCATGACACAAAGAAATAATAAGCAAAACCTCTGTCAAGCCTAATTTAACAAAAAATCCACTTTAGTTAGTTTGATACTACTGCCCAAGCATTCTGCTTGATCGGCATCCCATCCACTAGCTTAAACATCCACTCCCTCCAACACCAGTGTACCATGGCTGCAGTGCGTCCTATCCACAGCAAGTAGTTGAGGAAAATAGAATAGACGCATTTAAGAGGAAGCTAGATAAATATATGAAGGACAAAGGAATAGAAGGATATGCTGATAGGGTTAGATGAAGTAGGGTGGGAGGAGGCTTGTGTGGAGCATAAACACCAGCATAGACCTGTTGGGCCGAATGGTCTGCTCCTGTACTGTAATGCTATGTAAGTCGACAAGGCTTCTTTGGCAACGACTCCCAAACCCGCGACCTCCACCAGCTAGAAGGACAAGGGCAGGAGGTGCATGGGAACACCATCACCTCCAGGATCTCCTCCAAGTCACACACCACCCCGACTTGGACATATATTGTCATTCCTTCATCGTCGCTGGGACAAAATCCTAGAACACCCTACTTAACGGCATTGTGGGAGTACCTTCACTACATGGACTGGAGTGGTTGAAGACGGCCCACCACCACCATCTCAAGGTCAACTAGGGATGGGCAATAAATGTTGGCCTTGCCAGCGGCGCCCATATCCCGAGAATGAATTTTTGAAAAGTTCAAAATAAAGATGTGGAATTTTTGTCCAGGTGCTGTTTACCCATCTGGAAATGCGGTTGAAAAAAACGGAAAACTTTCGATAATACTGGCAGGCGGGAACTCATTGTTGATTTGCATATGCAACTTTCCTGAAATTATCATACATGCCGATCATCAGCATTTGCTGACAAAATCGGCATGGTCCCTCTCCTTGACACCGCTCCTGCAGGGGGAGGGTGAACAGCCAGAGGTCGTGGTCCATATCGGTACCAACGACATTGGTAAAAGAAAAGGATGAGGTCCTGCAAGCAGAATATAGAGAGTGAGGAAATAAATTAAAAAGCAGGACCTCTAAGGTAGTAATCTCAGGATTACTCCCAGTGCCACGTGCTAGCGAGAGCAGAAATAGAATAGACCAGATGAATGCGTGGCTTGAGAGATGGTGTAGGAGGGAGGGGGTTAAATTCCTGAGGCATCGGGACCGGTTCTGGGAAAGGTGGGACCTGTACAAGCTGGACGGGTTGCACCCAAGCAGAACCGGGACCAATATCCTCGCGGGGGCATTTGCTAGGTTCTGTTGGGAGGATTTAAACTAGTATGGCAGGGGGATGAGAACCAAAGGGCAGGTACAGATAGGACAAATTCAAACCAGGAAATAGGAAGTAGAAAAGCAGTTAGTGACGTAGTTAGTGACTCAGAAAGGCAAAAGAAGCAGAGGTTAAATAGTGTTCAGCACACAAATTTGACGGGGTTAAAGGATATATACTTCAATGCAAGGAGTATTACAAACAAAGCAGATGATCTAAGGGCACAGATAGACACATGGCAGCATGATATCATTGCTATAACGGAAACATGGCTTAAAGACGGGGATAATTGGCAGCTCAATATCCCTGGATATAGAGTTTTCACGCATGATAGAGTGGGTGATAAAAAAGGAGGGGGTAGCATTATTGGTTAAAGAATCAATTACAGTTGTGAGAAGGGATGATATGCTAAATAAATCATCAATCAAGGCCATATGGGTTGAGCTAAGAAATAAAAAAGGGGCAGTCACATTACTAGGAGTGTACTATAGACCCCCGAATAGCGAAAGGGAGATAGAAGAGCAAATATGTAGGCAAATTTCTGAGTGCAAAAATAAGAGGGCAATAATAGTAAGGGACTTCAACTACCCTAACATCAACTGAGATTCAAACAGTGTGAGGGGCACAGAGGGCGCAAAATTCTTGATTGGGTCCAGGAGAACTTTTTTAGCCAGTATGTGACAAGCCCAACAAGAGGGGATGCAATTCTAGATTTAGTCCTGGGAAATGAAGATGGGCAAGTGGGTGAAGTGACAGTGGATGACCATATTGGGGATAGTGACCACAATTCAGTTAGTTTTAGCATTATTATGGAAAGGACAGAGTTAAATCAGGAGTAAACATTTTAAATTGTGGGAAGGCAAATTTTACAGAACAAAGAGGTGATTTGGCAGAAGTGGACTGGACACAACTACTTGAGGAGAAATCAGCGGCAAGCCAGTGGGAGGCACTAAAAAATGAAATTCTACAAATACAATGCAGACACGTCCCCTCAAAGAAAAAGGGTGGCACTGCCAAATTTAGAGCCTCCTGGTTGTCTCGAAGTATATGGGACAAGATGAAGCAGAAAAAGAAAGCTTATGACTGTCACAGAAAACTAAATACTGCAGAAAGCCGAGAGGAGTATAGAAAGTACAGGGATGACGTAAAAAAGGAAATAAGGAAAGCAAAGAGAGGGCATGAAAAAAATATTAGCTAGTGAGATTAAAGAAAACCCAAAGATGTTATATCAGTATATTAAGAACAAGAGGATAGCTAAGGAAAAGGTGGGACCTGTCAGGGAAGATAAGGGTAACTTGTGTGTAGAAGCAGAGGATGTGGGTAGGGTTTTAAATTAATATTTTGTCTCCCTATTCACAAAGGAAAGGGATGATCCAGATGTAGTAGTTAAAGAGAAGTGTGAAATATTGGAAAAGGTAAACATAACGAGAGAGGAAGTACTAGAAGGACTGGAAACGTTGAAAGTTGATAAGTCACCAGGGCTGGATGGATTGTTTCCTAGGCTATTGAAGGAAGCCAGGGAGGAAATAGCAGATGCTCTGAGAATCATTTTCCAATCTTCACTAGATACAGGGGAGGTACCGGAGGACTGGAAGACTGCAAAACTGCAAACATAGTACCATTGTTTAAAAAGGGTACGAGGGAAAGGCCGAACAATTATAGGCCGATCAGTCTTACCTCGCTGGTGGGCAAACTATTAGAATCAATACGGAGAGATAGGATAAACTGTCACTTGGAAAGGCATGGTTTAATCAGGGATAGTCAGCATGGATTTGTTCAGGGAAGGTCATGCCTTACAAATCTGATTGAATTCTTTGAGGAAGTGACGAGGATTGACGAGGGTAGTGCAGTGAATGTTGTCTACATGGATTTTAGTAAGGCATTTGACAAGGTCCCACATGGCAGACTGGTCAAAAAGGTAAAAGCCCATGGGATACAGGGAAATGTGGCGAATTGGATCCAAAATTGGCTCAGTAACATGAAACAAAGGGTAAAAGTCGATGGATGTCTTTGCGAATGGAAATCCGTTTCCAGTGGTGTGCCACAGGGCTCAGTGTTGGGTCCCTTGCTGTTTGTGGTATATATTAATGATTTGAACTTTTTTTTTTATTCGTTCATGGGATGTGGGCGTCGCTGGCGAGGCCGGCATTTATTGCCCATTTATTGAATGTAGGGGGCATGATTGGCAAATTTGCAGACAACACAAAATTGGCCATGTGGTTGATAGTGAAGAGGATAGCTATAGACTCCAAGAAGATATCAATGGGTTGGTGGAGTGGGTGGAAAAGTGGCAAATGGAGTTCAACCCGGAGAAGTGTGAGGTAAAGCACTTAGGGAGGGTAAACAGTAAAAGGGAATGTGCAGTAAACGGGAATATATTGAGAGGTGTAGAGGAAATGAGAGACCTTGGAGTGCATGTGCACAGGTCCCTGAAGGTGGCTGTACAGGTCGATAAGGTTGTGAAGAAGGCATATGGAATGTTCTCTATTATTAGCCGAGGTATAGAATACAAAAGCAGGGATGTAATGATGGAACTGCATAAAATGTTGGTAAATGTTGGAGTATTGTGCACAGTTCTGGTCACATTACAGGAAGGATATAATTGCTCTGGAGTGCAGAGAAGATTTGCAAGAATGTTGCCAGGGCTTGAAAATTGCAGCTACGAGGAGAGATTGGATAGGCTGGGGTGGTTTTCCTTGGAGCAGAGGAGGTTGAGGGGAGTCTTGATTGAGGTGTACAAAATTATGAGGGGCCCAGATAGAGCAGACAGGAAGTACCTGTTTCCCCTAGCGGAGAGTTCAAGAACTAGAGGACACAGATTTAAGTTGATTGGCGGAAGGATTAGAGGGGACATGAGGAAAAACTTTTTTACCCAGAGGGTGGTGGGTGTATGGAATTCGCTGCCCAAATTGGTGGTAGAGGCAGGGACCCTCAACTCTTTTAAAAAGTACCTGGACCTGCACCTAAAGTGTTGTAAGCTGCAGGGCTATGGACCGGGTGCTGGAAGGTGGGATTAGAACGGGCACCTGGTTGTTCTTCGAGCCGGTGCGGACACGATGGGCCAAATGGCCCCTTCTGTGCTGTACCTTTTCTATGGTTTCTATGGTTCTAATTCCAACCAATATCATTCAGCAGCCAGATTCACTTCCATTAGCAGCAGCAGCAGCACTCAAGTAGGAGTGGGATGAAGGGGGGAAGAGGAGGGTGGAAATGGATGGCAATGAAGGGGACAGAAGGGAGATAAAAAAGAGAACCAGATGCTAATGATGGGGAGAGGAAAAAAGCTGGGAGTGGTACTTTGGAGAGGAGGAAGATGGGAGAAGCTGGAAGTGGTATATAGGGGAGGTTGAGAAGGCAGAATGCCAATATTAACTGGGAGGAGAAAAAAAAGTGGCAGCATAATAGTGGGGGGAAAAGAGTTGTAAGCATGAAAAGAGGGATGGGGGAGGGAGAAAGGAAGCATCAATGCCTGTTTGAACTGAGTGGATCGGGATGGGAAGGAAAGAAATGTGCCAGTCTGAGCATGGGGGTGGAAGAAAAGTACCAGCTTGAATTGGGGTGAAGAAAAAGGGTGCCATTTTGAATTCACAGGGTTGGACGAGGACTGTCTCTGTGAAAGGGTGGGGAGTTGGATGGCTTACAGTATCTCTGACCTGGGTTCTTAAGAAGATATAGGGCCCGATATTAGGAGGGAGGCTGGTTGGCAGCGGGGGGCTTGACTGGGCTTGATTGAAGGTACCTACCTTTGCTTTCGGGTTTTGCGCTGGAAAGCTGCGCAACGGGCGGACAGTGCAGGCGCATCATAGGCTGTCAGCTGGAGGAGCCCTATTTAAAGGGGCAGTCCTCCACTGACTGATGCTGCAGGAAATAGGAAAAATTACAGCATGGAGCAGCCCAGGGGGAAGGCTGCTCCCAGGTTTAATGATGCCTCACTCCAGATCTTATTGGATGGGGTAAGGAGGAGGGGGAGGACAGAGATCTTCTCCCCAGCGGGCGGGAGGAAGTGGCCTGCCTCTGCCACCAAGAAGGCTGGCTCGAGGTGGCAGAAGAGGTCACCTGCGCCACCAACATATTGCGCACCTGCATACAGTGCAGGAGGCACTTCAATGACCTAAGTAGGTCAGCCGAAGTGAGTACACTTACTCATTCCCCTACACTCCGTCTGCCGCATCACCGCCCCCACCCCACATCTCCTTCTGCACTGCCAACACTACTCTGTCACATCACTCCTCACACCCACTCAAAGCTCATCCTCATCTTACCTGCACTTACTCACCTTGCCAGTACTCATCCCACCACTACCACTCAACCCAATCCTCATACAATCTCATGGCACTGTCTCATTATCAACCTCTCATGCATCTCTTTCAGTCAGCCTCACCCAAACTGCCACTACCTGTGCTGCAGCCACAGGGCATACATCACATATGTGCAGTAGGAAGCGTAAGGCAAATGTGTCGTGAGCATGAAGGGGATGCACAAGGGTGTTTGAGGGTTTGTCATGGTTTTTACTTATATTTAATTTCTGATCAACTCACATTACATATTATATTGTCATCACTACTGCCACGTCTTTGCGAATCTTGTCTGGTTTGTGCAATAATGCCCTTTCCTGAGGATCACTATGAAGACCCACAACTGATGCCACCCATTGTGTCACTGCAGAGTGGGTGTAGGTGTACTTGCAGGGCTCTTTTGTGCAGCCGACTGAGAGACGTCGGCGATGTCCCCGGTGGCACCCTGGAAGGGTGCGGAGGAGATGTTGTTGAGGGCAGTGGTGACTTTGACAGTGACAAGTAAGAAGATGGTGCTCGGGCCAGCCGGGAGCAGCTCGGCATGAAGGAGGCTACAGATTTCCACGACTACATATCGAGTGACTCTGAGCCTCCGTATGCACTGCTGCTCAGAGAGGTCCAGGAAGCTGAGCCTCGGTCTGTCGACCCTGTGGCGAGGGTACTGCCTTCTGCGACGCATCTCTCTCTGCCGTTGCCCTCCCTCCTGCTGTGCAGACGGATGTGTCAGAGGTGGATGGTGTGGCCATCAAGGCTAGTGATGCTGTTCGTCCTCCGAGGAGGTCACGACTGTAGCTACGGCGGCCCCCATCCGGAAGATGTACGTTTGAGGGGGTCCGCAAAGTAGGTAAATGTGTCTGGACACCGGGGTAAATGTGCAAGTTTGTGAATTTTATTGTTAGGAGCAGGGTGGTGGAGGCCAAGCTTTGTCCAAAGTGACAGAGTGGCCTCCTGCAATGAGTGAGGGTCTCCCCCCACCTGTCAAATGGACCTTTGCAGCTGCCACAGGCTGATGGCTGCAACACGTCCATTTCAACTGGGAGTGTTTCCCCCAGTACGGAAAACAGTCTCAGTTGAGATGAAAATCCCACCCCTCCTAAAATATCATGTCAATCAGGTCTGCTAATGACCTGAAGTATCAAAATAATTACCTTAAGTGGCATCCCGCTGGCTTTAATTGCCGGCGGGAGTCCCGCATGTGGGGACAGCGCGCGCATCTAAGCGCGTCACTGGGGAACCCGCAAGTGGGCGGGTTGGAGCCGGGCTCCGGACGCGCCCCGGGACTCTCCGATTTTCGAAGCCCCCCCACCACTAACCCGCCGGTTCGGGGGTGCGAAAATCGAGCCCATAGTGTCTCTGTGGACTGTGGCATGGAAGCTGGATATGAGAGACTGTTGAAGTAACCTTAGGGAAAGCGATAGTTTGATTGGCTGGATGAAAATCCAAATGTCACTTACTTTATTTTAAAAAAATCATCACTTGTGAAGAATAAATGTGGTTAAAAGGAATTAGAATGCAGCATTTTAAATTAAAATTTAACAGAGGGGAAGCATGCCCCTGGACCCACCCCTCCTAGAAATGCACCACCAATTTTGTGCCTTCAGCATTTGCATTTCCACCTTCAGGCTTTCATCCAATATTTTCTTTCCTCCAATACAAGTGAAACAATATTGGGTGCACATACAACTTAAGTTACAAGTTAATGTAACGACTGATTTCAAATGTCACAGGCTTATAATCATAGCAGTTCTTGAGTTGTCAGCTTTTACAAGCTGTTGGTCAGGTTTTCCCACTTATTAAGGTTGGCACATATAAATTATACTGAGTCTATTGTGTCCATTAACTCGAGATCATGGGCATGATTTTGACCCGAGCCGGGAAGGGGGCGGGAGGGTCAAATTGCGGACGGGAAACCCGGATGTCCATACGATTTTGACGTAAAGACGTCTTTTTTTTGTCGGTTTGCTGTCCGACGGACCAGCCTGATCGACTGAGGCCAGCCTGTCAGACGGGAGAGCAGCCAGGGAGAGGACGTGTTACCATAAGACCATAAGAGATAGGAGCAGGAGTAGGCCATTCGGCCCCTCGAGCCTGCTCCGCCATTTAATGAGATCATGGCTGATCTGATTTTTACCTCAACTCCACTTTCCCGTCCTTTCCCAATATCCTTTGACTCCTTTGCTGATTAAAAATTTATCGAACTCAGCCTTGAATATATTCAATGACTCAGCCTCCACAGCTTTTTGGGGAAAAGAATTCCAAAGATTCACGACTCTCTGGGAGAAGAAATTCCTCCTCATTTCCGTCTTATACAGGCGACCCCTTATTCTGAGACAATGCCCCCTAGTTTTAGATTCCCCCATGCGGGGTAACATCCTTTCAGCATCTACCCTATTGAGTCCCCTCAGAATCTTGTAGGTCTCAATAAGATCTCCTCTCATTCTTCTAAACTCCAATGAGTATAGACCCAACCTGTTCAATCTTTCCTCATAAGACAACCCTTCCATACCCGGAATCAACCTAGTGAACCTTCTCTGAACTGCCTCCAATGCAAGTATGTCCTTCCTTAAATAAGGGCACCAAAACTGTATGCAGTACTCTGGTGTGGTCTCACCAGCACCCTGTACAATTGTAGCATGACTTCCCTGCTTTTATACTCCATACAACCTAGAAATAAAAGCCAATATTCCGTTTGCCTTCCGGATTACCTGCTGCACCTGTATGTTGACTTTTTGTGTTTCATGTATGAGGACATATATCGCAGCATTTTGTAGGTAAGTCTTTGTTTGTATGGATTGGGGTGGGAGGTCATGGGTGGGCAACAGGGGCATGAATGGCACAGGAGCATGGGGGTCACGGGGGGGAGTCAGTCATAGAAGAGTGATCAGGGGTCAATCACCGGGGGTGGGGGGGTAAATGCAGGGGTCCGGAGATCGGGGTGGGGGGGATCTGTGATCATTGGGTGGGTCTGCGATCGTTAGGTGGAAGGGTGGGAGTTCGCGATCGTTGGCGGTGGCGGGGGGGGGTCGCTGCAGGTAGGCTTGTTGAGCCTTGGTGAAGCACTCCTGCTCCTCCGGGCCCTCAGCCTGTGCCAAAAAGGCACATACCTGTTAGTTTCAGGCCTTCTCGCCTCCTTTCCCAGGCCTAAAAGAGAAGGCCTGGGAATCCCGACCCCCAGGGGTTGAAATTGGAAACTCTGGAAAAATGGAAGCCCGCAGTCTCCTTGAAAGGTTTTAATCACCAACTCACCTCCTGGGAGTGGGTTGGTCGCCAGCCCCTCGTTACGCCCCAGTGAAAACCGGAAGTGGACGGGTCGGAAGCAGGTCCGAAATGGTTGCGATTTTGAATGTCCCCCACCCCCAACCCACTCGTTTTCCCTTTTAAAATCGTGCACCATGTAACCAGCGTGAACAACTGGAGAAGTCTTCTCCATGTAATTACGCAGACGTCATCTGTAAACGATATAGGTTCACGCAATAAACTTAATGGTGCATTTTAAAATGGAATTTTGGGGACTGATCAGACCAACAAATTATTTGAAAACAAAAAAAAAACTCCATTGCAAATGTTACGTTTATGGCAGATTCTCCTTATTAGACCGGACTCTAGTATTTCCCAGTACTTTATATGACATGGAACAAAGACACAGGGCTGTGCTCTAAAACAATTATTAACTTCTGAGGAATAGATTGGCTTTCAAAAATCACTGAAACATCTCGTAAGAGAAGAAATTTAAGGCAGTTAGTCTGCAATTCATATCTAAAATTAATTAAACCCCGATGTGATCATCGCTATAAACTAATATATCACCATTTGTGTACTGTATGCACTTGCATATAAGACAATCAACTACTTTCCACTCCAAAAAAAATCTATGCCTCATGTTTAAGACGCTACATCAGTCACTGCAGGAAATTCGATGTTAATGCACACTGACCAGAAGTGGGAGACCCAGAGGCTGAGAAGGGGGAGCTGGACCTTGAGAGATTGAGACCAGAAGCCAGACAGACAAGTGGCACCACAACAGACAGAGGAGGGGACTGTCAGGAGCAGGTGAGTGTACTCCTTGGAGTAGCAAAGGTCCATCTACTGTAGTGACTCATGTATAAGGCAATCCCCCTTTCCACTTTGATACCCCAGAAAGTGGTCTAAATTTCTCCTCTTATATGAGGGTATATAAAGCCAACCGACACCACACAATGAAAGGTAATAATTTAACATAGCTGTGCAATGGTCCATCAAATTGGCAGTTCAATGTTTTGTTCCAGAGACAGAATGTCGTTTTTTTTTTGCCAGTGTCATCAGGGAAAGTGGTAAGAGCATGATATGCAAAGGAAGGGAAGGAACAAACATTGAAAAAAGTTGCAAAGCAAAGCATCTAAGCATTCTTGTAGTTCTTAGCAGTTGATACGATTAATGGAGAAAGCAATGGGAAATTTTCAAAGGACTGGAGTATGCTGCATCAACAGAATAGCATTCACCAATGAGTACACATTGGCTTCGCACTGATATGGGAAACACATAATTCAGCTGAAAGTATATTATAAATCCCTTGACGGCCCAACTGAAATTAAGTATCTAAGTTCATGTCCTGCCACTTTGTGGTACAATATATTTGTATACTGATACACCACTTTTATTTAAATTTTATCCCCTTCTCTCCTGAAAGTGCTGACTCTTGCTGTGCTACGGTGTCATAGGCATTGACAGCCTTCCAAAGGACCATGCTCCAAGCGTGAGCCAAGACAATAAGGCTGTATAATTAAAAGGAAGTATGACTGAACTAGATCTTGTCCTCATCCCAGCTTCAACACATGTTCGCTGGATATGCATCAGGAACGGGAACTTGAGTTGATTTTTCCTCTCTCTGCCCAGGGGTGCTGAGGTCAATTGGAGAACCCCTACTGGTGCTCCAACTGAGGTCAACTAACTCAAGGTAGACCTGGGACCACCCTGCTCTTTCATACAAAATATAAATTTCTTTAAAATTGGGTCAATGTTTGTGTTTATCAAAGCGAGAGATATCACAGCAGGAGATGGTAACACGTTTATATTTTTTAAACCCAGTTATCGGCATAAAGCACTTCCAATAATGCTGCAAGGTGACTCTATTGCTCCTTTATCGTGTTCCCTTTCAGTTAGGCACTCAGGAGTATATTTAACTCCATGAACTAACATTAAAGAAAAATTATTTTACTACATTATAAACCTTCCCAATTGAGTGAAAGGATTTTTGTTTAATGTTGCATTCCACGCAAAACATATCTCCTAGTTTCTGTTCACTGCCTCCTCTAATTGCTCCAACACAAGAACAAGTGTATAATAGAAACAGTTGAAGAGTAAAGCTTCTTCTGCTCTAAGAGTGTGTTTTTAGCCCAATCTTAGAAGTGGATGCCTTACTTTCCATATCAGCTTGCCTTCCAATCTGAGGGGAATGATCACCGCGTGCCATAGATACCATTCACTAGGAATTGGGTTATGACGGCCCAAACTAATTTAACAGAGGACCTCTAAGGCTCGCAGAATGGAGACTTTCAGTCTAACAACCAAACTGGATTTCATCATAAATTCCACAGCTAAAGGACGATTTCTCCCCCACCCCCCACTAAACTGCTTGAATATATTTTTGAAACAGACATCATAATATTTTATACCCTGCAGCACACAAAAAGAAAAATACAAATCAATATGTTATTAGTGAGCTCTGGCCTTAACGATGACATAAGTCGGAACATTCAAATTTTCATAGATTTCCTCACATGCCTCCTGTCATCACTGGGTGCATCAAGGTTGGTCTATGCTACTACAATAATCACTCACTTCAATAGTGAAAGCAGAATCCCTTTTTAAAAACATTTTTTAACCTGTACAAAATATCAATAGTTTAATTACAAATAAAAGTCTCTGCTGTGCAGAAATCCAATACGTAACATTGCCAATGGAACTGGAAAATTCTAATTGCATTGTAGATAAATGTAATTCCTAATGCTATAGTTTGGTCTTCTGGGTTACAAGTTGGATTTCTCCACAACACAGGAGTAGGTCATCCTGTACGACAGAGTTCCCCTTTTAACAGACAGTTTATGTGGCATTATGTGGCAAATACCGTATAAACCGTTTCTTCAAATTGATGTAGTCAGCCAACACAAAAATTTAAACAAATCATTGAGAATAGCGTAGTTTCAAATATAAAAAGAATTCACTTAAAGGAATACTCTAGATTTCGGCCTCATAATAGCCTTATCGTCAAGGAATTTTTCTCCTCTCCTAAGAGTACTGACTTCTGCTGGGTGTTTGCCTGTGAACACCAACGCATCTTACCCAAGTCTCCATTCTTTATGTGTGATCCCAGAGACTGAGTATCATAAGTCATTTGACGGTAGAGGGCACCCTTGCCAAATCTGATCATGCCCTCACCAGGCATCTACACACGCATTTTCTGACAAGGATCAGTGAATATAGTCAAAAGTAGGAATCCTGGTTGGTCCCTCTGCTCAAGGTACTGAGTCCAAATGTAGTCCCTCCACTACTGTTCCAGCCAATTCAGCACAGATCATGAATCAAAGGTTCTTCCTGCTTTGTACAGCTCACAACCACACTGAGAAGCACATTTCACCCAGCGAGCCATCACCTTTTTTTCTTTAACATTTCAGTATCCAGCCACAAAAACAACACAAAAGGTGTCAGCCACCATGTGACGAGCTTTAAAAAATCTCAAAACTTTTTTTTCCCTAACTGGACTGGTGGTGAACTTCCCACAAGCAGTCAAATAAGAGACCACTGTAAGACCTGAGCCTAGGATATTCCTTTAAGTTTTTCCACTGGAAATATTCTACATGGTTCATATACACCAAGATATACTGTTTTAGAATCCAACCCATATTGATCTCAGAAATACACTCCCAATTACAGATACCATTATATAAGGAATATACTAGTGAGGTCAATATAGATTTATTTTATTGTCCTCCATACATATTAAACATGTATCTTGCACTTCCAACTTAAAGACTATAAATTTAAATATACTCAAACAATAGGCAGAGTGACATCACACTAGCATGGGCTTCAGTTACTAAATTCAGAACAATGGACATGTAATCTAATGGTTACAGTTTCTATAAAACACACTTGCGATAAATGCAGAAGAATTATCAGGGACTCAAACTGTGGAATTATACATTTGCTATGTGCTCTCCAGGAGCAGAATCATAACGGGTGATGAACTTTCTCAGTTCTTCAATGCAACGTTCTCCTATCTCACGCAAGTTTTCTCTTAGTGCAAACTGTATTGTTTTATCCAGTGATGGGTCTTTGTCAATAAGCATCTGAACAACCATGCCAAAGGTTTCACAGTCTTGTCTGTAAACCTGAAAGACAAAGTGCAAAGTTTTAAATTAAGAGTAGCAAGCCATTTCTAGGTAAAGTATTTTAGTCCAACATGATTTAATTGGATAACTTTTAGAGCAGTCACAGCTTTCACTAAAAAATTAATCACGTCTAACCATGTAATTTTATACAGTACTCAAACTAAAATACTCTACACATTACAAGGTAGATGTTTATCCCAAAGAAGGCAGATGCACATGATTTTTTTTAAAGGTTGCAATGCCCTTTAAAGTGCAAGGCTCTGGTTGTTAAAAGTACATGATACACTTTGTTTTTCAAATCTCTTTTCATCACACTCACGCTGCTACATTAAATAAAAAAAAATGTAGCTTGTTTATTATTCAATTACATTGTTGTCAATGTTAAACTTTTAATTGGAACTAAGACATTTTAATACTTTATACAAGAGATTTTAAAGCTCAGCATAGTTGGAACAAACAAATGACAATGTCTCCCTTAATAGCAAATTCCACATAATTGTAGCTCACCCAAGTCTTGTTTAAGCCCGATTATCGTTGCCCAAATTGTAACATCTTAGACAGCAGGCATATCAAAATCCAACCAAGATTGAATAATTTAATTCTAAACTCCATCTATCTCTAATATTTCAGATGAAACCAACACCAACAAGTTGTCCAGTTTTCTTCAAGTGGAGTAATCCATCAGAAGCTCTGTGCATTATCAGCAAATACTTCCACGTACGGTTATGCTTCAGGCACGTTGAGAGAGATGCAGTTTACATTGCTGTTTAGTGCAGCAGAGGTAACTTATGTTATATCTTCCAAGGAGGAATAGTTAAGCCTATAACCACTGTAAATTTACGGTTTGTCATTGCTTCTCTTCACTTATCCATTTACTGGTTAATAAATCTGTGGTATTTTATAAACTAAGCCACAGTTTAATGAAACGTTTGTTCTACTGCTTTCGATTAAGATCACGTGAGGGCATGTGATATAACCAGTAACTGAAATACTGTAACAAAGGTTTTCTGTTCAATCCCTAGACTTGCTACAAATTACCTAGATGTTGTGCAGATAGAGGCACACTCCAGATGATAGGGAAAGAAGGCTTGCCTGTAAGAGTGGTCTCAGATGTTGAACCCAAGAAAGATATCTAGACTAGCCCCAAATGGGTGATTCGATTTACAAGTTTATGGGGTACAATAAACGTTCAGTTTTAACATTAATAATGTTGGTGCAGGTTATAACTCCACATGATCCCTGAACCACACGACATCTGCAATATTATGTATGGATTACCAAACAAGAAAAAAAATCACCCTTTATCTCAGACCACACGTATTGCATAATTTAGAATCATAAACTGCTTCACTTTCAAATAGCGCTCTTAATTTCAGTTTTCCCTGGTGAACAATACAAGAATTGTTGTGTGGTCTATGTCTGTCTGTCACTGCTAATGTTAACGTTACATTTTGTTTCCAAAACATGAACTTCTCGTTTCCTGAAGAACAAATTACAGGCGCAGAAAAAAAATAAGCACAATGGATCATAGTGCAGTTCCTTATTTGATTAGGATAAAATACATAACATATTTATAACTGAAAGTGTTGATCAGAATTCGAAGGAAATAGCATCCTCACAAAGCAGTGTGATGCTTTTGCTTTAATGAGAGGTTAAAGAAATTAACAATTTTAATGTTGTTTCCAGCCTGAATTCTCTTCTAAAACTTCCATTATATAAATCCAAACTGGGTTAGATTGTTGTTTGTTGGCTGCAGTCCAAAGAACAGCAGGTATTGTTAGTTACTATGCAAGCATCTCTTCCTTCAGCATTCACTCCAAGTTAAAATAGTTTCTAAAAGTCACAATGGACATAGTCCATCGCCACTATATAACAACCTGCTTCTTGCAGTTTGGATGATGTAATGTTTCTATTATTGTAGACATTTCTTTCCTTCTAATACATACGTGTTTTATCAACCAGTTGGAGTAATCTTTTTATAGTACAAAATAACAGCCTATTTGCTGTTATTTGTCGATCAAACCATTACGTTTTAGAGTTAAATTAACTCAATTTGAACTGTGGCCTACCAGGATCAACAGCTAAAATATAATTAGAACAACAAACCCTACAGTTTGATCTGCCATTGTAGCTGGCAGGCTGCTGTGTAATATCATTTTATTTAAGACTTCTTCCGGATACTGGAAAGCATCCCAACAATTATTTCTAAAACAGTACCAAGAGAACTGTTACTCTGCAAATTTAAATTACTTCAGATAATAGCCACTAGAGCTTTCAGCTGTCTTTAAATGGTACCAAAGTGGTTGTAGTTGCAAATTGGATTTTTTTTCCAGTTTTTACCCTTGGCTAGCAAAATTCTGTTGATCTCAGATTTAAAATTATTAATTGAGCTAGCATCTAGTAAATCTCTTCTGCACCCTCTCTAAGACCTCGACATCCTTCATAAAGTGTGTGCCCAGAATTGGCCACAATACTGCAGCTGGGGCCCAAGCAATGTTTTATAAAGGTTTAGCAAAACTTCCTTGCTTTTGTACTCTATGCCTCTATTTATAAAGCCAAGGATCCAGTATGACTTTTTAAACAGCCTTCTCAACTTGTCCTGCCATCTTCAAAGACTTGTGTACATAAACCCCCAGGTCTCTCTGTTCCTACACAGCTTTCAAAATTGTACCATTAAGTTTGTTTTTATCTCTCCTCATTCTCCCTACCAAAAAGAATCACTTCACACTTCTCTGCCGTAAATTTCATCTGCCATGTGTTTGCCCATTTCACCTGTCTGTCTATGTCCTCTTCAAGTCTGTTACTATCCTCCGAGTTTCGTATCATCTGCAGACTTTGAAATTATGCCCTGTATACCCAAGTCCAGGTCATTAATAGATATCAAAAAAGAGCAGGGGTCCCAACACCAACTCCTGGGGGACACCACTGCACACTTCCCTCCAACCTGAAAAACAACCATTCACCACTACTCTTTGTTTTCTGTCCTTTAGCCATTTTCATATCCACATAGTCACTGTCCCTTTAATCTCATGGGCTTCAATTTTGCTAACAAGTCAATTATGTGGTACTTTATCAAATGCCTATCGAAAGTCCATATACACAACATTAACCACACTACCCTCATCAACCCTCTCCATTACTTCATCAAAGAACTCAATCAAGTTAGTCAGACATTCATCTATTTACCCATATTTTTCCAAGTGACAATTCATTTCGTCCCGGATTATTGTCTCTAAAAGTTTCCCAACCACCAACGTTAAGCTGACCAGCCTGTAGTTGCCAGGTTTATCCCCCTCCCCTTTTTTGAACGGGGTGTAACATTTACAATCCTCCAGTCCTCTGGCACCACTCCCATATCTAAGAAGGATTGGAAGATTGTGGTCAGAGCCTCCGCAATTTCCACTTTTATTTCCCTCAGCAACCGAGGATGCATCCCATCCGGACTGGTTGACTTTTCTACTTTGAGCGCTGCCAACATTTTAAGTTCCTCCTCTTGATCTATTTTTATCCTATGCAACTTTTCTACTCCCTCCTCCTTTACTGTGACATTGGCACCTTCCTCTTTAGTGAAGATAGATGTAAAGTACTCATTTAGTACCTCAGCTATGCCCTCTGCCTCCAAAAGAAAATCCCATTTTTGGTCCCTAATCAGCCCCACCTTTCTTTTCACTACCCTTTTACTATTTATATGTTCATAACAGACTTTTGGGTTCCCTTTATATTACCCGCTAATCTATTCTCATATGCTGTCTGCCCCTTTTATTTCCTTTTTCAGTTCTCCTCTGTACTTTTTGTATTCAGCTTGGTTCACTACTGAATTATGAACCTGACATTTATCTTAAGCCTCCTTATTCTGTTTCATTTTAATCTCTATATCTTTAGTCATCCAGGGAGCTCTAGCTTTGGATGCCCTTTCTTTCCCCCTTGTGGGAATGTGTCTAGTCTGTACCTGAACTATCTCCTCTTTGAAGGCATCCCATTGCTCAGTTACGGTTTTACCTGCCAAACTTCAATTCCAATCCATCTGGGCCAGATCCCTTTCTTCCCATAAATAAATGCTGACTCCCTCATTACTAATTTTGAAGAAACTATATATTAAAAACGCATTGTGCATCAATTCAAGATTTTCAAGCATGTTAACGACAATCCTAAAAATAGAGAGAAACCAGTGTGGAGGGTCAGCAAATCTATGTGTACTGATCCAACAACAGTACTAAACATAAAAAAGACTGCTATCAATTAATTAGTTGATCTTTTGAGAGATTGTTCAAGGACAAAAACAAAAATAAAATTTGTCTCTTTGCTTGTTTCCTACTCTCCCTCGCCCTCTTGTCTATTTGCTTTCTACCCGTTCTCTCGCTGTGTGGCTCAGACACCATGAGAGTGATTTTAAACCCCAAGAACGGGTGGGTTGGGGGCGGGTGGGAGTTGAAAATAGTTGTTTTTTGGGTCGTGACCGCAACCCGGCTTTATTTCCGGGTTTAACTTCAGCACGTAAAAGTACGGGCTTCGCACTGGGAATGCAAAGTCCGAAAATTTTGAGATTGCGACCCAAAAAAACAACTATTTTCAACTCCCATCCACCCCCAACCCACCCCCCCATTTCTTTGTTGTCTCTAGATCTGTTTGTTTCTGAGTCTCACATTCTTTCTGTCTCCCTCCTTCAATAAGTATGTCCCTCCCTCCATCTGCTCTCTCATTGTATGTGTCCCTTTCTCTGTGTGCCTGTCATACAATTCATGTGTGTTTCTGCATTTGTCTGTTTCTCTGGCTTTTTCTTCCTGTGTGTCTTTTTTTTTATTCGTTCATGGGATGTGGGCGTCGCTGGCGAGGCCAGCATTTATTGCCCATCCCTAATTGCCCTTGAGAAGGTGGTGGTGAGCCGCCTTCTTGAACCGCTGCAGTCTGTGTGGTGAAGGTTCTCCCACAGTGCTGTTAGGAAGGAAGTTCCAGGATTTTGACCCAGTGACGATAAAGGAACGGGCGATATATTTCCAAGTCGGGATGGTGTGTGACTTGGAGGGGAACGTGCAGGCGGTGTTGTTCCTATGTGCCTGCTGCCCTTGTCCTTCAGGTGGTAGAGGTCACGGGTTTGGAAGGTGCTATCGAAGAAGCCTTGGCGAGTTGCTGCAGTGCATCCTGTGGATGGTACACACTGCAGCCACTATGCGCCGGTGGTGAAGGGAGTGAATGTTTAGGGTGGTGGATGGGGTGCCAATCAAGCGGGCTGCTTTGTCCTGGATGGTGTCCAGCTTCTTGAGTGTTGTTGGAGCTGCACTCATCCAGGCAAGTGGAGAGTATCCCATCACACTCCTGACTTGTGCCTTGTAGATGGTGGAAAGGCTTTGGGGAGTCAGGAGGTGAGTCACTTGCCACAGAATACCCAGCCTCTGACCTGCTCTTCTGGCCACAGTATTTATATGGCTGGTCCAGTTAAGTTTCTGGTCAATGGTGACCCCCAGGATGTTGGTGGTTGGGGATTCGGCAATGGTAATGCCGTTGAATGTCAAGGGGAGGTGGTTAGACTCTCTCATGTTGGAGATGGTCATTGCCTGGCACTCGTCTGGCACGAAAGTTACTTGCCACTTATGAGCCCAAGCCTGGGTGTTGTCCAGGTCTTGCTGCATGTGGGCTCGGACTGCTTCATTATTTGAGGGGTTGCGAATGGAACTGAACACTGTGCAATCATCAGCGAACATCCCCATTTCTGACCCTATGATGGAGGGAAGGTCATCAATGAAGCAGCTGAAGATGGTTGGGCCTAGGACACTGCCCTGAGGAACTCCTGCAGCAATGTCCTGGGGCTGAGATGATTGGCCTCCAACAACCACTACCATCTTCCTTTGTGCTAGGTATGACTCCAGCCACTGGAGAGTTTTCCCCCTGATTCCCATTTGTAGGCCCGTCACAGCTTTCTTCATTCTTTCTCACTGTGGGGTCAATTTTAGGATGACCGAGCGGGTGCTTTCGTGGCAGGGGGGCTCCGAAAATTCGTGATTCCCGGGGCAGGTCCGGAGCCCGGTTCCAACCCGCCCACCTCCGGGTTCCCCAATGACGTGCGCAGCCCCCGCATGCGGGACTCCCACCGGCAATTAAAGCCGGCGAGATCCCACTTAAAGCAAATAATTTGATCGTTCAGGTCGTTTGCAGACCTGATTAGCAGATGTCCACGACTACATGTCGAGTGACTCTGAGCCTCCGTGTGCACTGCTTCTCAGAGAGGTCCAGGAAGCTGAGCCTCGGTCTGTAGACCCTGTGGCAAGGGTAGTGCCTTCTGTGACACATCTCTCTCTGCAGTTGCCCTCCCTCCTGCTGTGCAGGTGGATGTGTCACAGCACTGTGTTGTGGAGCTCCCCGTGTCGAAGGTGGACAGCGAGGCTGGTGATGCTGTTCGTCCTCCGAGAAGGTCATGACTGCAGCTATGGCGGCCCCCATCCGGAAGATGTACGTTTGAGGGGAGTCCGCAAGGTAGGTAAATGTGTCCGCACACCGGGGTTGAGGTTCCAAGTTGGTGAATTTTAGTGTTAGGAGGAGGGTGGTGCAGGCCAAACTTTGTCCAACATGACAGAGTGGCCTCCTGCAATGAGTGAAGGTCTCTACCCCCTCACCTGTCAAATGGACCTTTGCAGCTCCCACAGGCTGTTGGCTGCAACATGTCTGTTTCAGCTGGAAGTGTTTCCCCCAGTACGGGAAACACGCTCAGTTTAGATGAAAATCCCACTCCTTGATGCTGAGCTGCTCCCGGCTGGCCTGAGCACAATCTTCTTACCTGTCGCTGTCAAAGTCACCACTGCCCTCAACAACTTCTCCTCCGGATCCTTCCAGGGGGACATCGCCGGCGTCTCTCAGTCATCTGCATAAAAGAGCCCTGCAAATACACCTACACCCACTCTGCAGTGACACAATGGGTGGCATCAGGTGTGGGTCTTCATGGTGATCCTCAGGAAAGGGAATTATTGCACAAACCAGACAAGATTTGCAAAGACATGGCAGTAGTGGTGATAACAAATTTTAATTTGCTTGGCAAAACAAACAAAACTAAATCAAAAACATGACATTCTGTCATACACCCTTGTGCATCCCCTTTGTGCTCACCAAACCTTAGCTTTACATTTACGGGAACCCCTACGTGGTGCTATCCCTGTGGCTTTAGCAGAGGTAGTGGCAGGTTGCTCTTGTCCATGCCCTGACCGATGAGATGCTTTGCGCGGACGCCCTCTGGGTTTCGGTGCCCGTGAGGGCCCCTCCAAAGACTGCTCCACCTGCACCTGTGCAGGGGCAGACTCGGCCACCTGGAGAGGAGGCAGTATTGTGGGTACTGGTTGAGAGGGGGGCAACGGGCGAGGCGTGGGAGCGCTTTGAGTGGCGGCCTCACTTCCATATCCCCTTTCGCCATCATCCCTCTCCTGGGCCTTCTGGCATCTCTTCTCCTATCAAGGCAAAACACAGAGAGGCGTGATTGAGTGATGGTTGCATAGTGACCCGCTGTATGCATTAGTGTGGGTGGGGGTGACCATGAGGGAGATGCATGGGAGGGTGCGTGTGAGACATAGCCATGAGATTGTATGAGGATTGGGTTGCGTGGTAGTGTTCGAATGGGAACTGGGGCGGTGAGTAAGTGCAGGGAAGGTGAGAATGATGGTT
Source organism: Heptranchias perlo (assembly GCF_035084215.1). Taxonomy (NCBI): domain Eukaryota; kingdom Metazoa; phylum Chordata; class Chondrichthyes; order Hexanchiformes; family Hexanchidae; genus Heptranchias; species Heptranchias perlo. The sequence continues at coordinate 47,566,295 of NC_090342.1, forward strand.
GAGTGGATATGAGGAGTGATGCGACAGCGTTGTGGTGGCAGTGCAGAAGGAGTTGTGTGGTGGTGGAGGTGATGTGGAAGACGGAGTGTGGGAGAATGCGTAAGTATACTCATTTTGGCTGACCTGGTTAGGTCATTAAAGCACTTCCTGCACTGGGCCCAGGTTCGGGAGATGTTACTGCTGCTGCTGACCTCCTCTGCCACCTCGAACCAGACTTTCTTGGTGGCAGAGGCAGGCCACTTCCTCCCGTCCGCTGGGAAAAACGTTTCCCTCCTCCTCCTGACCCCATCGAGCTGCACCCGGAGTGAGGAGTCTGAGAACCTTGGAGCAGCCTTGCCTCTGGGCTGCTCCATGCTACCAATTTGGTTCTTTGCTGCAGGAGGAGCATTGGAGGACTGCCCCTTTAAATAGGGCTCCTCCTGCTGACAGCCTGTGATGCGGGTGTGCAGTACACCCGCTGCGCAGGTCTGGAACGGGAAACCCGGAGGCAGGCGTAAGTACCTTCAATTAGGCTGCGATCACGTGCGAAGCACACCGATTTCACTGGGCGCGTTACCCACACGCCCAGTCGACCCCCCGCTGCCAACCCGCCTCCCTCCTAATATCGGGCCCTATGTGTTTAAAAAAAATAAATATCTTGAATTTGCTTTTTGTTCCTCATTGCTTTCTTTGACTCCCACTCTGTTGTGAAATGGTGAGTTGTGAAACTGAATTCAACAAATCTGATAATTTGTATGGTAGCACCAAAAAACAATTAAAGATGCCGTACTGCTGTGAAAACCAATTGGTTCAGTAATGTCCTTCAGGGAAGGAAGCCTGTTTCCTCTACTCAGTCTGTCCCACGTGTAGCTCCAGTCCCACAATTTACAGTGATGTATAATAAAATTTAAAAAACATTTAATTTCAACAAGAATTTGGTAATAATTGAATTGTTTCTTATGCAACTTAATATTAGTTCAGCTCCATCTTTGGACAACTATTCTGAATGAATCATATCCATTTTGGATTATACATGTCTCAGGACAAGAAAACGGGTTATTTGTTAAAAAGGGAGCCTTAGAAGAAAACACTAGCATTAAAGATAACCAAGTATATGTGCGTCAGCACACAAGGCTTCACCCATAAGGATCATTTTAAATAATCTTAAGCTTGAAAGTATGTCAGAAATCTATACTATTAGGAGAAAATACCATAATTCATTACTAGTGCCATACTGATTAAACAGGCTAGTGTTACGCATTTTTAAAAATAAAAAGTGCCTTCACAATACAAGACGAAAAGAGAAAAACGTCCTAGCATAAGGTCAGTAAATGACAGTCAGCTTTAAGGGATAATCATTGCACAATTATCAGTTAATTACTGTGTTCAAGAACGCAGTTTGCCCTTAAAAGAAAATATACACAGCCCTGTTGAAGTAGTATTTTTTCTTCATTCACGTTTACACAAAATTCATCTTGCTGCCATCTGTTTCAGGAGCACTGGGAGTATTATAACAACAACAGGTTCAGAAGCATCAGACCACCAGCATACTCACCACTCATGATATACCTTATTGCATCAATGCTGGTGCAGTAAGTAGTATACACGGGTTCAAATCTGTACCACGCTGCCCCCTTTTATTTTACATTGCATCTAGGTCTTTCAGATTTCTACAGATAATTTTGTAACTGCACACTTCCTTAGTTTACCATCTTTGCACTGTTTCAAGCTTAGAGTTCTTCTACTTTCTGAATAAATCACTGACTTAAAAATAAAACAATGAAGTAAAATAAAGTTTTATTTTGTAACATTGACATTTTAAAAAAACATTCTGCACTGATTTTATTTGGTTTCCAGTGCACAGGGTAATAATAATTGTAATTTACAACACAAGAACAGGAAAAGGCTATTTGGCTCAACAAGCCCAGCCCTTTTCGATTGATTACAAGCCTACCTATTCACTTTTTCATCATCTCTCTCAATCCCTCTTTCCCTCCAGAAACACATCTGGGAGATTTCCTCTGTGCATTAGGTGTAAAGAAATCATAAACTAGTTCTTTAGAAACGCATATATGATTTTGCTAGACCTCGTGCATGGATAAAATCTTCTCTCAGTTGCACTTTACACCTATTTATATTTTCTCTTCAAAAGCTTTCCTTGTAAGATGGAATAAGTTTATTACCTTTTGATTATAAAAGTTCCAAGTAACTTCCTTCTTACTGACCTTCACATACACTCAGCACTTGCCTTTCAATAACAAAACTGTCAAGTCATTTGTAATACTTTTCATAAACCATTTCTGATTTTAAGGCGGGACAATATTCAGCAGTAGGTTCTTGAAATATTTGTTTGACAAATGCACACAGATCAAAATGAACTGATCCTTATAGCATGTGTGAAATTGCAGTATGAGAAAAAGAACTTCCAAACACACTGACCGTCACCGTCGTGCATTTGAAACTGATTTGAAGCTGTCTGGTGTCAGTCCGTAAGCTTTCCTATAATTACCTTGAGTCTTTATACCATTCCACTAAAAATGATGCAGAAAAGAAATAACATACTTTACTGAAAGGACATGCGCATATGTCAGTGCGCATATGTTTGTACTTACTTGCGTGTGCGAGTGTGAATGGCAAACAGTGAAGGCAGTTTCTGTGCTGCAGGACCTTATTCATTGCGAACTGGATTAAGACTATCTACATTCAGTTCACTTAGTGCCTTTATCAACAGTAAGTGGGAGGTGGAAACTTTGAGCCAATCTGATCGGCGCGTATTCAAATCCAAAGCAGATCCCAGAAGTAAATAGACAGAACTACACGGACTGCAGCGGTTCAAGAAGGCGGTTCACCACCACCTTCTCAAGGGCAATTAGGGATGGGCAATAAATGCTGGCCTCGCCAGCGACGCCCACATCCCATGAACGAATACAAAAAAAAAATTTAATCCAACTGCCACATCCAGAAAGACAAGGGAGTATTTTCAATGAGTATCACAAACACTGCAGAGTGCTTACCCTGTCTTTGTATTTTATGGTTTTCAATTTAAATTAGCAACTTTGAAAGAACACTACCCACACAAAATAGACAGGGTGGGGCAAGGTCTTTCTTCATGGCATCACCCCATCCTGGCTACACTATCTCCGCCAGCATATGTCCTTGAGACATATCTCGTATCTACACAAGAGAAATATAAATGGATAAAAGCAACAATTTATAACTGCAAATCTATGTTACATCAACAATAAAGTTTAATAGGTCATTCTTTGATATACAAAGTACAGTGCCAGATTGAATACGGAAAGGGCAATAAATTTTTTTAGAGGAATCAAAGTTGCACAGTTTATTTTATAAGAATTGAAAAATGTCACATTTAATTGTTGTATCAACTTCCACTCTTCCAATTTTATAAATAAATTAAGAATGTTGGGCATACCATAGGAAGACCATTACGACACTGCTGCAGCCTCACATATTCCAGGGAGAACTTAGTACCTCTTAACATCTGAAAACCACTTCAGAAAGGGATACTGCAAATCCCACTTCCAGCCCCACTGTTGTTAGAGCTACATGTGTCAGGTGTCAGCCTAAGCTCAGTGGTAGCACTCTCGCCTCTGAGTCAGAAGATTGTGGTTTCAAGTCCCACTCCAGAGACTTGAGCACAAAACCTAGGCTGATACTCGAGTGCAGTACTGAGGGAGTGCTGCACTGTTGGAGGAGCTATCTTTTGGATGAGACGAGAAATAGAGGGCCTGTCTGCCCTCTCGGGTGGACGTAAAAGATCTCATGGCACTATTTCAAAGAGGAGGAGGGGAGTTCTCCCTGGTGTCCTGCCCAATATTTATTCCTGACCAACATTACTAAAAAGCAGATTATCTGGCCATTATCACATTGATGTGTGGGATCTTGCTGTGTGCAAATTGCCTGCTGCGTTTCCTACATTACCATAAAGAGTACACTTCAAAAAGTACTTAATTGGCTGTAAAGTGCTTTGGGATGTCCCGAGGTCATGAAAGGCGCTATATGAATGCAAGTCTTTCTTTTTCTTTCTTTTCTCATGTATCTTATGAAATTTTGCAAGCAGCCGCAGTGGAAGAGGACGTATAAAATAAATGACCGCCACCAGCCTGATCTGCTTAAATGTCCAACTTCTCCTAGCACAAGGATAAAGTATCACTCATCTTTACAGAGCTGTGTCAGTAAAGCAAACAGATTCTAAACAAACTTTTTGAAAGTAACCACCTGTGCAAATTACTGTTGCTTGTGCATGTACGGCTGTTTAAAATTATTTCCTAAAAAGGTTATTTATTTTGGCTCCTGTAACTTCCCAAATCACTTGGAAGCTCTGTACAGGTAAGTGATGCTGAAACTGCTTCACTGGTGGTAGGGTGGGGGGAAGAGAAAAGACTAGAAGCAGTTCAGTCATTCAGCCTCCAATTTCACCAGCTCTTGCTTTTATACTGCAGTTAGAGGTAATACTGTCAGAGAAGCAGATAGAAGCAACTAACTTTGCAGTTGCTCACTGTTTCTAGTTTCTAGTATGGCAGGGGCTTGATATTGCCAGCAGTGATGACTGCAGCAAACTGGAGTATTAAACATGCAGAGTGGGCCTGCAGACTTAAACCTTTTCCCACAATATAAGATTTCAATAGTGATGTGTAAGTTTCGGATCAATCTCAAGTTCAGCAACTTAAATTTTGTGAGTCTCAACAATTTACCTCTTTGACCAAGCTTTTGGTCACCTGTCTTAATATATCTATGTGGCTCGGTGTCAGATTTTGTTTGAAAATGCTCCTGTGAAGCGCTTTAGGATATTTTACTATGTTAAAGATGCTATTTATATGTAAGTTGTTGTTGTTGTTGAACTGTGTTCATATAGGTGTGATACTATCAAGCAGACTAAAGCTTTTATGCAAGATACGTAGGATTACGTATGGCTGCTGACAAATTATTTTTTAAAGATATATATTTATAATTTTTTTTATTATAGGCATCAAGACTAATAATAAGGGGACCTTTATGTGGGAAACTGCTGATTTGCAACTCTTCCCATCCTCTTTCAGAATGTATCAAATGCAAATCCAGATTATTTAATTAGCTTTATTTATGTGAATGTCTAATTTCTCTTAAGTGTTTATCATAGGAACAATCGGAGCCAAAACTCTTAATTTATAAAATGTTGTCATCAAGCACAAAAGTAGGGTCGATCGGAAGCAATAAAATGAAAAATGACATTGATTGATTTCTTGTATAAAAGCAAAGTATGTGGCTTAAAATAAATCCACACGAAGACACTTAAGGCACAGCTGTTCCTCAGCAACCTTGGGCTAGGGAAAAGAAAACTCAGCCGGAGTTCCCATTCCTGATTGCTGTCCATTGATACCTGTTGAAAAGCGTGCTTGTGTTGATGAAAGGTCAGAACAGGGCAGGGTTCACTTGTGATGTCTCCCACAGCTGAACAACCTCAATGGCCAGACTCTAACGTGAAGAACTATACCTCAGAGACAAGACCTTCAGGAAACAAAGAAAATTGGGGGAAACAGCTTAGTTCTAATTTATATTCAAAGGAATTTGTACTGGAACCACCACAACCTATGAAAATGGCTAGCTCCTCACACGATGTGATCAGGCTGGACTCTACTCGTGACCTTTAAAAGGAAAAATAGGAACATCTAGTACACAAGATAAACAGAAATAGTTAAAGAATGGATTTCAATGTAGGCAAGTGTGAGGTCATCCACTTTGGACCTAAAAAGGATAGGTCACAGTACTTTCTAAATGGTGAAAAACTCGAATCAGTGGAGGTCCAAAGAGACACAGGGGTCCAAGTACATAGATCATTAAAATGTCATGGACAGGTACAGAAAATAATCAAAAAGGCTAATGGAATGATAGCCTTTATATCTAGAGGACTAGAATACAAGGGGGTAAAAGTTATGCTACAGCTATACAAAGCCCTGGTTAGACCACACCTGGAGTGTTGTGTTCAGTTCTGGGTACCATGCCTTAGGAAGAATATATTAGCCTTGGAGGGAGTATAGCGTAGATTTACTAGAATGATACCTGGACTCAAAGGGTTAAATTACGAGGAGAGATTACACAAACTAGGGTGGTATTCCCTGGAATTTAGAAGATTAAAGGGCTGATTTGATTGAAGTTTTCAAGATATTAAGGGGAACTGACAGGGTAAATAGAGAGAAACTATTTCCACTGGCTGGGAAGTCTAGGACTAGAGGACATAGCCTAAAAATTAGAGCCATGACTTTCAAGCATGAAGTTAGGGAACACTTCTACATGCAAAGGGTGGTAGAAGTTTGGAACTCTCTTTTGCAAATGGCAGTTGATGTTTGCTCAATTGTTAATTTTAAATCTGAGATTGATAGATTTTTGTTAACCAAAGGTATCTCTGATCTCACTAAATGGTGGAACAGGCTTGAGGGACTAAATGGCCTACTCCTGTTCCTATGTCACACTTACAACTTTGTGGTCCCCAATGCAATTCAGCAGAGAACAGAACCTTGATGGATTGGGAAATCAAACCTGTGTCCCTCCAGTCAATGGCACTGTGTCCTATTTCTGTAATGCATGGTATTACTGTGCTGCCAATAGTTCCATTCATTTCCGTGGAGTTCTCGTTTATATTGAGTCATTTTAAAGGAACTATGTAGTTTTCTAATTCATTTTGGTTCATTTCCACTTTTGGAAGTACTGTATGTTGTTTAACTGCAGCAATTAAACACTTACTTACTCACTTATTAGTTAAACCAGTGAAAACACTCAGAACTATTATTGACATCTTACTGGAAGCATAATTTTGCATAGCCCTGATAAGTGCACCAAGAATACACTTTTTCAGTTCATTACACAGCCAATTTAACTGATGCAGTAATTTGGATCATTTGCACCTTTCATTCAGTATGTGTGCCATATCAATAAGAGAGAATGACATCATAAAGTCTGATTCTTTGTTCAATTTCTTTTTCATAAGTTTACATGCCTATCATGGTTTTTCAAGTTTATTGTAGTCACGCATTTTTAAAATAATTAATATTTAGTGGGGGAAAAGTGACATTATAGAAATTTAACTACATATAGTGGTCTTTCTGCCCTTCTTGCCTTTGTTGAACTTAGGACCATAGAGTGGTCAATTTTACACAGTCCAATTTTCCAGCTTTATCCTCAGAAGAATCCCATTTTCTTGCTTTCTTCCCATATCCCTTTTTCTTCTTCTTTTGGTAGTTGTCTAGTACTTTTGAATGCTATAATCAATTTAGCATTGACCACGATTTGTGACAAATATTCCATATTCAACAACTCCCTGCGTGAAAAAGTTTCTTTTAATCTCCTCCTTTATGTATCTAGTGTTCATCTTGAGATCATGGCTTCTTGTCTTCGATTTGCCTACAAATGGGAATTATCTATGTTTACCTGGTATATTCCTTTTATTATTTTGAACATCTTCATCAAATCTCCCCTCGACAGACCCCTAGCCTTTCCTTGTAATTCAGACCCCTCATGCCTGGTATCATCTTCGTAAATCTATGTGGCACTTTCTCCTGGGTTTTATATTCCTCCTATAGCGAGGAGCCATAAACAACATACAATATTCAAGATGTAACATAAGCACCTGTACAGGGGCATTGTGATCTCTTTGCTTTGTATTCTATCATTCTTAATATAATCCCCCAAATCCCATTTGCTGCCTTGATGAGTTTTTAAAAGAAATGTTCACCAACTTTTAAGAATTTACATGCATCTGCACATCTGGATCCTATTAGTCCTCTACTGCACTGAGGTACTATTTTATTCTTTATTCTTGTTTTCACAATGCATTACTTCATATTTTTCTGCATTAAAATACAAATGCCCATTCTCTAGCCTATTTATGTCCTCCCAGTTTGGTAACATCAGCACACTTTGATATTCAACCTTTTATGTCTAACTCCAGAGATATATAATTAGACACACATGCGCATGTATATACAGACACATACACAATCATAATACATATGCTATATATAAATAATCTGGACAGAGATATGGATGGGTAGATATCAAAGTTTGCTGATAAAGAACGAAAAGTGGTCCCAATGACAATTTCTCAGGTATCCCACAAGCCACTTCATGCCAGTCTGAGAAACATACATTCATTGCAACCCTCTGCTATATGTTCATCAGCCATCTCTCTATGCACACTGGCATTTTTCTTTTTATGCCTTGGGTCCTAATTTTTTCAACAACTTTCTTACAAGGCACTTTATCAAATGCTTTCTGGAGGCCCATGCAAATAGCACTAACTGCACCCCGCTGCCTGTAATTTATTCTTTAAAAAATATCTTTATTCCCCTCATCAGCTGTTTTTTTTGTGATGGCTCATCAAGTGATGGCTCATCAAGTGATGCTGGCAAATTAAACATTGTTGCTGCTTCCAATTAGGCAACTGCTCTGAGAACAGGGGTTTAAACTAACTTGGCAGGGGGATGGGATACAGAGTGGAGCTACAATAGGGGGTGATGTGCAGCCAAATGTAGAGAAAAAAACAAGTCAGCTTGGAAGACAGGGCAAATATGTAAGGGCAAGGCTGGATGGCATCTATTTTAATGCAAGGAGTCTTGCGAATAAGGTGGATGAACTGAAGGTGTTGATAAACACATGGGAGTATGATATTGTTGCTGTCACAGAGACATGGTTGAGGGAGGGGCAAGACTGGCAGCTCAATATTCCAGGGTACAGAATCTTCAGGCGAGACAGAGGGGGAGGTATAAGAGGAGGGGGGGTCGCAATATTAATTAAAGAATCAATTACTGCCATAAGGAGGGATGATATATTAGCAGGTTCCTCTAATGAGGCCATATGGGTGGAGCTTAAAAACAAAAAGGGGGCAAGCACTTTGATGGGTGTGTATTATAGGCCCCCAGTCAGGGGGAGATAGAGGAACAGATATGTAGGCAAATCTCAGAAAATTGTGCAAATAATAGGGTAATAATAGTGGGGGATTTCAACTTCCCCAATATTAACTGGGATACTCAGAGTGTAAAATGCTTAGAGGGTACAAAATTCTTAACGTGCATCCAGGAGAGCTTTTTGAGCCAGCATGTAGAAAGTCCTACAAGAGAGGGGGCGGTATTGGACCGAATTCTAGGGAATGTGGCCGGCCAAGTGGAAGAAGTGCTAGTAGGTGAGCACTTTGGTGACAGTGACCATAATTCGGTGAGATTTAAGGTGGTCATGGAAAAGGACAGGGAGGGGCCGGAAATAAAGGTTCTAAATTGGGGGAAGGCCGATTTTAATAGGATAAGGCAGGATCTGGCCAAAATGGACTGGGATCAGCTGCTTGTAGGAAAATCCGCATCGGAGCAATGGGAGTCTTTCAGAAGGGAGATTGAGACCATACAATGGCAACATGTTCCCGTAAAGGTCAAGGGTGGTTCCAAAAACTCCAGGGAACCTTGGATGTCAGGGGATATACGAGAATGGATTAGGAAAAAAAGGAGGGCTTTTGGCAGATACAAAAGGCTAAAGACGGAGGAAGCCCTAGAGGAGTACAAAAAGTGCAGGGGGATACTTAAAAAAGAAATTAGGAGATCAAGGAGGGGCCATGAAATAACACTGGCGAGCAAAATAAAGGAAAATCCTAAGATGTTTTATAAGTATATTAAGGGTAAGAGGATAACTAGGGAAAAAATAGGGCCCATTAGGGACAAAAATGGCAATCTGTGTGTGGAGCCGGCAGATGTAGGAGGGGTTCTAAATGAATTTTTTGCATCTGTTTTCACTATGGAGAAGGACGATGTAGACATAGAAATACGGCAGGGGGACTGTGATATACTCGAACATATTAACATCGAGCGGGAGGAGGTATTGGCGGTTTTAGCAGGCCTAAAAATGGATAAATCCCCAGGCCCGGACGAAATGTATCCCAGGCTACTGTGTGAGGCAAAGGAGGAGATTGCAGGGGCTCTAACACATATATTCAGAACCTCTCTGGCCACAGGGGATGTGCCAGAGGACTGGAGAACCGCTAATGTAGTACCATTATTCAAGAAGGGGAGTAGGGAAAAACCGGGGAACTACAGGCCAGTGAGCCTAACATCAGTGGTAGGAAAATTATTGGAAAAAATTCTGAAGGACAAAATTAGTCTCCACTTGGAGAAGCAACGATTAATCAGGGATAGTCAACATGGCTTTGTCAAGGGAAGATCATGTCTGACTAATTTGATTGAATTTTTTGAGGGGGTGACGAGGCGTGTGGATGAGGGTAACGCAGTGGATGTGGTATACATGGATTTCAGTAAGGCCTTCGATAAAGTCCCGCACAAGAGACTGGTCAAGAAGGTACGAGCCCATGGAATCCAGGGTGCCTTGGCACTTTGGATACAAAACTGGCTTAGTGGCAGAAGGCAGAGGGTGATGGTCGAAGGTTGTTTTTGTGACTGGAAGCCTGTGGCCAGTGGGGTACCACAGGGATCGGTGCTGGGACCCTTGCTGTTTGTGGTCTACATTAATGACTTGGATATGAATGTAAAAGGTATGATCAGTAAGTTCGCTGATGATACAAAAATTGGTAGGGTGGTAAATAGCGAGGAGGATAGCCTCAGTCTGCAGGACGATATAGATGGGTTGGTCAGATGGGCGGAACAGTGGCAAATGGAATTTAACCCGGAAAAGTGCGAGGTGATGCACTTTGGAGGGACTAACAAGGCAAGGGAATACACAATGAATGGGAGGACCCTAGGCAAGACAGAGGGTCAGAGGGATCTTGGTGTGCAAGTTCACAGATCCCTGAAGGCGGCGGAACAGGTAGATAAGGTGGTAAAGAAGGCATATGGGATACTTGCCTTTATTAGCCGAGGCATAGAATATAAGAGCAAGGAGGTTATGATGGAGCTGTATAAAACACTGGTTAGGCCACAGCTGGAGTACTGTGTGCAGTTCTGGTCGCCACACTACAGGAAGGATGTGATCGCTTTGGAGAGGGTGCAGAGGAGATTCACCAGGATGTTACCAGGGCTGGAGCGCTTCAGCTATGAAGAGAGACTGGGAAGATTGGGTTAGTTTTCCTTGGAGCAGAGGAGGCTGAGGGGGGACATGATTGAGGTGTACAAAATTATGAGGGGCACAGATAGGATGGATACTAAGGAGCTTTTTCCCTTCGTTGAGGGTTCTAAAACAAGGGGGCATAGATTCAAGGTAAAAGGCGGGAGGTTTAGAGGGGATTTGAGAAAGAACTTTTTCACCCAGAGGGTGGTTGGAGTCTGGAACTCACTGCCTGAAAGGGTTGTGGAGGCAGGAATCCTCAACATTCAAGAAGCATTTGGATGAGCACTTGAAATGCCATAGCATACAAGGCTACGGACCAAATGCTGGAATATGGGATTAGATTAGACAGGGCTTGATGGCCGGCGCGGACACGATGGGCCGAAGGGCCTCCATCCGTGCTGTATAACTCTATGACTCTAACTTAGGCCAGGAAGGCTACATGGATACTTATAGTTGAAAGCTTACATTGCACAGAACCAACAAAATGCCGTAACCCAAACTTACTGTATCCGCAGGATACTTAAATTAATTTGACTTTTTTGGATGCTGACCGGCCAATTGATGCGCAGTATATACTCTTGAAAAACTTGCATGGGGAAATGGAAGAAAGAGAGAGACAGAGAGAAAATATCAAAAAGAAGACTTTCATTCCATCCGTCTGGGGTATATTCAAAATCAGGTTCTGGTGGTTATAGAATAGTATTCAAGCCACCTGTCCCACCCAATCCCATGTGGCCAATCTTTATTCAGCAACATTAGACAGTCCAAACTAAATAAAAGAATGATATAACCTGTCAACATAACCACCCAGCCATAATTGTACTGAAAAGGCTTCTTTTTAACAACATAAATACTATTTATTAAAAAATGGTAATGTGGAAGGGAAGAACAGAGCCATTATACAATTGGGAAGATTTAAGCAACATCATGAATTGTAGCAGCATACTTTGAATGGTTTACAATATCATCCATAATTTTGTGTAAGTCACTCAAAGCCATTTTATATACATATATATAAAAAATAATACTCAATTTTCAAAAAAAATTGCTACTCATTAATTTAAAAGCAAGTTTCAAGTTGTTTAACAGTTATGCCGATGAATACAAATCCATTAGATAATAATCCAGAGCTTTGGAAATATGATATAGGGTTATTTGTTGTCCTATATACATTTAGAGTTTTGCATTACAGGTTTCAAGGTTTCCGGCTTTAAAGTGAAGACCACGGGGTCGATTTTCACTTTTGATGCAGGTGGCGAACAGGTGGTTGTTGATTGGCCGCCTGTTATAGACCCTGCTCGATTCTCAGTTCCACTGAAGTCAAATGAAAGGAAAATCAGATGAGGTCTATAATCTATAATTGGCGGCCGGTCCGCAATTGAAAGGAAAATCAAGCGAGGTCTATAACAGGTGGCTGATCCGCAACTGCCAGCTTACCACCCGTGCCAAAAGTGAAAATTACCCCCAACATCTCAAGCCAGACAAGACCAGGAGAGTCCCAAGTTTATATCCTGATCTGTGATCCTGATCTTAGTGGTGGGTGCTTCAATTGGCCTCCGTTCTCCTAGGCGAGGGAAGAGAAAAGTGGCCAATCTTTCTGGTCATTCACAACTCAACCACCTTTGAAGATACGGTATAAAATTGAGCAAACTATTTGGCAGCAGGAAAACCTCAAATATTCCATGCAACCCACTTGCTGTTCAAGTTTATGACTGGTATATTGCCAAATTTGTGCAATGTACTTTTACATTTCAGTTCCTTCAGTCAATTGTTCTATTACATCATTGTTTCAATCTTCATCTGGGAGATATAAACAGTTGCCGTTTACTGGAGTTATGCTGCATATATTTGTGGCAAACTGAAATTAGCATGATTACTTCTCAGGGCTTTTGGATGCTCACTATGTTCCAAAGTTATACTGCCAATTTTGCATTGATGTGCACCCAAATTCACTTGCCATTAATGCAAAAGTGATGGCCATAAATGCATCCTAATTGAAAGACGATGATGTTAGCGCCAAAGCCGTTCAGTTACTTTGCCGAGTTGCAACATTGTGAGTGGCTGACGAGTCCAATTCTCAAGTGACAGTCATTGCCACGTAGTGCAGTAATAAATCACTGTATTAACTCTTGAAGCCTGATGCGCTTTCCTCTTTGCTCTCTTCAGCCTCTTTAGCTCCCCGATGCAGGACTGTCCTCTAGCATGGCCTGTTGTTAGCCACATCTTCCCAGCGTGTTGTATCGACGTTTAAAGTTTTCAAGTGCCTTGGTCGGCCCAGCAATCATGAAGCATCTGCAAGTGCGCCATACAGAAGATCCTCTGATATAAATGTCCAAGCCACCGGAGGCATCAGTGCTTGAGAAATGTTATCAGACTTGGCATCACAGCTTCAAGTGCTTTGATGTCAGAAACTTTATCATTCCACTTGATATTTAGAATATGGTGGAGACAAATGTGGAAAGAGTTTAGTCTTCTCTCATGCTTGCTGCAGATGGTCAAGGTCTTGCTGCCATACAGCTCTGTTATCAGAACACATGTTTGGTAGACCTGTATCTTACCTATTATTCCACACACACTTAGTCAATTGGCCAAATGTAGTTGCTGACTTAGCAATGCAAGAGTTAAGCTCGTCATCTTGAGATAAGTTGTCCAATATAGTTGATCCTAGGTAGTCGAATTCGTGTACAACTTCAAGCATGGTGTTAGTTATTGAAACTTCTAGTGCAGTCAATTTCTGTGCCATGATCATTGCCTTCTTTAGACTGATGGTTAGTCCAAATTCATCACATCCTAAGATGCCCACAAAATAAAGGAACAAAAGTTGTTCAACCCCAAAGGGAAATCATGTTTGACAAACTTATTAGAATTTTTTGAGGATGCAACTAGCAGGGTAGATAAAGGGGAACTAGTGGATGTCGTATATTTGGATTTTCAAAAGGCATTCGATAAGGTGCCACATAAAAAGTTGTTACACAAGATAACGGCTCATGGGGTTGGGGTAACATATTAGCATGGATTGGTTAACGGACAGAAAACAGAGAATAGGAATAATCCGGTCATTTTCAGGCTGACAAGCTGTAACTAGTGGGGTGCCGCAAGGATCAGTGCTTGGGCCTCAGCTATTTACAATCTATATTAATGACTTAGATGAAGGAACCGAGTGTAACGTATCCAAGTTTGCTGATGATACAAAGCTAGGTGGAAAAGTAAGCTGTGAGGAGGATACAAAGAGTCTGCAAAGGGATATAGACAGATTATGTGAGTGGGCAAGAACGTGGCAGGTGGAGTATAATGTGGGGAAATGTAAGGTTATTCACTTTGGTAGGAGGAATAGAAAAACAGAATATTTTTTAAATGGTGAGAAACTATTAAATTTTGGTGTTGAGAGAGACTCGGGTGTCCTCGTACAAGAAACACAGAAAGTTAGCATGCAGGTATAGCAAGCAATTAGGAAAGCAAATGGTATGTTGGCCTTTATTGCAAGGGAGTTGGAGTACAAGAGTAGAGAAGTCTTACTACAATTGTACAGGACTTTGGTGAAACCTCACCTGGAGTACTGCGTACAGTTTTGGTCTCTTTGTCTAAGGAAGGATATACTTGCCTTAGAAGCGGTGCAATAAAGGTTCACTAGATTAATTCCTGGGATGAGATGGTTGTCCTATGAAGAGAGGTTCAGTAGAATGGGCCTCTAATCTCTGGAGTTTAGAAGAATGAGAGGTGATCTTATTGAAACATATAAAATTATGAGGGGGCTTGACAGGGTAGATGCTGAGAGGCTGTTGCCCATGGCTGGAGAGTCTAGAACTAGGGGGCACAGTCTCAGGATAAGGGGTCAGCCATTTACGACTGAGATGATAAGGAATTTCTTCACTCAGAGGGTTGTGAATCTTTGGCATTCTCTACCCCAGAGGGCTGTGGATGCTGAGTCGTCGAATATATTCAAGGCTGAGATAGGTATATCTTTGGACTCTAGGGGAATCAAAGGATATGGGATCGAGCAGGAAAGTGGACTTTTTAAAAATTCATTCACGGGATGTGGGCGTAGCTGGTAAGGCCAGCATTTACTGCCCATCCCTAATTGCCCTCGAGAAGGTGGTGGTGAGCCACCTTCTTGAACGGCAGTCCGTGGGGGTGAAGTTTCTCCCACAGCGCTGTTAGGTAGGGAGTTCCAGGATTTTGACCCAGCAATGATGAGGGAACGGCAATATATTTCCAAGTCAGGATGGTGTGTGACTTAGACGGGAATGTGTAGATGATGGTGTTCCCATGCGCTTGCTGCCCTTGTCCTTCTAGGTGGTAGAGGTCACAGATTTGGGAGGTGCTGTCGAAGAAGCCTTGGCGAGTTGCTGCAGTGCATCTTGTAGATGGCACATACTGCATCTGTTGAGGTCGAAGATCATCCATGATCTGACTGAATGGCGGAGCAGGCTCAAGGGGCCATGTGGTCTACTTCTGTTCCTATTTCTTATGTTCTTACTCTAGCTAAAAGCAGAAACCCTTCATTTCATAAAGAAATACTCCAATTAAAGTTAACAGTATGAAGTGTTCTGAACTGATTCCAATTTGAAGAGGAAAACCAGTTCAGAATGAATGTGATTAATTAGTGGGTTCAAAATTGCTATAAATAAACTAGTTTGAAACAGGATAAAAAGGCCAAAAAGAACAATGCACAATTCATTATTTTTTCTTCTATCAGATTGCCATGGTAGCAAATAGCAAAATTTTAAATGAAACTTTAGTGGCAAATACTAAGTCCTGATTTTGGTAATGAAAAACCAGGCAAATCCAAGGGGACAAATAGAGCAGAAAGAAAAAGTCACGCAGAAAAAAAGGAAAATAGACTAAAAACAGGTTTTGAAATGGATTTGCTAGTCCATGACTGTTTCTTGGCTAATTATTGCAATATTTTATTATAATCTTCACGTTTCTTTGCTAATTTTCTTTTGCACTGAATTATTAAACTTTGGCTCATGTAACTTTAAATATTGTTTGTTTTGTATTTTGTACATTAATATTTGACTTTTTGACTTGGTATTTCTTTTTATGAGCAGATTTCTACAGTTTCCTGTGGCATTTGTTTAAATTTCCTTTTTATTTTGCTGCTTATTTTCCTTTTTTCAATATATTTCTTCCATTGTGGTTGTAAGTATAGGATGGAGCGGGACGATGGAAGGAAGGCAAACAAACAGGAACAGAGAAAAGGGAACCAAAATAAAACCAAGCCATTGGAAAGTGGCGGGAAGATTAAAAAGTGAATACATCTTTATGCATAATACTGAACTGCACAAATTCAGAAATTCTTTAAGTAAAATTATCGCAATGCAGTGTGTTAGGGCATCAATATTAGCACCCATTATTTACCACACTGCTGATCTTATCTTGCAGGGGGCCATAAATAGGCCACTTTCACACACTTTAAAGCAGAGTGTACGGAGCAGCATTGATGAAAGATTGGGAGTAGATAATTGCCAGCTCAGATACAAATAGTGTATGGGCCAAGAATATCAGGGAAAGGGGAGAAGAATGAGAGCAATAACTGATTACTGCCATAAACAATTACTACTTGTGTGCTGCCCAGTCCACCAAATAAAACCAGCAATGATTTTGCAAGTATAAATCTAGATCGTAATATCTGCCTCCCTGTGTTACTGTAACTGTCCTCTTTACTGCTAACATATTAAAGTCAAGTCTACTCCCACTGAATGATGATCATATCAGTTAAAATTCCTTTACAGGCAGGTCACAAAACAGAGAAAAAAGCACTTGTCCATTTTTAAGCAGCCCTAGTTATTAGAATAATTAACTATGAAAATCTTGAAACAATGCTGTTATGCTGGCTTCTTCTGCTTTACAGCAGGCATTTGTATAAATTTTACAATATGGTTTGATTTTTTTTAATGAAAAGAAGCCATTTGAAGTCATTGTTACAGTTTGGGTTCTCTCACCACTTTATTCTTGTTTATGGTGAATTGCAGTTCCCATAAGTAGACCCGCCTCCCCTTAGGATCTGAAATTTACAACTCTTTACAGCCCTGAACTGGAATTGCATGCCACAGGATTGACTATTAGCATTTTAATGAGAGACCTCACACCAGATATTGGATGGGTTGCCCAATATGTATCCCTGGCAGCTCAGATAAGTGAAAAATACCACACTTTAAGACCTCATCATTCAGGCTAAAACTACAAGTCAAATTTACTTACAAGAATTAGGATTAGGATTACATGGAAGCAAATTATACAGAAAAACAAAGATCCTTATAAAACCACAAAGATTGAATCAGTCTCCAAGAGTTTCAAAATATCAATGAGTATAATTATTACACTGTGCAATTTAAATAAACTGCAAGACTTCCTTGTATAATGTTTATAGTTTTGTAAAGTGATGTCCTTGCCTTCACACAAAACCTAAACTGTCGTCAAGGACAGGTGGAACCAGCTACACTTACACCATCCAAGCAGGCTTTCAACACACTAGATCAAACAAGACCCTTTACACGCAGCCTATTCCTTTGAAGAAACTCCCCAATCCTTTCTAACCTGGTACTTATAATATTCTATCACATGAAAGGATGGGACATGAGTAGCAACCCTATCTCTGTCTGGAGAATTGCTCATCAGGTTAAGCTTGAAATAAAACCTTTCAGAATTTCCATCTGGCAAGACAACCCTTTAAATAGTGTAGAAAACACAGACAACCAGTTTTTAATCTATCTTTACCGTGGCAAACTTGCATATATCATAATTTTTAAAAAAACCTCCATAGTATTAATCAAATTTGACCTCATTGTAAAGAAAAACAGAAAAAACTGAGTAAGTCAGTCTGCATCTGTGGAGAGAACATACAAGTTAACATTGCAGGTATATAACCCTTCATCAGAACCTGATGACCTGATTAGGTTCTATCTACAGGCAACGACAATGGAGGCAGACTGTCTCCCTTTGAAGCTAGCAGTTATTCTCCAGTGTTGGGTATGCATGTCCCCCATACACAAAAACAATAGAAATCTTTTCAGAATTCTAATAGCAATACAAAGTAAATTTGTAATACTGGCCTAGCCAAAAAAAATAATCCAAAGATATGATAAAGATTTTATGGCTTGAAGCAAAACACAGCTCTGCTTCTGTCACAGAAGGACATGAGGTTGTTGAATCACATTGCTATGACATTCTTTAGCAGACTGTCTTACAAGGCTAATGGCATAGCAAATCTAATTCTATAAATTGTACCAATAAAGTAAACACCCATTATCAATAGCATTAGGACTACATTGTATATAATGTAACAAATAAAACATAAATCAGGTAATTTTTTTAGAGAGCCAGCATACTTTTTCATGAGCTTATAAAAAAAATCAAGACTTTACATTTACATTGGGCCAGAATTTACTGTCAAAATAACGGTGAGGCTGATGGCGCTCACCCTTATTTATTCGCAAATCACACAGCAACTTCTCACGAGGGCAGATGCGAGGTTAAACGCGAAAATCTGGAAGTTGCTGTCCGAGATACTCTGCGGTTAGCTTCCCGAAAACGGCATCTCGCTGTCTGATTCACCATTCAAATGCACTGAATGGCGTGAAGTTCCTGTACTTGCATGGTAGATACAAAACTAAACTCGCCACAGAAAGTTAGGGCTTGTCCATTTCAGTCTACCCTTTTTAATGGCGTGATAAGCCTTAAAGACGGTCAAACAACCTCTCTGGCACTGAAAATTAACTATTGCAAATGTGGCGACTCATTCCTTCAGCTTTTAATTGTTGTTGGAGGTTTTAAAAAATTAATTTAAAAAAAACTTGTTCTTTGTCTCTTTTTTTCTCTCTCTCAATCCAATTTTTCTTTCCCTCTCTTTATTTCGCTTTCTGTACCTGATTTGACATTAAATTCACTATTCTAACTTACACATTCCTGGTTCAGACACTGCGCTGTTCAATCCTTAATCCTTCAATCTGATTGATTAAGGAGATACGCAGTTGCTTGCCCTGTTCACACAAGTTCCAGATGCCCTGTAGAGGACACGGTGCCATTTCCATCAAGCATTTCCAGTAACTTGCAGTGCAAAGTCTCATGGAAATTAAACGAGCAAGGGCAAGTCTAACTAACGGTGGGTGTGTTCGTTCGTCGGTTACAGTAAATTCTGGCCCATTAAGTTTAGTTAGAAAATTAGCATGTGAAATTTAGTTGCTACTTTTAATATGATTCTGCAAAATACTTCACAGCTTTCCAATATTTAAAGAAAAACATTTCATTTTTTTTTAAAAAAGCATGATGTAAATTAAAAATATAAATGTTTGATTTAATTCTTGTAGGGAGAAGCTAGACTACCTCTTAAAATGTATGATCCTGCAATCATTACTGTGGAAAGAAAGGGAGAAAATGAAACAGCTGCTGCACAAATAGGACAAGGAGTTGCCAGTCGTTCACAAGCTATAGGTCTCCATTTGTTTCCTTTCTTTAATGAAACAGTACTTTGTATAGAATGCGTATCGCTCATTCTGTTCAATCACCTTGCATTACCTATTCAAAGAGTCTAGCTTTGACCAATACTTCCAGTTATATTTGCTATATAATCATAACGCCAGTGCGCTCTGTAACTGCGACATTATGCATTTTTTTGTTACAAAACATCAGACTGTGCTGGAAATTTCTGTGAATAAATCAGGAATATATCTTCTTTCAGGGCTTATTTAGGGATAATCCAACCAAACCAATCAACCCACATAATAACAGTATTCTAACACCATCGTACAGGCCCTGAGAGACTACTTTGTGTGTGGCCTTGCTCTAATAGCCTTCCACAAAACAGATGTGCTGGAAGAGGATAATGTTACCCCATTTATTAAATTTCCAACTAAATTACAACACTGCCAAAGGTTTGAAAGGTTAACTGACTCGGATAACTGCCACACAATGACCATCAAGTTTCATTTTTTTATTATTGAATCAGGCATTTCCACAGCCTGGTAACAATTGTTGTTCAGAAATAGCCAATCTATTGATTGCTTCATTCATAAGACTAAAATAATGTAAACTCATATCCTAAAACTCCATCTCTGTCACGGAAGACTTCTTGTACCGTCTTTAACAGGAAGGCACAGTTGACCTGCAGCATATTTAGTTTGCTTAGTTTAATTCTGCAGTTACAGTATAGGCATAATCTTTTGATTCTGAGTGCACAGGCCACACAGGAAGGTGTTTTTACCAATGCTTCTGTTAAAAAAAAATAACCAATCTACATCATAAATAATGAACTGTTAAGTTCAGGAGAAGGACAGTAAGGGTTTGTAAGATTTATGAATCCATGAATTAAAAATCTTATTTATATTATGATGAGCAATATAATGTCTTACTATTATGGCAAATTAAACCATCTGATATATTACACTGCACATTATCTGCATGCAACTCACAAGATCCCTACGGATGAAGAAGGCTAATCAGCCCATCTTAACTCAGGTTCCTGAAAGAGTGTACACTCCTCCCATTGCTACATCTAGTTGCTTCTTACATGATTCCAGGGTTTTTGCTTTCACTACTCTGCCCATAAGTCCATTCTAAGTGTTGATCCTTCTCTGTGTGAAGAACCTCCTGTTATCAGGCCTACAGTTGCCTTTCAATACTTTGAACCTGTGCCCCCTTGTCCTACTCCCATAGTTTAATTAAAAGTAATATTCTAGATAAACTTTTTCCATACTATTTACCACTTCATATACCTCAATAAGGTCACCTGTCAGATGCTTCCTTTCCAGGATGAAATGCCCAATTCTCTCCAGCTTTTCGTCATAACTCAGACCCCTGATACTAGGGATCAGCTCTTCTGTGCACTTCCTCCAGCACTTGAATGTCTCCTTTGTGTTTTGGCGACTAGAACTGGGCAGGATTCTCAAGCTGCAGTCAGACCAGAGCACTGTACAGTTTGATCATGACTTCCTCTGATTTGTATGGTATTGTTATGGCTATGTAGTTTAACATTCTATTTTCATGGCTGATATAAGCAAGTTTCTTCCAAGTCCTGATTACTTCATAATAATGAAAATTCAGCTTTCTTACAAGTAAGTCTGCATTGTTTTGATTTGTCTTGTCCTCCACGATATAAAAGGCCCTGTACACAACCACCTGGACATTCTCACACCATCTCCCAAAGGAATTAATCTGTTGATAATGATACTAGTTAAAAAAAAAGGTGCAAAGAATAGTATTTTAAATATAAATTACTTATCCTGATATGTAGCATTTTGCAAATGTTACTTTTTCTTCCATGTGGATTCTTAGTGATTGGCTGCTCCCACTACCAGGAAAAGCATAGTTTATGAACTGGCAAACAAGTCTCGTTAGGAAGCACTGAATTATGAAGGATCTTTGACAAGTGAAAGCAGCACTTCACTTTTGAAACAAACTGATTAGCCATATTGTGTAATCAAAAAGGCTTGTTAACTTTCCTTGAACCACAGCCTAAAGTATTTGGGGGAAAACTTTGGCAGAAAATTCCATGCACATATGCAAATAGGCATTTTGTCCTTCAGTAAAGCAGTAGCAGCACAGGATACTGTGCATGTGCAATCCCAATTATAGTATTGTTTTTACATTGATTATTTTTTCTTAATGCAAACCATAATTACAAATAATAAATATTAACAAGATTTAAATGGCTAACACACATACTATATCTAAGCAGGGGAGAGAATATGATATTATAAGAGCAGGGGAATGGGACTAATTGGATAGCTCTTTCAAAGAGCCGGCACAGGCACAATGGGCCGAATGGCCTCCTCCTGTGCCGTACCTACTATAATAACTAGGGTGGTAGAGAGGCCTTTAAATTAATAAGAGGGGGGAGGGTTCAAGTAAGGGTAAATTTATAAGTCTAAAGAGAAAAGTCAAGACTGTAGAGTGATTTGGGTAAAAACAAGCAGAGTGTGTCAGGAAGGGGCAGAGAGTTTAACAAAGGTAATATGGCATTAGTGATTAAGGTCACATCAGGGAAAATAGTAAAAGATTAAAATTAAAGGCGCTATATCTAAATGCACAAAGCATTCGTAACAAGATAATTGAAATAATGGCACAAAGAGAGATAAATGGATTTGATCTAGTGGCCATTACTGAAATGTGGTTGCAGGGTGACCAAGGTTGGGAACTAAATATTCCAGGGTACTTGACTTTTGGAAAAGATAGGAAAAATGGAAAAGGTGGTTGGGGGTGGGGGGAGCAGGGGTTGTGGGTAGCCCTGGTAATAAAGGATGAGATAAAGGCAGTAGTGAGAAAGGATCTTAGCGCAGAAAATCAGAACGTAGAATCAGTATGGTTGGAGCGAAGAAATATCATAGGGCAGAAAACACTGGTGGGAAAGCTTTATAGGCCCCCTAATAGTGGTTATAGTGTTGGACAGAGTATAAATCAGGAAATTAGAGGAGCATGTAACAAGGGTAATGCAATAATCGAGGGGGGCTTTAATCTTCATATAGACTGGGCAAACCAAATTGGTAAAAGTAGTTTGGAGGACGAGTTCCTGGAATGCATTCGAGACAGTTTTCTAGAACAATATGTCGAGGAACCAACTAGGGAACAGGCTATTTTAGTTCTAGGATTGTGTATTGAGACATGGTTAATTAGTAATCTTATAGTAAAGGATCCTCTGGGGGAGTGATCATAACGAGATAGAATTTCATATTGAGTTTGAGAGTGATGTAGTTAAGTCCGAAACTAGGGTCTTAAATTTAAACAAAGCCAATTATGTAGGTATGAGGAGCGAGTTGGCGAAGGTAGGTTGGGAAATTAGATTAAAAGATATGACGGTAGATAAGCAATGGCGAACATTAAAGAAATAATTCATAATTCTCAACGAATATACATTCCTTGAGGAATAAAAACTCCACGGGAAAAGTGATCCACCCGTGGCTAACTAGAGAAGTTAACGATAGTATTAGATTAAAAGAAGGGGTTTACAATGTTGCCAAAAATAGTAAGCCTGAGGATTGGGAGGGTATTAGAAATGAGCAAAGGATGATCAAGAAATTGATAGAGAGAAAACTGAATGACAGTAAACTAGCATGAAATATAAAAACAGATTGTAAGAGCTTCTACAAGTATGTAAAAAGGAAGAGATTAGCGAAAGTAAATGTGGGTCCCTTAGAGGCAGAGACAGGAGAAATTATAATGGGGAATAAGGAAATGGCAGAGATGTTAAACAAATATTTTGTATCTGTCTTCACAGTAGAAGACACAAAAAATACCAGAAATAGTGGGGAACCAAGGGTCTAATGAAAGTGCGGAACTTAAAGTAATTAAGATTAGTAAAGAAAAAGTACTGGAGAAATTAATGGAACTAAAAGCCGACAAATCTCCTGGACCTGATGGCCTACATCCCAGCGTTTTAAAAGAGGTAGCTGCAGAGATAGTGGATGCATTGGTTTTGATCTTCCAGAATTCCCTAGATTCTAGAACGGTCCCCGTGGATTGGAAGGTAGTAAATGTAACTCCGCTATTCAAGAAAGGCGGGAAGAGAGAAAACAGGGAACCATGGGCCAGTTAGCCTGACATCAGTAGTAGGGAAAATGCTAGAATCTATTATGGTTTTATGAAAGGGAAATAGTGTTTGACCAATCTATTAGAGAGCTTTTTGAGGGTGTAACTAGCAGGATAGATAAGGGGGAACCAGTGGATGTGGTATATTTGGTTTTTCAAAAGTCATTCGATAAAGTGCCACACAAGAGGTTGTTACACAAGATCAGGGCTCATGGGATTGGGGGTAATATATTAGCATGGATTGAGGACTGGTTAATGGACAGATAACAGAGAGTAAGAATATACGGGTCCTTTTCGGGTTGGCAGGTTGTAACTAGTGGGGTGCCACAAGGATCAGTGCTTGGACCTCAGCTGTTTACAATATATATCAATGACTTAGATAAGAGGACCGAGTGTAATGTATCCATGTTTGCTGATGATACAAAGCTAGGTGGGAAAGTAAGCTGTGAGGGGGACGCAAAGAGGCTGCTAAGGGATTTAGACAGGTTAAGTGAGTGGGCAAGAAGGTGGCAGATGGAGTATAATGTGGGGAAATGTGAAATTATCTGTTTTGGTAGGAAGAATAGAAAAGCAGAATATTTTTTAAAAAATTGAGAGCCTAAGAAAGGTTGGTATTTAGAGGGATTTGGGTGTCCTTGTGCATGAATCACAGAAAGTTAATGCAGGTACAACAAGCAATTAGGAAGGCAAATGGTATGTTAGCCTTTATTGCAGGGGGGTTGCAGTACAAGAGTAAGGAGGTCTTGCTGCAATTATATAGGGCTCTGGTGAGTCCACACCTGGAGTAATGTGTGCAGTTTTGGCCTCCTTACTTAAGGAAGGATATACTTGCCTTAGAGGGGGTGCAACAAAGGTTCAATGGATTGATTCCTATGAGGAGAGGTTGGGTAGAATGGGCCTATATTCTCTGGAATTTAGAAGAACGAGATGTGATCTCATTGAAACATATAAAATTCTTAGAGGGCTTGACAGGGTAGATGCTGAGAGGCTGTTTCCCCTAGCTGGAGAGTCTAGAACTAGGGTTCATAGTCTGAAGATAAGGGGTCAGCCATTTAGGACCGAGGTGAGGAAATATTTCTTCACTCAGAGGGTTGTAAATCTTTGGAATTCTCTACCCCAGAAGGCTGTGGATGCTCAGTCACTGAGTATATTCAAGACTGAGATTGATAGATTTGTGGACACTAAGGGACGGGAATCAAGGGATATGGGGATAGGGTGGGAAAGTGGAGTTGAGGTAGAAGATCAGACATGATCTTATTGAATGGTGGAGCAGGCTCGCGGGGCCGTTTGGCCTACTCCTGCTCCTATTTCTTATGTTCTTATGATACTATAATCGGTGCCACTCCCCATTTGAATCAAAAAGAATAGCCTCTATACCATAGCGTCATATTGCTTACCCAATGTAATTCCTATTATTTAAGTCACTTTCTGCTGCTCACGGAAAATAACTAGACTAAGTATTCTTAAATCCATATACTCTGTGCAAAGCGAGTACATGATTCTTCCCAGAGCATTTGTTAAAGCAATCCAATCCATGTCGCTCCTGAGGGCATTGCCGCTTGTCACTTTAACACACGGTCTGCAATGTACAGCAACTTATCTATTACCTGGCCAAGTGGCACCTCATTTGGGGTGGGGTGGGAGGGCGGTGGGCATTTGATTAAAAGGAATAGGGTGCTTCCTAACCCCTCCCAATTTAGCATTTTGCACACGGCGCTGAGTTTCATTATGGTATGCCTGATGGAGATTTATAGACCTTCTTATTGTCAGATTCAGGTTGTAGCCTGAAGTACTGTTTACTCCCAACCGGAGATCTTCCACCCAGACTATTAGACACATTCTCAAAACATTTTTCTTAAATAGCAAATATAAATCAGTACTTATCTAACCTGAATTAAATTTCAATATTCAGAAAATTAGCTCAAACTGCCTTAATTATTAGGTTATTTTGCATTCTCAAGTAATTGTTGAATTTATCAGAAGTAAAGTGAGCTCTGAATCATTTTATTTATAAATGCTGTGCTCAATATAAAGAAGAAAAAGATAAAAATCCCTTGTAAATTTTTATGTTGATATGGCAGTTTCTCAAGGAAATACAGCTCTCCCATACTGAATTATTGTCTCATTCATGCACCATCTTCAAAAGCATATTTTATCAAAGGCCTCAATCATGGATACTTCTAATCCTTTCTTTAAATTTGGCACTGAAAAAAAAAGTGAATAGTTTGCTAAGGTGATATTTGAATATTCTCTCCTTGCATTCATAGCCTTTTCAGTGTTAACATTTCTTCAACTTTAGCATCCATACTTTAAGTGTCCAGCTGAGACAGCTGGCTGAATGATATGTGGATGTGACTAAGTAGTCTTGTTGAAACATGACCCTGTACCACTCATCATACATATGGCATGCAGGTTGGACTATTACTAATCTAAACCAAGCGTGTAACAAAGCCTTGGAGGTCCAATGTGGAAAATTCAATTTTGCAGTTCTGTTCTGGACGTAAACCTGCTTTCCAGAGCCAGTATCTCATTTTCATCCTGATAAGTCATTATTATAATCCAAGAGAGGCTGGTCCCTCTAAGGTCAGTAGTCCGATCATGACAAAGCCGAAACAATCTCTTCCAATAACTTTATTACACTCAAGTCTAAACTGAGATGTAAATTTACAATTGGGGAAAGATAATGCAACACCCCCCCCCACCAATTCTGCAATGTGATTAATAGTAGAATCCGCCTGCTTGGGATTGCTTCGCTATTATAAGTTGGCAGGGGCACGGACATCAGATCATCCAGCATCCTATTTCATATGAAATGAGGTAGAACTATGAATTTGCTTTTTTTGCACCTACCTTACACCTTTTGCTTTAAAAACAGCAGCTGCTTAAATTGTTAACATCTTTTCTGACCCATCTGCAATAACAACCAATCCACAAGACTTCTGTTATGCTGGAGCTCAAAATGTAAATGAATCCTATTTCATAGGAAATTACTCTCTGGTAAACTACTTGAGGCTAGTAGGGAGCACAGCACTTTCTCTTGTGTAATGGAAACCAAAACTTTCACAGAAGTAACAGGATATATGTGCAAGCAATGAACACTTTAGCGCAAAACCTTGTTCCAACTCAAGTCATTTTTCAAATTGAGTTACAATAGTTTTTGACGGTGTGGTAAACTCTGCCTTAATTTGGCTCCCATCGCAACATATTAAGTAATGCATTAAGCTTCACTAACTTTTGGTCAAGGGTCACAATCCCAAACAGTGACTTACTCTGGGACTACACTTGGATTTCAGTAAAGCACAATGGTGGACATTGCAGCCTCAGTTGGTCTCGTCTAATGAATAACCAAATGCCAGAACTAGTTGTTTGTGATTGTACATTTCCTTCTCTTACTCTTTCATTCCCCTCATGCTTATCTTAACTTGTTTTTGCACTTAAGTATTTTTCCTCCAGACTAACATACACAATTGTATTTTGTTACCAACTCTTTCCTTCATTCTTTCCTGAACAATGCTTTTTTTTAATAAAGGATATGAAAAAATGACATTATTTTATAAGGATGAGGACTTTGCTGGCAATAGAGAACGAGCAGCAGGAGCTAGGACATAAGCAGAGGGCAGATTGTAGTCACTAACCACTGGGAAAGAGCAGTCATTTTTGCAGAAGGCTGTAGCTTGAACCGGGAAGTAAGTTGCACACACTAGTGTGAAACCACATCAGGCCTCGCTAGATCTCTACCATAATATATCAGGCCTGATAAATGGTATGAGATCAATAGTGTGAGAATATGGCTGAGGTGGGAAATATGGGACTGAACTAGATCTTGGCCTGAGTGTCTGATCTGGGTATTTCTAAAAGAATTGTGCTGATACATTTTGGAAATAATATTGTTGTTGGCGGACGCACCTGGGGATCTAATGCAGTCTATGTGTCATCTTGAACAATGGGTTAAATGGTATTATCATTGCAATGGGCAGCTCATGAAGGGATCTCAAAAGCATGGATTGAAAGATACTACCCTAATTGTTGAGTCAAATTGGTACCTGGTGGATGTCAACTTCAGTTTGCCCACAGGCCTTCAGGACCATGCAGGGAAGGGGCAAGGTACTTCTTCAATTACATCAAAGTCTCAATGCAAGTTAAGCTTATGGCATGGCATACAAGATGTGTTTAAATAGTTCTCCTTTATGCTTTAGAACTCCTTGACGTGCAACAGAAGGGCTTCCTCTAGCCCATGCTTGAGATCCAGGACCAAGCCGTGAGTCGATTTGTGACAAAAAGAGGAAACAGCTGCAAGGATAGAGAACTACATCCATTTGTCACTGAGTACCGTAGAGGGGCTGTCCACCACACAATGGATACATCTCTTGTCAAAAGCTCTCACAGATTAAATAGTTAGTGAGCCCATTATGTGGCATTGGATTTGGACTTGTAAGGTCCTTCTATCATGCTGAAGGCAGGTGTCCATCATACAACTGATGAGGAAACTCAGATCAGGGACAACAGCTGTTGGTAGAAGGTACCTGGATGCTATGTATTAGAATGTGCGCTCATATATGCAGGGTTTGGTACCTACTTTCACTAGGTTGAGGAGAGATGAGCAGATGCTGCTGAAGCTCTGCAACTCCAACTGGTGGTATCACTGTTCGATGGGCTATAGTGTCTGTTCATGCTGAGGCTGGAGGATGGTGCCATTGCACTCTCATATTTTGTGGCAAGTTGATCTGCTCACCATGCTGCTCCTGAGGAGTTCCAGGTACCCACAGTACCTACCAACAGCTCAAATCCACGCTCGCCAGCTATCATTGGCCAAACAAGCAGCTATCCTCCCAGGAGGGGATAGGGCAGTGGTGGGGGTATCAGAAGGAAGTTATATGGGATCTCTTTGCAGCTGAAGATGGCACGCTTGATGATAGAAGCTCAGTACCAAGCTCTGCGGCAGATTAAGTAATCAAAACCAGGCAGGTTTAATTAGTAGCTCTCCAGGTCACTGCTGATGATCAACCAACCAGCCCACCTCAATAATGAAACCTACAGAAGCAGATATGTCACCATGAGGTGGGATTCTTCCCACTCAGTGCTAAATAACCCTGCTAGCCAATTCTTAATGGAGAAGTTAGTCCCAGCTGGATAAGCAGCGGGAAGCTTACCAGTGCCCTTTGCTGTTAGACTGCATCGTTTTAGATTATTAAAACTCTGTACGCATACTTGGGTGTCTTGAGCAATAGCCACGTGAACCTTCACCTAAGCTCTCTGAACTTAGTTAAGTTGGGCAAGTCCTTAAGAGGAAGGAGTGTGCATTGTCCATCAGGCAAACAGAGGCTTCTATTTGTGTGAATTTCTCTTTGAAGACTCCTAAACATAGTAATGGGTTTCCACATGTGTCAGGCACCTGGCTGACTGAAACAAATACCGTGAACTGCTGCACCAGAGGCTCACAAGCGATGCAGTTGTTCCGTCAGCTGTACCATTAACAGGACAACGTCACAGTGACTGAATAAGTCACTTTGCTATTATATGGGATTCCGACTTTTTTGGGATCATATTGCAGGCCTTACTGGTACTCTGAATATTAGTGTTTACAGTTTAAAATTGTACAGCTTTTTAGCTGGTCCTACTACCCTTGCAGAGTTTATTTGGCATTGCAATGTCCCTTAAAACACTACCAAACAACTAGCTCCAAGACCACAGTCACACACAAGTATAATATATTTATATATATATATTTAAAAATTGGCTAAAAAGTAATAACGGTACCAAAGGAAAGGAGGGGCGAGAGGAGGGAAGGAGATGAGAACAGCAGAAGAGAGACTTCTGCAGTCAGTTACAGAAAGTTAGCAAGCCAGCCAGCCATCTGTCACAGTAAGCAGCAATCCAGCCAGCCACAAGCAGCAACAGTTAACGACTGCAGCAGAACCAAGAACATGGGAATTGATATCAAAATTATGCAGTACCATGTGAGATCATAAGATGCCTATATTAACTAAGAAATTTACTGTAAAAGAAAACTGTATTTGCTACCACTCCTGGTCACTAGCTCTTGAAGGAACAATGGGTTAGGGTATAAGCTGGAAGGGAGTCAGAGGCTCAGTCAGGGAGCAATGTGGTTAGAGACTGGGAGGCAGGGAACACTGTGACAGAACAGAGATGTAGAGCATAGGCTGGAGGAAAGTAGATGATGGATTTTAAATGTGCAATATTTGAAAGAGGGCACTGTTCAACTACGTTAACCCAACTGGGCGCTGAGCTGTCTGGATATAGGCACACAATAGGTTGCCTTTTGTAAAAAATAAATGAAGCATGTTAGTAAGCTGCTGGTAAGAATCCAGTTTTTTGCACATTATTATATATATATAAAGCCCACTTAATTTTACAATGAACCGCAAACTATAATGAGTAATTCAATAGGACCAGAAACTGACATTGAGCCCGACATGTAGAGTATTTTTGTATGTTTTATGTAAATCCCTGTCTGACTGACCTGAACTAATAAAGTGGGCTAGCCTCAGCAGGCAGAGGGACGGCTGATGGATAAAAGCAGACCTCCAACCATGTCTCTCTCAGTCAGGAGCTGGGGAAGGATCAATACAGGGTTGTAAAATTGCCTTCATGCTCTCTACCTTTCTTTTGGTAATGGGAGCCTGAGACAGAATTTTGACTCAAAAGCCAGGGCCTGAGAGGTGAAAAGGATGCAGAGGGCAGAACAGGGAAGAATTGGTACTAGGAGAGCAGAAAGGGAGGTGCAGCGGTAGCAACTAACATTGGCATATTTATTGTAAGTCTATCAGTAACAGACAAGAATCAGCACTAAACAAAGAAAGAACTTACTTGCACTAGCAGCAGAGTAGAGCTAGGAGCAGCAGTGTCAAATATTGCTGACATATTTAATGTAAGCTTCTCAGTTAATATAAAAAAGTGTTGTGGGAGCAGCAGAAAGAACTTCTGTGATTTGAGCACCAAATTCAAAATTCCAGATGATGAATTGCATTCTGCAATTCTGTCCATTGCTCCACAGAAAAGGAGTCCGTGGTCTTGATAACACTACTCTGTGCCTAGTGGGTAAAGGCATTGGCAGGTGTACCACTAAGGAATACAGACCACACAGAAAGCAGAAAAAGTAGGCAACTGACCACAGCAGTACAATCAGAGAGAGGGAAATGATCAGAATCATGGTATTCTTGTCGGAGTATCAGCACAGTGCCACGATCCTACCAAAAATCCAATAGCCTGCCGACACTCACTGTCTGGGTCACACTTGAAGAATTACCACTTTTGCAAGGACCTGGGAGGCTGCTGATGCATTGGAACCATACAACAGCAAGAGTCAATTCTATTAAGTGAGGCAGGAGAATAAGGGAGAACCAAACAAAAAATATATTATCTGACATCCTGGAACAAACACAACAAAAGAGACATGCCATACTCCTGTTCACCATTCCAACTCAACAAAAAAAGAAACTGAAGTAAATAAAGAGTAGCGTTCACTATCATAGAATCATAGAAAGGTTACAGCACGGAAGGAGGCCATTCGGCCCATCAAGTCCGCGCCAGCTCTATGCAAGAGCAACCCAGCTAGTCCCACTCCCCCGCCCTTTCCCCGTAGCCCTGCAATTTTTTTTCCTTTCAAATACTTATCCAGTTCCCTTTTGAAGGCCATGATTGAATCTGCCTCCACCACCCCCTCAGGCAGCACATTCCAGATCCTAACCACTTGCTGTGTAAAAAAGTTTTTCCTCATGTCACCTTTGGTTCTTTTGTCAATCACCTTAAATCTATGTCCTCTGGTCCTTGACCCTTCCACCAATGGGATAAGTTTCTCTCTATCTAATCTGTCTAGACCCTTCATGATTTTAAATATCTCTATCAAATCTCCTCGCAACTGTCTCTATTCCAAGGAGAACAACCTCAGCTTCTCCAGTCTATCCAGGTAACTAAAGTCCCTCATCCCTGGAATCATTCCAGTAAATCTCTTCTGCACCCTCTCTAAGGCCTTCACATTTTTCCTGAAGTATGGTGTCCAAAACTAGACACAATACTCCCGTTGTGGCCAAATCATGCAATACCTATTCCCCAGAATTAACATTGCATAACAAAAGGACGGAAGGTGACGGCAGACGAAAAGTAACAAAGTGAATAAAGGCCCTTTATAGTACACGTGAAAAAGGTACCAAGGATCAATTTTGAGGCAGTAATCTAATTTTGGCATTCACATAATTGTTATGAATCACCTGAATATGTCATTCTTGTGGTTTACGGTGCAATCTCAACTTTTCAATTAGATTATCCCTTATAAGTAATCCCCTGTATCTATTAAGTTTTTAAATCACTATGTGGCTTGAGGATTCCCTTAGAAAGACAATTATACTGCTTAAATGACTCCAATCTTCCCAATTAATTTAGCATTCTAGACTTTTTAAAATTTATTGGGATAAGGGCGACACTAACAAGGCTGCATTTATTGCCATCCCTAGTTGCCCCGAGAAGGAGGTGGTGGGCCTTCTCCTTGAACCATTGCAGTCCTTGTGGTAATGGTGCTCACGCAATGGTGTTAGGTAGGGAATTCCAAGATATTGGCCCAGTGGCACTGAAGGAACAGCGATATATGTCCTGGTTAAGATGGCAGGTGACTTGACGGCTCACTTGAAGGTGATGCTATTCCAACATCATTGCTGCTCTTGTCCTTCTCGGTGGTAGAAGTTGCAAGGGAGGAAGATGCTGTTGAAGTAACCTTGGTGAGCTGCTACAGTGCATCTTGTGCTGCAGCCACAACATGCTGGTGACAGAAGGGGAGGACATTGAGGCCTGTTGCAGGAGCACCAATAAGTGAACTACTCTGTCCTGGATGATGTTGAGAGTAGGTGTCAGCCTTGGCTCAGTGGTAGCTTTTTCACCTCTGACTCAAAAGGTTGTGGGCCCAAGCCCCAATCCAAAGATTTAAACATATAGGGCAGGATTTTAAATGGGAAAAATGGGTGGGTTGGGCATGGGGTGCATCGAAAATTGTAACAATTTCAGACCCGCCCCCAATCCGCCTATTTCCGGTTTTCGCCAGGGCGGGAAACCAGCCTGCTGTCAGTTGGTGGATTGGTCACCAAAACCATTCAAGGAGGCTGCATGCCTATATTTTGAAAGGTTTTGTGATTTCAACCTCTGAAGGCCGGTATTCCCAGGCCTTCTCCTTCACACCACGTGAGAGGAGGCGAGAATGCCCGAAACTGCAGGTGAGTGCCTTTATGGCACAGCTTGTGGGCCCGGAGAAGCAGGAGTGCTTCATCCAGGCCCAACAAGCCTACCTACAGCGACCCCCCCTTCCAATAATTGCGACCCCCGAGATAGCCCCCGATCCCAATCCCCCCCCACCGATGACCACTTCCCCACCGGTGACCCCCATGACCACCACCCCCCCACCCCACCCCCACCCAGCCATCCATTCATTCAATTTAAGACCAACCTATTTGCTTACCTCTTTCCTTGCTCTTCTCCCGTCCGACTGAGAGCAGCCTGTCAATCAGGCTGGCCTGTTGGATGGGAAACCGAGAAAAAAAGACATCCTTACATCAAAATCGTAAGGACGTCCGGGAAGCCCGTACTTTCGGGTTTCCTGTCCGTGATTCGAACCCCCAGCTCTCTTTCCAGCTCCGGGCTAAAATTATGCCCATAATCTAGGCTGACATTGTAGGATTTAAACCCCTACTTTCAGAATCCTTACAACATTTCAGTGCAGTACTGAGGGAGTGCTGCCTTTCGGATAAGACTTCAAACTGAGGCCCCGTGTGGTCTGTCAGGTGGATGTAAATGATCCCATGGCACTATTTGAAGAAAAGCAGAGGAATTCTCCCGTTGTCCTAGCCAACATTTATCCCTCAACAAACACTGCTAAAACAGATTATCTATTAATTTATCTCAGTGTTTGTTAGGGCCTTGCTGTGCACAAATTGGATGTGCAAATTTGCTCTTGAGATGGCACTTGAGTAGATTCAACATGACAAACAAAGTATTTGGCAATATCCAAGGGTTTGCTACAATTTTATTTCAAAGGGAGCCCATAAGGATCAGATTATTTAAAAGCTTCAGAAAAAGCGTTTCTGCAAAGTTTACAATCTGTGACCCTATTTATAATGTAATTACCATAAATAAACACAAGAACATAAGAAAAGATGGGACCAGAGAGGCATTCAGCCCATTGAAGCTTATTTCACCAGTATCTTAACTCTCCCACCAAAGCAATCAATTAAATCTTGAAGAATTCTTATTGTTTTGCCTCTCCAGCCACTTCTAGCAGACCATTCCAAATGTTTTTTTTTGGGTAAAGGCATGCTTCCGGATAATGATTTGAAATTTACTTTTCATTAATTTCCATTAATGCCCTCTGATCCTACTTTCCTGGTTTCTTTAAAATAAATAACCTTGGTTTACCTCCTATAAATCTCTTCACTCTAAATTCTAATTTCTAAATTCTAGAGAATTCTCTAATTCTTTCTGCTCTGTCTTCTTGTCTTTCTCTCTCACTCATATACTTTCGCTGCTATTCTCTTTGTATCTATTTGTTTGCAACTGTTTTTCTCACTTTTTTGTTTCTGCATGTCTCTCCATCCCTCTGCCTCTTCTGGAATGCCTCTCACACACTTCCTCTCTGCACATCTCCCAGTCTGCATGGCTTGCATTCTGTCACAGGTAATTAATTATCCTATATTTACATTCCGCTCTCAGATAAATTATTCCCTGTAATAGCATTACAATTACTCAGAATGAGAAGCGCCATGCAAATGCGACAAGGACCTAACAGCAAAATTCTGCTAGAAATAAAACAACTTGCATTTATATAGCGCCTTTAACAAAATAAAATTTAAACATATAAACTTTAAAAAAAAAGATCTGTTTATCACACCCATGGGCAGAACAATCCTGCAGTGCATGTCATCACGAATGTGTTTTAACAGTTTCTTCCTGAGCCATTACATTTCGCACTTTGGCTGGCAGACTAAAAACAAATCGCGCACTGTATTTTCCAAGAATATATTCCCCACATACTGGGATAAATAGTGGTCTGCTAGGGCATCTTTGACACCAGTTCAACACACAATTTACTAAGCAGATAAAAGAAAATTGCTGTACTTTTGTTCAGAGACAACAAATGGCGCTCACTGTGATTTGCTTTCACGTCACTGCCGTAACAGTATCATTCAACTCATGTCCAACAATAGCATTGATGTGTTTAAAATTAGTCCTTGAATACATGTCCTGAAGAAATAATAATCATTCCTGTCGACACCTTTAAAAACAGTTCCTGCTTGTGAACATCAAAATGTGGGTCACAGCTACGGTTAACAAAACATTGAGAAATACACAAAACACCATTAGACTCATCCGGTGTAAAAACAGATCTCATTTTTCTCAATAAAGCACCATGTTAACAATCGAGACATACCACCCTTGAAAAAGAAACAAAATAACCATCAACCTACTGAATTACTGAAAACACTTGTGTTTAACACTTTTTTTTTGGAGGGGAGGAAACCAAAACAAGTTGTTAAACATCAGTTTTAACCCTTTAAGAATTGCTTCAGTACTATGCCCCCTCCTTTTCACAAATAAAACCTGAACTTCACTCTCAGACTGCACTGTAATACTTCGCATATCCTGTATTTTGCTTTATGATATGATGTTTTGCAAAATATATACCAATTAAAAAAAGTGTTAACAGATCTACCGGTGGGTTGGAGAGTACGTTGTTTTATGTTATGTAATAAATAGTATATCATCATTGCCATTTACAGTGATTTAATATGTCAAAATGCATTTTAATACAGGGAATTGTAGCAATATTAGTGATAATTCTGGGTTTGTATAAATTAGCCTATTTGTACAGAAGCTGTAAAGCAATGGTTTTGATTACTATTAAAAGTTAATTTAACCAAAGTTAATTTTATCTCTTACCATTTTTAAAGCCAACGATAAAGAAGATGGTAGGCCAAATGTTACACGTAGGTACGTTGTAGGAACTATGCGTAACCGCAATGGAGAGTTAAAGGTGCCTGTGTGGGTTGGTCTTGTAAGGAGGGTGGTCCTGGGGTTTGGAAGCCGGGATCTTGGGATATGAGAGTATGGAGGTGTCAAGAGTCTGGGAAAGCCAGGAGGGGCTGCTGGATGTGGAAGCACTTGAACAGGTGGTTGTGGTGTTTGCGAGCAATGAGAAAATGATAACAGGGTCTAGGAGGAATGGGAGAGTAGCGTTTGTGTGTGGCAGCACTGGGGAAATCGTGAGTACTGGAAGGGGAAGGGGAAGGGGCAGGGGGTGGTTGCTAGTTGAAGCAATGGTGAGAAAAGAAATTAAAATTTGCATTAAATTATCAAATCATCAGAACATCCCAAAGTTAATGAATTACTTTTAAAGTGTGATCACTGTTGTTATGTAGGCAAACATAGCAGCCAATATGCATACAGCAAGATCCCACAAGTAGCAAATGAGAGGAGTGACACATGAATCTATTTTTGATGGTGTTGGTTGAGAAAGAAATCTTGGCCAGGACACTGGGAAAATTCCCTGCTCTTCTTCAACAGTGTTATGGAACTTTTTTACATTCACCCAAGTTAAATGTCTCATTCAAAAGATGACACCTTGACAAATACAGCATTCCTTTGGCGTCGCACTTGAGCATCAGCCTAGATTATGTGCTCATCCT
The DNA here is from genome assembly GCF_035084215.1 of Heptranchias perlo. Taxonomy (NCBI): domain Eukaryota; kingdom Metazoa; phylum Chordata; class Chondrichthyes; order Hexanchiformes; family Hexanchidae; genus Heptranchias; species Heptranchias perlo. Next base: position 47,602,516 of record NC_090342.1, read on the forward strand.
GAGGCTTGAACCCACAGCCTTCGGACTCCAAGGAGAGGGAGAGGGGCTCAATACCAGTAAGAGAACTATGTCCAAAAAGTTGATAGAAAAAACAAACTTAACAAAAAGTAATATTGTAGTGAGCCTCGAACATGGCTGACACGTACCCAGTGCTCAAAAGCATTTCCAAAAATGTTTTTAACTTGTACATGCAGCAGTCTACAGCTGAAATCTCATGAACAGATTTATCTTCAATATCTGAAAATCAGATTTTTGTAGGCCAGAGTTTCAACTAATTTTGGCATTCACTCTTGAAGACCTCCAGGCTCTGGCTATTCTAACTTTACAAACTGTTTGATTCTGGGGAGTTAGAAAAATTAGAGAAGATACAACATCTGGAATAAAATATATATAATTTGATGTTAAGATTTAAAAGCCACTTAACTCATGGGACAAATGAATTGAAGAAAAAACAAGATGGCAACAAAGCAGATGGAGAAAGTTCATAAATTCGCTCCACAGCGCAATATGATGGCCAGATTGTGTAATTACAGCATAACAAGTTTGCATAGGCTATTTCCATTATAAATGTGGGCCCGGGTATAATGAAAAACATGGACACAAAAACGTGACAACAGAAAATATGATGGGTTAGGGTTATGATGGAAACCACACTTATTTTGCAGAAAAAAAAGAAAGGCTGTTCAGTTCACAAAGTATTAATAGAGGGAGTAACTCACATTTCTTAGAGCATAATTGGAAAGTTCACTGTCGTGGGTATTGCAATTCGAGAATTTGGTACCAACTAATTTCAGTCTAAGCATAAATCTACTCTTCACAATCAACCACTCTAGGCCGTTAACTTTTCAGTAAGCTATACAATTTCTTTATGATTAATACAAAAAATACATCTATAAATGACTGAAAGTCCAATGCTGAAGTTTCTGCGAAGATGGCGAGGTGGATAATTATGGTGATTACTTAGGTTAAGAACAACCTAAGTGGACAACAATGGTGTAGCCTCAGCAAAGTCAAAGATGACAGCAAAAATTGACATCTGCCAAGATTTCTTTCTTTAAAAGTTAGGTTTCAGACGAGATTCAAAAGTATAATCTTCCCATATGGATTGGATCTTTCAAAACATTTCAAAAATTTGTTTTGTTGTGAAGAATATGATGGAATTACCTTTCTGGGGCCAGTGTTGACAATCCAAAATGAGTGCTTATTACCAAACAGCTCAAATCACTTAGTTGGCTATGAAATAAATTCCATAAACCTAAACATTTTTGTACTGTACGACAATTATGCTGCCACCTTTTCTGATACAGTTATTTTGAGGAGCTTGTAACGTCTGCGATGAGTCCCCATTTTGGGTTCAAATTTTCACTTTGTATGTCAAAAGTGGAATAAAATGTCTATACAAGTGAAATCAATAGGAGCCTTACTGATGACTTAATGGGTAAATGTACTGCATGGTGTGGTATTGAGCCGTGGAGACTGGGAAGAATGGAGGGGTGCTACACCGGCCTAGGGCAGCAACAAATAATTGTGCAAAGATCTTTCTCCAACATACATATCCTGCATGGATTTGCATGTATGTGAATGGGTGAGAACATTTTCAGGCCGTAACCCTCACAATAAAATCTCCCACTATCACTCACATGAAGAACTGCCATTTGCACCATATTGGAGTTCCTCCAGTTTTTGGGGAATCATTTTCCAGTGTTAGATATCACCTCTGGAAGAGGAAGAGTAAAGGTAAAAAATTGGAGGAGGAAAACAAAAGTTAATTTGATTGCGAATCCCTGAAAAATCCCCTTCGAAACATCTGAAAAATGTATTAAAAAGTCCCAAAGCACCAAAAAATAAATTTGTTGTCAGACAAATTGTCCAGAATAGATCTGTAATATAAAGTAACCCATTACTGAAAGGGGTTCTAAGTACAAGAACTATCAACAAACAACTGCTTCCCCTCCATACAATCGGCAGATACTTGTCTTTTAAACCCACATTTCTCTGGCAACCAAAACACTAGAAACTGGCTATGACTGACAGTTTTATTCAGTTTTCGTTGGCTTGATAAGGTGCCAAGGTAAATGTTGGCATTTGAATGGCTGCTTTCGATTTGTTCTTTATAATAATAGGCTCTTAATGGTACAAAGTATGCATAGTTATTTTAATAAAGCCTGCACATGCAAAGTTTGAGTAGCTGTCCAGAAAGAATGGATCTGTAGTCAATGCACCAGCGCCAATCTGATGTCTAGACAAGATAGAGTGGACATTGTAGTATTTTAGGAATGTTTATTACTTTTCTTCTGAAAAGACAGAACTGCTTAACCATGGCATACCTGGGTACGGTATAGTTGTCAACAAACTAAACAACTTTTAAAGTTAAGAATTCAAATCAGTTTTTTAATCCTCTCTCCTATTCTAATCTTAACCCTTCACCCTTTGGAGAAGAACCTCCAGTTCGGACAAATGATGAATTCATCTACAGTATCAACAGCTAACTGTAAACGTTCTCTCACAAACTTTCTGCTTCACCAACACATCACTATTTACCCCATCCGAATTCTCTCTCCTACTCTCAGGAATACAGTTCCATAGCAGCTGGCTGCTCTCTGGCACCCTCGCCAAGTTACCATTCTTCAATAAGTACTGGCAGGCTAATCAACTGTGGGAGGTATCATAATCTAAAGGATGATGTCAGTGCCAGCGCAGTTTGTGTTGGCACTGATTTGAAAAAAAACCTGCTGCAGTGGTCTCAAACTCTATAATCACCCATTAGTCATATGCTAATTTGATTACCTATAAAAGTGATACACAATTCCCTGATACCTCAACTGGTAAATGTACGCCCCCGTTTGAAACTGAGCTCTGCAGACCAGGAAGGTCCCAGGTTCAACCATTTAAAAGTAATGAGTGATTATCAAAATGAAGCACGGCAATGTGTTAACCAAGAATATTTGAAATTATAATATTTTATATGGTTCAGTGACCTAATTCTGCTCATACACAGCAAAAAAAATTGACACGGTCAATTATATTGATGCAATAGGATAAAGCATAACATTTTTGAAAAGTATAAGGGACTTTTTGAAAAGTACAGAGGTTACTTACTATCCCAGAAAGGGGGAAAAAAAAGTAACCATCACCGTCATGAGTTTTGCCTGGTATCTTTAGCCACAAGTACTTGATTCAACACGATTTAATTTAGATTTCATAGTATCCTGGTAACTAATCTGTGGTCCTGGCACTGTCACAATATGAGGAGACTGATTTAATGTTGAAATATATTAACCTTGAGCAGTCAATGATTATTATTTCAACTGCGCATGTTAATTCAGCTCCCTAAGCTGGTAGGCTCAGGAAGACGTCATATAATTATAGGCCTTCTACAACTGCAGTCCAGCTGTGTACATAACATCCTTAATAAGCTGTGTGCCATCCAAGTGACCTGTCAACAGGGATCTTTGGCGACCAGTTGACTAAGTACGGATACATGCAACATATTGCAGCCAGAGGTGGGTTTGGCCAATCTGAAACTTCCCTCATTTGAGGAGTTTGTTCAAGGGTGCTTGGGCCTCAGCTATTTACAATCTATATTAATGACTTACATGAAGGGACCGAGTGTAATGTATCCAAGTTTGCTGACGATACAAAGCTAGGTGGCAAAGCAAGCTGTGAGGAGGACACAAAGTGTCTGCAAAGGGATATAGACAGATTAAGTGAGTGGGCAAGAAGGTGGCAGATGGAGTATAATGTGGGGAAATGTGAAGTTATTCACTTTGGTAGGAAGAATAGAAAAACAGAATATTGTTTAAATGGTGAGAAACTATTAAATGTTGGTGTTCAGAGAGACTTGGGTGTCCTCGTACAAGAAACACAAAAAGTTAGTATGGAGGTACAGCAGGCAATTAGGAAAGCAAATGGCATATTGGCCTTTATTGCAAGTGGGTTGGAGTACAAGAGTAAGGAAGTCTTACTACAGTTGTACAGTGCTTTAGCGAGACCCCACCTGGAGTACTGTGTACAGTTTTGGTCTCCCTATCTAGAGAAGGACATACTTGCCTTGGAGGCAGTGCAACAAAAGTTCACTAGATTAATTCCTGGGATGAGAGGGTTGTCCAATGAGGAGAGGTTGAGTAGAATGGGCCTACACTCTGGAATTTAGAAGAATGAGGGGTGATCTCACTGAAACATATGAGATTATGAGGTGGCTTGACAGGATAGATGCTGAGAGATTGTTTCCCCAGACTAGAGAGTCTAGAATTGGGGGGCATAATCGCAGGATACAGGGTCGGCCATTTAAGGCTGAGATGAGGAGGAATTTCTTCATGCAGAGGGTTGTGAATCTTTGGAATTCTTACCCCAGAGAGCTGTGGATGCTGAGTCATTGAATATGTTCAAGACTGAGATAGATAGGTTTTTGGACTCTAGAGAAATCAAGGGATATGGGGATCGGGCGGAAAAGTGGAATTGAGGTCGAAGATCAGCCATGATCTGATTGAATGGTGGAGCAGGCTCGAGGGGCCGAATGGCCTACTCCTGCTCCTATTTCTTATATTCTTATGAAATCCAAATCTTGGTAGAATCATCCCATCATTTTTGAAAAGATGAAGTAACATGAGTGAAGTGTCCTCTGGTCTGGAGAAACCTGCTCCATTTGCTAACAATGACAAAAAGCAGTCCAGCTTAGCTGCCAGCATTGCCACTAGTTGAGGATCTCCCCACGTGCTCAAAGCACACAATCCTGTGAGAATGCAGACAAAAAAAATAAATGAGCAAACTTGAATTTATAGAGTGCCTTTCATGACCTCAAAATGTCTCAAAGCGCTTCACAGCTAAACTTTTGAAGCGTAGTCACTGTTATGTGGCAGCTAATCTGTGCACAACAAGGTCCTGCAAACAATAATGACATAATTGACCATTTAATGTTTTTGGTGGTGTTGATTGAAGAATAAAGATTAACCAGAACAACGGGAGAATTCCCCTTCTCTTCTCTGAAATTTAGGTAACACGGTGTCTTTTATGTCCACCTGAAACATGCAGGTAGGACCTCGGTTTAACGTTTCATCCGAAAGACAGCTCCGACTATGCAACACTCCCTCAGTACTGTACTGAAGTGTCAACATAGATTATGTGCTCAAGTGCTGTAGTGAGATTTGACAATCCATCTAAAAGTGATTGGAGGTACTGTCTGCTGATGGTCACCTGGGTTCAAGCATACAACAAGATCCTCATCCATGGTGAACTGACGATACCAGTCATTTATTCAAATCCTTGATGAGCCTGGGAGGCAGGAAGTACTGCTGGATACCTGAAAGATGTGAGATGCAAGAGTGTGGCAAGATGGGATGGTTTAGAGCCAACAAAAGTGGTATTCATAAACCAATTGTAACCCTCACTCCCAGATCAAAATGAGGCCAACTATAGTGCTCCTTAGCAGAGACCAGGAACTGAGCTTTCCAGTTTGTCTGCTTCAATTACACACAGCATAGTGGAACAACCCACTGAGCAATGCAAGGGAGGGGGGATAGGGATTAAAAAGATAATTATCTACTTCTTCCTTGTTTGAATGGCATGAATCCTCCACATACCATAGGGGCAAGATTTTAAAATGAAAGTGTGGGTGCGTTGGAGGCAAAGAAAATCGGCATTTTTTGGAGCAGGCAGGAATCCTGGCTTCAACCTGCTGAAGAATGTGCACGACCCAGAATTCCCGAATCCGGGAGTCCCGCCGGCAAGACGATATTTAAAGCAGTAAATCAAGGACTTAAAGTACTTGAAATGTTCATAAATCCAATCAAGAATGAAGGCAAGCGATTTCAATGCTGCCTCAATCTGTTTCCTAAGCTGTGTGAAGCACGCCATGGGAAAGTAGTCGGGTTTCAGCTGGCAGCCATTTAAATGCCTGTTTGACAAATGGGGATAAAAAGTCAGTTATTGCAGTAGGGCACTTAGTTCTCTCAGACAAACTTTTGGCTGGGAGATGCTTGTGTTTGGACTGAAAATTCTTGGTTCACACTCAGAATTGTTCTGTTTACACATATTTGCCAACTTTTCGGACCTCCTCAAACTAACAGCATGAGGATGGGGGGGTGGGGGATGCGATGGCTGCATTCACCAGTACATCAGAGGATGAGGAACATCACCATCCTGGCCAGGCACGGCCTGCACTTCCGCCACTTGTAGCTCCACAACACAGAGGTGCGCCACAGGCACCTGCACAAGAGTAGAGAGGGGAACAACAGAGGGACTGACATCACAGGAGGCACTACCCTCGTCAGAGGGTCTACAGACCGAGGCAGAGCGTCATGGACCTCTCTGAGGAGCAGTGCATACAGAGGCTGAGATTGAGTCACCAGGTGGTCGCAGACATAGAGTCATAGAGTTATACAGCACGGATAGAGGCCCTTCGGCCCATCGTGTCCGCGCCGGCCATCAGCCCTGTCTACTCTAATCCCATATTCCAGCATTTGGTCCGTAGCCTTGTATGCTATGGCATTTCAAGTGCTCATCCAAATGCTTCTTGAATGTTGTGAGGGTTCCTGCCTCCACAACCCTTTCAGGCAGTGAGTTCCAGACTCCAACCACCCTCTGGGTGAAAAAGTTCTTTCTCAAATCCCCTCTAAACCTCCCGCCTTTTACCTTGAATCTATGTCCCCTTGTTATAGTACCCTCAACGAAGGGAAAAAGCTCCTTAGTATCCATCCTATCTGTGCCCCTCATAATTTTGTACACCTCAATCATGTCCCCCCTCAGCCTCCTCTGCTCCAAGGAAAACAAACCCAATCTTCCCAGTCTCTCTTCATAGCTGAAGCGCTCCAGCCCTGGTAACATCCTGGTGAATCTCCTCTGCACCCTCTCCAAAGCGATCACATCCTTCCTGTAGTGTGGCGACCAGAACTGCACACAGTACTCCAGCTGTGGCCTAACCAGTGTTTTATACAGCTCCATCATAACCTCCTTGCTCTTATATTCTATGCCTCGGCTAATAAAGGTAAGTATCCCATATGCCTTCTTTACCACCTTATCTACCTGTTCCGCCGCCTTCAGGGATCTGTGAACTTGCACACCAAGATCCCTCTGACCCTCTGTCTTGCCTAGGGTCCTCCCATTCATTGTGTATTCCCTTGCCTTGTTAGTCCCTCCAAAGTGCATCACCTCGCACTTTTCCGGGTTAAATTCCATTTGCCACTGTTCCGCCCATCTGACCAACCCATCTATATCGTCCTGCAGACTGAGGCTATCCTCCTCGCTATTTACCACCCTACCAATTTTTGTATCACCAGCGAACTTACTGATCATACCTTTTACATTCATATCCAAGTCATTAATGTAGACCACAAACAGCAAGGGACCCAGCACCGATCCCTGTGGTACCCCACTGGCCACAGGCTTCCAGTCACAAAAACAACCTTCGACCATCACCCTCTGCCTTCTGCCACGAAGCCAGTTTTGTATCCAAAGTGCCAAGGCACCCTGGATTCCATGGGCTCGTACCTTCTTGACCAGTCTCCTGTGGGGGACTTTATCGAAGGCCTTACTGAAATCCATGTATCTGCAGCCTCCTTCATGCCGAGCTGCTCCTGGCTGGGCTTCACGGCATCTCATTACCCGTCGCTGTTAAAGTCACCACCGACCTCAACTTCTTCGCCTCTGGATCATTCCAGGGTGCCACCGGTGACATCGCCGGGGTCTCTCAGTCATCTGCACACAAGTGCATAAGATAGGTCACCGATGACTTGTTTCGTAGGGCGTCGCAATATGTCAACTTCCCCATGGACGACATCAGCCAGATGGAAAGGGCAGTGGGTTTTCACTCTGTGGCTGGCTTCCCATGGGTACAGGGTGCAATTAATTGCATGCGTATAGCAATATGAGTACCTCCACATGAGCCAGGACTGTTCATCAACAGAAAGGGGTATCACTCCATGAACACTCAGCTCGTTTGTGACCACTGCCAAAGATTTCTTCATGTGTGTGCAAGATTCCCAAGCAGCTGCCATGATTCATTCATTCTGAGGGAATCCAACATCCCGGCCCTCTTCCACGCACCAAACAGTCTTAAGGGCTGGCTCCTCGGGGACAAGGGATACCTCCTGCACACATGGCTCGTGACACCTCTGAGGAACCCCATTACTGAGGAACAGCGTCGATACAACGACAGCCACATCGCCACCAGCTCTGTAATTGAACATGCGATAGGACTGCTGAAGATGCGATTTCGGTGCCTTGATCGTTCTGGGGGAATGCTTCAATACGCACCAGCAAGAGTGGGTCACATTATAGTAGTGTGTTGTGTCCTGCATAACATGGCGCAACAGAGAGGGGTACCGGTTGATGAGACCCCATGCCCTCATCCAGCATCCACATCTGCCATGAACATTAAGAAGGAACAACAGGAGCAGCAGGAGGAGGAGGAGGAGTAAGCCATTGGCAAAGCAGCACCTCACCTGGCTGCACATGAGACCAGGGCGTCACTAATATGTGAATGCTTCTAAAAAGATCACAAAGTGAGAGTAGTCCAGTCCAACCTGGAAAGGGCAGCGCCAACACCATCCCCCTACCTGCACAAAACAGTCCTGCAACTACACATATGCCTACTGTAAAGTCACCCACTGGGTGGCATTAAGTCTCACCTTTCATGATGAAGCATATGAAAGGGCGCTATCACAAAAGGCACTCAAGAATGGGCAAGACGTGGTAGCAGTGATGAGAATGATAACATTTAATGTTACTTTATCAAAAACCAATTCATCAATAAATAAAAAACATGACATTCTGTCAGACACCCTTGTGCACACCCTTCGTGATCACAAAACCTTAGTCATTCTATTCCTACTACTTCCACGTGGTGTATCCCCTGTGGCTGCAGTAGAGGTAGCGGCTGGTTGCTCATGTCCACAGCCGGACTGCTAAAATGCTTTTGGCCTACGCCCTCTGGGTTCTGGAGCCCAAGAGGGCCCCGCCAAAGACTGCTACAACTGCACCTGTGCAAGGGCAGACTCGGCCACCTGGAGAGGAGGCAGTATTGCGGGTACAGGTTGAGAGGGGGGCAATGGTTGAGACATGGGAGTGCTTTGAGTGGCGTCCCCACTTCCATGTTCCCTTTCGCCATCATCCTTCTCGTGAGCCAGGCCCACATCACTCCTACCAACCTGCTGGAGTACATGTATGATGCTTTGTAAGCCCAGTTGTAAAGTTTCTGTCTGCTTGTTTAAGGTGGCAGAATGCTGTTCACTCTGAGTCTGAACGGCCGTTGTCAGGGCCTGAATGGACTCATTTTTGAGCCGTGCTTGAAGCTCAATGGAGTCTAGCCTTTTCTCCATCACAGACATTTCCGCAGTTACTTGCGACACTATCTCAGAGATTCCCTCATGTACCTGTGCGACCATTCCATTAATGCAGGAGGTGGACTCCTCCATCCTCTCCGCTATTGTGGAGAGTATTTGTGGCACCTGTTCCAGTACCTCGCAAATGTACTGCTGTCCCTCGATCATTCTCCTTTTAAAGGATAGCCACCGGGGTTCAGCATCTGCGTCCAGCTGAGCAGAGCCTGGAGAGAAGTGCGCCCACCGACACGGACTCTCTATAGCTGCCCCGGCCACCAGCGCCTGCTCGTGCTCACTTGTGTGTGGTGACTCACCAGGTGCCAACCCAACTAACTGAGTAGGAGGACCCACTGAGGTGTGAGTATCTGCGCTGGCGGATGGCTTGCTAAGATGCGACAGTGCGCCCTCAGAGACCAGAGCTCCTCTGAGGAATCGCCCTCTCCCATCACTGCGGTCGTTAAAGGGCCTGTAGGAGAATAGAAGGCAATATTAAGCATCATCACAGATGTGTTATGTTGCGATGAGCATCATGAGGTGTTCAACATGCTGATCATCGTTAACATCAATTCACGTTGTGTGTGATGAATGTTAAAATTGTGTCACCAGACGTTTGTGAGGTGCCAGTCTTGGCATCACTGAAGGACAGGCACCCGAGGGAGCGGCTGATCTCCAGGGCCTTCGTGAGGACCACTATTTGTTGTGGCCCCCCCCCTCCAGTGCTCACCCTATTGCGTTCTCTTCCACCAGGGGAGAAAGTACAGACGTGTGAGTGAGCGAGGGTGAAGTGGTCAGCTGATTAATGCATTGCTTTGGGTGAGGCTGACCGTGAAAGAGGTGCATCAGAGGGTTAGTATCAGACAGAGACATCATATTGGATCAGGATTGAGGTGAGTGATAGTGGTGGGATCACAAATGGGGAGATGAGGAAGTGTTTAAGAAGTGAAGGTAAGTTGAGGATGAGTCTTAAGTGGGTGTGTGAAGTAGTCTTGGCAATGCAGAATGATGGAGGGTTGGGGCAGAGTCATGTGTGACACGGAGTGCAGGAGAATCAGTAAGTGTACTCACTTTTGCTGACCTAGTTAGGTCATTGAAATGCTTCCTGCACTGGACCCAAATGCGGGATATGTTGCTCCTGCTTGTGACCTCCTCTGCCACCTCGAGCCAGGCCTTCTTGGTGGCAGAGGCCGGGCGCTTCCTCCTGTCGGATGGGTAAAATAGTTCCCTCCTCACCCCGGCCAGCAGCACCTCAAGTGTCGCTGAATCTTAGAGCTGCCTTGCCTCTGTGCTGCTCCATTGTGTCTCCTTGCTTCAGCAAAATCCATTGCAGCAATGGCCCTTTAAATCCAGACGCTCCAACCGACAGCAGGACATGCGGGTGCGCGGTCCGCCCGCTGCGCAGCTTTCGGACACCAAACCCGGAAACAAGATTAATGGCCACCAATTAAGTTGCGATTGCGTGGGGAATGGTAAGCTTTTACTAGTCGGGTTACCTGCGCGCCTGTTCACCCCCCCCGCTGCCAACCTGCTGCCCTTTTAAAAATCGTGCCCAAGGAGTCTAGCCTAACCTGCCATTCTATGAAGAAACCATGTGCCGAGCAGACATATAAAAATATCTTGATGTTACAGATAGACCTTCACGTACGTGGTCTCCTACTCCTGAGTCAAAGTGCCCCAGTACCAGTTCCTTTAGATTTCCGGTAGCATAGTGGTTATGTTACTGGGCTAGTAATCCAGAGGCCTGGACTAAAATCCAAAGTCATGAGTTCAAATCCCGCCACGGCAGCTGGCGAATTTAAATTCAATTAATTAATTAAATTCAATTAATTAAATAAAAAAAATCTGGAATTAAAATACTAGTATCAGTAATGATGGCCATGAAACTACCGGATTGTTGTAAAAACCTGTCTGGTTCACTAATGTCCTTCAGGGAAGGAAGCCTGCCGCCCTTACCCGGTCTGGCCTATATGTGACTCCAGACCCACAGCAATGTGGTTGATTCTTAATTGCCCTCTGAAATGGCCTAGCAAGCCACTCAGTTGTAAAATCTCGCTACGAAAAGTCATAATAAGAATAAAACCGGACGGACCACCCGGCATCGGACCACTAGGCACCGGACACGACAACGGCAAAACACCAAGCCCAGTCGACCCTGCAAGGTCCTCCTTACTAACATCTGGGGACTTGTGCCAAAATTGGGAGAGCTGTCCCACAGACGAGTCAAGCAACAGCCTGACATCGCCATACTCACAGAATCATATCTTTCAGCCAACGTGCCAGACTCTTCCATCACCATCCCTGGGTATGTCCTGTCCCACCGGCAGGACAGACCCACCAGAGGTGGCGGTACAGTGATATACAGTCAGGAGGGAGTGGCCCTGGGAGTCCTCAACATTGACTCTGGACACCATGAAATCTCATGGCATCAGGTCAAACATGGGCAAGGAAACCTCCTGCTGATTACCACCTACCGTCCTCCCTCAGCTGATGAATCAGTCCTCCTCCATGTTGAGCACCACTTGGAGGAAGCACTGAGGGTAGCAAGGGCACAAAATGTACTCTGGGTGGGGGACTTCAATGTCCATCACCAAGAGTGGCTCGGTAGCACCACTACTGACCGAGCTGGCCGAGTCCTGAAGGACATAGCTGCCAGACTGGGCCTGCGGCAGGTGGTGAGCGAACCAACACGAGGGAAAAACTTACTTGACCTCGTTCTCACCAATCTACCTGTCGCAAATGCATCTGTCCATGACAGTATTGGTAGGAGTGACCACCGCACAGTCCTCGTGGAGATGAAGTCCCGTCTTCGCACTGAGGACACCATCCAACGTGTCGTGTGGCACTACCACCGTGCTAAATGGGATAGATTCAGAACAGATCTAGCAGCTCAAAACTGGGCATCCATGAGGCGCTGTGGGCCATCAGCAGCAGCAGAATTGTATTCCAGCACAATCTGTAACCTCATGGCCCGGCATATTCCTCACTCTACCATTACCAACAAGCCAGGGGATCAACCCTGGTTCAATGAGGAGTGTAGAAGAGCATGCCAGGAGCAGCACCAGGCGTACCTAAAAATGAGGTGCCAACCTGGTGAAGCTACAACTCAGGACTACATGCATGCTAAACAGCGGAAGCAACATGCTATAGACAGAGCTAAGCGATTCCACAACCAACGGATCAGATCAAAGCTCTGCAGTCCTGCCACATCCAGTCGTGAATGGTGGTCGACAATTAAACAACTAACGGGAGGAGGAGGCTCTGCAAACATCCCCATTCTCGATGATGGCGGAGTCCAGCACGTGAGTGCAAAAGACAAGGCTGAAGCGTTTGCAACCATCTTCAGCCAAAAGTGCCGAGTGGATGATCCATCTCAGCCTCCTCCCGATATCCCCACCATCACGGAAGCCAGTCTTCGGCCAATTCGATTCACTCCACGTGATATCAAGAAACGGCTGAGTGCACTGGATACAGCAAAGGCTATGGGCCCCGACAACACCCAGCTGTAGTGCTGAAGACTTGTGCTCCAGAACGAGCTGCGCCTCTAGCCAAGCTGTTCCAGTACAGCTACAACACTGGCATCTACCCGACAATGTGGAAAATTGCCCAGGTATGTCCTGTCCACAAAAAGCAGGACAAATCCAATCCCGCCAATTACCGCCCCATCAGTCTACTCTCAATCATCAGCAAAGTGATGGAAGGTGTCGTCGACAGTGCTATCAAGCAGCACTTACTCACCAATAACCTGCTCACCGATGCTCAGTTTGGGTTCCGCCAGGACCACTCGGCTCCAGACCTCATTACAGCCTTGGTCCAAACATGGACAAAAGAGCTGAATTCCAGAGGTGAGGTGAGAGTGACTGCCCTTGACATCAAGGCAGCATTTGACAGAGTGTGGCACCAAGGAGCCCTAGTAAAATTGAAGTCAATGGGAATCAGGGGGAAAACTCTCCAGTGGCTGGAGTCATACCTAGCACAAAGGAAGATGGTAGTGGTTGTTGCAGGCCAATCATCTCAGCCCCAGGGCATTGCTGCAGGAGTTCCTCAGGGCAGTGTCCTGGGCCCAACCATCTTCAGCTGCTTCATCAATGACCTTCCCTCCATCATAAGGTCAGAAATGGCGATGTTCGCTGATGACTGCACAGTTTTCAGTTCCATTCGCAACCCCTCAGATAATGAAGCAGTCCGAGCCTGCATGCAGCAAGACCTTGACAACATCCAGGCTTGGGCTCATAAGTGGCAAGTAACATTCGCGCCAGATAAGTGCCAGGCAATGACCATCTCCAACAAGAGAGAGTCTAACCACCTCCCCTTGACATTCAACGGCATTACCATCGCCGAATCCCCCACCATCAACATCCTGGGGGTCACCATTGACCAGAAACTGAACTGGACCAGCCATATAAATACTGTGGCTACGAGAGCAGGTCAGAGGCTGGGTATTCTGCGGCAAGTGACTCACCTCCTGACTCCCCAAAGCCTTTCCACCATCTACAAGGCACAAGTCAGGAGTGTGATGGAATACTCTCCACTTGCCTGGATGAGTGCAGCTCCAACAACACTCAAGAAGCTTGACACCATCCAAGATAAAGCAGCCCGCTTGATTGGCACCCCATCCACCACCCTAAACATTCACTCCCTTCACCACTGGCGCACTGTGGCTGCAGTGTGCACCATCCACAGGATGCACTGCAGCAACTCGCCAAGGCTTCTTCGACAGCACCTCCCAAACCCGCGACCTCTACCACCTAGAAGGACAAGGGCAGCAGGCGCATGGGAACAACACCACCTGCACGTTCCCCTCCAAGTCACACACCATCCCGACTTGGAAATATATCGCCGTTCCTTCATTGTCGCTGGGTCAAAATCCTGGAACTCCCTTCCTAACAGCACTGTGGGAGAACCGTCACCACACGGACTGCAGCGGTTCACCACCACCTTCTCGAGGGCAATAAATGCCGGCCTTGCCAGCGACGCCCACATCCCGTGAACGAATAAAAAAAAAACAGAAACTATTCATGCTGCAGGAACAACCGCACCCTCCCAATCAATCCAAATAAAACATACCCCTACAGACCAAGTGGGTGGGATTGTGCTATGTGGAGGATGCACATCATTCAACAAATAGACAACGACCTTACAAGGTAACTAATCTGTCTTTTCTCTTCATTCTGTATCCACCACGCACCAATGAGCATACAGATTTAAGAGAGGAGAGGCCCATGCGTAAGGACCATAACATAAGTGTCAAGCTTAATTTACCAAAAACATTATGTGATGCAATAAAATCTCAACAGTAATGTTTAGCAAATGCATGGATTACTCCGTGTGGTAGCCTTGCATATGCTATCGATTGGAACTTGATTAAGAAATGTACTGGAAGCACCCTTGTAAAAGGTGGGACGAGGCTTGAAAGAAGTTCGAAAGAGCCTTTAGCTGGGGAAAAAAATTGTTGCAATGTCACATATTCTGTGGCTTTCTAACAATTGGGAGTACAAAACCACGTGCATCATTGCCTCTTTGCAACACAATGCCATTTTTATATGGATGCTTAGCATGTGGTTTCTCCAGAACCTATCAAATTAGCCAATATGCCTAAAGGCTGTGGAGAATGCAGAATGAAAAAAGGAGTAATTTCAAGACCCGTGACTGGGCAATTCGGGGTAATAAGTACTGCACTATGATCTAGTTTGGAAGAAGCATTGAGTTTTTATGTTTTGCTGAACAATACTGAAGTCACTTAGTACACATAGTTCTCTACATTTCAACTTTTTTAAGCTTTCACCAACACTGACGTTCTTAACTGTACTGTTAGAGTTAAGTCTGGCGCTGGTCCCGTTTTGCCCCCCATAAATTTAGCTGAAATTAGTAAAACTATGACAGCTTTATAATACAAGCTGCAGCCAAGTATTATATTTAGAGAGACTATTTCCTGCCGTCAAACTCATTTAAATACCAGCAATTAGAGAAGTTAATCATTTCCTGTAGCAGTACATACACACATTTCATGACACTGTAATCAACATCTGCACTTCACACATGGAATGCTGAAGCCCGATGAAAAATCCATGGCAGTTTTCAATTCCCTCTTAACTTTATGCAATACTAATAAAGGGGATAAGGAATGCGAAGTAAATATCACAGTATATCTATATTCTGTCTGTTCTATGAATAATACATATCTAAAAAGCTTGAATCCTGTTATCATGTTGTCACACTTTTTGAAGTCAATTCTTATGTCGACATTTATAATGGGGTCTGCCGATGTAATTAGTAATTACATAACCTTGCCAACAGATGACATTTTGAGCGAATTTCTTCACTTTCTCTCAGAGCTGCACCACCATTCGGTTTGCCCCCAGAAATTTTTTACCACGGGTCAATGAGTTTTGACATTAATTTTAAACTTTTAAATGTCGTTTTAACCATTTTATATATATAGGAAATATACTTCAACTTTTTTTCTAAGGTTTGCTCTCTCTCAGCAGTACTCCTGCTGGGGGCCCATTCTGCCTCTGACCCTCGCATCCTGTTAAACTCAACTGCAAGTAATTGCTGTAGCTCCACTCGTGGTGCCATTGTGCCTGTGGCCATCTCCCACTCCTTAAACTGATCGCTCCCAGTTTGCGGTTGTCCCATCCTAGGCCAGCGTTCTTTCTGCTCCACTAATTGGCCAGTCCTCAGCCGAATGGAGCGATCGCTATGGCATCTACTCATGGACTCCATGTGCCTGTGACCGCTGCTTAAAGTAGCTGGTCCAGGTTTGCAGCTGGTCTGTACTGAGCCGTCACCATTTACCGCTGCTCAACCCATTGTGGGACACTGCTGCTTTCGGCCGAGCAGTTGGCTGTGCGCCCATTCTCTACCCCCATTACTATCTTAAGAGACCGTTGAGCCGTTCATAAAATGAAAAGAGAAGACTGTTCAAGAGGTACAGTATGTTGGAAGTTGTGTTTAATAATTTTTTTAAAAAATCATTCAATCCTGAAGTGGTGTGAATTTTTTATTCAATTTACTGAACGGTGAAACGCAATTTTTAAAAAATCAGCCTTTATTCAATGATGAAATGGAGTCCTTAAATTTCAATACAGCATTAGTCCAACATGTTAGATTCAAATATTTTACCACCCATTCCTCTCTCATTCCAGCTCCACATCTCCTCTCCCCTCATGACTTTTCTCATTCCCTCCTCATCCCTGTTTTCCATAATCCACCTCATCCCATTTTCTCCCTCTCTTCCCTTTCTTCCTTTTCCCATTTCTCCCGTCCACACTTCACCCTCTCTCAATCCTCCCATTCATGATCCTTCCTTCCCGCTCCACCCGCCTCACTCTGCCACGCTATCCCCCCCCTCCAATCCCCCTGTCCCCAAACTCTGGTCCGGCTGAACATATTGCACTGTTGTCTTTGGTTCCAGCAGTGTGGCTGCTTCCTCTGGGCTCTGACCACTCCAGTGGCCAGTGGTCTTTGACCCCGCACCCCCCCCCCACCCCACCCAAGGACCTCTAACTTTCCTCTACCCTCTTATTATGTTGTACCTCTTTCCTCTGCCCAACTTCCTGCCCCTCACTATGCTCCATCTGACAAGTCACCCCACCCTGCTATACCTTCCCTATCGGGACCTCCAGCGTAGCAGTCCTCTGTCGGCTCTGGTCCAATCACTAGCCCTCTAATCCCACTTCCTCCGTCGAATGCACTTGGTCCTGACTCCCCCTGTGCAATGCCATGCGAGAGTGACTAATATATAATTAAAAGTCTTGGGTCTAGCCTACATCTATTAGATAATGCCTTTCATAGGTGTAACAGCCGAAACAATATTGTCACAAACGTGGGGTCTGCCTTAGGTATTCCCTTGGATTCAGTGGTGCGGATCACTCCCATAAGGAGTTCCTGAGTGTTACAATCAGGAATGTGCCCATACTCCCCAATATTGAACTATATAACTGTGATGGAGAGGATAGAGGGTCGGAAGGTCAGCTCATGGTCAAATTGGTCATCGAGGCTGATAACAGTCTGGTTCAGCCATAGACAGTGGCTAGGCAGGGTGAATGGGATCGATGGCTACGGAAAGAAGTTCGTGGCGGGGAATGAAGACAATGGCTTTGGTCTTCTCAATGTTTAATTGGAGGAAATTTCTGCTCATCCAGAACTGGAGCAGTCTGACAAAACAGAGGCTGCAGAGGGGCCGAGAGAGGTGGTGGTAAGACAGAGCTGGCTGTCGTCAGTGAACATGTAGAACCGGACGTGTTTTTCGATGATGTCGTGGATGAGAAATAAGAGGGGGCAAGGATAGAATCTTGAGGGACACCAAAGGTAATGGTGTGGGGGCTGGGAGAGGAGAAATTGTAAGAAAACCTCTGGCTATGGCTGGATAGGTAAGAGTGGAACCAGGTGAGGGCAGTCCCACACTGCTGGACAACGGAGGAGAGGCATTGGAGGAGGATGGTATGGTCAACCGTGTCAAAGGCTGAAGACGGTTGAGGAGGATGAGGTTAGAATCTAGAATAGAATTCTGTGCCATAAACCATTGTTGAAGCAATGTTCCTAAATTCTCTTAAAAAGGGAATTGTACAGTTGCTTGATAAAGAAGAATACTGTGGAGCAAAGAGAAGACTAGGTGACAACATAAAGTAAATAACCATGCAAATCGTGCCAAATGGCCTGTTTCTGTACTATTAACATTCTGTGAGTTTTACTTCTAAATTTGGCTTTTTATTACAGTTTGGTACAATTGAGTTCTGATGACTAGGTGTTTTATGAAAATGAGGAAATTTGCATACAAACCAATCAGCTTCAAGAAATTAGTCGAATATTTTACTTATTTGCTTATAATTACGTGTGACATGACAAATATAAAATGTATGTAATCCCATACAGTTTTCATAATAGATAAATATATACACTAGCAGATCTTCTGTGGTGTTGCTCACTGAGTCAGAGGATGTCTTATTTTGTATTGACAACAGTGTTATATCATATAACACACAATGCATTATAATATAATTGATCTCTTGTAGTAAAAAAATGGTTGTTACAAACTCTCTGTGTCTGTACATATTCTCGAGTTCAGCTTCACTGGTCACTAATGTAAGCAGACCTTCCTTCCCCTATGATTTGAAGATGACCTTTCGTGTCCAATATCTAGTCAAATAATGGTGTGACCTGGGTGTAGTCACAGAACCGCTGTGTATCCAGCTACTGTAATCTTACGTATACCGTCATGTGCAATCTCCTATCTTTAAGGAAGATCAAATGAAAAGCACTCTAGTGACACAAGGCATTGTTGTAAACCAACAAACTGGTTTATTTTACATAAAATAAATGAGGGGTAATACAGTTTTCAGAACACTCCTTGTACCATAAAATGAAATAAAATTGCAACTGTGCCCCTATTCAAGATGGGCATTCACTTTTGAGCTAGCTAACTTCCTTCCTCTGTTATGAACTGTATCCGTGTACGCCAGCCTAGAAACTGTCTGACTAGAAAGGGAGAAAACAGTTCTCTGAACCCCTCCCTGGACATTATTTACTGAGGATTGACCAGCCAAACAAATTTACCTCCTTGAATGAAATGCCACCCCCTCGATTTTGGGAGCTTGCGGCACCTGTAGGTCTTGCCCAGCCAAGCCCCTGCCAGCCACGTTGAATGAAAACCATTCTAGTACAATGGCAAGAGATGCTTAGAATCAAACCTAACAAACCTCATTGTCTCAAAGCTAGCATAACATGCAAAAGTAAATAGTCTGATGGCTGGCCTATCTGGTGTCCCATCAGGGAACCATTCTATCATCAGGGTGCGAATTGCCATGGAATGTACTCAACAATTTCCCTGTGTTTCCTAAGTAACGTTCTAAGTGGCTGTGGCAATAATCTAGATTTCATGTCGGTTGGCTTTAAATATCAAGTCAACAGAGGATGCTGTATTATATACGTGTGTGTGTGTGTGTGTGTGTGTGTGTGTGTTTTATGTATATATAAAAGTAAAAATTCTAGATTGACAAAATTCTGCTCAGGCGATACTGCTGAAACCGAAAAATGCTACAGTGGTATCTGTTTTTTCCTACTCTTAATTGTTTACGTGCTCATCTCTCTTTCTCTTTTTTCTCCTTCCATTGTCTGTCCGTCCCTCTTCTTTCTCTTGCCTCTCATTTTAGTCTCTTTCTCCCCCACTCTTGCACTACTCAAAGTTCCCACAAAACTGATGACCACTTATCTTCCCTTCCTGGCCCCCATGCTAGTGGATATTGTAAACGGTTCCTCTTCTTAGGTACAGTACCTCTCCCTTTCAAATTGGCCACCATCACCCCCTCCTCAAAAGGCTTACCCTTGACCCATCTATTCTTATAAACTACCACCCCCATCTCCAACCTCCCTTTTCTCTCCAAAGCCCTTAAGCATGTTGTTGCATCCCAAATCCGTGTTCATCTTTCCCGCAACTCCATGTTTGAACCTCTCCACAGGTTCCGCCCCTGACGCAGCACTGAAACAGCCCTGAAATGGCCCCAGTCATAAATGACATCTTATGAGATTGTGACCATTATGCGCTATAGCTCTGCATCCTTCTCGACCAGCCTGCAGTCTTTGACATGGTTGAGCACACCATCTTCCTCCAATGCCTCGCCACCATTGGCTAGAGAGGTGGGACTACCCTTGCCTGGTTCCACTCTTACATATCAAGTCGTAGCCAGAGAATCACCTGTAATGGCTTCTCATTCCACCTCCATATCATTACCTCTGGAGTCCTCCAAGGATCTATCCTTGGCCCCCTCCTATTTCTCATCTACATTCTGCCCCTCGGCGACATAATGCTGGCCAGCTCAATAGAGTGAAGCCCAGCACACTGACAACCTCTGGTCAATTTAAGAAAAGAAAATTAACCACCATTAGCACCACAGCCCAAACTTGTGAGACTATTAATAAAAATGCTGCATCTCTCTCCTTCCTGACCGAACCGGTAACTTTCTCTCCCCAACCATATCTCCTCAGTATGCCTTCTTCTCCACTATTATCCACTATATGCACTTTCCAATGTGCTCTCTACTACTCAATATATCTTGTTCACTTGTCCCATCTTCTCAGTACAGTTATAATTTCTTCCAAAGATTCTCCATTATTTCTAGTAAGCTGCAATTCTTCTGTGTACTTCTCACTGATGTCCTTAGACACATTTTCAATGAAAGCTCTCCAAACGCTCCCTTTCCCATCACATTCCTTCAGACAACCCAACAGTTTTAAATCCAACAAATTTTCTCTCCCTCCTCCCAAAACTTGACTTTCCCTAAGCTAATTTTTCCCAAACCTTTGCAGGCTCCTCTTTTTTTTCATACCCTTGCTCCAAGCAGATCCACATCTCAAATTCTGTCTTTCCGTACTGCAAGGACCGCCCCCCCCACCCCCCAAGTACAACAAGGGCCTCAACCTCTCCTCAAAATCTTACTTTCCTCAACCAGCTCCTTCTTTCTTTGTCAAAGTGGTCCCATTGCTCAGTCTTTCTTTGCACACCCACCTCCGAGTTCTCCACAGTGCTCAGCACCAACCCACTTCTCAGCAACACCCTACTGCTCACATGTTTCAGTCCCTCAAAATATTCCTGCATCTCAACCCGCATAGGTACTTCCACAACCCCTCCTCTCATACCCAGACACTAAGTCCAGAAGCAATACTCCAATTGCCAAATCCCACCAAAACCTATCCTCCAAACTCAATCCTCTAGACATTCCGTATCGCTCCGATTCACCTGCTCCATCCAACATCACACCCAACACATTATATTCAAAGTTCAATTCTTCGATTCTGTCTCTGCTGTTCATTCAGCTAATCGCCTATATTTTTTTTAATAGCGATCATAGTATGATCGAGTTCAACGTTGTATTTGAAAAGGAGAAACCCATATCAGCTACTAAGATTTTAAATTTAGGTAAGACCGACTTCAACTGGATGAGACAGAGACTGTCCGCAGTAAACTGGGCAAATCTGTTAATGGATAAAATGACAAATGATCAGTGGGAGGTGTTCAAAAAAGAATTTAACGTGATACTGACCAGTTTATACCCCTAAAGGGGCAAGAGATCCACTTGCCAAAAAAAACAGCCATGGACGACAAAAGAGGTAAGGGACAACATAAAACTAAAAGAAAAAGCATACAAAAATGCAAAAAATAGCACAGAACCTGGCGACTGGGAGAGATACAAAGAACAGCAAAGGGTGACACAACAGAAAGTAAGAGCTACAAAAAGGGATTATGAAAAGAAACTTGCAAGGGATATCAAAATCAACACACAAAATTTTTACAATTATATTAGGAAAAAGAGGGTGGTCAAGAGCAATGTGAGCCCCTTAATAATTGATAATGGTGATATTGTAAATGAACATAAGGAAATGGTGGACATGTTAAATAATTATTTTGCATCAGTATTTACAGTAGAGGAAGAGGATAGCATGCCAGACGCCCCAAGGAAACTAATTTTGAATCAGGGATGGGGGACTCACCATAATTAATGTAAGCAAATTAACAGTAATGAAGAAAATAATGACATTAAAGAGTGACAAATCCCCAGGACCAGATGGTTTCCATCCCAGGGTTTTAAAGGAAGTAGGTGAGAACATTGCAGAAGCCCTAACTATAATCTTTCAAAGTTCTCGTGATTCTGGAACCATTCCTTTAGATTGGAAAATTGCACATGTCATTTTGCTATTTAAGAAAGGTGAGAGATGGAAACCAGGGAATTATAGACCAGTTAGCCTAACATCTGTTGTCGGGAAATTACTAGAGTCTATAATTAAGGAGAGAGCGACTGAACACCTTGAAAATTTTCAGCTGATCAGGGAGAGCCATCATGGATTTGTAAAGGGTAGGTCATGCCTGACGAACGTGATTGAATTTTTTGAAGAGATGACGAAAGTAGTGGACAGGATAATGTCTATGGATATTGTTTATATGGACTTCCAGAAGGTATTCGATAAAGTCCCTCATAAGAGACTGTTAGTTAAAGTTGAAGCTCATGGAATTGAGGGTAAATTATTGGTTAAGAAATTGGTTGAGTGGCAGGAGACAGAGAGTAGGGATAATGGGCAGGTACTCAAATTGGCAGGATGTGACTAGTGGTGTCCCACAGGGATCTGTGTTGGGGCCTCAACTATTCACTGTATTTATTAATGACTTAGATGACGGATAGAGAGCCACATATCCAAGCTTGCCGATGACACAAACATAGGCAGCAATGTAAGCAGTGTAGATGGAAGCATAAAATTACAGAGAGATATTAATAGATTAAGTTATTGGACAAAGCTGTGGCAAATGGATTTCAATGTAGGCAAGCGTGAGGTCATCCACTTTGGACCTAAAAAGGATAGATCAGAGTACTTTCTAAATGGTGAAAAGCTCAAAACAGTGGCGGTCGAAAGAGAAATAGGGGTCCAAGTACATAGATCATTAAAATGTCATGGACAGGTACAGAAAATAATCAAACAGGCTAATGGAATGCTGGCCTTTATATTCAGAGGGCTAGAATACAAGGGGGTAGAAGTTATGCTACAGCTACACAAAGCCCTGGTTAGACCCACCTAGAGCACTGTGTTCAGTTCTGGGCACTGCACCTTAGGAAGGATATATTGGCCTTGGAGGGAGTGCAGCGTAGATTTACTAGAATGATACCTGGATTCCAAGGGTTCAATTATGAGGAGAGATCACACAAACTAGGGTTGTATTCCTTGGAATTTAGAAGATTAAGGGCTGATTTGATTGAGGTTTTCAAGATATTAAGGGGAACTGATAGGGTGGATAGAGAGTAACTATTTCCGCTGGTTGGGGAGTCCAGGACTAGAAGGCATAGCCTAAAAATGAGAGCTAGGACTTTCAGGAGTGAAGTTAGGAAAAACTTCTACACGCAAAGGGTGGTAGAAGTTTGGAACTCTCTTCCGCAAATATAAGAACATAAGAAATAGGAGCAGGAGTAGGCCAATCGGCCCCTCGAGCCTGCTCCGCCATTCAATAATATCATGGCTGATCTGATCCTAACCTCAAATCTAAATTCATGTCCAATTTCCTGCCTGCTCCCCGTAACCCCTAATTCCCTTTACTTCTAGGAAACTGTCTATTTCTGTTTTAAATTTACTCAATGATGTAGCTTCCACAGCTTCCTGGGGCAGCAAATTCCACAGACCCACCACCCTCTGAGTGAAGAAGTTTCTCCTCATCTCAGTTTTGAAAGAGCAGTCCCCTATTCTAAGATTATGCCCCCTAGTTCTAGTTTCACCCATCCTTGGCAATATCCTTACCGCATCCACCCGATCAAGCCCCTTCACAATCTTATATGTTTCAATAAGATCACCTCTCAGTCTTCTGAACTCCAATGAGTCGAGTCCCAATCTACTCAACCTCTCCTCATATGTCCGCCCCCTCATCCCCGGGATTAACCGAGTGAACCTTCTTTGAACTGCCTCGAGAGCAAGTATGTCTTTTCTTAAGTATGGACACCAAAACTGTATGCAGTATTCCAGGTGCGGTCTCACCAATGCCTTATATAACTGCAGCAATACCTCCCTGTTTTTATATTCTATTCCCCTAGCAATAAAAGCCAACATTCCGTTGGCCTTCTTGATCACATGCATACTAACTTTTTGATTTTCTTGCACTAGGACCCCCAGATCCCTTTGAACTGCAGTACTTTCCAGTTTCTCGCCATTAAGATAATAACTTGTTCTCTGATTTTTCCTGCCAAAGTGCATAACTTCACATTTTCCAATATTGTATTGCATCTGCCAAATCTCCGCCCACTCACCCAGCCTGTCTATATCCCCTTGTAGGTTTTTTATGTCCTCCTCACTCTCTACTTTCCCTCCCATCTTTGTATCATCTGCAAACTTTGATATGTTACACTTGGTCCCCTCCTCCAAATTGTTAATATAGATTGTAAAGAGTTGGGGACCCAGCACCGACCCCTGCGGAACACCACTGGCTACTGGTTGCCAGTCCGAGAATGAACCATTTATCCCAACTCTCTGCTTCCTGTTAGATAACCAATCCTCCACCCATGCCAGAATATTACCCCCAATCCAGTGATTCTTTATCTTGAGCAATAATCTTTTATGTGGCACCTTGTCGAATGCCTTCTGGAAGTCTAAATACACTACGTCCACTGGTTCCCCTTTATCCACCCTGTACGTTATGTCCTCAAAGAACTCAAGCAAATTTGTCAGACATGACTTCCCCTTCGTAAAGCCATGCTGACTTTGTCCTATTAAATTATGTTTACCCAAATGCTACTGTCTCCTTAATAATGGACTCCAAAATTTTACCCACCACAGATGTCAGGCTAACTGGTCTATAATTTCCAGCCTTCTGCCTACTACCCTTTTTAAATAAGGGTGTTACATTAGCAGTTTTCCAATCTGCCGGGACCTTTGCCGAGTCCAGAGAATTTTGTAAAATTATTACCAAAGCATCCACAATCCCTACTGCCACTTCCCTTAAGACCCTAGGATGCAAGCCATCAGGTCCAGGGGATTTATCCGCCTTGAGCCCCATTAATTTACTGAGTACCAGTTGGCAGTTGATGCTAGCTCAATTCTTAATTTTAAATCTGAGATTGATAGATTTTTGTTAACCAAAAGTATTAAGGGATATGGGGCTAAGGCGGGTATATGGAGTTAGGTCACAGATCAGCCATGATCTCACTGAATTGCGGAACAGGCTTGAGGCGCTATGTGGCCTACTCCTGTTCCTATGCTCCTACTCTACAATAATTTCATTGAGGTCTTCCTCTATTTGGTTATTAATACCCTTCAACAACAAACAAGCAAACCCCACTACAAAATTTAGCAACATGTTGGGACACACTATAACCTTAAATGGGTATACCTTCATGAGACAAACTTCACCCCACATTATTAACCCCATTATTTTTATCCAAAAGCAATGCCACAGGAGAACAAATATATACATGAAGTGCTGTGTCCAGCATATGTCCATGTCATACCAGACCACACTTCATTATAGATGCAAAATAATGTTTAAAAAGAGAATGCCAGTCTTCATTTGCAGCTTGAAATTTACAAGCCCTCTGATTGACCTCAGCTTTTTCTAAGTAGATATAATCATGGGGATTTGCCTATTTATAGCAGTGGCCTTAAAGGCACAGGCCAGATTAGCAGCTAAACCGTACAATAATACTTCAGACCTGAGCAGCAGAGGAGGTCTATCTGTCTATCCATATTAGAAAAAAAAAATTTTTTCATCAGCATTAGAGTTTTCTATAAGCCAATTTGGCATCACAATTGCACCTGATTGGCAGAAGTTTCATTTTCATAAAACAGAAACAAATCACAGCTGAACAGGTAAAGTACAACTGGAAGCAGAGAAAGTGGGTACATAAACTTCCAATGGAAAAAAAGTGAAGATTCTTGAAAACAACCAAAAATGAGCAATCAAGAAAAACTACTAATACAAAAAAGTGGGCACCCAATGAGGTTACTCTACAATCATTTTTGATTTTTTTTTCCAAGTGCAATCTTGATCTCTCATTAGCTAAAAAATGCAATACCGAAAATAAGTTTTGTAACATAATAAAGACATTTTTTTTTTACAGTATTTGTAAGGATTATTAGACTTACCTAGACAGAAGCATTTTGTTCACTTTAAGCATCCTCAACATATGCCTCCCTATGAAGTCCATGGCTTGAGTTTATGGCACCTTCCAGAACAACCTGCATTTATATAGCACCTTTAACATAGTAAGACATCCCAAGGTGCTTCACAGGAGCATCATCAAACAAAATTTGACACTGAACCACATAAGGAGATGTTAGGACAGGTGACCAAAAGCTTGATCATGGAGGTAGGTTTTAAGGAGCATCTTAAAGGAGGAGAGAGAGATAGAGAGGTACTCTGACAGCTGGAGACTCATGCAGGTATTAGAATATCTCCCAACAAGCATCTGTGCTTACAACTTTCAGAATCCTTTTGAAAGACAGCAAGACTGAAAATTGAGTGCGTCAGCATTTCTTGTTTGTAAACCTCACCCCCTCCATGCACAGTGATGGAAAAGTACTAGCAGCACAAATCACAGCCAGGAAACCATTATTGGGACTTGAAGGTAAATATAAATTTGTTTCCTTTTGGAGTTAGGAACATGAAAATAATGTATAGACAAGGAGTTGTTTATTTATGCAATTTATCCTTAAATAGCAGTCATGTGTTTATGTTCAAGAGGCATATTGCTCTTACTTCCCCAGTCACTCTTCTCACCTTGCTGGCTTGGTTTTTGCTAACTTGCAGGCCTGGGTTTAAATGTTTAGGGTTCCTTGCATTTTAAGCAAAAGAACACATTACAACTTTAACTTTATCCCATGTAGCCAGTCTGCACTCTTAATTTATATCTGTATGAACTCACCCAGTGTTTACTTACTGAACAACAATTAGAATTTCTAACCTTAAAAGGACACACATCTACACTTTACACGATTATAATGTTTCTATCTTATAAAGCAGTGCATCCTCTGTCTTCCACTAAGTAGCAACATGGAAGGTTTGCTAGTACTATTATAAAACTGTATGTCTAGCATGAACTCTCTGTTGGTCACTTCAAGTATCATACTCGAAATTTAAGTGTAACGCTACAACATTGGCATTTACCCGACAATGTGGAAAATTGCCCAGGTATGTCCTGTCCACAAAAAGGAGGACAAGTCCAATCCGGCCAATTACCACCCCATCAGTCTACTCTCAATCATCAGCAAAGTGATGGAAGGTGTCGTCGACAGTGCTATCAAATGGCACTTACTCACCAATAACCTGCTCACCGATGCTCAGTTTGGGTTCCATTCGGCTCCAGACCTCATTACAGCCTTGGTACAAACATGGACAAAAGAGCTGAATTCCAGAGGTGAGGTGAGAGTGATTGGCCTTGACATCAAGGCAGCATTTGACCGAGTGTGGCACCAAGGAAGTCAATGGGAATCAGGGGGAAAACTCTCCAGTGGCTGGAGTCATACCTAGCACAAAGGAAGATGGTACTGGTTGTTGGAGGCCAATCATCTCAGCCCCAGGACATTGCTGCAGGAGTTCCTCAGGGCAGTGTCCTAGGCCCAACCATCTTCAGCTGCTTCATCAATGACCTTCCCTCCATCATAAGGTCAGAAATGGGGATGTTCGCTGATGATTGCACAGTGTTCAGTTCCATTCGCAACCCCTCAGATAATTAAGCAGTCCGTGCCCGCATGCAGCAAGACCTGGACAACATCCAGGCTTGGGCTCATAAGTGGTAAGTAACATTCGTGCCAGACAAGTGCCAGGCAATGACCACCTCCCTATGACATTCAACGGCATTACCATTGCCGAATCCCCTACCATCAACATCCTGGGGGTCACCATTGACCAGAAACTTAACCGGACCAGCCATATAAATACTGTGGCTACAAAAGCAGGTCAGAGGCTGGGTATTCTGCGGCAAGTGACTCACCTCCTGACTCCACAAAGCCTTTCCACCATCGACAAGGCACAAGTCAGGAGTGTGATGGAATACTCTCCACTTGCCTGGATGAGTGCAGCTCCAACAACACTCAAGAAGCTCGACACCATCCAGGACAAAGCAGCCCGCTTGATTGGCACTCCATCCACCACCCTAAACATTCACTCCCTTCACCACCAGTGCACTGTGGCTGCAGTGTGTACCATCCACAGGATGCACTGCAGCAACTCACCAAGGCTTCTTCGACAGCACCTCCCAAACCCGCGACCTCTACCACCTAGAAGGACAAGAGCAGCAGGCACATGGGAACAACACCACCTGCACGTTCCCCTCCAAGTCACACACCATCCCAGCTTGGAAATATATCGCCGTTCCATCATCGTCGCTGGGTCAAAATCCTGGATCTCCCTACCTAACAGCACTGTGGGAGAACCTTCACCACACGGTTCAAGAAGGCGGCTCACCACCACCTTCTCAAGGGAAATTAGGGATGGGCAATAAATGCTGGCGTCGCCAGCGATGCCCACATCCCATGAACAAATTTTAAAAAAATATGAAGTATAATGAAACAAAGGACCTCTCCAAGAAAACAAAATACCAGAGCCAGGATCTGCAGCATCTTAAATGCTTTCTGTATGAATCCATCCAATTTGTTTAACATTAAATAGACTTTGTAACCTTAAAGGGACACACAACCACAATTTTGCAGAAGAATAATCTTGTGTTTTACATAATTCTTATAAAAGAGAGCACCACCAACTTAATGTTAGCAGCGCCACTTAAGAGTTGCAAGGAATACATCAAAAACGGTATGTTAACACGCCAGGCATCAACACTGTCTGATGCAAATTTTTGTCTTGCACTTAGCACCAGAGCCTGAAAATGTGCAGCTTCCTCTTTAACCTTCCCACACAAAGCCAAGTTCTGATCTACAGTCGGATGTGAACGTTCAAGAATGCCTTGCAGCCTTAAAGGGACACGCACTTGCAATTTAATAGCAGAATACATTATGTTGTACACTGAATAATATTCTACAGTGTAGCCTCTGACCATACATATACAGTGCCAAGTAAGATTTGCTAGTGCAGTATATATAAAAGTCTTGCATCAAGCATACATCTGTCAAATACCAGATTAAAATGTTTAAATGCAAAACATCTTAAAAAAAGAAATAAAGTCATTGACCTGGACCATGATATTCAGAAGCAATTACAACTTCACTCTGATTGATCTCAGCAGTTTAGAAGTAATTACAATTACCTGAATTTGCCAATTTAGAGCATTGGCCGAAAGAGCTAAACATAAAAACTCCAAGCCAGAGATGAGCCATGAGCAAAGCCACAGGAGATCTGCTACTAATAAAAGAAATTAAAGGCTACACAACACAGTGGGTTGAAATACTTTTTCTTTAAAACACTGAATAACTTACTCAGCTGCATTCTCATTTACAATAACAATTAAACTTATAAAAGGCAGAAATTGATATTAACAAGGCTACTAAATTTTTAAGTTGAACTGAACTAAATAATTTCCAAAATAGCTATTAAATATTAGAAATGTAAAATAATGTATGTCAACAGAGTGATCAACTGGAAATTGTTATATAGTACCTTAACATGTATTATTATGTTCCATGAAATAAATTGAGTAGAAGATAGTAAAGGAACAGGGGATTTAAAGTTATTGGTTTCAGCTAATTGCACTATATTTGACATTGTTACTGTCAGGCTGAAGGAATCAGAGCTGGAATTCAAAGCTTTCACACATTTGTTAACTTTTTATAACTTAATGAAAAAAAGTTCCTGAATTGTGCCTGATGACATTCATGAGAGAAATACTCAATTTTACATTAGGTTCTTGTATCATCAGGAGCTAATGCTCCTTGTGAAACTGCTTTGTTCCATAGAGCGGCGATGAAAGATATGAGATTAAAACTCTCAAGAAACCACTGACATGAGCAAAATGTAGGTTTTAGAGCATGGAGTGACTCCAAAGTAATCAGCTTAAAAGTTGCTACATAGAAATATGCCCCTAGACAAATATTGCCACAAATGTTATTCTATTCTAAAATTAAGCGCTTCAGAAAATGTTGGAGGCCAAGGTCTGGTTAACCATATTGTTTGGATCTTTCTGGAAAGATTTTCCTCACTTGTTTGGAGCAATGCCTGTATTTTCAGAAACTGCAAAATCTTTGTTTTCACACTTTCAACGTGTTTTTTTAAAACTACACTTCCAGACGGTTTGCTTTTCTTCAACATTTTTCCAGACACATTTCAATCTGACACGTAGTCAGGGGATGTGTGTGTGCTGACTTTGACTGATCTTATACCACTGTTGCAAACTAACTATGTCAGTTGTAAATACAGAACGTCTACAATAATTTAAAGGAGTGTTTCCACCTAATTTTGATTCCGCCTTATAACAGTGATTCCTTATTCTAACTAAACTATGATAAATATATGGAAAACTAAATTTGGCTGCATTTCTAAAGAGCTCATCATCATCACCCCATTCCGACAGTTCTTTGTGGTTGGTTTGCCTTTGACATGTGATATGCAGTAAATGTGACCATACAAAGGGAATGCAAATTGTATGGCAGTCACAAGATAATCAGCAGTTTAGGAACTATTTTACATTTCTCTACAGATTTTAGTTACAAGAAGATACAAATTTAACAATGCAAAACTGCTTGAGCCTTTCTTTGAATAAAATATTTTTAGTTGTTGCATAAAATGGCATGGGACACATGATGAACAGTTGAAGTACAAATTATCTCTCTTAAATAGTCTGACCTAAAACTCAATTCTGTCACTCTGCAATTAAGTTATGATTGGTGGCAGAAGTAGGATATGAATTGTATCCCATAGTACTCCTCAGGCGTTTATCTACATACCAAACCAAAATAAATCATTGAAATTAGTAATGGGCAGCACAGGAGATCACATTCAATTGATGCTCTGCTCTGAGTTCCCAGTCTCAATTGTGTTGCTGCTACTGCTAGGGGAGCCCAAGTAGAGATTAATTCTCACGTGCATCCTGGTGGCTAACCAGTAGCATAATTGGCAGCAACTTGGGAGTACTTTGTCCTCAGAAAGAATACTAGAGGGATAAAATCTAGAGGGATATGATTCTATGATTCTAAGATACTCTCATAAGAAAATCCATAAATCTCTTGTTCAGTGCTGAGATAACCACACAAGGTAGCAGTGGGAAGAAGAGAGTAGGGGCTCAATTTTGCAATGGTGGCGGGGGGGGCTGCAGTCAGGAGCTGCAACACGAGGGGAGGAGGGTGAGAAAGAGTGAGACGTCACCTGGTGCTGGACTGGAAGACCGGGGGGTGGGGGGAGAAGAGTGGGACACAAGGAGGACATCAGACATCGGAGCAGGGTGCAAAGGTAAGTTCATTTTGTGTTTTCACTTAACCAGGTGTGAATCAGAAGCGGTGGGCAAGCCACCCAGGTAAGTTAAAAATCGTTCTAATCACTTACTCTGTCACAGGTAAAGTGCCTTAAGTACCTCAATGAGGTACATTTGGCTCTTTAATTGTCATCCCGCCGGCAATCCGTTTTCGGGTCGCCCGTGCGCACACAGGTGGGTCACTGGGAAACTCGGAAGGTGGCTGGTTGGAGCTGGCTTCTGAACCTGAACGAGATTTCCGCGATTTTCTGAGCCCTCCCCCACGCCCAACGCACCCGCAATTGCCCCCTTGATCTCAATATCCCTAGGCTCAGGAAGGTGAAATGCCACATTCCTGACTCTTATCCAATGACTCCTGATGGAAAGTGCTTGGGATTGGGTGTTAACACAGGAATATGAGCAAAGTGAATGTTAAGAAAAGGCCATTTTCCCCATTGCTGCTCATACTTCTCATCCACAGCAATGTGGTTGATTCTTAATTGCCCTCTGCAATGGTCGAGCAAGCCACTCAGTTGTAAAATCTCGCTAAAAAAAGCCATAAGAAGAATAAAACTGGACGGACCACCCGGCATCGGACCACGAGCACCGGACACGACAAAGGCAAACCAAGCTGAGTCGACCCTGCAAAGCCCTCCTCACGAACATCTGGGGACTTGTGCCAAAATTGGGAGTGTTGTCCCACAGACGATTCAAGCAACAGCCTGACATAGCCATATTCACAGAATCATATCTTTCAGCCAACGTCACAGACTCTTCCATCACCATCCCTGGGTATGTCCTGTCCCACCGGCAGGACAGACCCACCAGGAGGTGGCGGTACAGTGATATACAGTCAGGAGGGAGTGGCCCTGGGAGTCCTCAATATTGACTCCGGACCCCATGAAATCTCATGGCATCAGGTCAAACATGGGCAAGGAAACCTCCTGCTGATTACCACCGAACGTCCTCCCTCAGCTGATGAATCAGTCCTCCTCGATGTTGAGCAACACTTGGAGGAAGCACTGAGGGTAGCAAGGGCACAGAATGTACTCTGGGTGGGGGACTTCAATGTCCATCACTAAGAGTGGCTCGGTAGCAACACTACTGACCAAGCTGGCCGAGCCCTGAAGGACACAGCTGCCAGACTGGGCCTGCGGCAGGTGGTGAGCGAACCAATACGAGGGAAAAACCTACTTGACCTCGTCCTCACCAATCTACCTGTCGCAAATGCATCTGTCCATGACAGTATTGGTCGGGGTGACCACCGCACAGTCCTCGTGGAGATGAAGTCCCGTCTTCGCACTGAGGACACCATCCAACGTGTTGTGTGGCATTATCACCGCGTTAAATGGGATAGTAGCCATGATGTGGAGATGCCGGTGATGGACTGGGGTGGACAAATGTAAAGAGTCGTACAACACCAGGTTATAGTCCAACAGCTTTATTTTAAATCACAAGCTTTCTGGGCTTTCCTCCTTTGTCAGGTGAGTGCAGGGTTCCATAAAGGCACAGCATATATAGTCAGAGAACAATGCCTGGTGATTACAGATAATCTTTCCAACTGCCCGTTATCACACCTCGGCAGAGAGGTAATCACAGCAATCAAAGGAGTGGATGGTGTTCAGACAGGGGAACATTACATCCAAGATGACTGAATACACAAGCGGTCAGAACACAAAGGCAGAGAGAGAGAGAGAGAGAGAGAGAGAGAGAGAGAGAGAGAGAGAATGACCAGTTGTATTAAAAACAGATAACTTTTTTTAGCTGGTGGGGTTACATGCAGCGTGACATGAACCCAAGATCCGGGTTTAGGCCGTCCTCATGGGTGGGGAACTTGGCCATCAATTTCTGTTCGACGATTTTGCATTGTCGTGTGTCTCGAAGGCCGCCTTGGAGAACGCTTACCCGAAGATCAGAGGCTGAATGTCCTTGACTGCTCAAGTGTTCCCCGACTGGGAGGGAACCCTCCTGTCTGGCGATTGTTGTGCGGTGTCCGTTCATCCGTTGTCGCAGTGTCTGCATGGTCTCGCCGATGTGCCATGATCCGCGGGCATCCTTTCCTGCAACGTATGAGGTAGACAACGTTGGCCGAGTCACAGGAGTATGAACCATGTACCTGGTGGGTGGTGTCCTCTTGTGTGATGGTGGTATCTGTGTCGATGATCTGGCATGTCTTGCAGAGGTTGCCGTGGCAGGGCTGTGTGTTGTCGTGGACGCTGTTCTCCTGAAAGCTGGGTAATTTGCTGTGAACGATGGTGTGTTTCAGGTTAGGTGGTTGTTTGAAGGCGAGTAGTGGAGGCGTGGTGATGGCCTTAGCGAGGTGTTCGTCATCATTGATGACATGTTGAAGGCTGCGGGGAACATGGCGTAGTTTCTCCGCTCCGGGGAAGTACTGGACGACGAAGGGTACTCTGTTGGTTGTGTCCCGTGTTTGTCTTCTGAGGAGGTCTATTCGATTTTTCGCTGTGGCCCGTCGGAACTGTCGATCGACGAGTCGAGTGTCATATCCCGTTCTTACGAGGGCGACTTTCAGCGTCTGTAGGTGTCCATCGCGTTCCTCCTCATCTGAGCAGATCCTGTGTATTCGCAGGGCCTGTCCATAGGGGATGGTCTCTTTGACGTGGTATGGGTGGAAGCTGGAAAAGTGGAGCATTGTGAGGTTGTCCGTGGGCTTGCAGTAGAGTGAGGTTCTGAGGTGCCCGTCTTTGATGGAGATTCGTGTGTCCAAGAATGAAAAGGATTCTGAGGAGTAGTCCATGGTGAGTTTGATGGTGGGATGGAACTTGTTGATGTTATCATGTAGTCTCTTCAGTGATTCTTCGCCGTGGATCCATAGGAAGAAAATGTCGTCGATGTATCTGGTGTATGGCATTGATTGGAGGTCCTGTGCAGTGAAGAAGTCGTGCTCGAACTTGTGCATGAAAATGTTGGCGTATTGGGGTGCGAATTTGGTCCCCATGGTTGTTCCGTGTATTTGGGTAAAGAACAGGTTATCGAAGGTGAAGACATTGTGATCCAGGATGAAGCGGATGAGTTGTGGGATGGCGTCTGGAGATTGGCTGTTGTTGGTGTTGAGTACTGAGGCTGTTGCAGCGATGGCGTCATCGTGGGGGATTTCAGCAGCGAACCCAATGAGACAATCAACGATTCCGGAACAGCAGACAGAGGGATCCGCGGTACAACAACCGAAGAAGAAAGAGTCAAACTGGACTCCACCGGAGGGTCGCTGCCCTAAGCTTGACATGTATGCTCAAGCTGTCAGGAGATGCGTCAACGCCAGATTCATCAGCCGCACTCACAAGACAGTCCAGAATGTCACCCGAGCACAACGCAACGCCATCGACGCTCTCAAGACCAACCGCAACATCGTCATCAAACCAGTGGACAAAGGAGGAGCCATCGTCATATAGAACAGAACGGACTATTGCAAAGAAGCATACCGACAACTGGACAACCAGGAACACTACAGACGGTTACCCGCAGATCCGAACAAAGAACACACCCACCAACTCAACAAACTGATCAAGACCTTCGATCCAGACCTTCAAAGCATCCTACGCGCTCTCATCCCATGTACTCCCCGCGTGGGAGACTTCTACTGCCTCCCAAAGATACACAAAGCAAACACACCCAGACGTCCTATCGTATCAGGCAATGGAACCCTGTGTGAGAACCTCTCTGGATACATCGAGGGCATCCTGAAACCCATCGTACAGGGAACCCCCAGCTTCTGTCGCGACACTACAGACTTCCTACAAAAACTCAGCACCCATGGACCAGTTGAACCAGGAACACTTCTCACCACGATGGACGTCTCGGCACTCTACACCAGTATCCCCCACGATGACTGCATCGCTGCAACAGCCTCAGTACTCAACACCAACAACAACCAATCTCCAGACGCCATCCTACAACTCATCCGCTTCATCCTGGATCACAATGTCTTCGCCTTCGATAACCAGTTCTTTACCCAAACACGCGGAACAGCCATGGGGACCAAATTCGCACCCCAATACGCCAACATTTTCATGCACAAGTTCGAGCACGACTTCTTCACTGCATAGGACCTCCAACCAACGCTATACACCAGATACATCGACGACATTTTCTTCCTATGGACCCACGGCGAAGAATCACTGAAGAGACTACACGATAACATCAACAAGTTCCATCCCACCATCAAACTCACCATGGACTACTCCTCAGAATCGGTTTCATTCTTGGACACACGAATCTCCATCAAAGACGGACACCTCAGAACCTCACTCTACTGCAAGCCCACGGACAACCTCACGATGCTCCACTTTTCCAGCTTCCACCCTAACCACGTCGAAGAGGCCATCCCCTGTGAATACACAGGATCTGCTCCGACGAGGAGGAACGCGATGGATACCTACAGACGCTGAAAGTCGCCCTCGTAAGAACGGGAAATGACGCTCGACTCGTCGATCGACAGTTCCAACGGGTCACAGCGAAAAATCGCATCGACCTCCTCAGAAGACAAACACAGGACACAACCAACAGAGTACCCTTCGTCGTCCAGTACTTCCCCGGAGCGGAGAAACTATGCCTTGTTCTTCGCAGCCTTCAACATGTCATCGATGACGATGAACACCTCGCTCAGGCCATCCCCACGCCTCCACTACTCGCCTTCAAACAGCCACCTAACCTCAAACAGACCATCGTTCGCAGAAAATTACCCAGCTTTCAGGAGAACAGCGTCCATGACAACACACAACCCTACCACGGCAACCTCTGCAAGACATGCCAGATTATCGACACAGATACCACCATCACCCGAGAGGACACCACCCACCAGGTACATGGTTCATACTCCGGTGATTCGGCCAACGTTGCCTACCTCATACGTTGCAGGAAAGGATGCCCCGGAGCATGGTACATCGGCGAGACCATGCAGACACTGCGACAACGGATGAACGGACACCGCACAACAATCGCCAGACAGGAGGGTTCCCTCCCAGTCGGGGAACACTTGAGCAGTCAAGGACATTCAGCCTCTGATCTTCGGGTAAGCGTTCTCCAAGGCGGCCTTCGAGACACACGACAACGCAAAATCGAACAGAAATTGATAGCCAAGTTCCACACCCATGAGGACGGCCTCAATCGGGATCTTGGGTTCATGTCACGCTACATGTAGACCCACCAGCGAAAAAAAAGTTATCTGTTTTTAATACAACTGGTCATTCTCTCTCTCTCTGCCTTTCTGGTCTCTCTCTCTCTCTCTCTCTCTGTCTTTGTGTTCTGACCGCTTGTGTATTCAGTAGTCTTGGATATAATGTTCCCCTGTCTGAACACCATCCACTCCTTTGATTGCTGTGATTACCTCTGCTGAGGTGTGATAACGGGCAGTTGGAAAGATTATCTGTCATCACCAGGCATTGTTCTCTGACTATATATTCTGTGCCTTTATGGAACCCTGCACTCACCTGACGAAGGAGGAAAGCTCCGGAAGCTTGTGATTTCAAATAAAGCTGTTGGACTATAACCTGGTGTTGTCCGACTCTTTACATTAAATGGGATAGATTCAGAACAGGTCCAGCAACTCAAAACTGGGCATCCATGAGGTGCTGTGGGCCATCAGCAGCAGCAGAATTCTATTCCACCACAATCTGTAACCTCATGGCCTGGCATATTCCTCACTCTACCATTACCAACAAACCAGGGGATCAACCCTGGTTCAATGAGGAGTGTAGAAGAGCATGCCAGGAGCAGCACCAGGCGTACCTAAAAATGAGGTGCCAACCTGGCGAAGCTACAACTCAGGACTACATGCATGCTAAACAGCGGAAGCAACATACTATAGACAGAGCTCAGCGATTCCATAACCAATGGATCAGATCAATGCTCTGCAGACCTGCCACATCCAGTTGTGAATGGTGGTGGACAATTAAACAACTAACGGGAGGAGGAGGCTCTGTAAACATCCCCATCCTCAATGATGGCAGAGTCTAGCACGTGAGTGCAAAAGACAAGGCTGAGGTGTTTGCAACCATCTTCAGCCAGAAGTGCCGAGTGGATGATCCATCTCGGCCTCCTCCCGATATCCCCACCATCACAGAAGCCAGTCTTCAGCCAATTCGATTCACTCCACGTGATATCAGGAAACGGAAAAGCGCACTGGATACAACAAAGACTATGGGCCCCGACAGCATCCTGGCTGTAGTGTTGAAGACTTGTGCTCCAGAACTAGCTGCGCCACGAGCCAAACTGTTCCAGTACAGCTACAACACTGGCATCTACCAGACAATGTGGAAAATTGCCCAGGTATGTCCTGTCCACAAAAAGTAGGACAAATCCATCCGACCAATTACCGCCCCATCAGGTTACTCTCAATCATCAGCAAAGTGATGGAAGGTGTCGTCGACAGTGCTATAAAGCGACACTTACTCGCCAATAACCTGCTCACTGATGCTCAGTTTGGATTCCGCCAGGACGACTCGGCTCCAGACCTCATTACAGCCTTGGTCCAAACATGGACAAAAGAGCTGAATTCCAGAGGTGAGGTGAGAGTGACTGCCCTTGACATCAAGGCAGCATTTGACGGAGTGTGGCACCAAGGAGCCCTCGTAAAATTGAAGTCCATGGGAATCAGGGGGAAAACTCTCCAGTGGCTGGAGTCATACCTAGCACAAAGGAAGATAGTAGTGGTTGTTGGAGGCCAATCATCTCAGCCCCAGGACATTGCTGCAGGAGTTCCTCAGGGCAGTGTCCTAGGCCCAACCATCTTCAGCTGCTTCATCAATGACCATCCCTCCATTATAAGGTCAGAAATGGCGATGTTCGCTGATGATTGCACAGTGTTCAGTTCCATTCGCAACCCCTCAGATAATTAAGCAGTCCGTGCCTGCATGCAGCAAGACCTGGACAACATCCAGGCTTGGGCTGATAAGTGGCATGTAACATTCGCGCCAGACAAGTGCCAGGCAATGACCATCTCCAAAAAGAGAGAGTCTAACCACCTCCCCTTGACATTCAACGGCATTACCATCGCCAAATCCCCCACCATCAACATCCTGAGGGGTCACCATTGACAAGAAACTTAACTGGACCAGCCACATAAATACTTTGGCTGCAAGAGCAGGTCAGAGGCTGGGTATTCTGCGGCAAGTGACTCGCCTCCGGAATCCCCAAAGCCTTTCTACTATCTACAAGGCACAAGTCAGGAGTGTGATGGAATACTCTCCACTTGCCTGGGTGAATGCAGCTCCAACAACACTCAAGAAGCTCAACACCATTCAGGACAAAGCAACCCGCTTGATTGGCACCCCATCCACCACCCTAAACATTCACTCCCTTCATCACCAGCGCACTGTGGCTGCGGTGTGTACCATCCACAGGATGCACTGCAGCAACTCGCCAAGGCTTCTTCGACAGCACCTCCCAAACCCGCGACCTCTACCACCTAAAAAGACAAGGGCAGTAGGCACATGGGAACACCACCACCTGCACGTTCCCCTCCAAGTCACACACCATCCCAACTTGGAAATATATCACCGTTCCTTCATCGTCACTGGATCAAAATCCTGGAACTTCCTTCCTAACAGCACTGTGGGAGAACCTTCACCTCACGGACTGCAGCGGTTCAAGGCGGCGGCTCACCACCACCTTCTCAAGGGCAATTAGGGATGGGCAATAAATGCTGGCCTTGCCAGCGACGCCCACGTTCCATGAACGAATAAAAGAAAAAAAATCCTCAACTCTCCCATTATGGTATGCAGCTACATTCTGAATGTTCCGAATGTTTTTGACTTCACTGCTCCACCTGGAAAATTGTTCCAATTATTTAACATTTAAAATTTATTTTCACCAACTTAAATTTAGGCCCTTTATTCCTACTTTCCTAGCCTATGTTCAAGTAATATCCTGGTTTCACCTTATCTACATCATTTTAGATACCTTAATAAGGTCCTCCATTACCTCCCTTCTTTCCATACCGTAGAGCCACTGCTTCTTATCTTACCTCATAGCTCATCGCCTTTATTCGGGATCAGTCTTGTGATCTTCTATGCACCCTCTAACCGATGCATTTTTTGCGGTATGGTGGCTAGAATCGATTGCAGTACTCCAAGTGTCATCTGATTAGTGTATTGAGGATATGAACTGGTTCAGCTGCGATACCTCCCACGCTCAATAGCCTACTCACAGTAACTGTCCAGGCTCACACTCAAACAAATGGTCACTTGGGTGAGAGCTGCTGGTACATGTGGAACTGTAGCTAGTGCATATCAATATCTTTAGGAGGCGGGGAGAAAAGGAGGGAGGGAGAAGAGTAGTATATGCCCTCAACATGAAAAAAGCAAATCATTAACTGCAAACTGAGTTTTAAATGTAAACTTCACCACTGTCCTGACTGCATTCAATTCTGTTAATGTCACAGTAAAAGCTTTTTTTCCTGACTGTTCTTATCCATGTTTAACTTAATTCAAGTAAAATTAAAGATGCTAACCTCTTCAATCTCCTTGGTTTTTTCAGCAATTGCTCTGGTGCGATGATCTGTTTGGCTTAGGTCTATAAGGTCAATAGCACTCTGTGTATTCATCTCTAGATCATCCGATTTATCTGATAATAGCATTTGAATAGCATCCTATAACCGAAAAAAAATCAAGGTGACTAAAAGAAAAACATCATGTGATGCTTTTTTATTGCAACAGTGTAATCTATTAGCATCATGTCAACATTGGCAAACAAACAATTCCTGGCGCTCAAATTTTAACCATTGCGAATGGCAGACTCCAGGAAAAGCAGGTGTAATCTATAAAAGAAAATACTTTGTTTATCCAATAAATTTCAGCTTTGAAGATAGCTCAAATGGAGTATATAGTGAGACGACAGGAAGCACACCCACCCTACTTGGTGTACTTGCTGAGTTTTTAAACAGGTACATAAATGGCAGCAAGCACCATCATCCCGTCAACTGTGAGTGACATTTGGAGCCTGATGAACCAGAGCCTCAGCTTTAACCCTAGCTCTGAACTGAGCCCAGGATTGCCATGTCTGGTATGAATGCCTTAAAAGGCTGGTCCTGTTGTCTGAGAGCATTCTCTTTACGCACACGGTTTACTTGTTTTTCTTGTAAACAAGGGGCAAGGGGAAGTCGCAAAGTTTGGGGGAAATTCGAAAAAGACTTGAAATCCAAACAGTATTTCACTAAACACTATTAAAACAGTTAAGTAAAAAATAACAAATGATTAACAAATGATGTGACAAGAGTCCATATACAAAGCCAAGCAAGGAAGTGTCTCAGTTGCCTACACCCTAAGCTCTGGAATTCCCTCCCTAAACCTCTCCACCTTTCTTCCACTCTCTCCTCCTTTAAGACGCTCCTTAAAACCTATCTCTTTGAGCAAGCTTTCCTCACCTGTCCTAGTATCCCCTTATGTGGCTCAGTGTCAAATTTTGTTTGATAACACTCCTGTGAAGCGCCATGGGACATTTTACTACGTTAAAGGTGCTATATAAATGCAAGTTGTTGTGTCATCTGGAAATCATGGCTTAAGATTCTTAAATGGTCCTCTGGTGATTACCATTATGTAGATGACATTCTGTTTATATGCATTGATTAGTGAATGAAGAATTACCTTTACAGTAATTAAAAAAAGCTTTAAGACTGATTTGTTCTTATTTTGATATCTGCGATAGCATGTATACCCTCGACAAATAAATTTCAGCAAAAATACTTCAAGTGAGCAGATCGGATCACAACTGAATTCAACCATATAAAGAGTCAATTTTTTGAGGGATGAGAATATGTAAAGCAACTGGTTTTGGTAAAGTTTTATGGATTGTCCAGCTTAGTTCTAAGAAATATGAGCAGACACTAGAATCTATAAACCACAGAATGGAATAATTATAAACATCCAAACCACTAGCCACTTGCATTTACATAGCACCTTTAAATTAGTTCCTCCATCCTTAACAGTGGGAAAAAGAAAAAGAAACAAATTCCAAGCCATGGTGAGAGTTAAGAGGTGACCAAAAGCTCAGTTGAAAAGGCGGGTTTAAGAAGATTTTTAAAGGCAGAGAGAAAGACAGAAAGCTCTGTCAGCAATGGTGGGGCAAAGTGAGGGAGAAAAGCACAGAAGGTCAGAGGATCATAGGGTGGGGAAGGAGTCATATGATTGGAGGAGCTTGAAAAGGTAGAGTGCACCAGGCCATGGAGGAATTTGAAGATGAAGTAGGAGGGAATGTGTTGAGGACAGGGTTGTAAGAATGGGGCTAATGGGTGAGTGAGACAGGATACGGACAGCTTATACGAGTTGGAATATTTGGTGGGAGGAGGATGGGAGGCTGGAAAGCTGGAAAAATTGATTTCAGATGTGACAAAAAGCATGTAGCTGATAATGGAGAGGTGGCAGTAAGCAGTCTTAGCGAGGGATAGGATGTGAGGTTTGAAAATCAGCTCTGGATTGAACAGTGACTTTAAGATTTCATACTGCCTGATTTGGCCTGAACAAGTGCCTGGAGAATGGAATGGAATCAGTGGCAAGGGAGCGCAGGTTATGATGGGGCCGAAAACGATGGGACCTGTCTTTCCATCGTTCAGTAGGAAGAAATTTTCATGCACCGTTAATTTAGCATCAATCAAGCAGTCTGACAGCATAGCGGTGGTCATGAGATTGATGGAATAGTGGAGAGGAAGAGCTGGGTATTGTCAGCGTACATAAGAAAGCTGACCCCCTTGTCAGCAAACGAATGCACATGTAGATGAAGAACAAGGGGGAACCAAGGATCCTTGGGGAACCGGAGGTGACTGCAGGGGTGGAAAGAGAAGCCATTGATGGAGATACGCTGGGTGTGATGGAAAAGGTAGAAGTCGAACCACGCCAAGGTAATCCCATGCAGCTGGACAACAGAGAAGAGGCGACGGAGAAGGATAACAGTCAACTGT
Organism: Heptranchias perlo; assembly: GCF_035084215.1. Lineage (NCBI taxonomy): Eukaryota > Metazoa > Chordata > Chondrichthyes > Hexanchiformes > Hexanchidae > Heptranchias > Heptranchias perlo. The sequence continues at coordinate 47,644,599 of NC_090342.1, forward strand.
GTTGAACATTGCAGAGATTGAGGAGGACAAGGGATAACATGCCATGGTTACAGTCACAGAAAATGCCATTTGTGACTTTGACCAGGACAGTCTCAATTGTGTGAACAGAGTGGAAGGTGGACTAGATTTTAACAGGGAGTTTTGGGAGAGATGGGCATAGAACTGAAAGGTGACAACATATTTCGGCACCTTGGACAGGAAAGGGAGAATAAAGATGCAGCAGTAGATAGGCGAGAACGGTAAGATCAAGAGCTGGCATTTTTAGAAGAGTGATAATGATGGTTTGAAAGAGAGAGGGACGGTGCCAGGGCAAAGGGGGACATTACAATGTTGACAAGCAGAGGGACCAGGAAAGATAGGAGTTGGAGAGGAGATCAAGGGAGGAGGAAGTGGGTCTCAAGTAGAGATGAGCTTGGAAAGGGCAGGGGAGATGGGAGAAATTACAGAATGATAGGGGATCCAGGTTAGGGTGAGTGTGGGGGCGCTGGAGTGGTGAAAAGCAAGCGGGGGGGGGGGGGGCGGGGTGATCAAGGGGAGATGGCACTTGAAGCTGTTGCATGAATGGCCTCCTATTTTAAACCAAGAAATCCATAAGGTGTTTGCACATGGTGTTGAAGATTATGATAGAGGAGCAGTGGAAGGAGTGGTTTATCCTTGCCCTTCAGAATAATCCTGGTGTGATAGGTTTTGGCTGAGGAGGGGAGGCACAGTAGAACAATATAATCGAGCTAGATGTGGCTAGAATGACTGGGCCATTTGTGCGCCAGATGTGTTCGAGTTTTCAGCCCTTGAACTTAAGGGAGTAAAGATTGAAATTGTACTGGAGAAACGGAAAAATGGGGGATACTAATTAATTTGGTGGGAACAAGAGCATTGAAAGCAATGATGAGGGAGCAATTGAGGAGGTCAGCCTTGGCAGAAGGGTTGTGATGAATGGAGAGCCAGAAACAAGAGGGTGTTGGGAGTTAAAACAGTGAATTTGCGAAGGAGCTGTTTTTTTTTTGAGGATAGAGGACAAGGATAGTGGGGTTTAAGGCAGCAGGATGTGGGCGGTAAAAGAGACAAGGCAGGTATCAAAGATCATCTAACTGATGATGAAGGCCTAGGACGTGGAGAGGCTACATGAGAGGTCAAGGGAGTGGCTGTGGATGTGGGTAGGAAAGTTCATGTGAAGAGAGGGATTGAGTAATAACAGGAGGATAGAGAGTTTGAAGGAGAAAGGAGAGCAGATAGGAGAGTTTAGAAGTAGGGTGAAATCACTAAGGATGAGGAGACACTCAGTGCAGAGAGTAAGGGAGGAGATTTCGGTGATGAACAAGTCATGGATTGGGAGGGTGGTATCCAATGATTTTAAGTGAGAGGCAGAAAGAATGGAAGATGCAGAGGTGCTCAGAAGGGGACAAGCCAGTAAAATTCAGGGAAAGGCTCGCGCGGAACTTTGTAAGACCTAGGCCATTGGCAGAATAATAATTTCAGTAATGAAACTAGTTTATATCGGGGTATCAAGTTTCTGCGCTGTGTACCCACCTACAAAGAACTGGACTGAAAATTGTAACTCCCATCATTCGCCCAGATTCAAACGCTTTTAGGGGTGAAAAATTAAGTTGTGAAAAACTTGGCTTCCAAAGATATATAAAACTTTATATAACCCAGAACAATTAAATAAAATCTTAACAAATTTTGTAGCCATTCCTATTAATTGCCATACTTACAACAGTATCATGTTCAGCTACTTCCAGTTCTGGAATCTGCTGCTGTTCAGAACACCAGTCATTTACACCTTCTTTGTTCAGGTTGTCAGAAGCTTTGCTGGCTTTTTCAAAGTTTGCACACTAATGAAATAAAGAAGCATTTTATTTCTGAATCTCTAACTTCAGTTATATTTGGTGTTCTTTTCTCTTCCCTCTCCACTGTACAAATTAACCCATAAATCATGAGTGGGAAGGCAGAACTCAGCCCATCTCATTCACGCTGAAGACCGTAACTGTTTATTCTACAGGAATGAATAATGCATTGAATTTTAGCATGGACTTTGAATGAATTCAGTATCATTGTGTACAGCTAGCTGACTATTTGCTGTCAATTGAATCAAGTAAGCCTGTAAACTACCTCCTCCAAATTAGACACTTTCAGTTCTTTCTGATTAAAGGAGGCTATTCTCACGGGATGTGGGGGAGTAACCTTACCCTCAACACCAAATTCATTCAAAATATAGTCAATCTTCTGCAGTATTGCACGTGGATTGTCAAGCCTGACTGCAGTGTTCAGGTGAAGTCGGATGAGACAGTGGGGATAATTAAACCAGGGCACACAGACCCAATTCAATCCCCATTTTCAAGTCATATATGTCTTTATTGTTATATTTCCATTATAAATTCCTATAGTGTACATTTATAAACTTATAATTGTGTAATTAGACCCTCCTGAAAGTGGTGGCAAATGCTTTTTCATTATACCATGTTAACATAGAAAGGGCTGTCTATTTGACTTTATTAGGAGTTTGTGACACAAACCTGCTCATAAAGTTGTGATGACTCAAACATCACTTAAATTAATGTCAGTATTGATGAGTGGGAAGGTTTTCAGTGTAGATTCTAAAACTTATATATGGGGCATGATTTTATCGGGGAGCTGGGGAAGGTGGAATTCCTGAGGGGAAACCTGGAAATATGGATTGCCCGGACCTCTGTACAATTTTGACATAAGGATGTCTTTTATTTTTCTTGTGTACATTTCCCGCCCGGCAGGCCGGCCTGATTGACAGGTTGGTCACAGTCGGACAGGAGAGCAGCCCAGGGAGAGGACATGAGAGGGTACGTGTTAGTTTGGGGGGGTGGGGGGAGATGGGAGATCAGTCATTGTGGGGCGGGGGGGGTCGGAGACGGTGGGGGGTGGTCCGGAGACGATGGGGGGTGGTCCGGAGACGATGGGGGGTGGTCCGGAGACGATGGGGGGTGGTCCGGAGACGATGGGGGGTGGTCCGGAGACGATGGGGGGTGGTCCGGAGACGATGGGGGGTGGTCCGGAGACGATGGGGGGTGGTCCGGAGATGGGGGGTGGTCCGGAGATGGGGGGGTGGTCCGGAGATGGGGGGTCACCGCAGGTAGGTTTGTTGGGCCTGGGGGAAGCACTCCTGCTCCTCCGGGCCCACAAGCTGCGCGAAAAAAAGCACTTACCTGCAGTTTCAGGCCTTCTCGCCTCCTCTCACGTGGCGTGAAGTAGAAGGCCCAGAATCCCGGCCCCCAGGGGTTAAAAACAAAAAATCTTTAAAAATGGAGGTCGCAGCCTCCTTCAAAGCTTTTACTGACTGACCCGCCTTCTAAGAGCGGGTTGGTTGCCCGCCCCTCGTGCTGTCTCTGTGAAAACCAGAAATTGGCAGGTTGGAGATGGGTGTTAGATTTTACTTTTTTTTTTACTGCCACCTCGCCCCCTTCGCACCCATTTTTCCCATTTAAAATCACCCACCCCACCCGTTTTTCCCATTTAAAATCATGCCAATGGTCGATACTGATGTCTGTCAGCAGAGATCTCTCAGACTCCAGTCACAATTTTAAAGTAAAATTACCAGAGATATATATTTTGAGGTTGTACTCTGCTCTATATTAAAACCAAACTTCTATATATTGTAAGTCTGTTTTATAAAAAGCTTACTTTTATTTAAACTGTAAGAGTACCGAAACTTCATAGTTTTGAAATATTTGAATCAAAGTTCTTAATATTTAATTTGGTTGTGAGAAAAATTGTTGCACTTGTTCCTTCACTGATTGATGCTCTGAGTACAAATAATACAGATGCATTAAAAAAGCTTTGGAGACCAAAGTTTTTCCTCATCAAGATTGGAGTTGCCCTGTAGACAACAGCTGCTTTTATATTGGTCTTCGGCCACTGGGTCCCATACCCAATCCTCACATCAAATTAAAACCAACAGATTTTTTGTTAAGACCACCAGCCAGGAAAACATTTTTTGTAAACTGGGTTTTTCTGACTGTTGCTGGTCTTCCTGGAGCTTCAGTGCAGCAGCATGTTTTAGCGGTGACGCATTGACATCACTATGTACACATGCTGCTACCCCCTTTGTAGAGACATCATGATTGCACACATGTGGACTAGCCATAATGTCACAGCCTGTCTATGCATGTAAGGAACAGTGAATCTCCACTGTGCAGCCGGTATACAGGAAGACTGCAGCTCGTTACACAGATAAATGCAGAAGCGCAGTGAAGTTTACTCGCTCTTCCAAGACTTGTGCTGTCCTACAAAAGCAGCTTGCATATAAATATGATGTGGAGATGCCGGTGATGGACTGGGGTTGACAATTGTAAACAATTTTACAACACCAAGTTATAGTCCAACAATTTTATTTGAAATTCACAAGCTTTCGGAGGCTTCCTCCTTCCTCAGGTGAATGTTGCCACAACATTCACCTGAGGAAGGAGGAAGTCTCCGAAAGCTTGTGAATTTCAAATAAAATTGTTGGACTATAACTTGGTGTTGTAAAATTGTTTACAATTGCATATAAATAGGCACAGATCATGCCGAACAAACAAAAGAACTACAGTTTGCACAACAATAAAGACTAATACTATACACATTAAATGGAGGATTAATGATATCTCTGTGAATCATAATGCGGCAAACCAATCAAGATATTCATGCTTGAGAGCATATATGGGATCTGAAATCCTGAAATGAATACTAGTGTTGCCGTGAGGTAAGTGTCATTATTTATGATAAATACAAAGTTGCTTTAACAATTATTGTTGTTACAATTTCAAGATACAAAGTGATGTAGAAATTAAAGGAATACACTGAATTTGCGATGAACAGCATGCAATATTAATTGCCATATTATATTTGGTAAATAATTACATGATCGTTCATAACTTCGCATGGATTAAATGATTTGCTGGATATCCCATGCACCGTTCTTTTAGGGTGGTCTTCAAATACATCAACCATGAAAGTGAGCTTACCTTTGAAGTGACTGGTGGTACTGAACTAGATGGAGAGGCATCTCTTGAAGGGGTCAATGAGGAAACAGATCTTTCCTTATCTATGAACACAATAGCAAAATGAGATAAATGTTTAATTGCAGATTACGTCTTTAAACCCAAGATGCCTGAAGTTTATTTGGTAAAGTTCTTTCCGCCAAAATATTGTTACTTGTCCTTATATAGGTAAACTTAGTTATCCCGTTTTCATTCAGTGTTTCAGTATCTGTAGCAACTTGTGAGGACAAGGTCAGAGCTCGTGCATATGTGTGAGCTTAATGTTGTAAAAGTTTCACTTCTGGAAACACAAATAAGGGAGCACTGCTTATAAATTACAGACAAATAGCATACAAGTGATTGCAGTGGTCATAATAATTGGTCTTTAAGTGGGCGGCTGAATTGATGAAATTGAGAGGCTATATCAGAAACATTATTAAATTACATCTGAAGATGAAAGTAAATATAAAGCTCTTGATGGGAAAATATAATGGGAAAATTTAGGCAGCAACTCAGTTAATTCCCCATATGACTTCATTTAAGGACCATAGATCAAAAATCAGTCAGGGTTCTCACTCCTGATCACTATGCTGCAGCACCTCTTCCTGAAAGTTTGATTGGGTGGACATTAGCTTCGGACAGGATCTGGCTCAGCTGTGATATCCCCCACGGTCAGATAGCCTCACCACCACCAACACCCATAAGTATTTATTTCATGCCATTGTGAAGAATGCTCCAATGTGGTCCACTGATAGTTTTATGAAGCATGGACACCAAACAAAGGAGGGAGAGATTAGGGGTGTGCCCAAAAACTTGTTTTTGTGGTTTCTAAAGGAGAAGAGAGAGGTGGAGGCAGATGGGTTTGGTGGGGGGGTGGGGGGAATCCAAGGAGCAGGACCCAGACAGCTGAAGGCTCTGCTGCCAACAGTGGGGCAAAGCGGGGTTGGATGAACATGCAGTGTTGTGGGGAAGGAAGGGATATGGGTCTGGAGGAGGTTGGAGGTAGTGTGGTAGGGTAAGGCCATGAAGAGATTTAAAGATAAGGATGTTTTAAATAGGAGAACTTAAGGAATGGGGAACCAGTGTAGGTCAGTGAGCACCGGGGTGAAAGGTGAGCATGACTTAGCGTGGCAGTTTTGGATAAGGCTAGGGTTTATGAAGGATGGGAGGCCAGCAAGGGGTGTAGGAATAATTGAGTCTAGCGATGATGAAGACATGTATTAGAGATGTGGGAGACTGAAGTGGGAGTGGAGGCAGGCAATGTTGCAAAGATGGAAGTATATGCTTTTTAGCCCCACTCCAGCCCCACTCCTCCCCCCCCCCCACAACAGTCTTCTCACCATATCCTTCAGTCCCTTTTTTTCTATAAATACATACAAATGCCTCTTGAATGCAAGTATAATAATATGTGCTTCAGTGTACCATCTTAGCCCTTTTTAACCTTAGTTAAGCAAGAGATGGAGAATCAAACAACTTGCCTGAGAATGGATATACATCACACAGCTAGAATAAGCTAGCTGAAGTGATGGGTAAATCTGATTGAAAACATTCACCTGACGAAGGAGCAAAGCTCCGAAAGCTTGTGATTTCAAATAAAGCTGTTGGACTATAACCTGGTGTTGTGCGACTCCTCAAAATTACTTGACCCACCAAGGCACTTCTACGTCTCCTATTTCCTTATTCTCCTGTTTATTCTAATGACCCTTTTTGAAAGAAATTACCTGCAGTTTGGAGGTGCAAACTTTTATTTTATTTTAAAACAAAAGCATAAACAATAGTCTTCTGAAAATGATTCATACCCACAACCAAGACAAGACCAAAAAAGTCAACTTTAGATCCACAGCAGCATTTTTTCTGAACTATCACTTTGCTTATCAACATGCAGGGATTTATTCTTTCTTCCTTATACTAACAGCAATGTTTTTGTTTTATTACTTATTGGCCAAAATGGCAAACATAATTGGCCATAGTAAATAAAATGCAAATAGCATTTCACACTATATGCCCTATCACAGTTAATTGCTGACTGAAAATAGGCCAGCATTGCTGATTATCAAAAGTCATTAAAATCACAAAGAAAACTATTTGAGTCAAAAAAATGAAGTCATATTAAATCTCAGCAGCACATTGTGCCAGCTGCATAGTGCTGTAAATGCCATCTTGTGGTGTGTTGTTGTACAGGTTTTTCTTTCAATATACAACATAAAATTAACCGGGTATACTTTTCTAACCGTAAGTAACATTGGACAATTTAGCCCTTGTTGAACGCTGCAATTTAGTTGAAATAATCCACAAGGTCAGATTTATAAAACAAAAACAGTAGTGAAAACACAGTGCACACTCCAGATATGATACACTGTAAGTGGCTGGGCATGATGGTCATTGAGCCCCCACCCCCCCCTCCCACCAACTCGGCATTGCAGCCCCTGCCAATCAGGCTGGCTGCTGGATGCGAAATCCGGAAACAAGATTAACGAGCATCAATTACCTTGCGATCGCGTGGGGAAAGGTAAGATTTTATTATCCGGGTTTGCCACGTGCCCATTGACCCCCCCCACCCCCGCTGCCATTTGAAAATTGAGCCCATTGTGTCTTCACAGAAAATTCAACACAGTTGAATAACTGTCCCCTCTTCTATACACTATTTCCTTGTGTGCACATTCTATATATTACGTCACTATACACTGGATGATAATAAAAGTCGAAAAAAGTTCAAATCCAGTATAAAAGACAATACAGCATATAGAATCAAATTGTCCTCCCATTGAGAAATACAATACACACACTTCAAGACTGAAAGAAGCAAACCAGTGCTTTTCATGACCATATTTCACATCACTTAGAAGACATCCCAATACTTTGTGAAAAAAAAAGAATTTCTGACATCATGGAGATGGAACCCATTTAATAGCTAGACGTTCAGGAGCAATTTAAAGCTGCTTTTATATTGGTCTTAGAGGGGTGCTTGTGCTGCTGGTTCCTGACACACAGGTCTTGTGCAACCAGAGGCAACCCCAATGCAAACTTACAGGATTTGCTAAATATTCCGGAAAGACCTGGTTTAAAAAAAATCTTCCCAATGGGTGGTCTTAGCAAATCCAGCAAGTTTACATTGGGGTTACTGCCAAAGCACCTCTCTAAGGCCAATGGAAAGGCAGCTGTAGCCTAACCCAAGTCTTTGAATAAACAGTGGACCATTGTGATCCTTGTAAGTGAAATGCAGAGAAGAACAAATCAAAATGTTCTCATTTACAAATACTACTTGCTTTTAAGAGGACTAAGGAAATCTTATTTCAGCTTATACATCAACAACTTGCATTTATATAGCGTTTTTAACGTAGAAATACATCCCAAGGTGCTTCACAGAAATGTAATCAGATAAAGATGGATGTTGAGTCAAATAAGGAGATATTAGGAAGGGTGATCAAAAGCTTGGACAAAAAGATGTGTTTTAAGGAGGGTCTTAAAGGAGGAGAGAGAGGCAGAGAGGCAGGGGAGTTTAGAGAACGATTTCAGGAGCATACAGCCTAGACCGCTGAAGGCACATTGACTGAAAAAAGTTTATAACAATTATGATAAAAACAAAAATAGTTCTAAATTAGATATATCAACTGCAATTGTTACAGTGGTAGAACATACTTCCACAGTCACAGTTGAACAGATGGTAAATTCCAGGTCTTGTGGTGGTACCTAGAAGCCAAATGTGTTTCTCCACAGTTAGGGAAGGGGAGAACAGACCAACACATTACTAAGTTACTTCCATGCACAAATTAGAAGCATTTACATAGCCATGGGGCAGTGTGTATGATGTTGAGATACGATGTTGGGAAAGAAAAATACATTTTCAAAACGTTTCTGTGAACGCATAGGAAAATGAAAGAATATATTTCTCTCCCAACTTTTTTCCTTCCTTTCCAAAGTTATTGACTCTTGTTGAGGTATGCAGGCTACCTTCTGATAGTTCGTCCAAGTGATCATCTCTCACGTGAGCCTAAACATTGAAAGTTGTGAGGATATGCTACCAAGAAAGGCATCACATTCAAGCCCAATCTTGTCCTCAGCTGACACACACACGGGAAGTCACTGGGCGATAATCAGGAGCAGAAATTGATTTTTCCTCTCAAGTCCAGGGACACTGAGGACAATCATAGCATCCCGATTCATCCATCTAATGGGATCAGTACATTGAGCATAGACCAGGGATAGAACCCGGAACTTTATGGCTTGGTGCTATCTCAGAGTGCCTTTACCTACAAAATCGTCAGGGAAAAATACATTTCTAATTTTGATGAGTATAAGTCCTTCAAGACTTTTATGGGTAACAAACACTTGGTATATAGGTATGGACAAAGACACCCAAAAATGCAGAAACATTTACTGTACTTCTAGAATTAAACAAATATATTTGTGCCACAAATAAAAATATGTTTTGTATTTGAAATGCTCTGCTGCCACTACCAACAAAGTACAGCTTTGCATTACAATAAAAGTTCACTCAATGGCTTATGCAGTTCATCACAATTCATGCTATAGTTAACCATGTGATGTACTTCAAAAGGAGGGTACTACAATAATTAATTTGCCCTAAATTCTTCTGGGGGCCTTGTTGGACTTTGCTTTTAAAGCAGACATGGTAGGCGGGCAGGAAACCTTGGAAACCGAAATTCTAACATGCTTTAAATGGACCAAGCAATCAACATTTTAACGTGCTGCTAAATGATTGATGGTGGCACAGATCCAAATGTTGACCAACTGAGACAAGCTGAAATCCCAAATGACACAAGTTTAATTTCTTAAACTGTCACCTCTCATTTTTTTAAGCTGCAAGAAGAAGCAAAACAATGACCTTTAATAAGGATTTGTTAAAAAGAGAAAGAAAAGAAACCTAACGGCCTATGGCAGTTAACATTAATTTGCAACACAAATCAGCTAAGCAGCTTAAGACAGTAATCTTATGAGGTAATGCTATAAAATAAGAATAAACACCCTTTAACCCTTGGTGGCAAATTACTTTTTCTGAATCATTCAGCAATCGAGACTGGAAGACTTGTACTTACAAGTCCACAGAGACATTCTGCAAACCATTCAGACCTAACTGACAATATTCAGACATCTCTATTGTGTCTGGAAACGCCAATCAAGTGATATCAATCTCAGCAGCTGGGTTCAGAAAAATAGTTTATTTTGCTGCTTATTCTGATAACCAATAGAAAGTTGTAAACTACTGTACAAGAAAAAAGTTTAAATTTAGTACAAGACTTGTGGTTCTAATTATGGAAAGCCAATACCATGGAAGTTAAACAAAGGTACCCTGTAAGCCTCGTGGCCATCAGGGGCCAAGAATTCAAGATCCAACAAAGAAAGACAATAGTTTGATTGAAAATTACACTTTCCATACTTCTGTTACAGCACCACTCGAAAAAATCTGCAAGAAAATTTAGATCATGCATTTTTAGTTGGCCCAAGCTGAAGGGATGATTGGAGTGTGTTGCATGAAAGAACAGGGTGATATCTATTAATGTTCCAGTGATACTCCACTAACCTGTGCAATATCAACCATAATTTTAAAAGATACAAAAAGCTAGCTTCAGTTGTTCTGCCTACTTACATTGCTGTTGCATGGAAGACGACACAATCTGTGTGCTCTAACACATCCAAGGCCTGCTGATCATCTTCTGATGGCTACCAAGACTTCCAATGGCAGAAAAAAGTTGACAAGATCCTGAATTCTTCCAATCATCAATCATAACAAAGCTCAAGTAATCCCAAGACTCAAATACTACTCCCACAGCAGGGGAGGCTCTAAAGCACCTCTCTCACACTCCTGGATAGGATGCAAGAAAAACCTACATCTGACAGATGATCCTTCTCTCACCTCCAACTTCTCTCCACTGCAATCTTTCTCAACTTGAATGTATCATTACCATTGAAGTTATGGCTCCTCTGAACATTCTTTTTTTTCCCTCCCAGCTCTTAATACTGTTCAGCAAGATCATTCTCCTCATCTCTATATCTTCATTGTTTTTGAATCACTACTCTAACTCATTCTTTCCCAGTACCTGAAATCCATGGATCACAATCTTCATTTACAGTAGAACCAAAGAAAAGAGACAGCACAGAAATTCAGCCCATCGTGTCAGCGCCGGCTCAAAGAACAACCAGGTGCCCATTCTAATCCCACCTTCCAGCACCCGGTCCGTAGCCCTGCAGCTTACAGCACTTTAGGTGCAGGTCCAGGTACTTTTTAAAAGAGGTGAGGGTCCCTGCCTCTACCACCAATTTGAGCAGCGAATTCCATACACCCACCACCCTCTGGGTAAAAAAGTTTTTCCTCATGTCCCCTCTAATCCTTCCGCCAATCAACTTAAATCTATGTCCTCTAGTTCTTGAACTCTACGCTAGGGAAAACAGATACTTCCCGTCTACTCTATCTGGGCCCCTCATAATTTTGTACGCCTCAATCAAGTCTCCCTTCGGCCTCCTCTGGTCCAAGGAAAACAATCCTAACCTATCCAATCTGTCCTCGTAGCTGCAATTTTCTAGTCCTGGCAACATTCTTGTAAATCTTCTCTGCACTCTCTCCAGAGCAATTACGTCCTTCCTGTAATGTGATGACCAAAACTGTGCACAATACTCCAGCTGTGGCCTTACCAACGTTTTATACAGTTCCATCATTATATCCCTGCTTTTGTATTCTATACCTCGGCTAATAACGGAGAGCATTCCATCTGCCTTCTTCACAACCTTATCTACCTGTGCTGCCACCTTCAGGGACCTGTGCACATGCACTCCAAGGTCTCTCACTTCCTCTACCCCTCTCAATATATTCCCGTTTACTGCGTATTCCCTTTTACTGTTTACCCTCCCTAAATGCATTACCTCACATTTCTCCGGGTTGAACTCCATTTCCCACTTTTCCGCCCACTTCACCAACCCATTGATATCTTCTTGGAGTCCACAGCTATCCTCTTCACTATCAACTACATGGCCAATTTTTGTGTCGTCTACAAGTTTGCCAATCATGCCCCCTACATTCAAGTCCAAATCATTAATATATACCACAAACAGCAAGGGACCCAACACTGAGCCATGTTGCACACCACTGGAAATGGATTTCCATTCGCAAAGACATCCATCGACTTTTACTCTTTGTTTCCTGTTACTGAGCCAATTTTGGATCCAATTCGCCACATTTCCCTCTATTCCATGGGCTTTTACCTTTCTGACCAGTCTACCATGTGGGACCTTGTCAAATGCCTTACTAAAATCTATGTAGACAACATCCACTGCACTACCCTCATCAATCCTCCTCATCACTTCCTCAAAGAATTCAATCAGATTTGTAAGGCATAACCTTCCCTGAACAAATCCATGCTGACTATCCCTGAGTGAACCATGCCTTTCCAAGTGACAGTTTATCCTATCTCTCCGTATTGATTCTAATAGTTTTCCCACCAGCGAGGTAAGACTGACCGGCCTATAATTGTTCGGCCTTTCCCTCGTACCCTTTTTAAACAATGTACTACGTTTGCAGTCTTCCAGTCCTCCAGTACCTCCCCTGTATTGTAAAATGATTCTCAGAGCATCCACTATTTCCTCCCTGGCTTCCTTCAATAGCCTAGGAAACAATCCATCCAGCCCTGGTGACTTATCAACTTTCAAGGATTCCAGTCCTTCTAGTACTTCCTCTCTCGTTATGTTTACCTTATCCAATATTTCACACCTCTCCTCTTTAACTACTACGTCCGGATCATCCCTTTCTTTTGTGAATACGGAGACAAAATATTAATTTAAAACCCTACCCACATCCTCTGCTTCTACACACAAGTTACCCTTATCATCCCTGATAGGTCCCACCTTTTCCTTAGCTATCCTCTTGTTCTTAACATACTGATGAAACATCATTGGGTTTTCTTTAATCTGATTAGCTAATATTTTTTCATGCCCTCTCTTTGCTTTCCTTATTTCCTTTTTTATGTCATCCCTGTACTTTCTATACTCCTCTAGGCTTTCTGCAGTATTTCGTTTTCTGTGACAGTCATAAGCTTTCTTTTTCTGCTTTATCTTGCCCCGTATACTTCTAGACAACCAGGGGGCTCTAAATTTGGCAGTGCCACCCTTTTTCTTTGAGGGGACGTGTCTGCATTGTACCCGTAGAATTTCACTTTTTAGTGCCTCCCACTGGCTTGCCACTGATTTCTCCTCAAGTAGTTGTGTCCAGTCCACTTCTGCCAAATCACCTCTTGGACCTGTAAAATTTGCCTTCCCCCAATTTAAAACGTTTACTCCTGATTTAACTCTGTCCTTTTCCACAATAATGCTAAAACAACTGAATTGTGGTCACTATCCCCAATATGGTTACCCACTGTCACTTCACCCACTTGCCCATCTTCATTTCCCAGGACTAAATCTAGAATTGCATCCCCTCTTGTTGGGCTTGTCACGTACTGGCTAGAGTCTACAGAATCTTAAAATATGAGCTTGGCATCACCTATTCACCACTTTTGGAAAATCCTACATAATGCTTCTGTGGTGTTTTACACGATGGGTCTTCACCTCGGTTTCCAATAAAAAATTGAATGACATTTAAGAAATTTGCCCAAGTTTTTGAATGTTTAAAAACCAGCTTTGCATCAGCTGTTGGTGTTTTACCACGTTCTGTGTAATTAAATCTAAAGTGTATTGTTCACTGTCCCTTTTCAGAGCTTCAGTTCCTGTCCCCTTGTAGAATCTGCAATCATGTCAAACATTGGGGTCAATTTATCTATACCCTATTTATTCATGTTCAGGCCTCACTATGGGCTTCAGCACATAATCTAGGCCAATACTACAGCGCAGTACACAGAGAGTGCTACATCCTTCAGATGAGATGTTAAACTGAGGCCCTACCTGCCCGCTTAGGTGGACTTAAAAGATCCCATGGCAGTATTTTAAGAAAAGAAAAAGTTTCCCCAGTATCCCTGGTCAACAATCCTCCCTCGGTCAACACCACCATAAAAACAAATTATCTGCTCATTCATACAGCTGCTGTTGATTGACCTTGCTGTGGACATTTTGGTTGCCATGTTTGCCACTATGCTTCAAAAGTAATCCATCCGTATAAAGTGCTTTGGGATGTCCCAAGGTTATGGTAAGGCTAGAATCTCAATTAGCTTAAAAATATTTCCTGGGCTTTCTTTTCTCCAGTGTCAACATTCCAGTTTCCATAGTGTCTGCTCATAGCTCACATGCCTAATCTAAGATATTAATCTGGTTGTTTTTAACTGTACAGTCTCCAAGGACAGGGTGTCTCCACTGTTGTATAGTGACCAGAATAGTGCTTTGTATAACCTCTATGACTTTGAGACTTATGATCCATCTCTCTGGCTATACAGCCCAAGATCTTGCTTGCTTTCATATACTTGCTTGCTTGCTGTGCTAATGGTTTCAACGAGTATGCTGAGATCACTCTCCCAAGGAGAAAAGTCAAGTCTACATAAATAAAAAATATTGTGACGTGCCAAGAAAGGGAAACTGATCGATCCTGAACATAAATAACAAAAAACTGCAGTGACATTAAATAAAGAGTTATCAGAAACTGAATTAAATTTAATGCACAGAAAATCTTTCACTAATAATATAATAAAAATAAAACTATTTCATGATGGCAAAATATGATTCAAGGAAGAAGCTCTGTTTGTGTTTTGTTGTTTAGGGGGGAGGCCTATTTTGCCAAAGGTAAATTCCAATGGACAAGGGCCATGAGATTCAAGAGAATTCCAACTCGTGTTTTACTGAATCCCAAAAATTGAAGGAAGAGATACTCCCTTTATATGGTTAAAAATAAAGTTATGAACTGAATTCACCCGAACATAAGAGAAACAGGACAAAATTGAAGTTTTCTCTTTTTTTTTTACAATAGGGCAGATGTCGCTTTGGAAGCTGGAACCTTAACTTTTTAGAACTTCAAGCAAAGCCACCACCTTATCAGTGAATCCCATTTTCTATTGATGCAAAGCCTATCTAACATTATAAGTAACATTAAAGCAATGAAGTGCCAGTGTTGCCAGTACATCGGAATCTGATTTTTATCAGAATGACCGATACTAAAGGGAATGTGCACCATGAAAAGGAAGTTGGTTAAAGGAGAGAAAACAGAGAGTTAACATTTAATGAATGTTTTTCAGATTGGAAGGATGTAACAGTCCTCAAGGGGACAATGTTGGGAAATACATAGATAAAGGATATTATATATATGGAATTCAATCCCCGAAGCACCAGTCAAAATCTTAGAATACCATCAACAACTTGTATTTATATAGCGCCTTTAATGTAGGCACTTCACAGGGGCAAATTGAGACAAAAATTGACACTGTGCCAAAGAAGCAGATATTGGGACCAAACTTGGTCAAAGAGGTAGATTTTAAGAAGCATCTTAAAGGAGGAGAGAGAGGTAGAGAGGTTTAGGAAGGGAATTCCAGAGCTTAGGCACGGCTGAAAGCACGGCTACCAATATTGGGGCGAAGGGAGTGGGGGATGCACAAGAGGCCAGAGCTGGAGGAACGCAGAGTTCTTTGAGAGTTGTAGGGCTGCTGGAAGTTTCTGAGATAGGGAGAGGCGAGGCCATGGAGGGATTTGAACACATGAATCAGTATTTTTAAAATCGAGGCATTGGTGGACCGGGAGCCAATGTAGATCAGCGACCACAGGGGTGATGGGTGAGCGGGACTTGGTGCAAGTTAAGATACGAGCAACAGAGTTTTGGATGAGCTCAAGCTTATGGAGGGTGGAAGATGGGAGGCCGGTCAGGAAAGCACTGGAATTTACCATTTAATAAAAGTGGAATTTGACTTGGTTATTATAAATTATTGGCCCTGAAGTTATTTCGTATATGCCATAAACATCCCTATTGTTATCAAAAGATGCATCCTCTGACTCACCATGAGCAATGCCATGGAAGATCTGCTAATATATAAATAAATAAGCTGGAGTTGGGTATAGAGGACACTACCAAAATTTGCAGAAAATACAAAAATGGTTAGCATGGTTAACGATGAAGAGGCCTGTAAGTGACTACAGGAGGACGTAGACAGGTTAGGATACTGGGAAGCCAGATGTTTGGGGAAATTTAATAGAGAGAAATGTGAAATGATATGTTTTGGTAAGAAGAATAAGGAGAAATAGACATCAAATGGCAGAACTGCAAAAAGGAATAGAGGAGCTCAGATAAACTTTTTAGGAGGATGTTGATAAAGGTGTGAAAAAAAATCATAAAGGATCCTTGGTCTTGAAAAACAGGGGCATAGCGTGCTGAAGAGGTAATGCTAAACCTATTAAATCTGGCTGCAATTAGAATATTGTGTCCAGTTTTGGGTGTCCTACTTTAGGAAGAATGTCAAGGTCATGGGAAAGGTACAGAAGAGATTCACTAATAAGATTCCAGGGATGAAAAGTTTTAGTCTGAGTAAAGACTATAGAAACTGTGGCTCCTTTCATTAGAATTTAGAAGGTTAAAAGGAGATCTGATAGAGGTATTGAATATTTTAAAAGGTTTTGATAAAGTAAATAGGGATAAACCATTTCCACTGCAGTGACATGATAACTAAAGGGAATAAATTTAAGATTACCAAAAAAGCAAAGGGAGCGGTTTCAAGATATTTTATGCAGAGGATTGTTGGGACACAGAATGCCCTACCAGAAACAGTGTAGAAGCTGAATCCGTAATAGCTTTTAAAAGGCAAGTGTATAAATATTTGAAAGAAGAAAAATTTAAAAGGTTGTAAGAAAATGGCAGGAGAATGGGACTAAATGCCTAGCCTTTTCAGAGAGCCAGCACAAACACAATGGGTCAAAATCAGGACCTTGACGTGTGAGCCTGAAGAGTTAGCATCAGCAGAACCAGTGAGGATGAGATTAGATCTGGCTGTGATGCCCTCCAACAGTCAGATATTGACACACATGCACTTTCAGCAGAAGTCCCTGAGTAGCAAGCAGGAGTAGTTTTCTTCTCCATTGCCCAACTATTGCAATTCAACCATTGCACATGCAGAGATGAGCTAACTCAGCACAGGAAATGAAGCCGAGACCTCCTGATCTGTATCAGTAAATACCACACCGCATGTTGCATTTACCCATTAAGTATCAGGGGAACCAAATCTAACTTCAAAAGGAAAGTTGCATATCCTTCAGGGAGCTGGTTCTGAAATTTGGTGTCCATCTACGAAGCTTTTCTGGGATTATTTTGTTTCCAGCACTTTATCCTGGACCAACAGATGGGCAGTCTGGATCACAATTATATCTCTCTCTCATGGAGAGGCAAATAATTAGTAGGGTATTGCACATCATCTTATTTAGCATAATCTTTTTTATAATCCATTGAATTTGAATTGCAAAATAATCATTCTGGCATTCTGATTTTCAATAATTTATACACCTTTAACATTAAAATAAATTATAAACAATTAAATTTAGATTTTAAAATGAGTGAAGGCTTGCGCTCAAAGTAGAATTCTTGTTGGGGTCATTCGTAACAACAGTGATTAAGTTCTATATGGTTTATATATATTAATTAAACCTGCAGCTACGTACACTGCTTCTATTCTTCTTATTGGACAGCTAAATTATTTTTTTAAAACTTAAAACAAATATAAACAGACAAGCAAATAAATAGTGGGATTCCAATTCTTTGCAAACCAAGCCAAAATTCTACCTAGAACTGATTATTTCTGAATGGTTAAACGGATGTCACACCAATAGTCTTAAACAAAAAAAACCCACAATTTGGCTTTTAACTATGATTTTGGATCAACATATGAAGAATTGACTAATCATATTCGGTTAAAATTTTATAATGCCCATTGCAGTTAGTCCAACAAAATTGGATAGAGTTACTGCAAATGTCTCCAGTTTTTACTATATATTATCTTGATACTTAATTACATTTACCAACAATGGATCCAATAAGAGTTCAATGCTTATTTACAAGGATGGGGTAATTTTAAAATTGGCAATGTTATTGGTACAAAATGCTGTGGCAGCACATTCAGGTCATTTGCAGGACAACTGAAAGTATTAAGCAAACAAGGTGAAGTGTAGGTTAAATGATTTAGAAAGTAGTTGATTTCAACTTTAAACATCTGTTGCAGCCTTATAAATGGAATCATATGCTCCGGTTACTGGTCAATGAACCAGTCAACATGCTAATATTTGAAACGGGTAGCTGACATTTTTACTATTGATTCAGACTCATACAGATTTATTAGAGCAGGAGAATATGAAGCACAAACAACTCCTAAGTGAACTTGAGACCTTTATGAAAATTTACATCTTTGAACTCAGGTGAGATGAAAGAGAAGCTTCTCATTCAGCACTAAAAGATTTTTGTGCAAGAAGGGTTTTACAATTAACAGTATCCAAGGGGTAGCAGCTTTTAACTGGCAATTACAACCAAAACTGGCAAAAAATGTTTCCAGTTTTTAGTTTCCCATAATTCTTTCCCCTATACCTCCCTCAACAAATTTCAGAAGGCAGCATTAATGTGATGGGAGAAGGGGGATTGAGTTGTTTCTTAATCTAAAGTTGTTTTCTAGAAGCCAAAAGAAGAAAATGACAGGTATCTTGACTGGAGGGATTTTGATATAGAGACGCTGTTAGATAAACTGTGCTAATTGCTGGAAAATCAACTGAGCAATATTGAAAATTCATTAATATTCTGCTCTTCAGCAAGCATAAAAATTTGTTCAGTTTCCCTCCTCTCCTCATTGCCCAATAGTTTTAGGTTATTAGATGATTACCTGAACTGTTTGATTACTGACATTTCCATAAAAACTATGCCACTGTTCAGATTCATGTGTTTGACATATTAGTTTATCCTGTTTCAAAATATGACTTGCAGACACAACAGTGTTCAATTGCTAAAGGAAAAGATTTAACATGTTAATCCAATTTCATGCTGAATTAACTCAGGGAAATGCAGGATGGTTCACAAATTCATTACTTTCACTTTTATCTACTGTTATTTTGACATACTTGGATTCAGGTCAGAACTATTAATATGGACACCTAATTTCAGCATTAATTTAAACAGTTGTTTTGCCTTTTGTTGAGGCAATAGACAAGAGTTTCTTTACAATTAGCAGCTGTTTAATTTTAAGGGTAGTGGAAATCTAGAACTCTTTCCAAAAAGCTGGGTCAATTGTAAATTTCAAAACTGAGATTGATAGATTTTAGTTAGGTAAGAGTATTAAGGGATATGGAACCAAGGCGGGTAAATGGAGTTGAGATTCAGATCAGCCATGATATAAATGAATGGCTCGGAGGGCTGAATGGTCTACTCCTGTTCCAATGCTTACGACTTGTACCGATTTAGCCTGGAAGGGATTTTGGTTTAATTTATGTTTTATTATTTCATTTTACAAAAAGGTTAACTCCCAGAGATACACAAGCCCTTTTGAATGTTAATTAGGGTAATTAGGTGGGACCCCACAAACAACAGCCAACAAATTGTGTATTTTTGCATGCTACTGCAACTTTAAGACAATGAGAAGTCATTGGGGTACACCCCATAGCTGTTTACGTCCTCATGGTAGAATGGTTTTCATTATTTGCACCTTGGCTGGGGAATTAGCTGAACAGACAATACAGGTGTCATGTGCTTCCACACCACAGGGTGGGGGGTGGGTTCATATAAACCAGTAACTTCGATTGGAAGGTTAATCATTGTCAAGGAGTTGAGGGGGTGCCAGAAGATAATTTTTCTCTCTCTGCAGAGGGCGATCTGGAACAGTGAGGCACAGAGATCTAGTCAATGTGTGGGGTCTTGCAGAAACAAACACAAGCTCGAGTATGGCACAGCCAATCCATACTTTTTGTAATCAAAAGTTAGTGCCAGTAAGTTCAGGGACAGCTAAACTCTAAGTGAGTTTTTCTTATAGTGGGGACATGGTTGTGTGGTTTGTTATTTTACAGTAAAAGGGAATTGATTGACTCTCACTGGAGAACTGTATTCTATTCATTCATATATTCTATGTAAAATAAACCGGTTTGTTGGATTACATCAGCCTTGTCTCACTAGAGTGCTTTTCAATCCGCTTTCCGAAAAGATGAATGCACATAACAGTACATTAGGGATCACAGCATCCTGTACAGGCAACAAGGGGTCCATTATTTTGATCCCCTGGTCACACAATTGTTTAACTAGATATTGAGCAGTCGAGGAGCTCTTCAGATCATAGAGGACACTAAGTCCACTTACAAGAGTGACTGATGATGCTGAACCTAGGAGTTCTGTAAAATTTATAACAGAGGCTCATAATCTGAATTAAGGGTTGATTTCTAAAACTTGCACTGCAATGTCTACCACACTTGCCTCCATCAGGAATCGCAATCCTATAGCAGACATTACATTTTTGAAAATAATTTTCTTCCCTCTGTTCTCCTAAATGCATTCATTTCGGTTGGGCTACAGTTCTAATTGCACTAATCATCTTCTAGTATTTTGTCTTCATAGGTGAGCCAAGAAGTGAGCGACAGTGGGCGATTTGATCTTGGGAGCATCACAGCCGTGTCTAATCCTATCCACACACACACACAATTTACAGCAAGGGTCACTGTATAGTGCTCAGTAGCAGGAACTAACCTCCCCCTCCCAAACAGGTGCACTAAGGCAAATTCCAGCTGTCCTGCTGGCACCATAATTGACATCAGCTAAGTCAGCTCAGCTCGAACATAAGAAATAGGAGCAAGAGTAGGCCATACGGCCCCTCGAGCCTGCATTGCCATTCAATAAGATCGTGGCTGATCTTTGATCTCAACTCCGCTTTCCTGCCTGATCCCCATATCCCTTGATTCTCTTGCAGTCCAAAAATCTATTGATCTCAGGCTTGAATAAACTCAACGACTGAGCATCCACAGCCCCCTGGGGTAGAAAATTCCAAAGATTCATGACTCTCTGAGTGAAGAAATTTCTCCTCAACTCAGTCCTAAATGGCCGACCCCTTATCCTCAGACTATGTCCCCTGGTTCTAGAATCTCCAGCCAGGGGAAACAGCCTCTCAACATCTACCCAGTCAAGCCCTCTCAGAATCTTATATATTTCAACAAGACCACCTCTCATTCTTCTATACTCCAGAGAATATAGGCCTATTCTACTCAATCTCTCCTCATAGAACAACCCTCTCATCCCAGGAATCAAACTAGTGAACCTTTGTTGCACCCCCTCTAAGGCAAGTATATCCTTCCTTAGATAAGGAGAACAAAAATGTGGTGGTCTCACCAAAGCCCTGTACAACTGCAGCAAGACTTCCTTACTCTTGTACGCCAATCCCCTTGCAATAAAGGCCAACATACCATTTGCCTTCCTAATTGCTTGCTGTACCTGCATGTTAACTTTCTGTGCTTCGTGTACAAGGACACCAAAATCTCTCTGAACACCAACAATTAATAGTTTCTCACCATTTAAAAAATATTCTGTTTTTCTATTCTTCCTTCCAAAGTGAATAACCTCACATTTCCCAACATTATACTCCATCTGCCACCTTCTTGTCCTTAACCTGTCTACATCCCTTTGCAGATTCTGTATCCTCCTCAGTTTACTTTCCCACCTAGCTTTGTATCATCAGCAAACTTGGACCCTTCATCTAAGTCATTAATATAGATTGTAAATAGCTGAGGCCCAAGCACTGATCCTTGCAGCACCCCACTAGTTACAGCCTGCCAACCTGAAAATGACCCATTTATTCCTACTCTGCTTTCTGTCCGTTAACCAATCCTCTATCCATACAAATATATTAACCCCAACTCCATGAGCCCTTATCTTGTGTAACAACCTTTTATCGAATGCCTTTTTTAAAACTCCAAATATACTAAATCCACTGGTTCCTCTTTATCTATCCTGCTAGTCACATCCTCAAAAAGTCTTAATAGATTTGTCAAACATGATTTCCCTTTCATCAAACCATGTTGACTCTGCCTAATCATATTGCGATTTTCTAAATGCCCCGTTGCCACGTCCTTAATAATGGATTTGAGCATTTTCCTGACTACTGATGTCAGGCTAACTGGCTTGTAGTTCCTTGTTTTCTCTCTCCCTCCTTTCTTGAATAGCGGTGTTACATTTGCTACCTTCCAATCCACTGGGACCGTTCTATAATCTAGGGAAATTTGGAAGATCACAGCCAGCGCATCCACTATCGAGAATCGAACTTTAGCTTTATAGAGTTGAGTTATGCACTGCCTTTAACAACTCAGTCAACCACATTCCAGCAGTTTTCCAAATAAATGAATGTGTAAAAATAAGAGAAAGCCATTTGGCCCATCTAGTGATAAAACCATGCTTTCAATAGGTATTAAAATTTAGTGTCTTCCAAAATTAATATCTGGATAATTGTACTTGGTATATGCAAGTGTCAACGCAAACTCTTACACCAAATGCATCACATCACGCATAAGCTTCACAGAGTCTTCCCCTCTCTGTTGGATGAATGCTGGAAAGGACAGAGCCAGCCGGCGCACTTAAATACACCTTCTGGTCCTGCTTCCAAATCCAACCATTTTGGAAGTGATCCAACAATGTCCCCTCAGCTCCACTGCCCTCTACTAGGCCTGTCTGTTCACAGGTGCAGGATCCACCAGAGACGTAGAGTAGCACAATCACCGCTAGTAGCAAGAAGATGCCACCTTCATTATGGCAAAACTCTACTCCTCCCACCACAAACACGTGAATTGGACACCTGTGTAACGTATGCCAGTCAGAGCAAATGATGTGTGGATTCTGCCTGGAACTGGGAAATATTAAGCAGCCTGGTCCGCCTTCCTGATGACCTATACATTGGCTACTCTCTCAATATACTCTGCAGATGGACAGGTGGGTTAGTGACAACAAGGACACACCATTCTGGACCCAGCTGTACCGACATAAAACTCCATCTAACCCCAAAACAGTTCAGTGCTTCCTGTCCGCTGTGCTGCCTCGGACCTGAAACGTGTTAAATTACTGTACAACATGCACAATTAGGTATCAATATGCCTTCCTGCAAATGCCACATTGAGAATATAGATCAAAACTATATCAGTATGAAAGCCACATTTTAAGTTTAAAATAATTATATCGGGACTGTTAATTATTAAATGTTTGCCCATTTCAACTGCAAATCTGCTGGTTTATAATGTTTGGTTACTTGAAATATGAAAAAATTAAACATTCCCCAAGAAAACTGCATCCACATAGTTTGTGTTATCCAGTTACTTCTGTGAACATGGGCATGTTGGGTAAGAAGAAGATTGGGCTGGCTGCGATGCTCCCGCTAACCCCCCACACCACCCCCACCCCCAAATCCATGTTTGAATGGTCTGGGCAAGCTAACTGTCTAGGTTCTTAGGTGAGGAATGGCCACTTGCACAAGACACCAACAGGTTGGCCAGTGCCTGTGGAACTGTACCTCACCATAGGGTACCATTTTCTTGAGAAAAATGGAGAATATTGGCCGAAAAAAGAGCAGGTAATGTTATGTTGATTAACACCCTTAAAAAAATGATAAATAGCTGGTTAATAACAGGACTGAAGGTTATATAAAAAAATATAAGGATGAATCAATTGCACTACATAGAATGAGACTCCCAGTTGCTGGGACCATGTAGCCGTCATATCAAGGAAGGCAAGTGGGCAGGATGAATAATGAGGCGTCTTAGGCAAGATAAATATAGTGGGGTTTCAGTTGATTTGACCTCCGAGGTGAAGGAGGAATAGGGAGAAATTCTGCAGATGAAATGGATATGGTGCAGTTCATTGTAAAGGGAATTATACAAGAGCTATTTCTTCTTCAATGCTTTCTTCTTCTCAATAACATTTAGAAAAAAAGATGAAGTTGCAGCTCCACATTTAAAACATGAAGATGGTTCAATGTGATGAAAAAACCTACAAGTTCCTATCTACTATAGTGTAATCTTATAAAAAGAAAGAGTAAATATTTTAGTTTTATAATTAAGTGTCGCTCGTATAACAGTGACTATCTTGAAAGTGATTTATTATATGTGAAGTAGTTCAGGACATTCCCAGGAGACCTGGTAAAGGTGCTACAAAAATGCAAGTTCTCTTCCTTTCAGAAATAGCCGTCATAAAAATATGTAAATACTGAATATGGTTTTGAGCTGCGGATACACTAAATTGGAATGGAATTGAGAACATCCAAACTCTTTTCATTTAGCACTGTTAAACATGAGCAAGAGGAGAATTGTCATCTCAACTACCTGTGTGGACCAAAACCCAGGTTCCAGAAGTAAAAGGACCACCGTGTCAAACAGCCTATTCTTTGGACATAATAATTGTACCCAAGTTTATAAAATTGGTCTTGCAGTCTTAAAAATGAGCATTCATCATGTACAATTTTTTTTTTAAAAGTGCTTGTTGGAAAGCTTTGCATTTCTAACTTTATATGCTGACCTAGGTGAATGGTCTCTTTCAGGTAAATTAACATTTTTGGATGTTAAAGTTCATGAACTCTTTTGCTAATACTATGCAAACTCATCATCATAGTCTTTTTTTTAAGGCAGTTAGCAGTTAATACTTTGATCTTCCTGTGGACATCTGCAGGTTCTTATATCATGCTGTTCTAACTGAATAGAAAGGTCAGGACTTGTATCAAAATCACCCATATAAATCAAGTATCCTTTGTATTCTAGACAGACTGGGTATAATTAACATGTTTCAACAAACCAACTTCCTCAGTAAATAGATGCCTTATGGATGTAACCAGAT
This sequence comes from Heptranchias perlo, assembly GCF_035084215.1. NCBI lineage: Eukaryota > Metazoa > Chordata > Chondrichthyes > Hexanchiformes > Hexanchidae > Heptranchias > Heptranchias perlo. Next base: position 47,669,319 of record NC_090342.1, read on the forward strand.
GCTTTCTCACAAAGTGTGCTAGCATTTTTACTTTACATCAAGCTACTAAGGGAATGAACTAAAAAGTCACCAGCTGGGATTAGTCCCATTATTCTATCAGTTGTGTTCTTGGTTCAGGCAGAATTTTAATTATGGAGCATTGGAATCCAAATCATCTCAGCAATGTGTTTTGCTTAAAGAAAAAATTAACACCAATAATCTATTATTTCTTTCCAACTTGAGGTATGGCATACAAGACCACGCATACTTCAAAACTTTACTCAGGACTACATATAGCCATCCTGGAAAAAGGTAAACTTGTGTAACCTGACTGACTACTTTCAGTTATCAATTACTATAGTTTGAAAGTGTCCCAAATTACTGCATTTTTAATTTGTAAATTAAACGGAACATAGTTAAACAGAAAACCTAATGTATAAAACACATTAACACAACAAAAAAAGTAGCTTAGCCAAAATGCACCCCCTTCCCCCCCAAATACTTATGGGGTGGTAGAACTTGTGAAAAATAGACACCAAGCCAAACAAGGAGTTATAAGGTTGGGTAACTAAAAGCTTGATTAAAGTAGTAGTTTTAAGGAGGGTCTTAAAGGAGGAGAGGTGGAGAGTCCGAGAGATTTAGGGAAGGAATTCCAGAGCTTAGGGTCTGTACGGCTGAAGACATGGCCACCAATGTTGGGGTGAAGGGAGTGGGGGACGCATAAGAGGCCAGAGTTGAAGGAACGCAAAGTTCTTGGAAGCCAGGAAACTGACCAGAAATGGACATGCCTGGAGCCAAGTCAATACCGAGAACTAAATCAGCATTTTAGTCAATGAAACTCACTGAACATATGCAGAGCAGTGATACACATACCAGAAACGGAACTGCTATGGAGCAAAGATTATAAAGTTTTCAATGAAGCATAAAAGTCACAAATCTATTGTTTTCTTTTGCTTGAACAGTACAAAGATTCTATACCGTACAAGAAAATTGCCCTGCCCTTATTGTAGAACACAGACGCTAGCTTGTCAAAATATATGACTTTAGAATCTTGAATCCCGATGGTTCAAAAAGAATAGAAGGCACTTGAACTTGTGTAAGAGAGGAAGTTAGAAATGGATCGTCAGTGATGAAAACAAATTAAAATTTTTGTGGGCAATGCAGCCTTTTGTCTGGAGTTTTGGGCCCACAGACTTCCTGCCTTTTGAGAACATTGCCAGTACATTTATTTTACTTGGATTACTAAATATGAGGTTTCAACAGGCTTGCAGGAAAATAAAGTTCTAAATGTACAACTCTGCTTTTCTAATTAATAAGGGCAATAGCAGATTTTGCACTTGTCTTCTGAAAAATTAAGTTTCAATCTTTTTGGGAAATGAGATAAGATTAAAAAGATTAGAAATAAATTTAAAATTGGCGCTAACCTTAAAATGTAATTCTAATCTTTTAAAAATTATGCTGCTCCCTCTGGCCCCCTGCCCTCTCCATTCCCTGCTCCGTCTGCATCTCTGCCATTCTTAGCTCCCAGCCCCTCCTTCCTTCCCATCACCCCTCTGTTCCCTTCTCCTCCTCCCCACAAGAGAGTGGAAGGAAGCACAAGTGACTGCAGATGGGATAGAAATGGAGCTGCTGATGGATACATTTTCCCTGTAACCCCCACCCCAAATGCAGCTTGTAACTATTGGTGGCTCTTTTTCCTCACCACATCCCACCCAAAAGGAAGGGAGAAGAAAAAAAGAGAGAGAAGCAGAAGAGAGACCAAGAGAGTAGTAGCAACATAAAGACAGCAGAGATAGGCAGGACACCAACCAGGTTCTCCAACTTAACACATGCAATGCCATGGGAGATTTACTAGCTTTTCAAAAGCTCTCAACCTAGTTTTGACCAAAATGCCTTCAGTTACTAACTCCTATTTATGCATAATACCAATATTTATATTTTCCTTGTGAAACCAACATCAGGGTTTAATGTAATCAATGAACCTCAGCAAATATTATTAAAGGAGTTCAATCTCCACACACAATAGGATATTGCCAACAATCTGTAGGGGGTACAGGAAATCACCTGGGACATAGTCTCCTGAGGCAACCTGAACTGATTGGATAGGTAATCTTCCCTTACTTTTCTGTCCACAAAGTCTCAATCAACATCGAGTCTACAGCACAGAAACAGGCCCTTCGGCCCAAATGGTCAGTGCCGGCGTTTATGCTCTACAAGAGCCTCCTCCCAACCCTCTTCAACTCACCCTGACATCATACCCATCTATTCCTTTCTCCCTCATGCGCTTATCTAGCTTCCCCTTAAATGCATCAATGCTATTTGCCTCATCTACTCCTTGTGGTCAATCTGAGGTGCACCTTTAGTTTTTTTTAATCCAGTGGTGCTTGCATTGACAGTTGAAACAACAGCATTGAAATAACGTCAAGGAACGAAGTAAGAAAGAGAAATGAGGAAGCTAAATATGTGGAGATTGAAATACTTTTAAAGAATGAGGAAGACCATGAGGTAATCTGAATTCTTCCTCATTTATTTAACTTTCACATTCAAACAGAAATATACCACAGATTTACAAAGATTAGCAATGGGATTCTTAAGACCTACATTTTTAAAGCATTTTGGGACACAGCAGCCTTAAAGCATCTGTCACCTTGAGCTCTCAAGACAAAAATGTTTAAAGTACACATCGTACTCCAGGTTACTGCTTTGGAGATGACCGTAAGAAATAATCCACAAGACCCAGGTTTCCAGTTTCCCACTCATAACTCTTGTCCCTGATATCATCGTAGAAATCTCGGAGGGCTCGGGTGGATATAATATTAACTTAAAGATAAGAAAAAGGGACTAGAGCAAAGGTCAGAGCATAAAAAGAAATAAAAATAACAAATACTCAGGGAACATAAAGGTTGCAGGGTGTAATAAAATACCTGATAAAAATAAAGCAGGAGGAATGAAAAAGAAGAGCATATTAAAATGTCTGTGTAGGAATGTTCAGAGCAGCAGCAAAAAACAGGGGAACTGAAGACAATAATTAGAAGTGAGGAAATAGGTGTAATAGGGATAATGGAAACATGGCTGTAATAGGGCAAGATTGGCAGTTAAATATTGCAAGCTATAATGTATTTAGAGATGATAAGGAAGGAAGGAGGGGTGCTGGGGTAGCTGGTTAATCAGAAATAACAATGGCAGTAGCAACAAAGGAAATAACTAACAAAGTGATAGAACCACAAATAATATTGATTGAGATAAAGGATAGGAAAGGATTGGTTATACTACTAGGGGTATACTACAAACCACCAAATAGTGGGAAGGAAGTGGAGGGAGAAATATGTAGGCAAATATTTGAAATTAATAAAATCACAGAATCAGAATCAACTACCCTAAAATAAACTGGCTGGAAGAGGGAAAGAAAGGGGAAAGGGGGACAGAGTTTTACAGTTTGTACAAGACCCTTTTGTGGCCCCTTATGTAAGAAGCCCAACAAAGGAGAAAGCACTATTAGACCTAGAAATGGGAAATGAACCGGAGCAGATAAAAGAAGTAAGTGTGGGAGAACTGGTAAACTGGAGAAATGGGCAATATTTAAAAGAGAGATTAATAGAGATGCAGGAGAAATATATTCCACTGAAAAATAAGAACAAACTAACCAAGAATGAGATCCCATGGATAAATAAAGAGGCAGGGATAAAATTGAATCTAAAGAAAAAGGTATACACAAATTACATCAACAATAAAGGAGAGGATAACAAAAGGGAGAATATTATGAGTTTAGGAAAGAAGTTAAAAAGATAATTAGGACGGCAAAGAGGAAATATGAAATGAAAATATCAAAGAATATGAAAAGAAATAGTAAGGTATTCTAAAGACACATAAGTAGCATCCTCGGTGATTTCAACCACCATTACAACTCATCATGCTCCCTCTCCTCTGAGTTCATTGCCTCTTATCGTCCTTTAATCTCTCTCTCCATATAAACTCCCCTACCCATATTCACGGCCACCCCCTTGACCTTGCCATCTCACGTGGCCTCTCTGCTCCCATCGTGTCAATCATGGATAAGACCGTCTCTGATCACTTCCTTGTATCCCTCTCCACCCATATCCCCCTCCCAATCCCACTTCCCTCTGTGTCCACCCTGGAAAAAACTCTCCCCCAGGCACTTTCAAATTCCAAACTGTCTAGCCTTTGGCCCTCCATTCACCACGACACTTCTGTAGCTACCGATCTGCTCAATCACAACCTCACCTCCACTTTCGATGCCCTTGTCCCCATTAAAACATTACTCTCTCTCACCCTGGTCGTTCCCCCTGGTACCACCCTCATCTCCACTCCCTTAAGTCCTAGGGACGCAGACTTGAACATTTATGGCGGACACCTGGTTTAGCCATTCATTGCCAGATCTGGCTGGATCACATAAAGCACTTACGGGTCCTACTTTTCCCCGCCAAAACTGCTAATTTTTCCAGGATCATCCTGGAATGCAAAAATAGTGCCTGGCTTCTATTCTCCACTAGATACCATCTTCTTAAACCCCTCGCCCCTACCCCTTCCACCCTCACCTCCAAAGAAAAGTGTGAGGAGCTCATGGACTTATTTGTCACGAAGACTGAGACCATCCGTTCAGCTGCCTCTGCCGCTTTCCTCCCTTCCCCTAGCCCCCTAAGGTCTCTCCTGTCCTAGCCATGAACTCGCATCTTTCTCTAGTTTCTCTCCTATCTCCCTTCATGCCCTCTCCGAGCTCATCTTGACCATGAGACCCACATCCTGCTCCCTAGGCCCCATTCCTACCAAACTGCTGACCACCCCAACTTCCCTTCCTGGCCCCCATGTTAGCTGATATTGTTAACGATTCCCTTTCCTCAGGTTCTGTCTCCCATCACTTCAAATATGCAGTCATCACCCCCCTCCTCAAAAAAACCCACCCTTGACCCCTCTGTCCTTTCAAACTATCGCCCCTTCTCCAATGTCCCTTTCCTCTCCAAAGTCCTTGAACGTGTTGTCACCTCGCAAATCCGTGGCCATCTTTCCCGCAACTCCACATTTGAATCCCTCCAATCAGGTTTCTGCTTTTGCCACAGTACTGAAACGGTCCTTACCAAAGTCACAAATTACATCCTTTGTGACTGTGACAATGGTAAACTATCCCTCCTCATCCTATCTACAGCCTTTGGCATGGTTGACCACGCCATTCTCCTCCAACGCTTCTCCTCTGTCATCCAGCTGGGTGGGACTGCGCACGCCTGGTTCCAATCTTATCTATCCATTTGTAGCCAGGGAATCACCTGCAATGGCTTCTCTTCCCGCTCCCGCACTGTTACCTCTGGAGTCCCCCAAGGATCTATCCTTGGCCCCCTCCTACTTCTAATCTACATGCTGCCCCTTGGCGACATCATCCAAAAACACAACTCAGATTCCACATGTTCGCTGACCACACCAAGCACTATCTCACCACCACCTCTCTCGACCCCTTCACTGTCTCTCATTTGTCACACTGCTTGTCTGACATCCATTACTGGATGAGCAAACATTTCCTCCAATAAATATTGGGAAGACCAAAGCCATTGGGCTCGATTTTACCAGGCCTGCGGGTTTCCGGCGGGTTGGGTTTCGGGAGCGTGGTCAACACGCTCGGTGAAATTAGTGGGTTGCCCGCGTGATCGTAGCAGGCAACACACTAATAGGAATCAATTACCTGCTCCTCCGGGGTCCGTGCTGCTGGTCTGCGCGTCGGGCGGGCTGCGCATGCGCAGTACGATCTGTCAGCTGGAGGCGCTCTATTTAAAGGGGCAGTCCTCCACTGACAGATGCTGCAACCAATGGAACAAATTACAGCATGGAGCAGCCCAGGGGGAAGGCTGCTCCCAGTTTAATGATGCCTCACCCCAGGTATCATCAGATGGGGTGAGGAGGAGGGCGAAGACAGAGATCTTGCACCCGGCGGGCGGGAGGAAGCGGCCAGCCTCTGCCACCAAGAAGCCTGGCTCGAGGTGGCAGAGGGGGTCACCTGCGCAACCAACATATCGCCCACCTGCATACAGTGCAGGAGGCGCTGCAATGACCTCAGTAGGTCAGCCACAGTGAGAACACAAAGTCTTTCCTCTACACTCCATCTGCCACAACACTGCCCCAACCCCACATCTCCTTCGGCACCGCCAACACTACTCTGTCACATCACCCCTCATACCCACTCAAACCCCATCCTCATCTTACCTCCACCTACTCACCTCGCCAGTACTCATCCTGCCACTAACACGCGACCCAATCCTCATACAATCTCATGGCTCTATCCCATACTCACCCTCTCGTGCATCTCCCTCACGGCCAGCCTCACTCAACCTGCCACCACCTGTGCTGCAGCCACAGGGCATGCATCACATATGTGCAGTAGGCAGCGTAAGGCAAATGTTTCGTGAGCATGAAGGGGGTGCACAAGGGTGTCGGAGGGTTTGCCATGGGTGTTACCTATATTGAATTTCAGAGCAACAAACAGCACACATTATATTGGCACCACCACTGCCATGTCTCCGCGAATCCTGTCTGTTGTGTCCAATAATGCCCGCTCCTGGGTATCACTATGAGGACCCACCACTGATGCCACCCATCGTGTTACTGCAGAGTAGGTGCAGGTGTATTTGCAGGGCTCTTCCGCGCAGACGACTGACAGACATCCGAGGTGTAGCCGGCTGCACCCTGGAAGGATGCGGAGGAGAAGTTGTGGAGGGCAGTGGTGACTTTGACAGCGACAGGTAAGCAGTTGGTGCTGGGGCCAGCCAGGAGCCGCTCGGCATGAAAGAGCCTGCAGATCTCCACGACTACATGTCGAGCGAATCTGTGCCTCCGTGTGCACTGCTGCTCGGAGAGGTCCGGGGAGCTGCGCCTCGGTCTGTGGACCCTGTGGTGAGGGTAGTGCCCTCTGCGATGCGTCTCTCTTTGCGGTAGCCCTCCCTCCTGCTGTGCAGGTGGGCGTGCAACAACACCGTGTTGGGGGGCTCCACGTCTCTGCGGCGGACGGCGTGGACTGCGAGGCTGCTGGGGCTGGTCATGCTGTTTGTCCTCCGAGGGTGTCCACGCACCACCCATCTGGCAGGTGTTGGTCTGAGGGGTTGTGCAGGGTAGGTGGGTGGTTCCTCGGACTGGGGCTGCAGTTTCGTGTCAGTCTGTCCTCTGGCTTGGCGGGGGGCAGGGGTTGCCCTATGTGACGCGGTGGCCTCCTGCGTGGGTGAGGGCTCTCCCCCGTGGGGTGCACCTTGGCACCTGCCACAGGCTGCTGGCTGCAACACGCCTGGTTGGAGAGAGACTGTTTCCCCCAGTGTGGGAAACACTCTGCGATGCAGGTGAAATCCCACACTTCCTCTTTTGACAGCTGATTCAGCTCATTAACTGACCTCAACAAGCAAGGTAAGTACTCTCAAGTGGAACCCCGCTGGCTTTAATTGCCTGCGGGATTCCCACCAGCGGGGGCCACGCACGCAGCCCCGCACGTCATCGGGGAACCCGGAAGTGGTCGGGATCGCGGCGCGATCCGGTCACGTGACCACATATCGGGATTTTCGGGGCCCCCCCGCTGGAAACCCGACCCTAAAATCGAGCCCATTATCTTTGGTCCCTGCCGCAAACTCCGTTCCCTAGCCACCAACTCCATCTCTCTCCCTGGCCACTGTCTGAGGCTGAACCAGGCCATTCGCAACCTTGACGTCCTATTTGACCCTGAGATGAGCTTCCGACCACATATCCGCTTCATCACCAAGACCACCTACTTCCACCTCCATAACATCACGCATCTCCGCCCCTGCCTCAGCTCAGCTCATCCAAACCTTTACAGCGAACTATAGACCAGTTAGTGGTAGGAAAGATACAAAAATCTTTGCTAAATCTCTAAAAATAGCAACACAAGTTGATAAGGCTATAAAGAGTGCAACAACGTACTAAGGATCATTTCTAGAGGAATAGAATACAAAAGCAGGGAGGTAATGTTAAATTTACATAGAATCTTGATTGGACCACATTTGGAGTACTGTGTGCAGTTCTGGTCTCCATATTACAAAAAGGATATTGTAGCACTGGAGAAAGTGCAGAGAGGGTTTACAAGGATGTTACCAGAATTGAGAGGATGTAACCATCAGGAAAGACTGAGAAGGCTGGGGCTCTTCTCTAGAAAAGAGAAGACTAAGAAGAGACCTGATAGGGTGGATGTGGAGAAACTGTTTCCTCCAGTGCGCGAGTCCAGAACGAGGGGGCATAAATACAAGATAGCCACTAATAGGTCAAATAAAGAACGTAGGAGGAATTTATTTACACAGAGTGGTGAGAATGTGGAACTCGCAGCTATATCCCCAATCCTCCTTAGATATGGGGACAGTGCTGGAGGACTGGAGGAATGCAAATGTCACACCACTGTTCAAAAAAGGGGAGAGGGACAAACCCGGCAATTACAGCCTAATGTCGATGGTGGGGAAACTTTTAGAGACAATAATCCGGGACAAAATAAACTGGCACTTGGAAAAGTATGGGCTAATAAATGAAAGTCAGCACGGATTTGTTAAAGGAAAATCGTGTTTGACTAACTTGATTGAGTTCTTTGATGAAGTAACAGAGAGGGTAGATGAGGGTAGTTGGTTGATGTGTATTTGGCCCTTCAAAAGGCATTTGACAACGTACCACATAATAGGCTTGTTGGAAAAATTAAAGCCCATGGGATTAAAGGGACAGTGGCAGCATGGATATAAAATTGGCTAGGGGGCAGAAAGCAGAGAGTAGTGGTGAATGGTTGTTTTTCAGACTGGAGGGAAGCACACAGTGGTGTTCCCCAGGGGTCAGTATTAGGACCGTCGCTCTTTTGATATATATTAATGACCTGGGCTTGGGTATAGAGGGTATAATTTCCAAGTTTGCAGATGACATGAAACTCAGAAATGTAGTAGACAATGTGGAGGATAGTAACAGACTTCAGGAGGACATAGGCAGACTGGTGAAATGGGCAGACACATGGCAGATGAAATTTAATGCAGAAAAGTGTGAAGTGATACATTTTGGTAGGAAGAATGAGGAGAGGCAATATAAACTAAATGGTACAATTTTAAGTGGGGGGGGGGGGGGGTGCAAGAACAGAGATACCGGGGGGGGGCATATACACAGATCTTTGAAGGCGGCAGGACAAGTTGAGAAGGTTGTTAAAAAGCATATGGGATGCTGGGCTTTATTAATACAGGCATAGAGCACAAAAGCAAGGAAGTTATACTAAATCTTTATAAGACACTGCTTAGTCCTCAGTTGGAGTATTGTGTTCAATTCTGGGTACCACACTTTAGGAAGGATATCAAGGCCTTAGAGAGGGTGCAGAAGAGATTTACTAGGATGGTACCAGGGATAAGGGACTTCAGTTATGTGGAGAGACTGGAGAAGCTGTGGTTTTTCTCCTTAGAACACAGAAGACTAAGGGTAGATTTGATACAGGTGTTCAAGATTATGAACGGTTTTGATAAAGTAAATAAGGAGAAACTGTTTCCAGTGGCAGAAGCATCAGTAACCAGAGGACACAGATTTAAGGTGATCGGCAAAAGAGCCGGAGGCAGCATGAGGAAACATTTTTTTAAGCAGCGAGTTGCAATGATCTGGAATGCACTGCCTGAAGGGAATTAGATAAATACTTGAAGTGAAAAAATTTACAGGGCTTTGGGGAAAGAACAGCGGAATGAGACTAATTGGATAGCTCTTTCAAAGAGTCAGCACAGACACAATGGCCTCCTCCTGTGCTGTACCTACTATGATATAGAGTGGCCAAAGCAGATAGCATTTATGTATTTAAGGGCAGGCTTGATGCATACACAAGGGAGAAAAGAGTAGAGGGATACAAGGAAAAGGCGAGAAGAGGTAATTAGAGTAGGAGGGGGCTCCTGTTAAGTATAAACACCAACATGAACCAGTTGGGCTGAATGGCCTGTTTCTGTGTTGTAGATTCTATGTTATTCTCTTAATGGCCTTCATATCTTTCCTGAAGTACAGAACCAAAACTGCACACAAGATTCTCACTGTAGCCTCACCAATGATTTATATAGGTTTGGCAATACCTCTGCTTTTGAACTCTATGCATTTATTTGTAATGATGTGGAGATGCCGGTGATGGACTGGGGTGGACAAATGTAAGGAATCTTACAACACCAGGTTATAGTCCAACAAATTTATTTTAAAATCACAAGCTTTCGGAGATTATCTCCTTCGTCAGATGATTGAATGAAAAGGTTCTCAAATCGCATATCTTATACGATGTTGGGACAGCATCACACCAATCAAAAGGTGTCGTTGTTATTCAAACAGGCCAGTCACGGAGAACAGCACGTCCCAGTACACTCGATATACATTGTGTCTTTTACACAGGCAGGCAGAAAGAAACTTAAAATGGCAGAGAGAGAGAGAGAGAGAATTTTAAAAAACATATAAATTTTTTCCCCCTTTTTGCTGGTGGGGTTACGTGTAGCATGACATGAACCCAAGATCCCGGTTGAGGCCGTCCTCATGGGTGCGGAACTTGGCTATCAACTTCTGCTCGACGATTTTGCGTAACAACGACACCTTTTGATTGGTGTGATGCTGTCCCAACATCGTATAAGATATGCGATTTGAGAACCTTTTCATTCAATCATCTGACGAAGGAGATAATCTCCGAAAGCTTGTGATTTTAAAATAAATTTGTTGGACTATAACCTGGTGTTGTAAGATTCCTTACATTTATTTGTAAGAGCTAGAAAAATATGTGCTTTTTTTAAAAAAACAGCTTCATCCACTTGTTCTCCTAATTTTAAAGAATTGAGTATCCTTCATCCTCACTCACCTGATGTCCACCAGCAGCTGGAGATCCAACAGAGGCGCAATCTTGGCATTATGTACATCAAATAAAACTTGTGATGTCATCACTAGCCTCAAGTTCTCCTGCTGAGGCTGAAGAAAAGTCTTGGAATAGGAACCCTCCCCTTTTGCTCTTATGCCAATCCTCGCTTCCTCCTTGGAGATGGGGAAGTCTGCATACTTATCAGAAAAATAGCCACTTGTCTTACCCAACTTGGTGGAAGCCACCAGTCCCTTTATGTTAGACAATACCAAAGCAGTTTTAGACAAGTTCTTAACAGCTGAAGGCCTTACACAAAGCCACTAGGCATTTAAAATTCAATGAACATATGCGTGCTCCCCACCTAACTTAACAGTCCCTTTTTCTTTGCATGCAAAGCAATCATCAAGTTTAAAGTTGCTTTTATATTGGGTTTAATGGGGTTTTTGTGTTGCCAGCTCCCAACACTCTGGCATTGCTGAAACCAGAGATAAAATTTTGGACTCACTAAGGTGGGGCACCGGGAAGACCTCGTTTTTATCTTAATAAATGCTGCTGACTCGCAGATCAGGAACCAGCAGCACCAGCATACTAAATCCAAGGAAAACAGCTAAAAAGTACTTACTGCATAGATACCAACTTTTAAATAGATGACTTCTATAATAAAAAAAGAGTTTGTACTGTTTAATGTTGTACAGAAAGAAAGGTAATGTTGCGGTTCCTATCTTTTGGAGAGATATCTGATGCTGACCATTAACAGCAAATAGTACAACTCCAATGATTATATATTTTAATACCCTTCATTGAATTCATTCAGTATCTGATACCTGCCTTTCCAGAAAATTTCAGGTTATTCTCAACATGTCTTCTAGCTACAATGGAAATAAGATCAAGTTGACATACACACAATAATGATATATAATTAGCCTCTCTTAAAAAAAAAAGTGCTGTAATTGTATAACATTTTGTATCGACAGTGCACGAAAATGGAACCACAACATGAAATGTCAACATTCTACTTTTAATCAGAAAACTACTGAGCATCAGTCACTTGCCTCTCCACATGCACAAAAAAGAGTTCAGCAATCAAATGAGACAGCTTTAAAATAATCTTGGCGATTTCTGATGCTAAACCCATTTATTGAGGCACACATCATGCAAAGATTACTCAGTCACCTTCTTCATGTTTTCAGCTAAGTGTGTTTCACATTGCTCTTTTCTAAGATGCAGGACAAGTGAAATAAGTGTGCATATTTTTATCTTAATAAAAAGACCATTTTGCCGAGAGCTGGAAGTACCTTAACTGTTCCTTTTAAGAAAGGCATCTCTACGCCTTGTTTAAAAAAAGTTTCAGCTTTCTGCAGAAATGACACCAAACAAGCTTTTTAAGAATACCAGTCTGTACACTTATGATGATGTCTTTTTCTCAGCATTATTATATAGAATTACATGGAATTTTACAGTAGAGAAACATGCCATTCAGCCCAACAGGTCTATGCTGGCGTTTATACTCCATACGAGCCTCCTCCCACCTTTCTTCATCTAACCCTATCAGCATATCCTTCTATTCCTTTCTCCCTCAAGTACTTATCTAGCTTCTCCTTAAATGCATCTATACTAGTCGCCTCAACCAATCCATGTGATAGCGAGTTCCGCATTCTAACCACTCTCTGGGTAAAGAAGTTTCTCCTGAATTCCTTATTGGATTTTAGTGACTATCTTATATTTATGGCCCCTAGTTTTAGACTTCCCCCAAGTGGAAACACCTTCTCTGCATCTACCCTATCGAACCCCTTCATAATTTTAAAGACCTCTATCAGGTTACTCCTCTGCCTTCTCTTTTCTAGAGAAAAAAGCACCCAACCTGTTCAATCTTTCTTGATAGTTGTACCATCTCAGTTCTGGTATCAGCCTTGTAAATCTATTTTGCACTTTCTCGAGTGCTTCTATATCCTTTTTGTAATATGAAGACCAGAACTGCGCACAGTACTCTAAGTGTGGTCTAACCAAGGCTCTATATAAGTTTAACATAACTTCTCTGCCGTGTGAGACCGTCCCCTGAAGATGGTCTCACACCTGTTGGCTTTAGTACAGTTGGGAGTCAGATCACCAGCCCAACCATGGACATCGGCGTTATTGATAATATGTGGTTGAGCGAACCAGCAGAGATTCAGAGCCAAGAACAACTTAGCACTGGCAACTGGGACCAATTGGAGCACATGGAGGAGTCCTACTTAAGTGCTTAAATTTGGATTTACATTTCAGCAACCTAACGACAGCTTTTTGTGAAGCACCAACAAGCTATCCCATGGTTTCATTGGAAGGCAAAAGCAACTGTGCGAATATGTTTGGGAGGAGAAAGTTGAAATTATTGCCCCCGCCTAGGTAAGAAATGTTTTGAGAAACTGCTATCCTGCTGGGGGGACTCAAAATTAAAGGGTATTTTCCATCTCACACCTTTCATAAAGAAACACAATTTTAACTTTCTAAACTCAGTAGTGGCGGAGTGAGTCTTGGCTTAGTGATAACATTCCCACCTCTGAGTTGTAAGTTTATGGGCTTGTGCCCCGCTTGTCAGTCCTGCCGAGCGGGGACGATAGTTTGGAATACTGGGCTGACATCTAGTGGGATACTCACATCCAATGAGAGTGGGTCAACTGCCCACCCCATCATATATAGCTGGTTCTCCTGGTAGGGAATTGTAAGTCAGGCTGACAACCTGTCCATGTAAAATGGGACTTTTGTTACAGAAATAACCAGTGCACTATGTGCTGAATGTGAAGCAGTGGAAGAAATGAGATGCCTCTTGTGCCGCTAGGCATGGAAGAGAAGAAGAAAGTTTGTACTGATGCATATATACTTTGACTGGGAAACATTCAAGCTGAGAAAAGCCCTTTCAGCAACCAATCCCCAGTACTTCCTATCCTTTTCCATACCTCACATCCCTGCTGAGCCTTGAGATCTTAAATGGCAGGTATTGGTGGAAATGAAGAGGTTTTAGCCTTATAAAGATAAAAATTCTTCCAAGTAATATTTTTACTTAACTTTATGAGCATGGGGTGGAGTGCAGAAGGGGTGCGAAGTGATCAACAGTGAAAGAGCTTCGTCCTTCTTCTCTCCCAGCAACATTTCCATTCCCCTTCAATTGTTTTTGCTTCAATACGGTTCAAAATGACAATATTTGCCAAGCAAATAGTAAAATATTTCATAAGCAACCATTTTATTATCTGCAATGTCAACCACATAGTTTAAAATCATTTAATAAGAGCTTTAAATTAGCACATTTAAAAATTGTGCCTTTGGAAATGGAAGTTCTCTTTCCTTCCAGTTATATACTTACTTTTGCTGAACTGGGACTGATGGGAAGGTGGTGGCTTGCTTTTTTCTGGGGAGTAACTTCTGCTGCTGATGCTCGATCCGGAGCGGCTGTGAGGAGATTCTCTTCGGGGTACTGCTGACTCCCTGTAGTAGGGTGTTTCCCTTTTATGAGGGGAACGCTCTCTTACATGCAGAGAGGAATACAAATTCTTTCTCCTGAAGTTTTCCCTGTTAGAATATTATCAAAGATTCAATTTAAAACATTTTCGGTTGTGGTTATTATTCTTTACAACTTCCACATTAAATTTATTTCAAAACTAGAAAATAAAAATCCTACCGACACAAGTATTTTGGAGATGTCCAACGCAACTCAATCTTCCAGGACACATAAATGTAGGTCCATTTAATACATTATGTACAGCATGCACGTCCTCTAAGTGTCACTCTGCCTACATGTAACAGTTTCCCCACCATGCTGACATTTCATTGGTAACACCCTATATTATACACATCCCCCGACTTATTGTGAGCCACAGAACATTTGGTAGTTAACAAAGTTTTTAAAAGTGCTTTTGTTTCCCCCACATTAAATCTCTAACCGTATATTTGTAATTATGATCCAAAAACAGAGACGCACTAATCTTAAATGGACCTTCCCATTTAATGAATTGGACATACTTACATTAGGGCCTGAATTACTCTATTAGGATCAGTAGTTAGGTCAAGAACAGATATTTATACTCCATCAATTTTTGCCCTATTGTCCTGTTAGCATTGATTTCCTTACAGAATGCCACAGGCACTGGTAACCCTCCTACACCTCACAAGTGGTCATTCGTAATGTGCGAGCCCCGTCACTATTGGCATTCTATTCTGCCATGAAGTGCATCATAAAGGAGCATGATCTTGTTCTCACTCAACATCCATACATTCCCACTTTCTCACATAGATCACAGGATAGCAATCGGGAGAAGAAACCCCAGCTGATTTCTCCCTTCTCTGGCACAGGAATAATGAGGCCTATTGTAGTGCTGCAAACGCTGCCCTGAGATGAGCTAACTTGGCACACACTGGGGGGTGAAACCTGCAATCTTCTGGTCCTTTTGGTTTAATACTATACTGGACTATGTCTTTATTTATTTGGAAACGAATGGCCAACATTTCAAAGCTCAAGAGTCAGAAAAGGAAATTATATAGCAACAAAGAGTTACAAGTTTTGAATGTAGTTTACTTGTAAGTTCATAGATAGTGACTAACTACCAATAATAGAAATACACCATACATGAAATTTTGAAACCTAGCTCAATATTTTTATTTTTCCACCTGCTGACTTGAAATCTGGACTGTACCCTTTTATTCTGCTGTCTGTCTGATTCTCTCATCCCCACCCCATTTCCCCTCTCCCCTCCCATTATTTGCTCTCTTTATTTAACATTCTTTCTGATTCCCTCTTTCTTCAATTTCTCCTCTCACATTGCACCTTCGCTCCTCTCCCACACACGTACGGGGATTGTCCTTTGTCTCATAACCACCATCTGACTTGTTTGCCGTTACAGAGGGCAGTAGCATGCTGCAAGCTTGAGCTTCTGGGGAAGGCAGGTACCTGTACATCCTCATCTTAAAAGGACTCGAGAAATTTGGCACCAATATTCTTCTTGAAGTAGCGTTATTAGCTTTTCACCCACATTCTTCGCTGCTTTTGTTGTATTTTGTTTGGAGGCCCCACCAATTGCAATTTTTTCCATTGGTGGTTTGTCATCGATTTTGCGGGTTATTTGTTTTTCCTTCAGCAACTCGCAGCCTTTCTCACTTTGGCGGCTCCTGTCCTGATATGCTCAGCAGTTTGTTCCTTTTGTAAGGAGAGGTGTATTCAAGTGGTAACAAATCAATGTGCTGGGATTGTTTTTGCAACCAGTTGGTCTTGTTCTCGGCTGCCTGTTTGCTCTACTGTTAATCACAATGATGTGGAGATGCCGGTGATGGACTGGGGTTGACAAATGTAAAGAATCTTACAACACCAGGTTATAGTCCAACAATTTTATTTGAAAATCACAAGCTTTCGGAGATTACCTCCTTCGTCAGGCTCACTCACCTGACGAAGGAGGTAATCTCCGAAAGCTTGTGATTTTCAAATAAAATTGTTGGACTATAATCTGTTAATCACAGGTAGTGTTGAACAATGGGAGAACACCCAACTACTACTTGCATTTGTATAGTGCCTTTACCATAGAAAAAGGTCCTAGGATGCTTCACAGAAGCATAATCAGAAAGAAAATAAAAGTCAAGGCAAAGGAGATATTAGGAGTGGTGACGAAAAGCTTGCACAGGCCACGAATCGAAGTGCTGTAACTGAGCATTTTCGACCACTCACGGTCTCTGTCCCTAGGCTCATCTTGGAACATCCTTTTTCAGCCACCTTGACCATCATCCATCAAGCTATCTCTGACCTCTGACTTATGAGCTTTCAATTGCTTTTCATCCACTGGCCTTCCTTAACAGGGGTTACTCCAAGATAAGAACATAAGAACATAAGAAATAGGAGCAGGAGTAGGCCAATCGGCCCCTCGAGCCTGCTCCGCCATTCAATAAGATCATGGCTGATCTGATCCTAACCTCAAATCTAAATTCATGTCCAATTTCCTGCCTGCTCCCCGTAACCCCTAATTCCCTTTACTTCTAGGAAACTGTCTATTTCTGTTTTAAATTTATTTAATGATGTAGCTTCCACAGCTTCCTGGGGCAGCAAATTCAACAGACCCACCATCCTCTGAGTGAAGAAGTTTCTCCTCATCTCAGTTTTGAAAGAGCAGTCCCCTATTCTAAGATTATGCCCCCTAGTTCTAGTTTCACCCATCCTTGGCAATATCCTTACCGCATCCACCCGATCAAGCCCCTTCACAATCTTATATGTTTCAATAAGATCGCCTCTCATTCTTCTGAACTCCAATGAGTAGAGTCCCAATCTACTCAACCTCTCCTCATATGTCCACCCCCTCATCCCCGGGATTAACCGAGTGAACCTTCTTTGAACTGCCTCGAGAGCAAGTATGTCTTTTCTTAAGTATGGACACCAAAACTGTATGCAGTATTCCAGGTGCGGTCTCACCAATACCTAATATAACTGCAGCAATACCTCCCTGTTTTTATATTCTATCCCCCTAGCAATAAAAGCCAACATTCCGTTGGCCTTCTTGATCACCTGCTGCACCTGCATACTAACCTTTTGATTTTCTGGTACTAGGACCCCCAGATCCCTTTGAACTGCAGTACTTTCCAGTTTCTCGCCATTAAGATATTAACTTGTTCTCTGATTTTTCCTGCCGAAGTGCATAACCTCACATTTTCCAATATTGTATTGCATCTGCCAAATCTCCGCCCACTCACCCAGCCTGTCTATATCCCATGTAGGTTTTTTATGTCCTCCTCACTCTCCACTTTCCCTCCCATTTTTGTATCATCTGCAAACTTTGATATGTTACCCTCGGTCCCCTCCTCCAAATCGTTAATATAAATTGTAAAGAGTTGGGGACCCAGCACCGACCCCTGCGGAACACCACTGGCTACTGGTTGCCAGTTCGAGAATGAACCATTTATCCCAACTCTCTGCTTCCTGTTAGATAATCAATCCTCCACCCATGCCAGAATATTACCCCCAATCCAGTGATTCTTTAACTTGAGCAATAATCTTTTATGTGGCACCTTGTCGAATGCCTTCTGGAAGTCTAAATACACTACGTCCACTGGTTCCCCTTTATCCACCCTGTACGTTATGTCCTCAAAGAACTCAAGCAAATTTGTCAGACATGACTTCCCCTTCGTAAAGCCATGCTGACTTTGTCCTATTAAATTAGGATTCTTCTGACATCGCTAGTTATCAGTTCCTCCTCTGAAGTCTTCTCTCTCCATCGCCCCAATTCTTCTTTGGAGGAGCCCACCGACACTCTTTGTTCCAGCTTGGGCATATCTATTAGTACACATCTTGCTGGTTTTGCTCCAGCAGTCACCCAAATTGCCCTCAATTCTGAAAGTGACCAGGAAGCTGTCAGATTCTCATAAAAACCCAATTGGTTCACTGATGTCCTTTAGGGAAGGAAATCACCCTCCTTAACTGGTCTGGCTTATATGTGAATCCAGTCCCACACTGTGGATGACTCTTAATTGCTCTCTGAAGTGGTCTAACAAGCTAATCAGATGTATCGAACTGTATAAAGAATACCACATGGACTGCAGTGGTTCAAGTAAGTGGCCTAACAGCACCTTCTCAGGGCAATTAGCGATGAGCAATAAATGTCAGCCTTGCCAGCAACACCCACATCCTGCAAATAAATTAAATAATTCTCCATTCCACGCATCTTGTATTTTTTTATTGTTTGTTCATGGGACATCGGCATCGCTGGCAAATACAGCATTTATTGCCCATCCCTAATTGCCCTCGAGAAGGTGGTGGTGAGCCGCCTTCTTGAATCGCTGCAGTCCATGTGGTGAAGGTTCTCCCACAGTGCTGTTATGTAGGGAGTTCCAGGATTTTGACCCAACGACGATGAAGGAACAGCGATATATGTCCAAGTCAGGATGGTGTGTGACTTGGAGGGGAATGTGCAGGTGGTGTTGTTCCCATGTGCCTGCTGCCCTTGTCCTTCTAGGTGGTACAGGTCGTGGGTTTGGGAGGTGCTGTCGAAGAAGCCTTGGCGAGTTGCTGCAGTGCATCCTGTGGGTGGTACACGCTGCAGCCACAGTGTGCCGGTGGTGAAGGGAGTGAATGTTTAGGGTGGTGGATGGGGTACCAATCAAGCGGGCTGCTTTGTGCTGGATGGTGTCGAGCTTCTTGAGTGTTGTTGGAGCTGCACTCATCCAGGCAAGTGGAGAGTATTCCATCACACTCTTGACTTGTGCCTTGTAGATGGTGGAAAGGCTTTGGGGAGTCAGGAGGTGAGTCACTTGCCGCAGAATACCCAGCCTCTGACCTGTTCTTGTAGCCACAGTATTTATGTGGCTGGTCCAGTTAAGTTTCTGGTCAAAGGTGACCCCCAGGATGTTGATGGTGGGGGATTCGGTAATGGTAATGCCGCTGAATGTCAAGGGGAGGTGGTTAGATTCTCTCTTGTTGGAGATGGTCATTGCCTGGCACTTGTCTGGCGCGAATGTTACTTGCCACCTATCAACCCAAGCCTGGATGTTGTCCAGGTCTTGCTGCATGCGGGCACGGACTGCTTCATTATCTGAGAGGTTGCGAATGGAACTGAACACTGTGCAGCGAACATCCCCATTTCTGACCTTATGATGGAGGGAAGGTCATTGATGAAGCAACTGAAGATGGTTGGGCCTAGGACACTGCCCTGAGGAACTCCTGCAGCAATATCCTGGAGCTGAGATGATTGGCCTCCAACAACCACTATCATCTTCCATTGTGCTAGGTAAGACTCCAGCCACTGGAGAGTTTTCCCCCGATTCCCACTGACTTCAATTTTACGAGAGCTCCTTGGTGCCACATTCGGTCAAATGCTGCCTTGATGTCAAGGGCAGTCACTCTCACCTCACCTCTGGAATTCAGCTCTTTTGTCCATGTTTGAACCAAGGCTGTAATAAGGTCTGGAGCCGAGTAGTTTTGGCGGAACCCAAACTGAGCATCGGTGAGCAGGTTATTGGTGAGTAAGTGCCACTTGATAGCGCTGTCGACGACACCTTCCATCACTTTGCTGATGATCGAGAGTAGACTGATGGGGCGGTAATTGGCCAGATTGGATTTGTCCTGCTTTATGTGGACAGGACATACCTGGGAATTTTCACATTGTCGGGTAGATGCCAGTGTTGTAGCTGTACTGGAACAGTTTGGCTAGTGGCGCGGCTAGTTCTGGAGCACAAGTCTTCAGCGCTACAGCTGGGGTGTTGTCGGGGCCTATAGCCTTTGTTGTATCCAGTGCACTCAGCCGTTTCTTGATATCATGTGGAGTGAATCGAATTGGCTGAAGACTGTCTTCTGTGAAGGTGGAGATAGCCGGAGGAGGCTGAGATGGATCATCCACTTGGCACTTCTGGCTGAAGATGGTTGCAAACGCTTCAGCCTTGTCTTTTGCACTCACGTGCTGGACTCTGCCATAATTGAGGATGCGGATGTTCACAGAGCCTCTTCCTCCCGTTAGTTGTTTAATTGTCCACCACCATTCACGACTGGATGTGGCAGGACTGCAAAGCTTTGATCTGATCCGTTGGTTGTAGAATTGCTTAGCTCTATCTGTAGCATGTTGCTTCCGTTGTTTAGCATGCATGTAGTCCTGTGTTGTAGCTTCACCAGGTTGGCATCTCATTTTTAGGTACACCTGGTGCTGCTCCTGGCATGCTCTTCTACACTCCTCATTGAACTAGGGTTGATCCCCTGGTTTGTTGTTACCTCCTCCAGGGTAAGTTTCTCCAACCTTCTTTCTTTCCCTCTTTACCATGTTCCTGCAAGTTCCTCTTCACCTCCCCCCACCCGCCTCCACATCCCCTTCCACAAATCTTAGGTGACCCCCTCCTTTTTGTGTTGCCCTCCAAAATATCTGCTCACTCGTTAACAAATCTCTGATCTTCCACAATTTTGTTGTGAAGGAGCATATTGACATGGAACCTCCGACTGTCCCTTACAAGGCCAAGACTAATGATTCCAAGGGAGTGGAGCTGGGGTCAGGAACTACTTTCGTGGCTCAGAAGGATCCCAGCATAACACTGGAGGGCCGGTATGCGAAGAGAGATGAGGTGTACCGACATCTGGAAAGGCAGAATTAGACCGTAATTGGGGGTGCGGGTCCCAGGCGAGGGAAGCGGCTTAGAGCCCCAAAGAATATGTCTGGCTTTTAAAATTTTTTTTGGATTAGCCCTCTTCCATAGGGAGCCAGGATTGTGGTCCATGTACCTTTGGGGCCTTCTTCTTTCATCACCATGCCCACCTCCCCTTCAAAATCTTCCTCCTCTATCGTTCACCTGAGCTGCTAGGTGATTTCTTCACTGAATACTCCTCACTCCTGTCCACCCTGTTTCTACACCAAATGATTTATTATCTTTAGCAATTTTGAGCGTTAACTTAACTCCTCCTCCCCTACCTCCACTTGTCCTTGCTTCCATCAATTTCAATCTCCATATCGACGCCGCCATCAACCTCTTGACATCATTGTCATACATGACCGCAACACTTCCAAGATCTCTATCACTGATAGAATTCTCTCAAACCACTTTCTCATCTTCCTTCTTGTATGTATCCCCTAAGCACCCCAAATCTCTCCACATTTTTTCCACCCTTACCTTCTTTCGCTTTACCATCTGCACTGAAATTACAGCAGAGAGGGGCTATTCAGGCAATCACGCCATATCGTTGCTAGCTCTACAAATGGAGTGATCCATTCTAATTCCATTTCTTTATTCTTTCTCTATTTTCTTTTATATTCTGTTTTCAAATACTCATTGGATTCCCTTTCAAATGGTGCTGTTGTCTCTGCCTCAGTAGCCAACAGTGGTAAAGCAGTCCATGTTTTTACAAACCTCTGTTTAAAAAAAAAATTCTGACTTCCCCGTTCATTTTTCTAATGGTAATCCTGTGTTTACTTCTTCTCGTTACCAGTTCATCAACTAGTGTAAATATTTTTTTGCTATTTACCCTCTCAAAACATTTAACAATTTTGAAAACCTCTATTGGATACCCCTTTAATCTCTTTTGTATCACTAAAAATGCTTCAATTTATCAAGCCCTTCTTCATAATTATAACCTCTCATTCCTCTTACAATTCTAGTGAATCTTTAGTACACTTCGCATGGCTCTATAATCTTTCCTATAATGGGGTGCCAGAACATTGTGCAATACCCCAACTGTGGTCTAACAAATGTCTTGCATGAATTCAACATAATTTCCTTATTTTTATATTCAGTGCCCCAACATATAAAACACAGAATGCGATTTATCTATTTTATGGCCTTTTCTGCCTCCACAGGATCATCTTTTCAAGAACAAAGCATCTCTTCTGACGCTCCCCCCTTTGCTTCCCCCAACTTGAGGATCGTACAACAATCATTTACGCTTCTGTGAAGTGCCTTGGGATGTTTTAAAACTCTAAAGATGCTATAGAAATGCAAGTTGTTGCAACAATCAAGTTCATAGCTGTCAGTATGGATTCAAAAGATGAAGATTGGCCTAACTGATCCCACACACGTCTTTGAGCAAGTGACAATCCAAGTGCACTGTGGTAAGCCTTATGACGTGGTGTACCTTGACTTCTGAAAGGCTTTTGATAAAGTTCCACATGAAAAGCTATTAGTTAAATTCAAAGCTGTGGGGATTCCTTGGGAATGGATAAGAAACTGGTTAAAGGTGGTAAATGAGTACTCGTTAGGAGTTATGTCAAAGTGGGGAGGAGGATGGTAAGTACTGAGTGGGATGACTTGGGGCTTGGTACTGGGAACTACAATTTCTAATTTACATAAATGACCTGGATTTACAAATGATGCCATACTAGAAGGGGCAGTGAAATTGTAGGAAGGTCAGAAATTACAGAAGGAGTGGACAAAATATGCAAATAGGCAGAACAATGGTAGATGAAATTTAATGCAAAAAAGTATAAAGTTGCTGCACATAGGAAGTAAATAGCCTACATGAGTACTCTGAATGGTGCAAAAGCTAAGGATGAAACTGAAAGAGACATAGAGCCCGATATTAGGAGGGCGGCGGGTCGACTGGGCACGTGGGTAACGTGCCCAGTGAAATCGGGGTGCCCCGCACGCGATTGCAGCTTGATTGAAGGTACTTACCTTTGCTTCCGGGTTTCGCGCTGGAAAGCTGCGCAGCAGGCGGACTGCGCATGCGCAGCGTAGGCTGTCGGCTGGAGGAGCCCTATTTAAAGGGGCAGTCCTCCACTGACTGATGCTGCAGGAAATCGGAAAAATTACAGCATGGAGCAGCCCAGGGGGAAGGCTGCTCCCAGGTTTAATGATGCCTCACTCCAGGTCTCATTGGATGGGTTGAGGAGGAGGAGGGGGAGGACAGAGATCTTCCCCCCGGCGGGCAGGAGGAAGTGGCCTGCCTCTGCCACCAAGAAGGCCTGGCTCGAGGTGGCAGAGGAGGTCACCTGCACCACCAACATATCGCGCACCTGCATACAGTGCAGGAGGCGCTTGAACGACCTAAGTAGGTCAGCCGAAGTGAGTACACTTACTCATTCCCTTACACTCCGTCTGCCACATCACCGCCCCCACCTCACACCTCCTTCTGCACTGCCAACACTACTCTGTCACATCACCCCTCGCACCCACTCAAAGCTCATCCTCATCTTACCTGCACCTACTCACCTCGCCAGTACTCATCCCACCACTACCACTCAACCCAATCCTCATACAATCTCATGGCTCTATCTCACACTCACCCTCTCATGCATCTCTTTCACGGTCAGCCTCACTCAACCTGCCACTACCTGTGCTGCAGCCACAGAGCATGCATCACATATGTGCAGTAGGAAGCGTAAGGCAAACGTGTTGTGAGCATGAAGGGGATGCACAAGGGTGTTTGAGGGTTTGTCATGGTTTTTACTTATATTTAATTTCTGATCAACTCACATTACATATTATATTGTCACCACTACTGCCACGTCTTTGCGAATCTTGTCTGGTTTGTGCAATAATGCCCTTTCCTGAGGATCACTATGAAGACCCACAACTGATGCCACCCATTGTGTCACTGCTGAGTGAGTGTAGGTGTATTTACAGGACTCCTTTGTGCTGACGACTGAGAGACGTCGGTGATGTCCCTGGTGGCACCCTGGAAGGGTGCGGAGGAGAAGTTGTTGAGGGCAGTGGTGACTTTGACAGCGACAGGTAAGAAGATGGTGCTCGGGCCAGCCGGGAGCAGCTCAGCATGAAGGAGGCTGCAGATGTCCACGACTACATGTCGAGTGACTCTGAGCCTCCATGTGCAATGCTGCTCAGAGTGGTCCAGGAAGCTGAGCCTCGGTCTGTGGACCCTGTGGCGAGGGCAATGCCTTCTGCGACGCATCTCTCTCTGCCGTTGCCCTCCCTCCTGCTGTGCAGGTGGATGTGTCACAGCACTGTGTTGTGGAGCTCCACGTGTCAGAGGTGGACGGCGAGGCTGGTGATGCTGTTCGTCCTCCGAGGAGGTCATGACTGCAGCTACGGCGGCCCCCATCCGGAAGATGTACATTTGAGGGGGTCCGCAAGGTAGGTAAATGTGTCTGGACACCGCGGTAAGTGTGCAAGTTGGTGAATTTCATTGTCAGGAGGAGGGTGGTGGAGGCCAAACTTTGTCCAAAGTGACAGAGTGGCCTCCTGCAATGAGTGAGGGTCTCCCCCACCACCTGTCAAATGGACCTTTGCAGCTGCCACACGTCCATTTCAACTGGGAGTGTTTCCCCCAGTACGGGAAACAGTCCAAGTTGATCTGAAAATCCCACCCCTCCTAAAATATCAGGTCAATCAGGTCTGTAAACAACCTGAAGTACCTGGTTAATTACTTCAAGTGGCACCCCGCTGGCTTTAATTGCCGGCGGGAGTCCCACATGCAGGGGCTGCTCGTGCATGTCAGCGCGTCACTGGGGAACCCGGAAGTGGACGGTATGGAGCCGGGCTCTGGACCTGTCCCGGGAATCCCCGATGTGCGCAGCCCCCCCACCACGAACGCACCCGCTTGGGGGTGCGAAAATTGAGCCCCTGGAAGTCTTAGTAGAATTGACGCCAAACATGCCAAGCAGCAACCAACAAAGCCAAAAGACGGTTGAACTACATGGTCAAAACAGTAGAATATAAGTCAGAGTAGGAAATTATCAAACTTTACAGTTAGACCACATCTTTAATACAGAGTCCAATTCTGGTCGCCAAGATATAAGAGAAACATTCAAGTGCTGGAGGTAGTGCAGAGAAGAGCTACTATGTTGATCCCCAGTGTCAGGGGTCTGAACAATGAGGAAAGGCTGGGAAAAATTTGGGTTTTTTCAGCCTCAGAAGGAGGCTTCTGAGAGACAATCTTATAAAAATGTTGAAGGTTGTTAAAGTTATAGAAAAATTAACCCAGAATATTATTTCAATTAAACTGTGGAAGTAGAACTAGGGGACATGGTGCAAACTATAAAAGGTAATTTTAGGACTGATACCAGGAAATTCTTAACACACAAAGGGTGATCAATTTGTGGAATAAGCTTCCAGATAGAGTAAGGGAGGCAAAAGCCCCATTTAAGAAACAACTGGATGCTACGATGGGGGAGGCAAGCGTTTGGTTCCCGAAATGAATGAAGTAAGATGGCATGGATGAAATAAGATGGGCTGAATGACCTTCCTCATTCATCCACATTTAGAAGCATTTTACTCATTTCAAACATTGCACTTAACCGCATAACTCGAAATGCACAGTGAAATCTGTTATACAGTGATAGCATAAGGGAAGATTTCCTCTGTCAGTAACAAAACTGTAAATCCACTTATGAAGAATGAGTTTACAATTTCACTGCAAGAGCAAATAGAAGAAATACTCCTCCTCGGTGTCAGTTATAATGCTGTGATGTGGAGATGCCGGTGATGGACTGGGGTTGACAATTGTAAACAATTTTACAACACCAAGTTATAGTCCAGCAATTTTATTTTAAATTCACAAGCTTTCGGAGGCTTGAGGAAGGAGGAAGGAGGAAGCCTCCGAAAGCTTGTGAATTTAAAATAAAATTGCTGGACTATAACTTGGTGTTGTAAAATTGTTTACAGTTATAATGCTGTACAAGGGCTGGTCTTTCAACTGTTTCTTTTATACTATTGTGCTATATTATGAAACTTTCACTCCAATGTGTACCTTATTGTAACTAAGGTCAATGGCAGTCCAGCAGAAAGACTATGACGCATTTATAAAGTTTTTCATGAATTTCATTGAAGTCTCAAGCCCTAAGCTTTAAAGTTAGTCAGTCAGTATCCAAATAGGATTTATCATTTCGAGTTCTATGTGAGTTTATAGCTCCATTCACCTTCATAAATTTGAAGCATGTTTTCCTATTTGTATCACTTTATCTACACTATGGTAAATCACCAACACCGAAATGCATTTATCTATTGTTTTATTTACACTCCTTTATTGACCTCCTGTTGATCAGCTCTTTCTAAATTAACATAAACTGCTATACTGATTGATAGCCACCTGGTTTTTATGACCTTTAGTTGCACCTGAAGCTCATCACAAATGAAGGGCAGGCTTTATGAGGCCAATCTGCCTTCACTATGTTTTATGACCAAAAGGTTTGTTTGTAGTGTTATCAACCATGCATGCTGCTGTCATGATCTGGGCATAATAAACGATTGTGAAAGAAAATGAATTGGCATTAGTGCCACTTAGGTTCAAAGTTGAAGGGCTACTGTACATTAAGGAATCAGAGGTCAATACCTGATCCCAGAAATTTTCCACATATATGATAATGGTAGATTTCTGTCCCTCACCCCCATGCATATTTAATTAATGAACTTGAGAACGCATCAAACAGGAAATGGGTTGAGTTTCACTTGCCAATTTGATAAGAGCTATTAAGATCAGTTTTGGATTATCTCCCAACAAATGTAATAGTCAGGGCATCCTTGTCCCAAGAATTAGTCCTGAAGGAACATTTATGAACATATTACAGGGGAAAGCACTCCAAACATCCAACTTGCAGCATAAATATTGTATTGCATACAGTGGGAACAGGTGGATGGAGGGAATAAATGTAGAATAAGCTTCGTAAATGATTTCTATTTTCTTTCAAGTTCCTCCCCTTTATGCTGTGATTTTTTTTCTAGATGTTGGTTAATAATTGTGATTTTTTAAATCTCTTTCACAAGGTAGATAAATGTGATTACATTTCTAGTCTACAAAGAAAATCATACATCTTAGGTTTCCCAATATTGGCATAACTGCTAAAGATTCAAGCTTTTATGTCTGCAGCAGATTATCCATTAAATCCTTTATGTATGCCCTTAACTGAAGGTATTGGAAAATTTGTTCATTAGAATTTTTAAAAAATTCTTAATTAGCAATTATGCATATTGCTGGTGCAAACACCTCCTGCTCCTGTTTTGGAGAGGACAAAACTGGCAGAGCACAATGGTTTTTACAGATTTTGAAATTTATTTTCTAAATATGTACGATAAAAAAGGCTATATAACCAAACTTTCCAAATCAATCTCAAAGGCCATTAAAAAAAGCAAACTGGCAACATACAGACAGTGAGAATACCAACGTAGCATCATTTTGAACTGGCTACCAAATTAACTTAATATCAGTACAAACTCCATTTCCTAGCCACCGACTCCATTCCTCTCTCTGGCCCATCTAAGGCTGAACCAGGCCGTTCGCAACCTTGGCGTCCTATTTGATCCTGAGATGAGCTTCCTACCACATAACCCCTCCATCAACAAGACCGCCTACTTCCACCTTTGTAACATCGCCCGTGTCCGCCCCGCCTCAGCTTTTCTGCTGCTGAAACCTTCATCCATGTCTTTGTAACCTCTAGACTTGACTATTCCAATGCTCTCCTGGCCAGCCTCCCATCTTTCACCCTTTGTAAACTTGAGCTCATCCAAAACTCTGCTGCCCATATCCTAACTCATACCAAGTCCCGTTCACCCATTACCCTGTGCTTGCTGACCTACACTGGCTCCTCCTACATGGGAACACCTCAATTTTAAAATTCTCATCCTTGTTTTCAAATCCCTTCATGGCCTTGACCCTCCCTATCTCTGTCATCTCCTCCAGCCCTACAACCCTCCGAGATCTCTGTGGTCCTCCAATTCTTGCCTCTTGCGCATTCCCGATTTTAATCACTCCACCACTGGCAACCATGCCTTCAGCTGCCTAAGCACTAAGCTCTGGAATTCCCTCCAAAACCCTCTCCGCCTCTCTACCGTGCTCTCTTCCTACGAGATGCTCCTTAAAACCAACCTCTTTGACCGAGCTTTTGGTCACCTGTCCTAATATCTCCTCATGTGGGCTCAGTGTCAAATTTTGTTTGATAATTGCTCCTGGGAAGTGCCTTGGGATGTTTTGCTATGTTAAAGGCACTATATAAATGTAAGCTGTTGTTGTTTTAATCACTACTGCCTGTAGCCAATGCATCAGTAGAACACTCAGCAACACAATTAAATAATCCTTAACATTGTAGTTTTTGAAATGGCAAAAACTACAGCTTACCTGTTACCGGCAACATATTTCTTTGTCTTGGCTCCCCTAAAAGAAACATAGTTCAAATTAAAAAATTAAAACTCCAGCAACAAATCCATATGTTTTTTTCCTGTATCACGCACTCCTGGAAACTGAAATCCTGAGAATTGTAATAACATATAGATTACAGACAGCAGCAATTACTAATTTAGTTGAGGATCAAAAAATATTTATTGAGGACAGTTTGAGCACAGTTCCAGCCCAAATTGATGGGATGATGGTCACTGCCAAGATGAAGAGTCTTACAAAGAATGTGTTTGAGTTGTACTGACCCAATTCCTCGTGGGCTCACCAATTGTCCACAAGTTTGTACTAAATCACCAATCTTACTGAGAAAGGTCATAAGGATGACTGTGTGGAAAGTAGAATTGTTGCAGTTGCAGGTGTTCTCATCTGACTGGGGTTAAGGGACCTCATGAAGCAAATGGAGCGCACTTGAAATTTAAATGCAACTATACGTCAGTGCTTGATGCTGACAATAGATGACAAAAGGCTTAAAATTAAATTCCCGCATTTTAATAAGCATCAAATTAAAAAACTTGGCATTACAGTGGAATCTCAATTATTTACACTCCTATTATCTGTCTTCCCAATTATGTATGAGAAAGAAAGGCAAGAGCTGTTCCCGAGTAACAGTCTGTTCATCCTGTTGACAAGATCAATTGGAGCTGCACAACTGATCTTTCATCTGATCTGCTACTCGGCTGCTCCGTGCAACATGCTTACAACTCCAGCTAACAGACCTGCAACAGACCGCAGAGATCCTGCCAAAACACTTTCCAGATACCTGTCATGGCAACCCAGCTACGGAGTGGATGAATCAGCTATTCCAGTGCAAGCTGACCTTGCCAACAGGACCCAATGGAGGCCAGTGCTGCTGGATAAGAGCGGAGCTGGTGGTTGGGGAGAGGGAAAGACAGCGCATTGAATGTTCACAGCAAAATCAGCAGTGCAACTATCAATTATTTATCAATTCTAGTTGTCTTCCAGGGCACTCCTCTGTCGTAGCAGATAATCGAAACTACCACTGCAATTTGAAAATATTTCTTTACTGGCTTCTCTGTCAGTATAAGGCTACAATGCTAACTATTTTGTTTTCAGGTTTCAATTAAAAAATGTTGTCTTTTTTTAAATGCAGTTTCATGTCCAATATCGTTTCCAGGTTCCACATGAATAACTTCCATTTAATAACGCTCATGTGCGGTGAGACATCCCAAAGTACTTTACAGAGGGGCAAAGAACACATAACCAGAAGAGTGAAAGAAAAAGAAGGTTTAGGGAAAGTGAAAGCATGGTTTAAGGGAAAGCTCTTATGGAGAGTTTTGAAGATGGTAAAGGAGGTATTAGGGGACAAAGTGCCAGATAGCAGGGTCATGGATGAAGAAGGAATGATCACCAACAGAATGAAGGTAGTGGGGAACAAGGAGACGACCAATGCCAGAAGAATGGAGGGTGCATGCAGGGATGTACAGTTGGAGATTATTGACGAACTGTGGGACGAGATCAAGGGATTTGATGACAAGGACAAGTCAAATCACTGAGGCACTGGAGGAGCCACTGAAGCTTAGAGGACAAGGGTGATAGAGCTTGACGGAGGATGCAGGATGTGGTGTTTCAGAAGAACTGTAGATTGTGGAGGATGAAGTCGGAGATAGTATTGGGAGAAATCGATCTTGAAGGAGGAGGAGGAGGTAGCAACAATGACAACTTGCATTTATACAGCTTCTTTAACATAGAAAAACATTCCAAGGTGCTTCACAGAGGTGTAATCAAAAAAAAATAAGATGCCAAGCCAAAGGACATATTAGTCCTTAGTGGTGGTTTTTAAAGAGGGTTAGAGGAGATGGCCGACATAGGGAGGGGCGAGGCCATGAATATTTTAAATTTAGGACAATGGGGAACCAGGAGCCAACGTAGGTCAGTGAGGATAGGAGTGATTGATCAGGGGGCCTTGGTGCGGGATAGGATATGTTCAGCAGAATTTTAGATGAGCTGAAGTTTACGGAAGGTGCAGGACGGGAGTTTGCCCAGGAGAGCATTGGAATAGTGAGGTCTGGAGGTGACAAAGGCATGGCTCAGCAGATGGGCTGAAGTACGGGCAGAGGAGAGTGGAAGTAGGCAGTCTTTGTGATGGAAAGCAGATGCAGTTAGAAGCTTCACTTGGGTTCAAATCGGGCACCGAGGTTGCTAACAGTCTGGTTTAGTCTAAGACAGTGGCCAGGGAGGGGGATGGAATTGGTGGCAAGGCTACAGAATTTGTGGCAGGGGCCGAAGGCAAAGGCTTCGATCTTCACAATGTTTAGTTAGAAGAAGTTGTGACACATCTAAGATTGGATCTTGTAAAAGCAGTCCTGCACAGATAAAGGTGCGGGTGAGTATGCAACAGCACGGGGGTGGGAGGAGAGTTGTTGGGGTAGATGTCGGAGTACAGGCAGGTGATATTATGGAAGCTCGGGGCTCAGTAAAATAACAATGTTTAGCACTTCTGGTGTTAGCTGGAAGTGGTAACAAGGGAAACTGGGGTCAAGGCTACTGGCTACTGTTGTGCTGGTATTTGTGGGGCTGAAGTGGATGGCTTCAAGTTTGCCAATATTTAGCTGAAGGGATTTTCTGCTCATCGAAGTCTTAATGTTGGAGAGTGATGACAGTGTTGGAATTGATGGAGGAGGCAGCTAGGAGGAGCTAAAAGTTGTTTGCATGCATGTGGATGCTGACCCGCATGCTTCCAAATGTCGTTGCCAGGAGGTGGCATATAAATGTTGAGGGTCCATGGATGGAGCCCTGGGGTACACTGGAGGTGACTGACAGGCACAGGAAGAGAAGCTATTGGAGACATAGCATACCTATCATATGACAAGTACGAGTGGAGCCATGAAAAATGCCACAGAACCAGATGAGAATGGTGTGGTTTAGCAGAGTTGAAGGAAGCTGAGGGATCAAGGGGGACCAGTAAACAGCAGATGTTGTGTGTGACTGATCAGAGCAGTCTCAAGTGCTATGGGCAGGGGTCAAAGCCTAACTGGATGGCTTAGTAATGAGGAGAGTGCATGACATGCATGCATATCCTTTGCTCCCTTGGTACTAGCCCATTGCATTAAAGCACACTCTGCATTTGGGCAAGTAGCAGGCCTAAGGCCTGTGCACCCAATAACGTGAACTCTGAACAGCACACACAGCATAGTGGAAATTGGCCCCATTGTTTTTAGTTGTGCCTATTATTTTTAAGAAAATCATCTTCGGGTGAAGAGAACGACTCTTAAACATTCCACAGGTTACAACTGCAAAGAATATTTTTGCATTTCAGAGAAGGCCCTAAATTATTTCAGCCAACTCTTTAAAAATTAAAATGTTAGAAATTGAATTACGATCTTACAACAAATTATAATGGACCCGCCTTTGCCAGCTTCAACTTTGTTCTCCTACATGTCCATTTCAACACATAATGTCAGGTAACTGCCAAAGTAATTTCAGCATGTACAATTTCAAGCATTTTGTTCAATGATCCATAACAAAGGCTTAATCTAGATTAATAAAGATGAAATATTAATAAATCTAAAGCAAAATCTCTCCAAAATGCTCAAGTCCAACATAACAATCATTTATTTACTTAAATAAAAGGGTGGGCAGAAAGAAAAAAAATCAGTTTTTAGACGCTTTAGTTGGCTCCAATTAAACAAAATCGGCATAACTTAAGCACAATTTCACTGAAATAAAAAGGTTGCATGCGCCAGCTGCAATAATCGAATTATGTTTGCAAATTTCTTGGGCCTAACTCTCGACAGGCTCAACAAACTTTCCAGAGCTCTATGTGGATTTAAAATATAAAGAAATTAATAAATCAAACATCTGCTTTCACTCAATCACCAAAACGTTCCTTTCAAACCACATTCTTTTACAGTCAGGAACAGGATTTAGAATACTGAAAAAAAATCCAACTACTGGCAATTTTCTAATCCCTTACAGCTACATTGAACAGCTTCTAGACAGAAAAGTTATTTTATGGGTCAAACCAGAATACTTCCCTGCATGAGTGCCTAATAATGAGGGGAACGCACACCATGTGTGCATATCTTTTTCTCCCCTGGTGCTAGCCCATCATATTATGGCATGTTCTTCACTGCAAATAGCAGGTCTAAGGCCTGTGCACTCAATAATGCGGATCCCAATCAGCACTCACAGCAGAATGGAAATTGGCCCCATTATTTTACTAGTGCTTATAATTTTCCTCATCTTTTTAACCTCAAATTTTCCTTCATTAACCAGTACTCCGGCAAGGATTAAGTGTTTTTTAGGAGAGGAATTGCAGGAGAAAAAACTACTGGAGAAAGAAAAAAAATCCAAAACCTGACAGCGAACAAGAGGCAAAATTTGTAATTGGAATACGGCAGGCTGAGAAAAAAAAAATCAGGACGAAGCAAATTTAAATATTTCTCTCAAACTCTGAAAAAACCACCAAACATATGCAAATAAATGAAAACCACAAGATGGACATTAAGCAAATAAATAGATACCACAAGATTCTTATATTTGAACTGAATGGCTTGATCCCTCCCTTGGGCACCTAGCCAGACATCTATATTCTGAGGCAAAACAAGTTGCACCATTTTCTGTGAGCCAACCAATCTTTTAACTCTATATGTTCTATTACAGAAAGGAAGAAGCCAATTACGAGATACAAAACGTCAACTAACATAACCCGTCAGTGTGTAATATAAACAAGTTATTTATTCTGCTAACTCTTGATCTTTGACTTGGATTGGCTGTTATAAGGGCGGATCGTGCTCGATCCTCTCCAACAGTATTATCTTGGTTAAAAGGCCTGTATCAATGACCACGTCAAATCGCTATATCAATCATAGGTTTTGAAAACTACTTGCAACTAACAGATGAAGTTATGAAATATTGAAAGTCAAGACTTCGAAACTACAACAAAAATCTGTTCTGAACTTGTGCTCGGATTGAATTTTGAATTTGTTAACTCCAAAACTTGCATTAAGTTCTCAATGCCACTCAGTATAATGATTTTCGTCCTGCAGCATTTGTAATTATGAAGTTATGAGGTTAGACAATGCTGTGCTTTGCGACAGGCCTGACAATAGATAGGAAAGTTCATCAAGCTATCAAAATGGTCTTGCATTTGGTGTTCACATCTGCCAATGTTTGAATCTAGATTCACACTGTTAGGTTCTTCAGTCAAACGTGTATACACAATGAGAAGTTTATCTTCCGTTCTGCAGGGGTGGTATATGACAAATTATCTCTAAATAAATAAATAAATAAATCGATCGAAGGATGGGCATCAAAAGTGAAAAAGTCAGCCAGAGTTTCCATGTACATTAGTGGAATATAATAAACATTCTCCTGAGAGGCTTCCCTTGGTGATGGGCCTGAATAATATTTAGTGTCTCAAGTCATATCTGCTCTACTGCTTTTCAAAGTTTGTAAACATGATTGGAATTTAATATTAAATCTGCTCTTCTGTAAATAAACTACAGGAACTGAACTGTAGAAAGCGCAAATGTAAATGTATACATCTTTCTGATGAACTATTATTGATAATGCTACAAAATCTTAAACTATAGCCTTCAAATCAAAAGCAGTTTTTAAATACATACAATGGATAGGTTTCCATTCAAATGCTATTGTAATTCTACTCACAGTCTCCAATGACACAGGATTTAAAAACATATTAGCAGCTACTCCCTCAAATTTGCTATGGTTGAAGTCTAAACTCTAAAATATTAGAACTACTAAAAGAATGCAACAGGTTAAGAGCAATCAATACTTTTCCTCCAGCTACTTGTGGAAATAAATGGAGGAAAACTATATTCAATGAAAACATGCATCTCAAATAACTAGACAAGGGTTATCCATAGTTAATTCACACCTTGAGAGCTGCATTTCCACCTCAGTGCCAAGAGCAAGAATAGGGCAGAGTTACGTTTTGTGCGTTCCAACAGTGAATTTGATTTTGAACAAAGTATTCAAATCTGTTCCTTTTTCTAACACTTAAGCAATGTTTTAGGAATTTAGACAAAAATCAATGTTTCAGAACATGCAAGAAAAGTTACATATTTTAAATCCAATGGCAGATTTTCAGTACTCACAATGTTAAACTTGTGTGGAGCATAAACACCAACATAGACCAGTTGGGCTGAATGGCCTGTTTCTATGCTGTAAATTATATGTAAAACAATATCTCAGCTGTCTTTTTGTAGCTCTGGAAATCAGCAAGACGCTCCCTGTCAAATCTGAACAAATGCCATTTTTCTTGCATCTTTTTACAACTTGTTTATTTCCATACACAGATATCCAACTCCCTTTGACCAATCCACACCTGTAATTATGTATTCTAAACAAAATTCTAGATGGACAGCACAGAACTGCAATAAATCTGTTAAATTGCATGCACGTGGTATACTATAAATAACATTCACAACAAATAAAACTTAAATGGTTAACATTCTAAGGATCAAATTAAACAAAACTAAAACTTTCCATACAATACCACTAAGGGACTTTCCACAGTAAACACAGGAAGCAAAACAAGGTTAAGTGTTGCTACCAACTACTCAGACATTTTTTTTATATAGACTAATGCTCGAAAGGGGAAAATTTATCTGTTTCAGTGTTTTGAAAGTCAATTTTTTTTCAGTATTTCCCTCAGGCTAAGTTGCCATTGCCACCTACTGCAGTAGCCATTATGGTGTGTCAGTAGCTCTTGTTGACAGGGTATGGAAACTGTTTTAAGATCTGCCAAAGACAGCAGCAGTCAGTTGGACTCCCAGACTATTGCTGCTTGTCTGGTGTCTAGCCATCTTCCCATTGGGTCACCAAAAATCCTTCCAATAAAGCTCCACTCCTGGGAGTTCCTCTTGTAAGACTTCCTGCCAATGCTTCCTGCAGAACACCAGCCTTACTGGGGTCAAGCCATTTACCTCCTGACCACATTAATAGCTAAGAAGAACCCAGCCCAGATGGGATTATTTTGCACTAATCTCCTTGATGATGCCAAATCAGCTGTGTTACTCTCCTACTTATTATTGAAGCAGTTCACACAAAAGCACAATATGATGTCCTCCTGAGAGATGCATTTACTCTTCAAAAAAAAAGCTGGTGAAGCGAGGATGCATCAAACAGTCATGGCTCTATACTTGACAAATAAAAGAGTTCTATAATGAAATATTGAAGGGTACAAGTCATTAAACATCTTCTAATGTTGATTATTAAAAGCTTGTACAAGAGCCAAAACAGGCCCATATTGAACGTTGAATTGAAATAACAAATACACTACTTGTGAACTACATTTTCCTGGTTTTATGGTTTATTATATTATTTCTTTTTACAGATGCCTAGAAAATATTAATTGTCACATACTTTTATGCTCAGGCAACATAACCTCTTCAGAAGTTGAAAAGTAGAGAGTAATGTTTAATCAACCTCATATTTAAATTTGTTCCAGCATATTACCAAAAATTCAAAACTGTAACAAATATAACATTACAGGATACTAAAAATGTAAATAGAATCCACCACATTGTACCATGTGTAAATCTGACTGGAGAATTTTAGGGATAGGGCCACATAGGATACCGCCTTCAACAATCTCTGTAGAGCAACATAAAACCGCTTCAAAATTTCTACCATTGCAGATACACAGCAATGTCACAGTTATGCAAAGTTAGTTTTCATGCTGTAAGTCCACTGAAACATCCTTAATAGATCTGGTCAACATGGAGTAATCTTTCTTGTAATGTCTCCAGTGCTTGTAAACTGCTTTGATAAAGTATAGACATCTGACCCAAGTACCTGCGTGCAGGTTTCTATAATTTTGTAAGGTCAGCTGTAATCAATCAACGTATCCCATGTAAATACTTCGTAATACTCTGTGTACTTGAAAGTGAAGTGACTTGTAGCCCATTTGTATTATGGAACCACATCAGGTACAATTTCCAGTTCCACAGCTATTAAATCTGTCCAATTTACATTAGATGTTTTGAAGTATAGCTGGATATGACAAGAAACACAAATACTCATGCCCAGGTTGAATGCGTGAAGCATTTGCACTCTCCTCTGTAAAGGAGTACGCCTGCACTATCCTCTGTAAAGGATCTATAACGTCGCTGCCTCAATATCCTGGAATCGCCTTCCAAATGCCATTGTGGGAGCACCATCACCACAAGAGCTACAGTGTTTCAAGGAGAAGGCCCACCACCAACTTCTCAGGGCAACCAGCGCCACCCACATCCAAAGACCAAATTTTTAAAAAAGCTTTGGAAAACATTTTTTAAAATTATTTTACTCCAGTAACTTCCTCAACCACTGGAAAACGTCTGTAGACGCGACTGAAACCAGTTTGTTACTTCTTCGAATAATGCCACTGGATCTTTACACCTACTTGAGGGGGCAAATGGGGCATTACTTTGTCCTCTCATCTGAAAGACAGCACCTCCGCCAGTGCAGCACTCCCTCAGTACTGGATTATGTGCTCAAGTCTCTGGAGTGGGGCTTAAACCCATTACCTTTTAATTCAGAGGCAAGTGTGCTACCACTGACCCAAGGCTGACACATTACTTCCACAGAGGGGAACAGTGGCAGCTACATCTTTGGTTGCACTGCCATTTGTATTTATACTACAAGCAGAGGGCGCAACACTGCTATTTCTTTATATTACAAATTTATACAGTCAATGCAGTTATATAAATACGGTACAAGTCATCCACTGTAAAGGATTGCGCTCTCATTTCCAGCAGATGATTTTGATCAGCAAAATTGCAAGCAGCTGCAGCATACACAAAAATATACACTGAAGAAAAACAAAAAAAGCTTCACCGTTTAAAATCCATCACAGCAAAATTGCACAACTGAATTGCAATTTTATTACCACAATATCTGACATGTTCTAATTTTTAAAAATTTTTCTTGATGTTAGTATGTCCAATTGGTACAACACGGTATCTTTTGTGCCATTGCTCTGTGATCAAGTGAATGGGACTGAAACTACATATATTGTCACCCTTTCAGAAAAGTTATGTTACAATAAATTGGAGATTTTATGTCCAGATATTCTGTTAATGTGGGTGCACATAATATTTCACGTGGTCGGACTGCTAACTGCCCGAGTGAAGAAAGAGCAGCACAAGTACTGTAACAGGAGTTTCAGAAATACAAGCAGAAATTGGAACAAACAAACAAACAAACCTCAGGAGGCAATTTCATGAATAAAAAGATAAACAGATGCGCAAATGTTTGCATGACAAAAGACAAAGTCTTCAATGATCACTGTTGTATCCCTCCTGGAAGCAGATTAACAATAACACAGACAGAGATTTAGGTCATCCTACTCCAGTCTTATTAGGGAATGCAAAGAGGGGAAAAATGAAAGGATAAGACTGATAACTTCAGAAGAGAGAAAAAGAAAACTGACAAACACACACAAATACAGACGTGGATCATCTGTCCTGTGCCTCAGCCACATAATAGCAAGTGTTATATAAAGACATGTGGATAAACAAAAATCAACTAATAAAATAAAGGGAAATAAGAAAAACTTTTACTGTGGATTATATTCTTAAATTTATATATTTTAAAAATTGTCAACATCAAAGAAACCTCATCTGGGGGGGAAACCAGGGGAAGAAGCATGCCTGTAACCCATGTATGGGTGTTATAAGGGAAGACGTGGATGTGGAAGAACCATGAAGTCACTCACAAGGTCAAAAGTCTACTGGTAAGGACAAGAAGGTCAAAGACAACAAGCAGTTTGATAGCATTATTAAATTTAATATTAAATTTCGCACTCCAGGTAAAAGATTATAAAACAGATACTTTTTTTTAAGCTGGAGTTTCAGGTCACCTAATTACCATTAAAACATATATCCTATTTCATTTTGGTGCAAGGTGGTTTTGACTTTCATGTGAGGCCAGGGCACAAGTAATTTGGAATCAGGAGATGGAAACTCATTTCAGTTGGGGTATCATAGACCACAGGGCTAGAAGAAATAAGTTTAATCAAGTTGCACTATTAAATGCTTGGAGTTCTCTCATCAGCTTGTCAGAAAAGTTATACTTGTTCGCTCAAGTCCATCATTTGCACACCCTGAATAATGTTATTTTGGTGATTCTCTTTCGGCTAAAATATGTATTACAATGGTGCTTTAAGATGGGTAAGGAAACTGATTTCTACCTATTCTGAATAATGTACCATGAATATAATTTTTGGTGGGGTGGGGGGGGTGTCAAAGAGAGAGAAACAGACTCAGTACACTACACTAAAAATTAAATTTTAACTAATAGTTAGGGCTGAATGTTATGCAGCCTTTTAATGGAAATTAGAATCAAGATTGCTCTGGAGCCAAAACCATATAAGTTTGAAGTTGTAGTACTTCCTTTAGAGAAAAGATTTGAAATCTGTATATCATTGAGCAAAACCTAAGGAACGTATGCAGATCTATTGCACGTGCCATTTTTTTTTGCTGTGATTTTACTTTTTAGGTCACTTTTCACAAGATGGTTCCTGGACTAAAACCTTTATAAGATGGGGATGGCAAAACAAAACTACGATTCTTATATTGAATAGAAGAAAATCTGAGCATTACAGGATTGAAAACACGTGTGTACATAAATAAAAATTTATTGGGCAATAAATGGCATAAAAAATTGGTGCTCCAAAACATTATGCAACCAAGCATGAGGTCAGTGGTTCAATTTCAGCTGTGTTATTTGGGAGGAGCAAACAGACGCCAGATAATTCCCCATAGAAAGATTAAACAAGAATTACTGTTTGGGAAAATATCGAAGGGTGGTTTGTCCCCTTGAAGGTTTAAGTGAGTTTATCCGGTCAGAAGCTGAGCCATACAGATTAGTAAGATCCCCAGTTTGCACTGAGTAGCTGTTCTCAGCTAGGCAGGACAGTATAATTGGCCTCAACGTCGCTAGTTAGAGGAGAAAAAATCCCTGATGGAAGTGTGCATATGTGTACCCCAGACAAGGATCGGTTCAGGCTCGACTGTAAAGCCCCTCCAGGTTATCACGGCTTATATGTGATAAATGGTCACTTACGCAAGGTATGAGCAGGCAACTAGTGCCTGTAGACCCCTATACCAACAAGGAGTGTCTTTGGGAAATGAGGCGATAGGAGAAAATTATCAAGAAAAAAAAATTGAGGGATGAGCCATTTTAAGCTGCTTTTGGTCATCTCATACAAGACATATATAATTTTATTCAGTTGTTACACGGGGATCTCCGCTCACAAATGGCTGCCACCGAAAAGAGAAAGAGAGCCCGTAGCGGAAGTCCAGCATTGGAAGCAGGTCACTTGCCACCGGTCTCAGTCAGGGAATGGCACGTGGCACAGAAAAACCCAAAAATTGGATGTGAGTAAAGGCAAATCACGACTTCAAAAATATTTTCAAAAAATTATTAGACAAACTTTCCATTACCATATGCCAGGATGCATAGAAACAGAAAAATCAGAGTCTAGAATACTCCCTTTATTCATACTTTATCACAATGCACAAATATACCAAGATAAAGCTTCGGTTCACATTAAATACAGATTTATAGGAATGATTAATTTATGGTCATGAAGGGTGATGGATTAAGTAGTTTTAAATCGAGGGGTTTATTCCATTGATAGCAATATCATCTTTGCAAGGCTTTGCACTCATGCCCCAATTTACTTAACAGGTTCTCAGCGCCCTCCACTGGTCGATTAAAAAAAATAGCACCAAAGACAAACGTGGCGCCTGCATTCCCACAACACTGCATGTCAAATGAATTTGATATAGAAATGGTTCCATATTGGGTCAACTGGTGTGTGAATTTAAAATGAAATAATTTAGCAAAGTTAAGATTAAACAACTACAGTTCTAAAGCGAATGCGCTTAAGCATGATTGTGAGCTGGCTGGATTGTTTCTTGAACTTCTTGGCAAAAAGTTTTTGTACTTTTAGGTATTTTTTTTGTACTCAAGATGAGAAATGGATAATGCTGAGGAAAAATAAAAAAATCTTACCCAAGATCAGACTAGCTGCAAAATAAATCTCTCTACATAACCCAAATGTCACTTTAACTCCAACCTCACTGCACCAACAAAATGCTTCCTTATGGTGGCTGAGTGAGATCAACAAGCTGTGCCAGGAGAGAACAATTTTGTGTTAGATAAGGAGATGCAAAAGAAACTATTCACAGTCACCTAAGTACAGATCATACTGATAAAGGAGTTTCAAACTTTCTCTCTCTGGGATGGATTCAAAATCAGGTCAAATAAGTGAAGACAGTGGCCCTGCTGTGTTACATTAACTAGACAGGTATACATGCTCGAGCCAAACAGATCTCAAATGTTTGATGGACTATTTAACTTTAAAATATCTAAGCATCACCTGCATGTGGAAAACGATTTACAAAATAAAAGTGCTCTTATACTGTAGAGCATGAGTCGAAGATGTTTTATTGATTTGTTTGGAAGATTCTTCTCTTCCTGCCTGTCAACTTGTGTGCAATGAAAATAAGGTTGTAGACAGTATATTGAAAAAAATTCCACACAATTTTTTCTTCTCTTCCTCCAACCGACAACAGCCAAAAGGAAGCTGCCATATCATATTATTTGAGCAATCAAGAATATTCATAGGTTTATATAACTAATCTATAATATATTAAAAATCTTACATCTGCATGCACTTCCTGTCAACTCTACCATTATAAATTCTTACATCCACATTTATAATGAAAACTGCCGATGCAAACTCATCACACTAACTACACCCACTGGAGGCACTGCAGCACCACCACTGGCAGGAGGGTGCAATTACAGTGTCACAAGTTTATGGACACAATTTCCATTGTAAATGTGGAGTTAGGAATTTATTATGGATACATGAAAATGAAAAGACAGATGTGTGATTTTAAAATGGGGACTGAATCACATCTGTGCACTGTGGACCAATTATCTCCCACCCTCTAATTCTGCTTCTCCTAAAGACTACACTTGGTTTTGTTTTAGTAGGCAGCAGCAAGGGGAAATCAAGTCATCTATTAAAAACAATTCCCAACTTCTTTTTAGAGATCCTGGTATTGCCACAATTACCCTTTCAAGCCACACTGGAAAGAGACTCATGCGTTAGAACCTTTTTCTTATCTTTGAAACAGATCGAAAGAAAGGAAAAAATGTTGCAGCAATTCTGTGCTGTATCATTCTATGATTCTAAGAACATGTGTATGATGCCCTATCCAGTTTTTACATTTATTTTCTCACTTTCGGGCGTCAACACCTCCCTTAGCTTGTCCATATGATCATTATTCATGTGTGAGCCTTTACGTGCTGAGGTCAATTGTAAGGTACCTACCATCAGCATGGGTGAAGACCAACTAACTCAGCACTTATCAGGAATCAGAGAAAAAAAATCACTGTGGTCCATCTAGTCAGTGCCGATGAATCAGAAACCTGCTACATCTGTACAGCTCAAATGAATAAACATCAGGGAAACCTGGAGTTTTTTTTAAACCACTGGCAGATCTCTTGTGGCACTGCTCACAGTGAGCCAAAGGTTGCACTGATTTATCCTATGTAATGTACAAAAAGTTATCAGGGCCACTGATTTTTGGTGAGTGGAGAAAGTCAAATTGCATTTTTACTAGCGTTAGTGGTATTTTCAGGCTCGAAATCCTAGAGTGTGTGCATATATTTATACAAAAAGTCCTGTTTGTTAAGAAGAGGATTATATAATGTAATAAGAACATAAGAATTAGGAGCAGGAGTAAGCCACATGGCCCCTCGAGCCTGCTTCGCCATTCAATCAGATCTTCAACCTCAACTCCACTTTCCCGCCTGATCCCCATATCCTTTGATTCCCCTAGAGTCCAGAAATCTGTCTCTCTCAGCCTTGAATATATTCAACGACTCAGCATCCACAGCCCTCTGGGGTAGAGAATTCCAAAGATTCACAACCCACTGAGTGAAGAAATTCCTCCTCATCTCAATCTTAAATGGCCGACCCCTTATCCTGCAACTATGCCCCCGAGTTCTAGACTCGCCAGCCGTTGGAAACAGCCTCTCAGCATCTACCCTGTCAAACCCCCTCATAGTCTTATATATTTCAATTAGATCACCTCTCATTCTTCTAAACTCCAGAAAGTATAGGCCCATTCTACTCAACCTTGCCTCATAGGACAACCCTCTCATCCCAGGAATTAATCTAGCGAACCTTTGCTGCACCACCTCTAAAGCAAGTATATCCTTCCTTAGATAAGGAGACCAAAACACTACACAGTACTCCAGGTGAGGTCTCACCAAAGCCTTCTACCACTGTAGTAAGACTTCCTTACTTTTGTACTCCAACCCCCTTACAATAAAGGCCAACATTTCATTTGCTTTCCTAATTGCTTGCTGCACCTGCATGCTAACTTTTTGTGTTTCTTGTACGAGGACACCCAAATCTCTCTGAACACCAACGTTTAATAGTTTCTCACCATTCAAAAAATATTCTGTTTTTCTATTCTTCCTACCAAGGTGAAAGTAATGGAGAATGTATAACTGTGAAGGTATAATTCAGGTGTTATTAGCAACAAAATGATTGTTAGTTAAAATAATGAAATGAACATTAAAAACTAAATGGTAAAAAGTAAACTGAAATGAAATTTATTTAATTGAAAAATATGAAATTGTATATTGGAAGGTTTTATATAATTGTAGTTTTATGAATAAAGTCAATGTGAAATATACAAAATAACATTAAAATGTATTTATGTGCAGGTAATGTCCATTTTGTTTAGTGTACACTGATATAGTTTTTATGGAGTATTTAGAACATATAGATTTAATAAAAATATTTCATTAAAAAGTTATATTTGTGTGAATATCAGTCTGCTTACATGCTGGTGAAAGATAGTATTAATGTTAGAGAGTGCCTGACAGTCAAGGGAGCAAATGGGAGTTTGAGTCAAGTAATGGGGTTGATTAAAAGTTAGGGAACAAAGGAGGAGGAAAGTTGGGGGCTGTACGGCAAATGCAAAAGAGATTGATGGGAAGACGTATGAACACGAAGAGTTAGGATACCTCTGTTACCTCCAGACTCAGCTATATCCCTAGCCACCGACTCCATCCCTCTCCCTGGCCACCGTCTGAGGCTGAACCAGACCATTCGTAACCTTGGCATCCTATCTGACCCTGAGATGAGTTTCCGACCACATATCCGCTCTATCACCAAGACCTTCCTCCTCCATAACATCGCGTGTCTCCACCCCTGCTTCAGCTCATCTGTTGCTGAAACCCTCATCCATGCCTTTGTTACCTCTAGACTTGACTATTCCAATGCTCTCCTGGCCGACCGCCCACCTATCACCCTCTGTAAACTTGAGCTCATTCAAAACACTGCTGCCCATATCTTAACTCGCACCAAGTCCTGTTCACCGTCACCCCTGTGCTTGTTGACCTACATTGACTCCCAGTCCATGAGTGCTTGCACAGCTTTATTCAGATCAAGCGGTTTCTCTGCCGCTATGGATGCTGGGTAAAGAACTCCCCATTCGACAAAAAGCCATTTCCTTCACAAAACTCTCTGCCGTCTCACCTTGATCTGCACACATTGACCTCACTAGCTTCCGAATCAAGGAAAGTGCGCGTGGACAGCGAGAGGGGCCAATGTTAGCTGCCCTATCACCACGTCCATACACTCTTAGAATCATAGAAGGTTACAGCACAGAAGGAAGCCATTCAGCCTGTCGAGCCCATGCCAGCTCTCTGCAAGAGTAATCCAGTTAGTCCCACTCACCCGCCCTTTCCCCATAGCCCTGAAGATTTTTTTCCCTTCAAGTACTTGTCCAATTCCTGTTTGAAAGCCACGATTGAATCTGCCTCCACCACCCTTTCACCCAATGCATTCCAGATCATAACAACTCAGAAGTTCCTGAATGCATTTTAAGAATTCTGCACCCTCTATGCCTTTTACACTGATTCTATCCCAGTTAATATTAGGTCTCATCCGAAAGACGGCACCTCTGAAAATGCAGCACTGG
This sequence comes from Heptranchias perlo, assembly GCF_035084215.1. Taxonomy (NCBI): domain Eukaryota; kingdom Metazoa; phylum Chordata; class Chondrichthyes; order Hexanchiformes; family Hexanchidae; genus Heptranchias; species Heptranchias perlo. Next base: position 47,713,645 of record NC_090342.1, read on the forward strand.
AGCGTCAGCCTGGATTTTATGCTCAAGTCTCTGGGGTGGGACTCTCTTTCAGCAGCTGCTGGCAGCTCCTCTCCCCCTGACCCTGCCATCGTCTTCTTTCCCTGGGCTTCTGATGGTGGATCCACTTCTTTGAGGAGCTTTGGGTTTAGGGAATGAAGGTGGACGGCTGTCCCGTGTCTCTCTGCTGCTCTATAGAGTGATGGACAGGCCTGTGAATCCCAGCTATCAGTCAACCTTCCTGCAGACTCACTGATCAACCAGAAAACTGCAGTTTCACTCCTGCACATGTGACCCGTTGTATTTTCCCTCCCAAATATTCTCAATCCATTCTAAGACTTGCCTTTGGAAGCTTCAATATATCAGCACAACCCCTCATCACATTTCTCCTTTATTTGTCCTGTGACTGCCCTAATGCTGGTAAGTAGAACTGAGAAACGCTGTTCATTACTGAAGTTACACTTTGCTCCAAGTGAGAGCGGTTTGAAATAAAACGGAAATTTAGACTGCAAAAATGTTAAGCAAACAGAGCTGAACGCTGATGTGGGGGAGGGGGATTCTTAGCATTGTTGCAGCTGGTTAGGTGCTGATCATAATCTCAGATGGTTCTTCAAGATTTTTACAGTACATACAATGACCATTTTGAAAATGACACCTGCAAAAAAGGACAGCTGATGTCAGTCCCTGAAGTGTCCGTAATTTGCAGGTTTCACGGTAGTGTGAAGTATGAGATAGTGATGGGAAGAAGCTTAGAGGGTGAGACGGTGGGAAGAGGATTACACCAGAGTGTGAGAGAAGTGAGTGAGATTGAGTAGTAGCGGAGTTAGTTTGGTTATGTGGGAGTCTTGAGGGCCTGGGGTGTGACAGCATGTTTACTTACTGATACCATGTATGGCTGCAGATTGCTCATGTTAGATTGCTTATGTATTCCTTTAACATGACCAGATGTACATAAGACCATGTATCTACTAGCACAACAGAAAGGACATATAGCATAAGGAAACAAACCTGAACTGAATCAAAACTCAAATAACAAACCCTCAACTCCCTTGGAGAAGGTCCCCATGACATCCTTGTATTTAAGAGCACGGAGGGAGTAGTGGAAAATGAAGCTGCAGGCCGCCCTCAATCTCACATCTAGTATCATTCTGCTCTTAGCTCCCCCCCTTTTCATTCATTCATTCACATACAGACAATCACACAAACATCACACAGTTAGTATCTTGTAATACAATCTGCTTGAATGTATGTACTGGCACCATCAGGATTCTTACATTTGTTCCTTTTCGGTCATTGTGGGCCTGGAAAAGCAGCTTGCTAACATTGTCAGTGGTCCAGACGAAGACAACACCTCACACAAGACCCTGCATATCTCCCACAAAAGGTTAGAAGCACCAGAACATCTGCCATTCCAGATGTTGCAGTTGGTCAGCTTGAGGAGATAGCATCAAGTGAGACACAGTGCACAGCTCTCAATGCCAACTATGTACTTTGGGAACTGCACTGGTGCAGTGACATCAAGCAGCTGTGTTGTGCTCCTGTTGCTATTCAGGGGGAGATGAAAGGGCTGGCCATGCTGACTAACACACTAGTCATTTGTTTGATGCACTTCTGGGCACCATGCTGATACTGAAGCAAAGCCAGAAAAGCTGAGGGAAACTATGAACCTGACTGTTATTGGCAGTGCCATCCCTATGGGTGCAGGTTAGCGACAGGTCTTCTTGCACATGGCATAGATCTGCAACTGGCTCCTTGCTGATCCAGAGCCTGTGGAGGCAGTTATACTCAGTCATTGTCAGGTAGGTATGACGGGGACTGGAGATATGATGGGTGTCGTAATGCCAGGTGCAAGCAGTCTGGCACCTGCTAATTTCCCCTATATGCCTTCTTTTCGCTATTACCATTTAAACCATGAAACACTGTGCTTGGGAAGTTTTAAAAGCAACTCATTAATTTTAAACTCAATTTAACAAAGTACAGTATTATTTGCATAATTTTTTTTGTTCTGTCTTTTTATTGTATCTTCAGGGTTAAAACCAGGTTCACTTACAAAAAAAAACCCTGCCTGTTTGATACACAACAGCCCAGAAAACAGATGATGTGACACTTGTAGGCTTCAGTGAGACCTTAATATATAACTGCCTTAAATTGCCTTTTTTAAAAAACTTGTTTCGTTTGTTCACTGATCTCATAGTGACTGTCACAAGTATGCGTCAACTGGATTATTTCAGCAGCTATTAGGTGGGTGGTGATCAACCCTGACTTTTTGATTAGTGTTATTTGCCTATATACATTTCTGGTAAAATGTTCACACAGATTATTAGATTTGGGCAGTTTACAGAGTTCACACCTTTAAGACAGCTTCCTGGAACCTCAGCCATTATCGATGACATCCTTTGGGTATTTGACAGCCTGGGGCAAATACTTTTGGTTATGGTAAGGGATCTTGTCTCAGGTCCAATTTTATTCCAAGATTTAGCACAGAAGATGCAACCATTTGTTATTTTCTACATGCCGACAAAGATGAGCTAGATTCTGTACATTATTGTAAATCTAACATCTTTGCTATTACTTACTTAGCTATCTGTCAAAAAGCTGTTTGGTAGTTTATAGCCTAAGCCATGGTATGATAGAATAAATGCAATCACTTCTCCAAATCAAGGAAGTCATACATAGGCACATGATACATCCAGCAAGCCAAAAACAAGCCAAATAGATTTCCTATCAATCCCTGTGATCACTACGATTATCCAGAAACTGGCACATCCGAATTCAGTGAACAAGGGCTTGCTTAGGTGAGTGATCTTTGGCACTAAGCATGCAGAAGGTATCTGAGGTATAAGTCTAAAAAATGCAACACTCCCATCATCAACGTTAACTTAACTTAGTAACCACTCGCAGCTTGCACTTAAATGCCATGTCCCTCCCCAGAGCCCCTGTCAAAGTTGTATTGCAAGAGTCTTTGTTTATGCTGGTGTTATGTAAATACTTCATCCACAGCTGGCTTTCAGGTAATTTTACAGACATTTGTCTTCTTTTGTTTTAATGTAAGCATTTTAATGCACAAACAAAATGTTAAAATAAACAGAAAAACTGAAGAATTGAAAAAAAAGTTGAGGAAAAAGAAGTTCTAAAAAAGGTACTTAAAAATTTAAAAAATAATATTCAAAGCAGCAGCTGCCCTTTATGAGCTCCAACATACATGGAGCTTCCCTTTACATCCACTCCAGGTGGGTGAGCAGAGTGCACAGTACAATCCCATTCTCAACGGAAAGGAAGATGGAAGTTGAACACTTTTAGTCAGCCGAAAAGGCCAGCCGGAAGATCACATTCTGTGAGTCGCGTGGGATCCTTCCCTGCTTTTCTGGCCTATGGCCCATGGTCACATATCCCGCTTTAGCTAGACAAAGACCTTCATCCGAAAACAGTGTTTCTAATTAGAAACACAAATAGAGCAAAGAATGGATCAATGTATCTGATGTGAAACTAATTCTTTGCTCCGAAGTAACGTGTCTGGGAACTTTTTTTTATTACTACTGGTTTGAATTCAGTGTCTATGGACCTTGAATACCAGTTGATGAAGCAGGACCCTGAGAAAATGAGAAATGTCCAACCATCAGAGCTGAAAAAGTTAATGGATAAGAAGTCACTGCTAAAACTGAACTGAGGTAGGCATATGTAAGGGATTCTGGAGTGGGTGAATCCATGGAGATAGTGCCAGCTGGACACGAGAACAACATTGGCACGATGGCTATTGGAGGAAACAGCATTATTATTGTCGAAGCTTAGAATAAGAATAAATTCAATCTTAACAACATTTTTGAAGCTCAGATTTTTTTGTACCATATTCTGTGGGGGAAAGCATTTGCCACCAGTTGAGTTTTGATTCTATTACAATATAAACCGTGGAGTGTTCATAACATTAACATTAGTTACCAAGCTAAAAGATTGAATAAACAAGTTGAGTGCAGAAAAAAACGAATTTTGTGGTTGTACCTGTTCCACAGTTATCTGGGAGTTAGTGAACTAGCTGCTATGGGGATGGACGGGCTGATGAGTTTTAATCCAAAACAAGGAGAAGTGTGTGTGTGAGTGGAGTACTGCTACGACTAGGCTTTTATTCAGGAGATCAGAGACATATTAGTAATGCTTAAATGATTAACAATGTATTAAATCCTCTTTTTTAAAAAAAATACAATTTGCTTAAGGTAATTAATTTTCCAATTAAATGTGTCAGTTCCCTAACAGGCCTAATTTTATGCCCTTAAGGAAATTTAGCAGCACTGATGATTTAATGTAGAGAGTAAAGGGTGAAGGAACCTGTTTGCTTAACATTTTTCTACTCGAGCCACATAGATTCTGCGTTGTTTAAATCTGGATTTAGTGAGCTGTGAAAACCATAAACAAATAAAGTTTGAAGATGATTGCAGTAATTCTATAAACCAACTTGTTTGCAGCAATTAAGGGGAGCTCATTACACTAAAAAAGCAAACTCTTCAATAAAATACGCCTATCATATTGGTTTTCACAAAATGTAAACTCAACTTGCTGGAGACTTGATAAAAACATCCAAAGAGTAGCTATACAAAGCCGATAGCCAGGGAGTAACAGCAATCACGCTCTAGATCTGCCGGCCTGACTGTGTTGTGCTTCAGTTCCACTCCCCCAATGTTAAACAGTGATTGGCACCTTCACCTGGAAGTTGGTTTTTAAATAGAAATCTTTGAAGTACAAGTGCTAGAACTCAGCCCCCACACTCTCCCCATTCAATTTCCCCAAAATGGCCAATGAGGCAGATCTTGTCACAAATACAATTTGAATTTCCTTCTTCTAACATCACTTCCAGGCAGATCTACATTGAAGAGAAAGCACGCCCTTTGTTGGAAAAGGATGATTAACTAGATCAAGCTTTAACCATGACAGACTTTCCATTTGACAGATCGCATTTCATAGTTCCACTATCTTTTTTTTAAACAAACAGTGTTTCTTGGTCTATATTCAAAAATGGGACTGAATACAGGCAACCTCAATGGGTAAATCCCAGGTATGATGAGGTGCTGAGCCATGCAGACATGGGAAGATTCAGCTTTGATACCTGTTCTGTGCTGCGCTAGTTGATCGCAGGCAGAGAAACCATGGGACACTAGAATTAGCTTCAATGTCCCAAGCGAGGGCAGAAATAAAAACTCGTCAGGATTGCATTCCATGCAATTTGATATTAAATGAGCTTTGATTACTAAGTTCGCAATAAATTTGTAATTTTTTATATATAGTGGTACATATAGGATTTGGCCACCAGAGCTAATAGGCTAACAAACTGTCAAATTTATACCAGCAATGAATTATATCCGGAACGAATATCTAGTTTACTATAAACGCCTTGTATTATTTGTCTGGCTTTTAGTTATCACAGTCTCACGTTTTTGAAATACACGAAGGACGTCATTATACAACAATACTGATCTCAGGCCAGAAACTGCACAATGCAATGCACAGCCTGCAAATCCAGGTTGCTCTGCCAGCTGCATGTCGCATTTTACTCAATTATAAGGAGCTCTGCATGTGCATGCTTAGAGCTCTGCTTACGTTAAATTTTAACATGAGCGAGTCAGCAGGAACACGTCCTTTCTTCCAGGATTAAAAACTAAATTCTAGGGCCAATACATTTTTTAAACTTGACTTCCACCAGACTGAAACTATATTCCTGTCAGGACAAAGTCCAAGCAGTGTGAGACCGACTCCTGGAGTTTGGAGTCAGGTTAGCAACCCAACCATGGACATCGGTAGGTGTAAAAAAATGTTCCCTCATGTCGCCTCTGACTCTTTCGCCGATCACCTTAAATCTATATCCTCTGGTTACCAACCCTTCTGCCATTGGAAACAGTTTTTTCTATTTACTTTATCAAAACCGTTCATGATTTGAACACCTCTATCAAATCTCCCCTTAACCTTCTCTGTTCTAAGGAGAACAACCCCAGCTTCTCCAATCTCTCCACATAACTGAAGTCCCTCATCCCTGGTACCATTCTAGTAAATCTCTTCTGCACCCTCTTTAAGGCCTTAATATTCTTCCGAAAGTGTGGTGCCCAAAATTTAACACAATACTCCAGCTGTAGCCAATCCAGTGTTTTATAACTTCCTTGCTTTTATACTCTATGCCTCTATTAATAAAGTGCAGGATCCCATATATTTTTTTAACAGCCGTTTCAATTTTTCATGCCACCTTCAAAGATTTGTGTACATACAGCCCCAGGTCTCTCTGTTCCTGCACTCCCTTTAAAATTGTACAATTTGGTTTATATTGCCTCTCTTCATCCTTCCTACCAAAATGTATCACTTCATACCACTTTACTTTAAATTTCATCTGCCATGTGTCTGCCCATTTCGCCAGTCTGTCTACGTCCTCCTGAAGTCTGTTACTATCCTCCACATTGTTACTACATTTCCGAGTTTTGTGTCATCTGCAGACTTTGAAATTATACCCTCTATATCCAAGTCCAGGTCATTAATATATGTCAAAAAGATCCTAATACTGACCCTAGGTAACACCAGTGTATACTTCCCTCCAGTCTGAAAAACAACTTCTCAAGGGCAATGATGATACAAAGATGGGAGGGAAAGTAGAGAGTGAGGAGGACATAAAAAACCTACAAGGGGATATAGACAGGCTGGGTGAGTGGGCGGAGATTTGGCAGATGCAATACAATATTGGAAAATGTGAGGTTATGCACTATGGCAGGAAAAATCGGAGAGCAAGTTATTATCTTAATGGCGAGCAACTGGAAAGTACTGCAGTACAAAGGGATCTGGGGGTCCTAGTGCAAGAAAATCAAAAAGTTAGTTTGCAGGTGCAGCAGGTGATCAAGAAGGCCAACGGAATGTTGGCTGTTATTGCTAGGGGGATAGAATATAAAAACAGGGAGGTATTGCTGCAGTTATATAAGGTATTGGTGAGACCGCACCTGGAATACTGCATACAGTTTTGGTGTCCATACTTAAGAAAAGACATACTTGCTCTCGAGGCAGTTCAAAGAAGGTTCACTAGGTTAATCCCGGGGATGAGGGGGTGGACATATGAGGAGAGGTTGAGTAGATTGGGACTCTACTCATTGGAGTTCAGAAGAATGAGAGGCGATCTTATTGAAACGTATAAGATTGTGAAGGGGCTTGATCGGGTGGATGCGGTAAGGATGTTCCCAAGGATGGGTGAGACTAGAACTAGGGGGCATAATCTTAGAATAAGGGGCTGCTCTTTCAAAACTGAGATGAGGAGAAACTTCTTCACTCAGAGGGTGGTAGGTCTGTGGAATTTGCTGCCCCAGGAAGCTGTGGAAGCTACATCATTAAATAAATTTAAAACAGAAATAGACAGTTTCCTAGAAGTAAAGGGAATTAGGGGTTACAGGGAGCGGGCAGGAAATTGGACATGAATTTAGATTTGAGGTTAGGATCAGATCAGCCATGATCTTATTGAATGGCGGAGCAGGCTCGAGGGGCCGATTGGCCTACTCCTGCTCCTATTTCTTATGTTCTTATGTAATTAGGGATGGGTAATAAATGCTGGCCTTGCCAGCGACGCCCACATCCCATGAACGAATAAAAAAAAAACTGTTCACAATTACTCTCTGCTTTCTGTCCCTTAGCTAATTTTGTATCCACACTGCCACTGTCCCTTTAATCCCATGGGCTTTAATTTTGCTTACAAGTCTATTATGTGGTACTGTATCAATGCCTTTTGATAGTCCATATACACAACAACCAACTACCCTCATCAACCCTCTCCATCACTTCATCAAAGAACTCAATCAAGTTAGTCAAACACGATATGCCTTTAACAAATCTGTGCTGATTTTCATTTATTAGCTCATACTTTTCCAAGTGCCAGTTAATTTTGTCCCAGATTATTGTCTCTGGAAGTTTCCCCACCACCAATGTTAGGCTGACTGGCCTATAATTACTGGGTTTATCCCTCTCCCCTTTTTGGACAAGGATGTAACATTTACAATCCTCCAGTCCTCTGGCACCATCCCCATATCTAAGGAGGATTGGAAGATCGTAGCCAGAGCTTCCGCAATTTCCACGTGCACTTCCCTCAGTAACCTAGGATGCATCCCATCTGGACCGGGTGACTTTTCTACTTTGAGTACTGTCAATCTTTTAAGTACCTCCTCTTTATCTATCCAATATCATTACTATCTCCTTTACTGCTGAACACAGAAAGTATAGAGGAGATCTAAGAAAGGAAAAAAAAGAGGGGCAGAAAGAGAGTATGAGAGTAGATTAGTGGGTAACATAAAAGGGAACACAGAAGTCTTTTATAAATATATAAATAGTAAAAGGATAGTCAAAGAAAGGGTGGGGCTGATTAGGGACCAAAAAGGGGATCTTCGTGTGCAGGCAGAGGGTATGACTGAGGTAGTAAATGAATACTTCACATCAGTTTTCACTAGAGAAGAGGAGGCTGCCATTGTAGCAGTAAACTCATCTTAGACTGTCTCACATTTGCCCCCTCCCATTTCTGAAATATTCTTCACTCTCGTTCTATTTGCCCCACCCAGTCCTCTGTGCATCTTGTTTCTCCTCTCTAATGTTTAATCGTGGTGCCCACCCCCCCTGCCAAATTAGTTTCAACCTTCCCCCACAGCACTAGTTAACATCCCCGTGAGGACATTGCTCCCAGCTCTGTTGAGGTGCAACCCATCCACCTTGAACAGATCCCTCCTGCCCCAGAACTGGTCCCAATGCCCCAGGAATCTGTAGCCCTCCCTCCTGCACCATTCCTCCAGCCATGCATTAACCTGTCATATTCTACACTTTCTATACTCACTGGTGCATGGCACTGGGAGTAGTCCAGAGATTACTACCTTTGAGGTCCTGCTTTTTAACTTCCTCCCTAGCTCCTGAAACTCTGACTGCAGGACCTCACCCTTTTCCTTCCAATGTCATCGATTCCCACATGGACCACGACCTCTGGCTGTTCCCCTTCCCCCCTCAAAATATTCTGCACCATCTCAGTGATATCCTTTACCCTGGCACCAGGGCGGCATCACACCATGCGGGACTCACATCGGCGGTTGCAGAAACGCTTGTCGATCTCCCGACTATCGAATCCCCTGTAACAACCACATTTCTTGTGCCTCTCTGTACAGTCGAGGCTCCCACGGTGCCATGGATTTGCTCCTGACTGCATTTCCCTGAGGTGTCAACACCCTCACTGGCATTCAACACTGAATGTTGTAAGTGCCACACTCCCAGGGGATTCCTGCACTGCCTGCCTGCTCCTCCCAGTCTGGTGGTCACCAATTCCCTCTCCACCTGAATACTCTGTAGCTATGGGGTGACCACCTTCTGAAACGTGCTTTCCACAAAACTCTCAGCTTCCTGTATGCACTGTAGTGACGTCAGCTGCCCCTCAAGCTCATAAACTCAAGGGGTCGAGCAGTTGGCAGCACTTCCTGCACATGTGGTTTTCCAGGACACACAAAGTGTTCTGGAGTTTCCACATGGCATAGGATGTGCATGCGATGAGCCCCAGCTGTCCTGTCATGTTAGTTAACAGTTATTTAAACTGTTTGTTTAGCTTTAAGGAACTTCACTGTTTAGCTAACACTAAAACACTAACCACTAAAACCACTAACCAACCACTGAAGACATTAACCACTAAGAACAATAACCACTAAAAACACTAATCAATAAAGTAAATACTTACTGATTTACCCTCGACGCTCCTCCTTGTGCTGTGATGTCACTTTTTGACTTTTTCTTTACTTTTCGATTGTGCTCTCAGGGGGCTCCGTCAGTTTCATGGCTCTCTTTATACTCACCGGGTCTCCCGCTCCGTCAGTTTCATGGCTCTCTTTATACTCACCGGGTCTCCCGCTCCGTCAGTTTCATGGCTCTCTTTATACTCACCGGGTCTCCCGCTCCGTCAGTTTCATGGCTCTCTTTATACTCACCGGGTCTCCCGCTCCGTCAGTTTCATGGCTCTCTTTATACTCACCGGGTCTCCCGCTCCGTCAGTTTCATGGCTCTCTTTATACTCACCGGGTCTCCCGCTCCGTCAGTTTCATGGCTCTCTTTATACTCACCGGGTCTCCCGCTCCGTCAGTTTCATGGCTCTCTTTATACTCACCGGGTCTCCCGCTCCGTCAGTTTCATGGCTCTCTTTATACTCACCGGGTCTCCCGCTTCGTCAGTTTCATGGCTCTCTTTATACTCACCGGGTCTCCCGCTCCGTCAGTTTCATGGCTCTCTTTATACTCACCGGGTCTCCCGCTCCGTCAGTTTCATGGCTCTCTTTATACTCACCGGGTCTCCCGCTCCGTCAGTTTCATGGCTCTCTTTATACTCACCGGGTCTCCCGCTCCGTCAGTTTCATGGCTCTCTTTATACTCACCGGGTCTCCCGCTCCGTCAGTTTCATGGCTCTCTTTATACTCACCGGGTCTCCCGCTCCGTCAGTTTCATGGCTCTCTTTATACTCACCGGGTCTCCCGCTCCGTCAGTTTCATGGCTCTCTTTATACTCACCGGGTCTCCCGCTCCGTCAGTTTCATGGCTCTCTTTATACTCACCGGGTCTCCCGCTCCGTCAGTTTCATGGCTCTCTTTATACTCACCGGGTCTCCCGCTCCGTCAGTTTCATGGCTCTCTTTATACTCACCGGGTCTCCCGCTCCGTCAGTTTCATGGCTCTCTTTATACTCACCGGGTCTCCCGCTCCGTCAGTTTCATGGCTCTCTTTATACTCACCGGGTCTCCCGCTCCGTCAGTTTCATGGCTCTCTTTATACTCACCGGGTCTCCCGCTCCGTCAGTTTCATGGCTCTCTTTATACTCACCGGGTCTCCCGCTTCGTCAGTTTCATGGCTCTCTTTATACTCACCGGGTCTCCCGCTCCGTCAGTTTCATGGCTCTCTTTATACTCACTGGGTCTCCCGCTCCGTCAGTTTCATGGCTCTCTTTATACTCACCGGGTCTCCCGCTCCGTCAGTTTCATGGCTCTCTTTATACTCACCGGGTCTCCCGCTCCGTCAGTTTCATGGCTCTCTTTATACTCACCGGGTCTCCCGCTCCGTCAGTTTCATGGCTCTCTTTATACTCACCGGGTCTCCCGCTCCGTCAGTTTCATGGCTCTCTTTATACTCACCGGGTCTCCTGCTCCGTCAGTTTCATGGCTCTCTTTATACTCACCGGGTCTCCCGCTCCGTTCTCTGTTATGTACGCTAATGTCGGCTACAGCCCGGCGTGGTTAGAAATTCTCTGACCAGCAGATGATCCCGGAAAAAACAATGAGGCACACTCAGTAGTGATCTGAGCAAGTTGTTTTAAAGACCAGGTCAAGCCACTGTATGAAAACCCAAAAGTGTACGGCGCACACACACATTGGATGGAGGCAAAACCAGTGGGGGAAACACAGGAATGCCAGCATAGGGAAGACCAGAAGTGCTGGGATGAAAGGAACATTTTGGGAAAAATGTTCAAAGTAAAGAGACAGTAAGACTCAGGGAGGGAGCCAGAAGGAAGAAAATAAATCTCTAGAGCATGGAGTAAGATTGAATTGAGGCTGAACCCAGGTCCCAAGGACAGATACAGAAAGGATTTTCAGGCAAGGACCTAAGTCAGAGAATATTATTACAACATTCATTCCTGGACAGGTACAGAAAGGATTTTCAGGCAAGGACCTAAGTCAGAGAATATTATTACAACATTAATTCCTGTTGATTCAACCAATCTCATATTTCAAATGTCAGCCTTCACTCAATGGTAGCATTGTCACCTCTGAATCAGAAGTTCAAGGGTTCAAGCGCCACTCCAGAAGCACATAATCTAGGCTGGTGTTCAATACTGAGCGATTACTGCGTTGTCGGAAGTTCCGTCTTTCAGATGAAACATTAAACCAAGGCCCCTTCCACCACCTCTCAGGTGAAAATACAAAATTCCATGGCACTATTTGAAGAGGAGTAGGGACGTTCTCATGGGACCTGGGCCAATATTTATTCCTCAAAGAAAACCATTGAAAGCAGATTAACTGGTTATTCATCCCACTACTGTTTGTGGGACCTTACTACGCACAAATTGGCTGCCATGTTTGTCTACACAACAAGTGACTACACTTCAAAAGTAATTTTTTAACTATTAAGTGCTTAGTGACGTTCTGCCGTTCTTCATATGTTGATATACATAATAGAGGATTCAGTGCCTTTATAGATAGGTTGCGTCTATTGCCACCAGTATGGTGGCAGTAACACATTCTGCAATTGCCACTGACAGGATGTGGGAGGATAATGCTCTCCCAACCCTTTGTCTGGAATGTGTAATTTGATCTAGTCTGCTGCAAAGTAATTCAAGTTCTCTGGAATGTGCAATTTGATCCAGTCATTGTCACGCAGGCTACCAAGTCCGGAGAGCGCGCAGCGCCGACACTGCCGGGTTCGGAGAGCGCGCAGCGCCGACACTGCCGGGTTCGGAGAACGCGCAGCGCCGACACTGCCGGGTTCGGAGAACGCGCAGCGCCGACACTGCCGGGTTCGGAGAACGCGCAGCGCCGACACTGCCGGGTTCGGAGAACGCGCAGCGCCGACACTGCCGGGTTCGGAGAACGCGCAGCGCCGACACTGCCGGGTTCGGAGAACGCGCAGCGCCGACACTGCCGGGTTCGGAGAACGCGCAGCGCCGACACTGCCGGGTTCGGAGAACGCGCAGCGCCGACACTGCCGGGTTCGGAGAACGCGCAGCGCCGACACTGCCGGGTTCGGAGAACGCGCAGCGCCGACACTGCCGGGTTCGGAGAACGCGCAGCGCTGACATTCCAGAGTTCAGAGAACGCACAGTGCTGACTCTACCATGTTCAGATAGGAAGGTGTGAGGCCATGGAGGGATTTCAACATGAGGATAAGAATTTTAAAAACAAGGTGCTGTTAGACTGGGGGCCAATGTAGGTCAGCGAACACAGAGGTGATGGGTGAACAAGACTTGCTGCGAGTTAGGATACGGGGCAGCAGAGTTTTGGATGAGCTCAAGTATATTGAGGGTAGAAGATGGGAGGCCAGCCAGGAGCGTGTTGGAATAGTCAAGTCTGGAGGTAACAAAGGCATGGATGAGGCTTTCAGCAGCAGATGAGCTGAGGCAGGGGCTGAGGTGGGCAATGTTGTGGAGGTGGAAGTAGGCGGTCTTTGTGATAGAGAAGATATGGGGTCGGAAGTTCATCTCAGGGTCAATTAGGATGCCGTGTTTGCAAACAGTCTGTTTCAGCCTGAGATAGTGGCCAGGGAGGGGGGTGGAATCAATAGCGAGGGAACGGAGTTTGTGGCGGGGACCGAAGACAACGTCTTTGGTCTTCCTAATGTTTAATTGGATGAAATACAAATTCCTCCAAGACTGGATGTCGGACAAGCAGTCTGATAACAGATGCAGTGGAGGGGTCGAGGGATGTGGTGGTGGTGGTGGTGAGGCAGAGCTGGATGTCATCAGTATATACGTGGAACCTGACGGCATGTCTTCGGATGATGTTGCCAAAGGGCAAAGGACAGATCCATGGGGGACTCCAGAGGTAATGGTGCGGGGGCGGGAAGAGAAGCTATTGCAGGGATTCTCTGGCTATGACCGGATAGGTAATAGTAGAAGAAAGCAAGAGCATTCCCACTCAGCTGGACAACGGAGGAGAGGCGTTGGAGAAGGCTGGTGGGGTTAACTGTATTTAAAAGCTATTGAAATAAAAATGAGGAGGGATATTACACCACGGCCACAATCACAGAGGATGTCACTTTTGACTTTGATTAGGGCCGAAACCTGATTGGAGAGGTTCAAACATGGAGTTGCGGGAAAAATGGCAGACAGGTACGGGACCAGCGGATAGCAGCATTGCCATCTATTCCACAGCTGCAGATAATGTACAGTGTCTTTTGGAATACAGGCAATTACTGTTGGGAATTGCAGGCAACACAAACTGCCTCCCCATCACTCCTATAGCTGCTCTGCCAGTTGGGTTATGTGTATCTATGAATGCTGCTCATTCTCCTTCCATTGCTCCTTCTCTTCCTCAGACAAGAAAAAGTGATCACAAGATAACCATGGATGAGCAAGGCCATTTGGCTCACCTTGAATCAAATGTTGATCACTCTTTGTGTGAAGAATGATTTCTTGATACCATTCCTACATTTGAATCTATGTTGTTTTCTCCAAGACTAGCGATCCTCCTTGTGGCTTTTCTCTGCATTGGCCACAGCACGTCAGTAACTCCCTTGTGCCTCAATAACCAGCACTGCACAAGGGAGTCAAGGTGTGGTTTCAGCAGCAGACTGTTCATAACATCCTCTGACATCAAGGCCTGAACTTTCCTTATGAAAACCACCCACTTCCATGACCCCTCTATGGCCCTGATCATTCTGCTGGCAGCTCACCAACAGGAATCAGATGAACGGGGGTGGGGGGGGGGCGGAGAATTCCTAAATTCAAACACACGGATGCGGTAACTTTTGCTACTACAGAAGTGACAACAGTTGCTATACTCACCTAATGTTTAGCTGGTGGCTACATTGATCACCTGGACTGCCACAGGAACATAGGATTAGGAGCAGGCCATTGAGCCCCTCAAGTCTGTTTTGCCATTCAGTTAGATCATCAAGCCATTCCATCATTCACCACAACATTTCTGTAGGTACCGATCTGCTCAATCTTCATCTTTGATGCCCTTGTCCTCATTAAAACCACTACTCTCTCTCACCCTGGTTGTTCCCCTTAGTACGGCTCTCATCTCCGCTCCCTTAAGTCCAAGGGACGCAGACTTGAACGTTAATGACGGACAACCGGTTTAGCCATTCATCGCCTGATAGGGCTGGACCACATAAAGCACCAGCAGGTCCTGCTCTCCTCTGCCAAAACTGCTCACTATTCCAGGATCATTCTGGAATGCAAAGATAACCCCCGGCTTCTCTTCATTACAAATCGTCTTCTTAAACCCCTCTTCCCTGCCTCCTCACCTCCAACAACAAATGCGAGGAGCTCATGGACTACTTTGTCACTAAGATTGAGACCATCCGTTCAGCTGCCTCTGCCGCTTCCCTCTCTTCCCCTAGCCCACCAAGCCAAACTTCCCCTACGGTTTCCCCCTGCCCTAGCCCTGAACTTGCACCTTTCTCTAGTTTCTCTCCTACCTCCCCTCACACCCTCTCCGAGCTTATCTTGGCCATGAGACCCACCTCCTGCTCCCTCGACCCTATTCCCAACAAACTGCTGACCACCCAACTTTTCTTCTTGGTTGTTAATGATTCCCTCTCCTCAGGTACTGTCCCCCTCCCCTCTAAATCTGCTGTCATCACCCCCCTCCTCAAAAAACCCACCCTTGACCCCTCTGTTCTTGCAAACGACCACCCCTTCTCCAACCACCCTTTCCTCTCCAAAGTCCTTGAATGTGTTGTCGCCTTCCAAATCCGTGCCCATCTTTCCCGCAACTCCATGTTTGAATCCCTCCAATCAGGTTTCTGCCCCGTCACAGTATTGAAACGGCCCTCACCAAAGTCACAAATGAAATCCTATGTGGCTGTGATCGTGGTAAACTATCCCTCCTCATCCTTCTCAACCTGTCTGCAACCTTTTGACACGGTTGACCGCATCATCCTCCTCCTCCTCCTCCTCCAATGCCTCTCCTCCGTCATCCAGCTAGGTGGGACTGCGCTCGTCTGGTTCCATTCCTATCTATCCAGTTGTAGCCAGAGAATTACCTGCAATGGCTTCTCTTCCCGTTCCTGCACCGTTACCTCTGGAGCCCCCAAGAATCTATCCTCGGCTCCCTCCTATTTCTCATCTACATGCTGCCCCTCAGTGACATAATGCGGAAACACATCGGGTTCCACATGTACGCTGACGACATCCAGCTCTACCTCACCACCACCTCTCTCGACCCCTCCACTATCACTGATTTGTCACACTGCTTGTCCAACTGGATGAGCAAAAATTTCCTCCAACTAACTATTGGGAAGACCAAAACCACTGTATTCGGTCCCCGCTACAAACTCTGTTTCCTAGCCACTGACTCCATCCCTCTCCCTGGCCACTGTTTGAGGCTGAACTAGATCGCTCACAACCTTTGCGTCTGGCATCCTATTTGACCCTGAGATGGGCTTCCGACCACATATCCGCTCCATCACCAAGACCACCTACTTCCACCTCCGTAATATCGAGTCTCCACCACTGCCTCAGCTCATCTACTGCTGAAACTCTCATCCATGCCTTTGTTAACTCTAGACTTGACTATTCCAATGCTCTCCTGGCCAGTCTCCCATCTTCCACCCTGCACCCTGCATAAACTTGAACTCATCCAAAACTCTGCTACCCGGATCTTAACTTGCACCAGGTCCCGTTCATCCATTACCACTGTGCTTGCTGACCTACATTGGCTCCAGGATCACCTCGATTTTAAAATTCTCATCCTTGTTTTCAAATCCCTCCATGGCCTTGCGCCTCCCTACCTCTTCCAGACCTACAACCTTCCGAGATCTCTGCGGTCTTCCATTTCTTGCCTCTTTTAATCGCTCCACCAGTGGCTGTCATGCCTTCAGCTGCCTTGGCCCTAAGCTCTGGAATCCCCTCCCTAATCCTCTCTTCCTCTCTCTCATAGAATCATAGAAAATTTACGGCATAGGAGACCATTTGGTCCATCGTGTCCCCGCCGGCTGAAAATGAGCCATCCAGCCTAATCCCACTTTCCAGCACTTAGTCCGTAGCCTTGTAGGTCACAGCACTTTAGGTGCACATCCAATTACTTTTTAAGTGAGTTGAGGGTTTCTGCCTCTACCACCTTTTCGGGCATGCGTTCCAGATCCCTACCACCCTCTGAGTGAAAAAAACTTTCCTCAGCTCCCCTCTAATCCTTCTACCAATCACTTTAAATCTATGCCCCCTGGTTATTGACCTCTGCTAAGGGAAATAGGTCATTCCTATCCACTGTATCTAGGACCCTCATAATTTTGTACACCTCAATTAAATCACCCCTCAGCCTACTCTGTTCCAAAGAGAACAACCCCAGCCTATCCAATCTTTCCTCATAGCTAAAATTCTCCAGTCCTGGCAACATCCCTGTAAATTTCCTCTGCACTCTCTCTAGTACAATTACATCCTTCCTGTAATGTGGTGACCAGAACTGTACGCAGTATTCAAGCTGTGGCCTAACCAGTGTTTTATACAGTTCTAACAGAACTTCCCTACTCTTACAGTCTATGCCTCAGCTAATAAAGGAAAGTATTCCAATTGCCTTCTTAACTACCTTTTCTACCTGTCCTGCTACCTTCAGGGATCTGTGAACATGCACTCCAAGGTCCCTCTGTTCCTCTACACTTTTCAGTATCTTCCCATTTATTGTGTACTCCCTGGCCTTGTTTGCCCTCTCCAAATGCATTACCTCACGCTTCTCCAGATTGAATTCCATTTGCCACTTTTCTGCCCACCTGACCAGTCCATTGATATCTTCCTGCAGGCTACAGCTTTCCTCCTCACTATCAACCACACAGCCAATTTTTGTATCATCTGCAAACGTTTTAATCATGCCCCCTACATTTAAGTCCAAATCATTAATATATATCACAAAAAAGCAAGGGACCTAGTACTGAGCCCTGCGGAATCCCACTGGAAACAGCCTTCCACTCACAAAAACACCTGTCGACCATCACCCTTTGCTTCCTGCCACTGAGCCAATTTTGGATCCAACTTGCCACTCTCCCTTGGATCCCATGGGCTTGTACATTTTTGACCAGTCTGCCATATGGGACCTTGTCAAAAGCCTTGCTAAAATCCACGTAGACTACATCAAATGCACTACCCTCATTGACCCTCTTTGAATTTTTTGAGGAGGTAACAATCAAGTTAGTCAGACACGACCTTCCCTTAACAAATCCATGCTGACTGTCCTTGATTACACCGTGACTTCGAAGTAATGGTTTATGCTGTCACTCAGAATTGATTCCAATAACTTAGAGGTTAGACTGACTGGCCTGTAATTACTCGGTTTATCCCTCGTTCCCTTTTTAAACAATGGCACAACGATAGCAGTCCTCCAATCCTCTGGCACCAGTAAGAATTGGAAAATGATGGTCAGAGTCTCTGCTATTTCCTCCCTTGCTTCTTTTAACAGCCTGGGATACATTTCATCTGGCCTTGGTGATTTATCTACTTTCAAAGATGCTAATCCCCTTAATACTTCCTCTCGCTAAGTTTATCCCATCCAATATTTCACACTCCTCCTCCTTAACTACAATATCTGTATCGTCCCTCTCTTTTGTGAGGACAGACGCAAAATATTCGTTAAGAACCATATCAACAACTTCTGCCTCCACACATAGGTTACCTTTTTGGTCTCTAATAGCCCCTACTCTTTCCTTAGTTATCCTCTTGCTCTTTATGTATTTATAAAACATCTTTGGGTTTTCCTTGATTTTACTTGCCAATATTTTTTCATGCCCTCTCTTTGCTTTCCTAATTTCCGTTTTAATTTCACCCCTGGACTTTTTATACTCCTCTAGGCTTTCAGTAGTATTGAGCTCTCGGTGTCTGACATCAGCTTTCCTTTTCTGCCTTATCTTACCCTGTATGCTCCTTGACATCCAGGGGGCTCTAGATTTGGCAACCCCACCCTTTTTTTTGTAGGAACATGTTTACTCTGCACCCTTTGAATCTCTCTCACTGCTCTGACATTGATCAACCTTGAAGTAACTGTTTCCAGTCCACTTTTGCTAAATCACTTCTTAGCTTAGTAAAATTGGCCTTTCCCCGATTGAGAACTTTAACTCCTGTTCTATCTTTGTCTTTTTCCATAACTATGCTAAAACTATATGAATTATAATCATTACCACCAATATGCTCTCCTACTGATATTCCTTCCACCTGCCCAGCCTCATTTCCTAAAACTAAATCCAGAACTGCCCCACTCTTGTTGGGCTTGCTACGTGCCAGCTAAAAAGGTTCTCCTGAATGCAATTTAAGAATTTTGGGCCCTCTATGCCCTTCAGACTGTTTGTGTCCCAGTTAATATTAGGGTAGTTGAAATCCTCTATTACTACTCTACTGTTTTTGCACTTCTCAGAAATTTGCCTATATATTTACTCTTCTATCTCCCTCTGACTGTTTGGGGGTCTATAGTACACTCATAATAGTGTGACTGCCCCTTTTTTGTTCCTTAGCTCAACCCCATATGACCTCATTTGATGATCCTTCTAACAAATCATCCCTCTTCACAGCTGTAATTGTATCTTTAACCAAAATTGCCACCCCCCCTCCCTCCTTTTTTATCCCCTCTCTATCTCGTCTGAAAACCCTGTAACCAGGAACGTTGAGCTGCCATTCCTGCCCCTCTTTAAGCCATGTTTCTGTAATACCTAAGGTATCATACTGCTACGTGCCTATCTGTGCCCTCAGCTCATTTACCTTATTAACTAAACTCCTTGCATTGAGGTATATATCTTTAAGCACTGTCAAACTCCCTTACTGTTTATTTTCTAACCTTTGTTTCCTCTGCCTTCCTAAGTCACTGACTAATTTTCTGCCTTCTATCTCCAGTTCTGATTCTGTCCCATCTGAATCTACACTCAGGATCCATCCCCCTGCCAAGCTAGTTTAAACCCTCCCTAACAGCACTAGCAAACCTCCCCGCAAGGATATTGGTCCTGGCCCTGTTTGGGTGCAACCCGTCCAGCTTGTACAGGTCCCACCTCCCCCAGAACCTGTCCCAATGCCCCAGGAATCTAAAGCCCTCCTTTCTGCACCATCTCTCCAGCCACACATTCATCTGCTCTATCCTCCTATTTCTATACTCACTAACGCGTGGCACCCAGAGTAATCCGGAGATTACTACATTTGAGGTCTTCCTTCTTACTCTCTTTCCTAACTCCTTAAAATCTTCCTGCAGGACCTCATCCCTCTTTCTACCTATGTCGTTGGTACCGATATTGACCACGACCTCTGGCTGTTCACCCTCCCCCTCCAGAATGTTCTGCAGCCACTCAGTGACATCCTTGACTCTGGCACCAACAAGGCAACATACCATCCTGGACTCACGTCTGCAGCCACAGAAACACCCGTCTGCTCCCCTAACTATAGAATCCCCCATTGTTATTGCTTTGCTGACCTTTCTTCTCCCCCCCTGTACAGCTGAGCCACCCATGGTGCTATGGTCTTGGCTCTGGCTGCACTCCGCAGAGGAACCCTCTTCCTCATCAGTGTTCAGAACTGGTTAGAGAGTGAGATGCACTCAGGGGACTCCTGCACTACCTGCCTGGTCCTCCTTGGCAATCACCCAGTCCTTTTCTGCCTGCACTCTCTTAAGCTGTGGGGTGACCACCTCCTGAAACTTGCTATCCACGTAGCTCTCAACCTCGTGGATGCACTCTCCTCCTTTAAGACAATCCTTAAAACCTATATCTTTGACCAAACGTTTGGTCACCTGCCCTATATGGCTCGGTGTGAAATTTTCTTTGATAATCACTCCTGTGAAGCGTTTTGGGAAGTTTGACTATGTTAAAGGCGCTATATAAATGCAAGTTGTTGTTGATGATTATGGTTGATCTGTATCTTTACTCCATCTACCCAGCTTGGTTGCATATCCCTTAATAACCTTGCCTAACAAAATTCTATCTATCTATCTCAATCTTGACATTTTCAATTGGCCACAACAGCTTTTTTTTGGAGTTGGTGGGGGCGGGGGGGACGGCAGCAGAGAAAGTGTTCCAGATTTCCACTACCCTTTGTGTGAAGAAGTGCTTTCTGACATCATCCCTAAACTTCCTAGCTCTAATTTTAAGGTTATGTTGCTTTGTTCTGGACTCTCCCACTAGAGGAAATAGTTTCTCTCTATCTACCTTATCAAATCCCTTAATCATCTTCAACACCTCAATTAGATCACCTCTTAATCTTCTATCCTCAAGGGAATACAAACATAGTCTATGTTACCTGTCCTTATAATTTAACCCTTTTAGCCCCAGTTTCATTCCGGTGAATCTTCGCTGCACCCTCGCCAAGGCCAATATATCCTTCCTAAGGTGCAGTGCCCAGAACTGAATGCAGTTCCCCAGATGGGGTCTAACCAGAACTCTGTACAGCTGTAACAGAATGGTCTCCCCTTTGTACTCCAGTCCCCTTGAGATAAAGGCCACATTCCATTAGCCTTTTAAATTATTTTTTGTACCTGTCCGCTAGCTTTTTGTGGTTTCTGTACTTGGACCCCTAAATCTCTCTGCTCCTCCACAGTTCCTAGTTTCATGCAATATAGAAAGTACTCTGATCTATCTTTCTTAGGTCCAAAGTGGATGACCTCACACTTCCCCACATTAAACTCCATCTGCCATAGTTTTGCACACTCACGTAATCTATCCAGTTAGCCCGACATCAGTAGCAGGGAAAATGCTACAACCTATTATTAAGGACATAATGACAAGTCACTGAGAAAATCATAATATGATCATAATCGTCAACACAGTTTTTGGAAAGGGAAATTGTGTTTGACAAATCTATTAGCGTTTTCTGAGGGTGTAACTAGCAGCGTAGATAAGGGGGACCCAGTGGATGTAGTATATTTGGATTTTCAAAAGGCATTCGATAAGGTGCCACACAAGAGGTCGTTACACAAGATTAGGGCTCATGGGATTGGGGGTAATATATTAGCATGGACTGGGGATTGGTTAACGGATAGAAATGAGAGAGTAGGAATAAACAGGTCATTTTCGGGTTGACAGGTTGTAACTAGTGGGGTGCCGCAAGGGTCAGTGCTTGGGCCTCAGCTGTTTACAATATGTATCAATGACTTAGAGGAGGAAACCGAGTGTAATGCATCCAAGTTTGCTGACGATATAAAGCTAGGTGGGAAAGTAAGCTGTGAGGAGGATGCAAAAAGGCTGCAAAGGGATATAGACAGGTTAAGAGAGTGAGCGAGAAGGTGGAGTATAATGTGGGGAAATGTGAAAAATATCCACTTTGGTAGGAAGAATAGAAAAGCAGAATATTTTTTAAAAGGTGAGAGACTAAGAAATGTTGGTATTCAGAGGGAGTTGGGTGTCCTTGTGCATGAATCACAGAAAGTTAACATGCAGGTCAGAAGTGTGATGGAATACACTCCACTTGCCTGGATGAGTGCAGCTCCAACAGCACTCAAGAAGTTTGACACCATTCAGGGCAAAACAACCTGCTTGATTGACACCCCATCCACCACCTTAAACATACGAATTAAGAGCAGGAGTAGGCCATTCGGCCCCTGAAGCCTGCTCTGTCATTTGATAAGATCATGGCTGATCTGATTGTGACCTCAACCCTACTTACCCGTCTACCTACTAAAACCTTTGACTGCCTTGCTGATCAGGAATCTATCTAACCCAGCTTTAAAAATATTCAATGACCCTGCTTCCACCGCTCTCTGGGGAAGGGAGTTCCACAGACTCATGACCCTCAGAGAAAAATTTCTCCTCATCTCCGTCTTAAATGGGAGGCCCCTTATTTTTAAACTGTGGCCCCTCTAGTCTCTCCCACAAGGGGAAACATCCTCTCAGCATCTACCCTTCCAGTCCCCTCAGGATCTTATGTTTCAATAAGATCACCTCTCATTCTTCTAAACTCCACTGTATACAGGCCAACCCCTTCATCCCAGGAATCAGTCGAGTGAACCTTCTCTGAACTGCCTCCAAAGCAATTATGTCCTTTCTTAAATAAGGAGACCAAAACTGCACACAGTATTCTAGATGTGGTCTCACCAATGCCCTGTACAACTGTAGCAAAACACCTCTAATTTTATATTCCATTCCCCTTGCAATAAATGACACATTCCATTTGCCTTCCTAATCACTTGCTGTGTCTGCATACTAACCTTTTGAGATTCATGTACTAGGACACCCAGATCCCTCTGTACCTCAGAGTTCTACAATCGCTCTCCATTTAAATAATATACTGCTTTTCTATTCCTCCTGCCAAAGTGGACAAGTTCACATTTTTCCACATTATACTCCATCTGCCAATTTTTTGCCCACTCACTTAACCTATCTATATCCCTTTGCAGACTCCTATGTCCTCTTCACAACTTACTTTCCTACCTACCTTTGTGTCATCAGCAAATTTAGCAACCATACATTTGGTCCCATCATCCAAGTCATTGATAGAGATTGTAAATAGTTGAGGCCCAAGCACTGATCCCTGTGGCACTCCACTCATTACATCTTGCCAACCTGAAAATGACCCATTTATGCCTACTCTCTGTTTCCTGTTAGCTAACCAATTCTTTATCCATGCTAATATGTTTACCCCCTACACCATGAGCTCTTATTTTGTGTAGTAGCCTTTGATTGGCACCTTGTCAAAAGCCTTCTGGAAATCCAAGTACACCACATCCCCTTTATCCACGTTGCTTGTTACTTCCTCAAAGAACTCTAATAAATTAGTCAAACACGCTTTCCCTTTTACAAAGCCGTGTTGACTCTGCCTGATTGCATTGAGATTTTCTAAGTGCCCTGCTATAACCTCCTTAATAATAGATTCTAGCATTTTCCCCATGATAGATGTTAAGCTAACTGGCCTGTAGTTTCCTGCTTTCTGTCTCTCTCCTTTCTTGAATAGAGGAGTTACATTCGCTATTTTCCAATCTGATGGGACCCTTCCAGAATCTAGGGAATTTTGGAAAATTAATACCAATGCATCTACTATCTCTTCTTTTAAGACCCTAGGATGAAGTCCGTCAGGACCTGGGGACTTGTCAGCTTTTAGTTCTAATATTTTTTTCAGAACCCTTTCCCTGGTGATTGTAAATGTTTTAAGTTCCTCCCTCCCTTTCACCTTGATTCACAATTATTTCTGGCATGTTATTTGTATCCTCTACAGTGAAGACGGACGCAAAATATCTGTTCAATTCATCCACCATTTCCTTATTCTCCATTATTAATTCCCCAGACTCACTCTCTAGAGGACCAATGCTCACTTTACTTACTCTTTTCCTTTTTAAATCCCTGTAGAAACTCTTAGGGGCTGATTTTAAACCCCAAGAACGGGTGGTTTGGGGGTGGGTGGGAGTTGAAAACAGTTGTTTTTTGGGTCGCGATCGTAACCCGGCTTTATTTCCGGGTTTAACATCGGCGCGGAAAAGTACAGCCTTCCCACTGGGAATGCCAAGTCCAAAAATTTTGCAGTTGCGACCTGAAAAAACAACTATTTACAACTCCCACCCACCCCCAACCCACTCGTTCTTAGGGTTTAAAATCACCCCTTACTATCTGTATTTTATATTTCCAGCTGGCTTTCTCTTGTACTCTAATTTCTTCCTCATTATTCTTTTAGTCGTTCCTTGCTGTTTCTTATATTCTGTCCAATCTTCTGACCTGCCACTAATCTTCACGGAATTGTATGCTTTTTCTTTCAATTTGATACTATCTTTAACTTCCTTAGTTAGCCATGCATGGTACGTCATTCCCCTAGAGTTTCTTCTCTTTCTCACTGGAATGTATCTTTGCTGAGTGTTATGAAATATCTCATTAAATGTCTGCCACTGCATCTCTACTGACCTATCCCTTAACCTAATTTCCCAGTTCACTTTAGCCAGCTCTGTCTTCATGCCCTCATAATTGCTCGTATTTAAGTTTAAAACACTAGTCTTAGACTTACTCTTATCTCCCTCAAACTGAATGCAAAATTCAATCATATTGTGATCATTGTTACCTAGAGGCTCCTTTACAATGAGGTCATTAATTAATCCTGTCTCATTACACATTACCAGATGTAGAATAGCCTGCTCTCTGGTTAGCTCTAGAATGTGCTGCTCTAAGAAACTGTCCCGAAAGCACTCTACGAACTCACCTTCCAGCCTACCTTTGCCAATCAGATTCTTCCAATCTGTATGTAAATTAAAATCACCCATGATTATCGCTGTTCCTTTCTCACAAGCCCTCATTATTTCTTCCTGTATACCCTGTCCTACAGTGTGGTTACTGTTAGGGGGCCTATAAACTACTCCCACAAGTGACTTCTTGCCTTTACTATTTCTTATCTCCACCCAAACTGATTCTACATCTTGCTTTTTGGAACTAAGGTCATTTCTCTCAATTAAACTCAATAAACTATTAAACATTCACTCCCTTCACCACCGGTGCACCATGGCTGCAGTGTGTACCATCTACAAGATACACAGCAGCATCTCGCCAAAGCTTCTTCGACAGCACCTCCCAAACCCGCAACCTCTACCACTTAGAAGGACAAGGACAGCAGGAGCATGGGAACACCACCAATTGCACATTCCCCTCCAAGTCACACACCATCCTGACTTGGATATATATCGCCGTTACTTCATCGTCACTGGGTCATAATCCTGGAACTCCCTAACTAACAGCACTGTAGGAGTACCTTCACCACACGGACTGCAGCGGTTCAAGAAGGCGGCTCACCACCACCTCAAGGGCAATTAGGGATGGGCAATAAATGCTGGCCTTGCCAGCGACGTCCACATCCCGTGAATGAACAAAAAAAGGTATAGCAAGCAATTAGGAAGGTAAATGGTATGTTAGCCTTTATTGCAAGGGGGTTGGCGTACAAGAGTAAGGAGATCTTGCTGCAATTATACAGGGCTCTGGTGAGACCACACCTGGAGTACTGTGTACAATTTTGGTCTCCTTACTTAAGGAAGGATATACTTGCCTTAGAGGGGTGCAACCAAAGTTCACTAGATTGATTCCTGGGATGAGAGGGTTGTCCTATGAGGAAAGATTGTGTAGAATGGGCCTATATTCTCTGGAGTTTAGAAGAATGAGAGGTGATCTCATTGAAGCATATAGGGGGTGATTTTAAACCCCAAGAACGGGTGGGTTGGGGGCGGGTGGGAATTGAAAATAGTTGATTTTTGGGTTGCAACCGCAACCCGGCTTTATTTCCAGGTTTAACATCAGTGCGTAAAAGTACAGGCTTCCCACTGGGAATGCAAAGTCCAAAAATTTTGCAGTTGCGACCCAAAAAAACCAACTATTTTCAACTCCCACCCGCCCCAGCCCAACCATTCTTGAGATTTAAAATCACCCCCATAAAATTCTTAGAGGGCTTGACAGGGTAGATGCTGAGAGACTGTTTCCCCTGGCTGGAGAGTCTAGAACTAGGGGTCATAGTCTCAAGATAAGGGGTCGGCCATTTAGGACCGAGGTAAGGAAAAATTTCGTCACTCAGAGGGTTGTGACTCTTTGGAATTCTCTACCCCAGAGGGCTTTGGATGCTCAGTTGTTCAGTATATTCAAGGCCGAGATCGACAGATTTTTGGGAATAGGGTGAGAAAGTGAAGTTGAGGTAGAAGATCAGCCACGAACTTACTGAATGGAGCAGGTTCGAGGGGCCGTACGGCCTACTCCTACTCCTATTTTTTAATGTTCTGATCAATGTCCCATTGCAACTTTCTGCTCCCATCTACACTATTTACTGTGCAACCTAACTTCGTGTCGTCAGCAAACTTAGATATACAGCTCTCATCCAAGTCATTTATAAATATAGTGAAATGCTGTGGCCCCAGTACAGATCCCTGGGGGACACCATTAGTCACATCCTGCCAATTTGAGTACATACTCATTATTGCTACTAACCAATTCCCCAGCCAAGCCAATAGGTTGCCTCCAATTCCATGTGCTCTCATTTTTTTTTTTAAAACAGTCTCTTATGTGGAACCTTGTCGAGTGCTATCAGCATGATCTGTTAAAAACTCTAACAAAACTCCCCTGTCTGCTGGAGGAGTGAGGCCTCCACATTGCCTCCCACCTCGCTTTGACTCTGAAAACATTCCATGCCAGGCCAACCCAGCAATTGACTTGTGAGCTGCTTCAAATATGTGGCCCCCTGAATGGGCACTGCGAGATCATGCGGTTGCTGAAACCATTTCTCTGTGAGGCTGAATTTGACAAATCTACAGCATTGACTATTTTTCATAATTTGAGCTGCAAGGTTGGTTTAGTGAGGTGCATTTCATTCAACGAGAATGGGTGAGTGTAACGTAATTGGAAGTGAGGTCATTAACAGAGCCATAGCTTTCACGTGTTGATTGAAATCTGGAAGTACACACACTGTCACTAATCACTCCCTCAAACTAAACACTCTGGAAGAGAGCTGCGGTGACTGATGGGGAATTGTGTGCGGGCCATGGTTTGTTTTCAGGTTTATGGGATAGAAAGTAGGGGCAGTGGTGGTGGGGGGTCACCTTTTACATTACAAAGTGAATAGTGACACGGTCACTATTGATGATGTCACTTGGCGTGCATGTACCGGGGCTTTCCGAGAAATCAACGCACTGCCGTTCATGCTCAAGAGCGTGATCCAGGTCTAATGGTGTGGGGGTGGGGGGGCGGTGGGAGGAGAACGTGATCCAGGTGAGAGTCACTGCCCTTGACATCAAGGCAACATTTGACCGAGTGTGGCACCAAGGGGCCCTAGTAAAATTGAAGTCAATGGGAATCGGGGAAAACTCTCCAGTGGCTGGAATCATATCTAGCACAAAGGAAGATGTGGCGATGCCAGTGATGGACTGGGGTTGACAATTGTAAACAATTTTACAACACCAAGTTATAGTCCAACGATTTTATTTGAAATCTACAAGCTTTCGGAGGCTTCCTCCTTCCTCATTTACCTGAGGAAGGAGGAAGCCTCCGAAAGCTTGTAGATTTCAAATAAAATCGTTGGACTATAACTTGGTGTTGTAAAATTGTTTACAAAGGAAGATGGTAATGGTTGTTGGAGACCAATTATCTCAGCCCCAGGACATTGCTGCAGGAGTTCCTCAGGGCAGTGTCCTAGGCCCAACCACCTTCAGCTGCTTCATCAATGACCTTCCCTCCATCATAAGGTCAGAAATGGGGATGTTCGCTGATGATTGCACAGTGTTCAGTTCCATTCACAACCCTTCAAATAATGAAGCAATCCACGCCTGCATGCAGCAAGACCTGGACAACATCCAGGCTTGGATTGAAAAGTGGCAAGTAACATTCGCGCCAGACAAGTGCCAGGCAATGACCATCTCCAACAAGAGAGAGTCTAACCACCTCCCCTTGACATTCAATGGCATTACGATCGCCGAATCCCCCACCATCAACATCCTGGGGGTCACCATTGACCAGAAACTTAACTGGACCAGCCATATAAATACTGTGGCTACAAGAGCAGGTCAGAGGCTGGGTATTCTGCGGCGAGTGACTCACCTCCTGACTCCCCAAAGCCTTTCCACCATCTACAAGGCACAAGTCAGGAGTGTGATGGAATACTCTCCACTTGCCTGGATGAGTGCAGCTCTAACAACACTCAAGAAGCTCGACACCATCCAGCACAAAGCAGCCTGCTTGATTGGCACCCCGTCCACCACCCGCGCACAGTGGCTGCAGTGTGTACCATCCATAGGATGCACTGCAGCAACTCGCCAAGGCTTCTTCGACAGTACCTCCCAAACCCGCGACCTCTACCACCTAGAAGGACAAGGGCAGCAGGCACATGGGAACAACACCACCTGCACGTTCCCCTCCAAGTCATGCACCATCCCGACTTGGAAATATATCGCTGTTCCTTCATAGTCGCTGGGTCAAACTCCTGGAACTCCCTTCCTAACAGCACTGTGGGAGAACCTTCACCACACGGACTGCAGCGGTTCAAGAAGGCGGCTCACCACCACCTTCTCAAGGGCAATTAGGGATGGGCAATAAATGCCGGCCTCGCCAACGACGCCCACATCCCATGAACGAATAAAAAAAAAGGTCTAATGGTGTGGGGTGTGGGGAGGGAGGGTGGCAGGGAGGAGAACATGATCCAGGTCTAATGGTGGGGGGAAAGAGGTGAAAGGGATCCATCTCCCCGTCTGGACCTCGTCCTCCCTCTCTTACCCCCAACCTTAGACCTGGATCACATTCTCCCACCCTCCCCGCACCCCTTTGCTCTGCTTCCTCCAGGCTCCCCCTTCCCCCCATTGCTGCTGCTTCCTCCTTCTCTCCCTGCTCCCCCCAACCCCGCTTCTCCCCTTCCGCCCTGCTCCCTGTGCTGCTTCTGCTTCTCCCCATCCCAGCACAACCCCCCCACCCACCCCCGGCTTTTTCCAAGGCTGTGGACCAAGAGCTGGAAAGTGGGATTAGGCATATCTCTTTTTTGGCCGGTACCGATACGATGGGCCGAATGGTCTCCTTCTGTGCCATAAATTTCTATGATTCTCCCCTTCCTCCAGGCTCTGTTCTCCATCCCCATTATAGCTACCTGCATCGGCTGCATTTCTGGTGCTCGGCCGCCGGTCTGCGCTTTTAACAAACGGCAGCAAGAGCAGTTGGTGACCTACAACATGCCTGCGCGGCCCAAAATGATCCCGCCCTGGGTGCTCATGCGCGTCGTCGACAGCAGAAGCAGTTAGTCCCTGGCACTAGTCACAGCGTTATAGATAACACTTGGTCCATGTGATCTCCTGGACTGGTTTTGATCGCCTGAGGGGGTGGGAGAGGAATTTTACAGAGTATTGTTTCCCTTATTGGCCCTGGGCCTTTTCTCTGTTCTGTTGCCTCTCTCATGGCTTCAAAAGTGGGGGAAAGGAATAAGTGTTTAGTCAAGATGGTCTGACCATCATGGTCCGGGGCAGGCTTGATGGACCAGCTTGTCTTTTCCTGCCCGTCAATTTTGTATGTTCGTATATTTTGTAATTCCAAGTAAACTAAATATCAACTGTTTGGTTTT
The DNA here is from genome assembly GCF_035084215.1 of Heptranchias perlo. Taxonomy (NCBI): domain Eukaryota; kingdom Metazoa; phylum Chordata; class Chondrichthyes; order Hexanchiformes; family Hexanchidae; genus Heptranchias; species Heptranchias perlo. The sequence continues at coordinate 47,743,316 of NC_090342.1, forward strand.
GCAAGTTGACTCAGCTTTCTACATTGAAAAGATTCAGGTATGCTCAGCAATGATATTAATACTGTACTTTTGAGGTATAAGGAGACTGATAAAAAGGAGCAGTAATTTCCCAAGGCAAATTAAATTCAGACACTTTTAAAGAGAACTCATGATGCAATAAGGCAGATCAATTTATAGACACCTCACTTCACCAACTCACCGACTGATCAGCAATATGGTCATCAATGTTAGACATTCAGTCGCACTCATTTCACAGCACAAATAGTGATTAGATACACTTGAAAATACCTAAATTCACAACCCACGCAGGTACCATCTACAGGTCATTCTTCCACACTCTCCCCATAAATCATATAGCCGTGTTGCACCAGGAAACTTCCCTATTCCTATTGGTGATAGCCATTTGCTTCCACCACTAAAAGTGCAATAGGGTGTTGCTAATACATGACACAGGTCACGTGGTGCGCCATCTTGGAGTAAAAGCGTGTTGGATTAAGCTCGTTGATTAAACAAAGGTATGTGCTTTCAGTGTTTCTGACTTAAGAGTATCAAAAAAACTCATAAGATTTTAAAAGAATATGAACAGGAGGTAAAAATTAGGCAACGCAAAACTACTGCACGTTGTAGTTGCGATGTGGACAGGTCTTACACATACCATTCCTAACATAGTTAACAAAGTAGCCCCACAGTGAAGGTGAGCTCTGTACAAAACACCCCCAGCCCTAAGGTAAAGGAGCCACCATTTTAATTCTGCATATTAAAAAAAGGTCCTGCTGTTTACTGGCACAGACACGCTGAATCTGAGCGGAGCTGGAGTCAGATTTTTTAGCACTATTACTGGATCAGGGGATAGCTAAAGACATAGAGCAAACCCACGTGAGCCTCTCTATACCGCACCCCAACCCCCATGCAAAGTGCGTAAATCAGTCTGCAGGCCAATCTAACAATCACATTTATTTAAAGTTCACTTCACTTTGCTTGAAAGAGAGACTAAACGCGATTTTAGCAACTGTTGTACGTTCTTGACGGTTTGAAAATAATAAAAGGCTTTTCTTACCAGCACTCACTAGCAGGTGTGGGTGCTGGAGAGAGAGAGAGAGAGAGAGAGAAAGAGTGAGTGAGTGTCCTTAAAGCCTGAGACTCTGTTAAGTGCACAGTGTGGCGTTAATGGTGACGGTAGAGATAGATTCGCTCCTCTTCTTCTGCATCGTCACAACCACCACTGCAATCCAAATGGTTTCGCAGAGGGTCAAAGACAAGCAAAGTGGAACTAATTGGCCTTGTCTAAACCCCAACAGTTTTGCTCTGAAAAACCACAAAAGGCACTTCCTGTGCTTTGGAAATGTAATACAAGTGAGAAAACCAGCTAAATATTCCAGATTCAGGCACATTAAAACATATATTTTAGTTAGGATTATTCATACTGGGACCTCACCAATCCCACATAATTCCCTACTTGAATACCTTGGTTGGGGGGGGGGGGGGGGGGGAGGGAGGTGTGTGTGTGTGTGTGTGTGTGTGTGTGTGTGTGTGTGTGTGTGTGTGTGTGTGTGTGTTCTTTCTTGATTAACTGCTTCTGAGCTTTAATCAGACTTTTTACTAAAATTATTTGGCATTAAAAACAAATTCTAAGTGGATCCTCTCTTTTAAAATATTTGGTAGGAGAGATCAACCCTCACCGAAGTAAAGATTATTCGTTATATATTTAATTTTTTGCATTTTACTAAAATAATAAAATAGTTTTAGCGCCATTCGGTAGATGTTTGTGATCCAACATGGCCATTGGAAGTTATTGAGTGTCGTCGTTAGGAACAGCCTCTGCAGTCCCCGCCACTTAAATCGTCCACGCTTATCCCAGGGCAGCCGCCTATATCAGCCAAATGACGCTAACCATTTGCCATTTCCATTGAATTCAATTACAAAGGCGTCGCTCCTAACACATTATATGTGCTGGCTATTTTGGGCAATTCAATAAGCTTTTCTCGCCTCGTTAACTTATGATTAAGTACTGTTAACTATTCATCTGAGGAGCTGAGTGCCTCAGTACTGCAGTGCCACCATAATACAAAGCAAAAGGAATCAAATTGATACAAATCTTGTCTATTGGAAGCGCTGAACAGCTGAGTGAAGCTGCCCGAAGTCTCCACTTTCTGACTGCCTCAGGTAATTGTTAATAGTGCGAATAGTTAATGGAGACTTAAGGCAGCTTCAATCAGCTATCTGCTAAATACAGAATCAATACATTTTACCAATAAGCAGAATAATGCGGTACTGTATTATATTACATATAGTTCACCTGTCTATAACCAGGATGATTCCACTTTCGTAAACCAACATGATTTTCTCACTACTTCCGCTGATCAATGCTCTGGGGTTATTACGGTCGATTTTTAACTGGAAGTTGAAATGAATCCCCGGCCATGTTCTGTTACAGATTGAAGAGTCACTCTTTGAAGTGTACCAGTTTGATAACTTTATGATCAAAAAGGTATAAACTATAATTTCAGACAGCATAAGTATAACAGACTCAGTGTTCAATATCACACATCAAAATAAGGCGTAAACTATAAAACAAAGTTAGATTATGGGTGCGTTAAATGAGTTCTGTTTCTGTCCTGTATTTTGCTCACAGTGATATGAACTGCATGGCAACTGATACTAACAGAGACCCGAACACCCAAAACTCAATAACCAGTTTTGTTTTGCGCTCGGGAGTCCGATGGATTTACCGTTAACCAGGTATAGCAGGCAAATCATATTAGCACGATCACACCTGCTATATGCAGTAGGGACTGCATTCATTTTTAAAGTAAATCTTTGTTTTCAGAATGTCAGAATTGAAATGAAGAAATATGTATCAAAAGGAGCTATGTGTGATCACTATGTTTCAGATGAACTTTTAATACTAAGATTTGATCTATGACAATGTAATGGAGAAGCAGCTAAATCTGCTGCAGTATCTATCCTTCTTTTCTAAATTTAATTTCCATTGCTCATTTATTTTACAGTTGCTATTTGTGGATTTTTATTTGTATTGAACAAATCAATTTTTTTTATTCTCTGGAATGTATGGTTATAAGCTCTTGACAGCTCATTAATGAAATAGTCCATTGTAGTGCTGTCCATTTATGAAATGCAGATTGTTAGCAAAAGAGGCACTGAAAGTACTGAACAGCTGGATAAACAGCCTTCTGTTCCAGTGTGTTTAACATGCCATTAATGCTCGCAGCCTAAAGGAGTTATCCTGCAAGTACCCACTTCTCTCCATCTTTCCGACTAGGAAAGCATCGATCACCGGAGAATGGTAACAGCAGCTGTGATTGAAATAATACTTTGCTGTTAGGCCAAGTCTCTATTTACAATTTAGGCTGGTGGACAAAGACAAATATTGGTAAACGGCTGAGACCACGATGAGAAAGAATGGGGAAAATTATGATTTTACATCCAGTGCTATCATCAGACCCAGAAAGCACATGAATTGTTCTCCTTCAATCAAAGAGCGAGGGTGAGATGTTAAACCCGAAAGCTAAAAGAGTAATTGAGGAAGAGGCGATACAGGCAAACATAAAATAGCATCTGTAAAATAAGGGAGGGACTGTACGATAAATGTTATGGCAGATTTATCAAGTGGCCTTGGAGAGCGTACAGAGGAGATTTACTAGAATGGTACTGGGATGAGAGACTTCAGTTATGTGGAGAGACGAGAAAAGCTGGGATTGTTCTCTTTAGAGAGGAGAAATTTAAGGGGAGATTTAATAGAGGTGTTTAAAATTATGAAGGGTTTTGATAGAGTAGAGAGGGAAAAACTCTTTCTACCGGCAGGAAGGTCGATAACCAGAGGACACAGATTTAAGATAATTGGCAAAAGAACTAGGGGGAAAATGAGGAGAATGTTTTTTACATAGCGAGTTGTTACGCTCTGGAATACACTACTTGAAAGGATAGTGGAAGCAGATTCAATAGTAACTTTCAAAAGGGAATTGCGGGTATACTTGAAAAGGAAAGATTTGCAGGACTATGGGGAAAGAGCAGGGGAGCAGGACTAGATAGCTCTTTCGAAGATCCGGCACAGGCAAGATGGTCAGAATGGCCTCCTTCTGTGCTTTAACATTCTATGATTCTACGTAGGACAGAAAGTTTATAGTGTACTGATTCAGAATGTTGAATTATGTTTACTGCAGTAAGAGTAAGAGTTATGGCAAAGAGAGAGTATGAGAATAGACTGGTGGCCAACATAATTTTTACCAAGGAAGGAGGTGCTACCAGAGTGTCAGTAAAGGAAGATGTAGTTGAGATACTGGATGGGCTAAAAATTGATAAAGAGGTATTAGAAAGGCTAACTGTAATTAAAGTAGATAAGTCACCTGATCCGGATGGGATGCATCCTAGGTTGTTGAGGGAAGCAGGGGTGGAAATTGCGGAGGTACTGGCCATAATCTTACAAACATCCTTGGATACTGGGGTGGTGCCAGAGGACCGGAGAATTTCAAATGTTACACCCTTGTTCAAAAAAGGGTGTAAGGATAAACCCAGCAACTATAGGCCAGTCAGTTTAACCTCAGTGGTGGGGAAACTTTTAGAAATGATAATCCAGGACAGAATTAACAGTCACTTAGACGAGGGAAAGCCAGCACGGATTTGTTAAAGGCAAATCGTGATTAACCAACCTGATAGAGTTTTTTGATGAGGTAACAGAGAGGGTAGATGAGGGCAATGCAGTTGATGTGGTGTATATGGACTTTCAAAAGGTGTTTGATAAAGTAACGCATGGTAGGCTTGTCATCAAGATTGCGGCCCATGGAATAAAGGGGGCAGTAGCAATATGGATACAGAATTGGATAAGCGACAGGAAACAGACAGTAGTGGTGAACGATTGTTTTTCAGGCTGGAGGGAGGTGTACAGTGGTGTTCCCCAGGGGTTGGTGCTGGGACCACTGCTTTTCTTGATATATATTAATGACTTGGACTTGGGTGTACAGGGCACAATTTCAAAATTTGCAGATGACACAAAACTTGGAATGGTAGTAAACAGTGAGGAGGATAGTGATAGACAGGCTGGTGGCATGGTTGGACATGTGGCAGATAAAATTTAACGCAGAAAAATGCGAAATGATACATTTCCGTCGGAAGAACAAGGAGAGGCAATATAAACTAGAGGGCACAACTCTAAAAGGGGTACAGGAACAGACAGATCTGGGGGTATATGTGCACAAATTGTTGAAGGTGGCAGGGCAGGTTGAGAAAGTGGTTAAAAAAGCATACAGGGTCCTGGGCTTTATAAATAGAGGCATAGAGTACAAAAGAATGGAAGTCATGATGAACCTTTATAAAACACTGGTTCGGCCACAACTGGAGTATTGTGTCCAGTTCTGGGCACCACACTTTAGGAAAGATGTGAAGACCTTGGAGAGGGTGCAGAAGAGATTTACTGGAATGATTCCAGGGATGAGGGACTTCAGTTACGTGGATAGATTGCAGAAGCTGGGGTTGTTCTCTTTAGAGCAGAGATGGTTGTGAGGAGATTTGATAGAGGTATTCAAAATCATGTAGGGTCTAGTCAGAGTAGATAGAAAGAAGCTGTTCCCATTGGCGGAAGGGTCAAGAACCAGAGGACATAGATTTAAGGTGATTGGCAAAAGAACCAAAGGTGACATGAGGAAAAACTTTTTTACACAGCGAGTGGTTAGGATCTGGAATGCACTGCCCAAGGGAGTGGTGGAGGCAGATTCAATCATGGCCTTTAAAAGGGAACTAAATAAGTACTTGAAAGAAAAAATTTGCAGGGCTACGGGGATAGGGCAGGGGAATGGGACTAGCTGGATTGCTCTTGCATAGAGCTGGCGCAGACTCGATGGGCCGAATGGCCTCCTTCCTTGCTGTAACCTTTCTATGATTCTATGATAATGCCAATACTGACTATACGAAGCCTGGAGATGATAAAAGCACAAATGTTCTACAAGTATTGGTTTGAGATTAGTACCTGTTACAGTGATGCAAAGCTAGCAGGTTCAATTTACAACGTCAACTTCACATCACTCTCGTCAGGGAAAATGGAGCTCTGACATGCAGGCAAGAAACTGCCAGTTCAATTTTCATGTTATCAAAAAACTAATAGGATCTCGGTCAACATTAAAAGAGGTAATAATGAATTTTATAAAGCTCCCAGGTAGACCAATGGACTACCTAGTCACTTGTTGAATTTAATTTTGCATTAAATCCAGTCCTACTACAGTCAGTGAAAAGCTATTGGTGTAAAAATGTTAAGCACTGGGTTTAGCAACTACACAACCAATTTATATTAAACAACTTGCATTGATACAAAGCCAAAACCATTTATCTGGCTCAAAATTCACAGTAAATCTGTTTGATAATGTTTCAAGCAGCTACCTCAGTACAAATCGCATGGACATTTTTTGGGTTACAAGGCTCAATGCTACAACAGGAAGTGCATACACCCACTCTTCCATTTTAAATCTTTCATTCACAATACCTAACCTACCAAAGAAAACCAGACCAAAACTATTCGGTAGCCAACAACTTCAACAACATTGGCGCTTTTAAAAAAAAAAGTTTGCCAGTTATTATATAAAAACAGCACTCAGGAAAGAGACATTTGGCGACATTGAGTGCTTTGGATAATTCCAGAGTTTTGGATCGCCAGGATCCTACTGAACAAACATTTACAGGATAAGAAACAAGTAAGGGATGTCTCAGTCACAGTTTTTTTTGTTTAAAGAAGTAAGCATTTATTTTGCATCTCCCTGTAAAGTGAAACAAATTGAGCACCATTTTTTCAACTGTTTGCATATTTTGTAAACGAACAAAACCCACTACTATTTAATTAGGCAGACAAGTTGAAGACAAGCTTTGTGTAAGTCCAAAACAAAATTCTTATGTCAAAAATAACCAATTACTAGCATTTATAGCTGGTCAAATCAGTATAGTATTCCTCTACAGTTGGTGTCAAGAATAACAAATTCATGGAAATACTCCTTTCTTCACCTACCTGTAATCAGACTGTCTATTTCCTGAAAGCTCCTCTCTGAGCCATTTGGAATTTTCATCATCCTGGATAAATTTTATGAAAAGAAATAAAGATTGAAAAAATCCATAATGTCATGGCCACACTTGAAATAAAAGTCATAACATGGGACACATTATCTTATTGGTTTAGAGGCCAAGATTTTGGTTTTGATCCGACTCAATTCCAATGTCCAGCATAAAATGGGAATAAAATAAAAACAAATGATCTTATAAGAAATCCCCCAGAAATTATATACCTTTTCCCCATTTTAAACTGGATTTTTGAGTTAGGCTAAAACACAATATTGAGAACTAGCAAGTTTCCTCAATACTTGTCCAGCAAAAAGCACTCTCTTCATTTAGGCATGGCCTGCAGGGTTGTCTGGAACCAAGTGAGAAGAAGCCTGGTCATCAGTTACAGCTCTACGCCTCAAGGACCCATCAACGAGCCAGGCTGGTTGGCCAATTAGTAGCAGCGCCCTGAAGTACCACAAATCTGCCTGGTTCAATTTCTCAATTCTAGACATGTCATCTTGGAGCCGACTTGATCCCAAAGAGACTTTGTTTACACCCCTGTCCTGCCCACAGAGGATTTTCACTAGTTGATCATTAGACAATGACAAACACAGGTTTTAGCCCTTGAAAGGTGAAAAAAGTTACAAATTGGCCAAAGTCAAGGAAATTGATAGTGCAGCAAACAGTAGAGAAGAAATTATAAGATCAACTCACATTTTATGCTTTATGGGAGTTATTAAGGAAATTGTAATTGACACCAATGCCACATTGTGAAAAGGCTCAGGTGTGCTGCATATTCATTTTACAACAATAGTTGCAAGTGTGAACAACAGATTTGTTTCTCCTCCTTTCCTGAAGGTGCTGAGTCATAGTGGGTATTGATCCACAGGTGCTGAGACCTCAAATACTGCATCCCAATGGTCAGCCATGCTGTGCAAGCCTCGACAGCAACTGTCAGCAAACTATTCTAATTTGGGGGGATATTACAGCCAAGCCCAATTTGATTCTCTTTTGAAGTCCACAGACATGTTTTTCCAGTGCAGCAGCTACGAGTGGGAGGCTTGGCTTCTTCTTTGACCTCCCTAGCCCAGGTTCACTGAAGCTCGTTGTAGCATCCCATTACTGTCCTGCCTGATATCTAACTCCGCACAACCCAGAGACTGAAACTGGTATCTTTCTAGTCTTTGTTGCTCAGTTCAACACTATACAGCATCTTCAACAAAGAGAAGCTCAAAACAAGATGCTTAGGCCTCTAAACCAACATAGGTTCAGTGAATTCTGAGTTGTAAATTGGTTCTGACATCAGGATGAATCACCTCTAATTAAGTTACATGAATTTTCTTTCCCATTTTAGCTCCATCATAATTTTGAGATTTTTTAAAAAATAAAATTATTGAAATTGTGTGTAACGCTTTCTTTTCCCTTCTGCCCTCTTCCTTTCCTTCCATGATCTTGAATTGGCTCCTCTTCCCTTATAATTATTTCAGTGCTAGCCCTTTGTTTTATTCTCTCCTTAGAGGTTTAGAGTTTGTAATCATTTCTTTAATACTTGCTGTATTTAATAGCTGTAACTAGGATTATTATTGATTGAGAGTTGACAACTTGACACAGCGCAGTGCTCAAAGGTTCAAATAAGATAATGTGTCTCATGCTATGATGTTTCAAAGCAGAAAACATAGTAAATTAAAGTACAGTAAATTAAAGTACAGCATAAAATGAAGGACCTTTATGAACACTAGATCACCCCTGGTTTGGCTCAGTAGTCAATTAGAGTCTGGAGTATGGTTGTGATGTTAGGTGCTGCTAATTTGGATTGTCCCTTTAAGACCACTGCGGAAGTATGCCCTATGGGAATTCAGGCAATTGCAGCTGCTTGCTGAGATTGACGAGAAGTCAATAAATTGCTTGTGATTATCAGCCACCAGATCAGAAGAACCCAGGAGGAAGTTCCTAACCTACTTTTTCTTTTTAAAATAAATATATATTTTTTTATTTATTGGCAGATCTCCTACAATGTTGATCATGGTAAGTTGGAGGATACACAGGTGTATAACATTAGGCATATTATGTTTTGCATCATAGAATGTATTATCAGGGCCACGAATATATGTTAAATGAATCAGTGGTTTTAATATATGGTACTATTTTTACCTGTATTTTGGGGATCAAATTTTGAGATTGGTCCTCTTCTTTATGAAAATTGTAAATTAGTGACCTTAATTATTAAATGCTGCTCTACTTATATATTGAAATGTTTTCATCTTTTTGAAAGCAAAGGATACAGAGTAAGAAGAAAGGGAAGATGTAACAGATTGCAGGTAGGTATTATGTGTGTGGGGCCGTGGTGTACTGGAGCATGGGAGGGGACACTGGGGGTTGGGAGTACACTGTGATACCAGTGAAGGGTGGTGGAGGGGGAAGGAAGGGGAGAGAAGAGAAAAAGTCCTGTGCCCTGGCAACAGTGGGTAGGGAGGATCCTAATTTCTGGGCAGGTCATTAAGTACAGTAGAAGGGGGTGGTTCAGGAAGGGGAGCTTTAGGTATGCAAGTACTGGGGAGTGAGTTCCTAGGAGTTGGCAGCATTGGGAAGGGATACTGTGATTTAGTACATGAGGTGGGTCCTGAAGTTTTGTAGCAGTAGGGAGGGTTTAGGAATATGGTACTGCTAGGAAGTTGGGTGGGGAGGGAAGGGAAGGAGGAGAAAGTTGCAGGGTGCAAGAGCACTGCGGGAGGTAATAGCATGTGGAACATTAGTGGGAGCATGGGGTCTTTGAAGTAGGGTGGGATTTGGGGTGTTGTGGCACTTAAGTAGATTGTATAAGCAAGGGGCAAATCAAGTTATATGAGGCAAGCAGAGTCACGGAGGCAGCTAAATGGGTAGAGGAAGTTTAGCACTGGACTGCAGTTCAAGCCAAAGTGTAGTCGACTTGAAACTATTTTCAGTTATTTGGCATTTCCAAGTCCTTTGAGTCCACTTACTTTGGCAGGACAGTGAAAACAGTGTTGCGCAGAACTTACATGACATGGGTGTTTCTCAAAGTCCTGTCTCCAGGACAACCACAGATATAAGAATTGTCTCCAGGCAGACTCTCTTGACCTTGAGAAACTGTTGGAGACATTCTGCATTATATAGGACAAAGGGATAATAGAACGCACATTACAGGGTGGGCACCCTGCAGCTGGACAGGGATACTGAGGCAAAGGAAAGGAATTGGGTGACCACTAAGGAGTGAGGATGATTAGGGTAGAAGCACTACAGGAAATTCCTGGGGCTCTGAATTGTCTGACACATGTTCAGTGGTGGATACCTATGAGGCAGATGAGGACAGTGACTTTGGTAGGAAATCACAAGCAACGTATGGCACCGTGGAGCAAGTTGTTACAAGGTGGGGGGGGGGCAAAGAAGTAATAGTTAAGAAGTAGTTATAGGAGAGTTATTGGGAATTCTATAATTAAAGGAATGATGTCCCATTTTTCCAGATGTGATCAGGAGTCCTGAATGATCTGTTGCCTCCCAGGTACCAGGGTATGGAACATAACGGAGCAGCTGGAGATGATTCTGGAAAGGAAGGATTAACAGCCTTAAGTCATAGTTCACATGGAACCAATGACATAAGGAAGAACAGGATGAGAGTCTTGCAAACACAGTTTGTGTTAGACAATAGAGCAAAAAGCAGAATTATTAGAATAGTGATTTTAGGATTACTTCTGGTGTCACATACTTAGCCAGTTAGGGAGAAGCAGATTAGGCACATTAATGCTTGGCTGGAGGTACAGAAGGGAGGATTTCAGATTTCCAGGTCGCTGGAATGGGATCTGGAGCAGGGGACTCTGCAGACTGGATGGGTTTCATCGAAACCAAACTGATACTAATGTCTTTGCAGTCAGAGGAAATAAAGCAGTGGTGAAAATTTAAACCAGTAAGGGAAAGGAGGCACAAATCTTAGAGCATAAAGGGGAGGGGCAAAGATATAACTATGGTGGAAAGGCAATGCAATCCAAAATAATAAACTCAAGAGGAAGGGAAGGTATGGAAAGAAAAGAAAGAACTTTCATTTATAATGCACCTTTCACGACCTCAGGATGTCCCAAAGCGCTTTCGAGCCAAAGAAGAACTTTTGAAGTGTAGCGTGCATTAGGGCAGATAAATAGACGTTAAGGAGATAGTGAAGGAAAGAATGCCACTGATGACTGTACAAAGAACCCAAAACAAATAGGGACTAAAAAAAACTGCAGTCAATTAAAGGCATAACATAAAGGTAATTTATATATATCTATATGATAGTTGAGTCTTTTACATGGCACAAGTACTGCAAAGTGTGATGCTTAATCAAAGCATTTCCCAAACCACAGGTAAATCTATGGCTTTATGACTTCCATCAAAACCCAGCAATTGCATACTTAATGTTCATTCACTTTGTAACAAGAGGTTCATGTTTGCATAAAAATAAAGTTATGTTTACCCATGAGCCAGTTTTGGGTGACGGACCAAACCGTCGGCCATGTCCAGAATCGCGGTTGTCAGCAGAGTAACCTCGATACTCCTCTGAATGGTTGTAATAATTATATTCACGGCTTGTGCTGCCACCTCTTCCTCCTCCTTCACTACCACCACCACGGTGATAATCCTGCCTCCTTGGCATTACATGCACTGTTCTTTGAAATTCTGGCGTATCCTAGGAGAAAAGGTTTAAAAAGTCTGTGGCAGAACATACACCATATTGTAATGAGGAAAATTATTTTTTTTTAAAACCAGAGTCCATGTGCATAATGCTAAAGAATACAAGTCTAATAATACTGAATTGAAGAGAGCCTTAGTGGTTTAAAATTCTGACAACTGCTTATGTATCAAAATCCTTAATAAATTAACCATTGTTCCATAAGTTAACAGCTTTGCCACATTGGCAGAGAATACATGTTTTAAGTTAAAGAGTGCCACTAGACGATTCAACAGCGGAGGGTGTAAAATCATAGCTGAGCCCATTCCTGCTCACCCACATTCCTAACAGAGGTCACTGGATAGCAATCAGAAATTAAGACCTCGGCTTATTTTCCCTGCAGCAGGGATACCGAGGCCAATTTTTAGCATCTTCACTGGAAGCCAATCCGAGAACGGCTATCAGCATAGACCAGAATGAACGTGGGATCTTCCTTGTCTGTATAGGTCAGTGCCATACCACAACAGGACGTTTACATGAGCTCTCCTTTCTCTGGTTTCTTCAGGTGGTAACTTTCAAAAAAGTCAGGCTCTGGTTCAGTGACTAGAATGTATCTATACAACAGAACTCCCCACATCCACCAGAATACATTTGGGCCAAACTCCTACTGAACTAGTGTATGGGTAAAAGTCTGCAGTTTGCTGTTTTTGACCTCCAGCTTCCATAACTAATGTGAAACATTCATGACCTGTGTATAGAACTCTTTTTGTATGTCACTTCAATTTCTCCCATTCTGCAAATTGATATTTGCCCCATATTTTTAGATTATTTCCATTGTTTTTGGATCATACATCCCACACAAGGCAAAAGAACAGCTCAAGCTCTGGAAATGCTGCTGGAAATGAGCAAATATCATATTCATCCTCCAATTTTCCTTTCTTAACCTTGGGACTTCTCTGCACCTGAGTCACCTGTATGCAAAACAATTTTTCAAATAATGTCAAACTGTTGTTGGAGCTTACTTTCTAGTTACTCTATTAAATTAATAAATGCATTTTATTTGATACATGTTACATATCAAGCTTTCTCATTTAATAGTCTCTTGTTATTCTATTTTTCTCTTCTCTTCTAGTCCTCCTTTGTCTTGCATGCCACACGTGGTGTGGTCAAGGAATTTGCTCCCATGCCTCTACCAATTCCACTCCCTGGGGATGACACTTACCCTTGCTCAGCATCTCCCCACAGCAGATGTCAGCAACAGAAAACAACAGTGCCCCAACAACTTTGCCATGGAGTGGCATGACTTCGGGTCTTAATCTTAAGCAAGCTATGATCAGGAGACTTAGAGAATGCCTGGCACTTCATCACTGAGCAGGATGGAGGTGGAGGAGGTGAAGAACACAAAGGTAGAGTTACTCTGTGCAGAATAAATTGATGGCATTACCAAACATTGTGATGTCTCTACAATTTAATTATGACTTCATGAATCACACAGGTGTTATAAAACTTAGTATAGGGCTCCCTTATCACCTTTTTTTAATTCATTCTTGGGACGTGCGCATCACTGGCAAAGCCCTGAGAAGGTGGTGATGGGCCACCTTCGTGAACTGCGGCACTCCTTTCTAGCAGTTTGATACTGAGTGGCGTGCTAGGCCACTTCCAAGGGCAGTTAAGAGTTAACCACAATGGTGTGGAACTGGAATCACATATAAGCCACACTGGCTAAGGAAGGCAGGTTTCCTTCCCTAAAAGGACATTAGTGAACCAGTTGGATTTTTACAACAATCCATCAGCTTCATAGTGAATTACCAGATGCACTGAATGGTCGACAGAGCAAGATGATCCTAGGTTCAATCAAAATAGCTGATTTCAGCCAAGTAGCAGCAGCACAAACAACTGTACTATGGAGAGGAGGTGGGAAAAAAATAAATGTCTGTCCATGAACAGATACCTCCTCAGTAGAATAAGTGTATCAGCATGGTATGGTAAAACTTGACTCTGGCATGACTAAGGAAGGACAGGAGGAAAATAAGAACCCATTAAGTTACAATTAAACATACTGCATGTTGTGTTCTTCCAGGATGGAAGCGACCCCGTTGATTTCTCTCGCCATATTGTGATCGTGAGTCAGACCACATTCCCTCTTCTATATGACGCTTGGCTGTGAAAGAAAAACAGATCATCAATGGCACTTATACTGCAAGGCTGCCAACTGACCTTTTCTGCTTTAAATAAAACATTTAAAAAGTCACAATTCTATTTAATTTGATTTCTTCTTAAATGCAAAATGCACAAAATTTGCAAAAACATGCATTGCTAAGTACTGTTTTAATGTCAACACAATTTACTGCACCGAACATCATGGGATAGGTTACAGATGCAATACAATGGAGAAAGTAAACCAGATTTAACCTGAAGCACATGCAATGCGAAAGAAATGTTCACTGGAATCCCTAACATGTTCTGAAGAGGGCCAGTATGCCCTCTTCACTCAACCCCATTGGAAACTCCTGAACTCCACCATTAAAGGTCTTGTATAACCAGTCACACAAGGCTTTTGTTCTCATGACAACTGCAAATAATGATTGTGTCTTTACACCAAAGGAGAATAAAATTAAAATATTTTACTGTCCAGTAAAGGAAAAAAAAGCATATTGGCCAAAATAGGCCAAATCACCCGCATATTGAAACAACCTTCATTTCTAACCCTCTACCCTCAAATGCAGTGATTCATCCTGGGTATGGTTTCACAGGTTTATCAGTACTCCTCAACAGAAATCCATTTTACACGCACAAGCCTCAACAGCAAATATTGGTAGGATCTTCTCCCACGGGGATGGAAGAGTCTAATTGTGCCTTCACCCAATATTCACATACGGACTTTTCTGCAGAAGTTGCTGACTAGAAATCGGTATTGGGCACCTTGGCTGATTTCTTCCCTGCTTCTCGAGTTAGCCTATTGACATCGAGACCACTGTCTCACCAAGATTTCCCTGGGTTTACACTTCAGTACCAAATCCAGTAGCGCATTTACCAATCCAATCAGGAGTGCAAACTTTAAAAGCTAAACACAGCGAAACCTTTACGAACGGACATCCATTGACATTCCCAAATAACTTACATCGTAATGGATACAAGCTGCACCTTGAAACCACGGACACGCACAAATTACGATCTATGGACCACTTTCGATGCACCAAGTCCTTGTGCAACTTAAAACACCGGACAAGCAGGTTATGTGTGAGGTGCCAGCAGGAGAAAGAGATGGCTCTTGTGGAATGGAGATCTCTTTGCCCAGCATCCACAGCTGCAGAGAAACCACTCTATCTTCTACAACTATATAAAAAGGAAGAGGGTAGCTAAAGTAAACAGATACAAAATATCTATTCAATTCCTCTGCCATTTCCTTGTTTTCCATTGTTATTTCCCCAGTCTCATCCCTTAGAGGATGAGACTGGGGAAATAACAATGGAAAACAAGGAAATGGCAGAGGAATTGAATAGATATTTTGTATCTGTCTTCACAGTAGAAGACACTAATAATATACCAATCATAGTAGAAAATCAAGGGGCAAAGGGGAGGGAGGAACTAAAAACAATCACTATCACCAGAGAAAAAGTACTAGGTAAGCTAATGGGTCTAAAGGCTGACGAGTCCCCTGGACCTGATGGCTTGCATTCGAGGGTCTTAAAGGAAGTGGCTACAGAGATAATGGATGCATTGGTTGTAACCTTCCAGAATTCACTAGATTCTGGAAAGGTCCCAGCGGATTGGAAAACCGCAAACGTAACATCCCTATTCAAGAAGGGAGTGAGACAGAAAGCAGGTAACTATAGACCAGTCAGCCTAACATCTGTCATTGGGAAAATGCTAGAATCCATTATTAAGGAAGTAGTAGCAGGACATTTGGAGACTCATAATACAATCAAGGGGAGTCAACATGGTTTTATGAAGGGGAAATCGTGTCTGACAAATTTATTAGAGTTCTTTGAGGAAGTAACGGGCAGAGTGGATAAAGGGGAACCAATGGATGCAGTATATTTGGATTTCCAAAAGGCATTTGATAAGGTGCCACATAAAAGATTACTGCACAAGATAAGAGCTCATGGTGTTGGGGGTAATATACTGGCATGGATAGAGGATTGGCTAACTAACAGAAAACAAAGAGTAGGGATAAAAGGGTCATTTTCAAAATGGCAATCTGTAACTAGTGGGGTGCTGCAGGGTTCAGTGCTGGGGTCCCAACTACTTACAATATATATCAATGACTTGGATGAAGGAACAGAGTATCTTGTGGCCAAATTTGCTGATGATACAAAGATAGGTGGAAAAGCAAGTTGCGATGAGGACACAAAGTGTCTGCAAAGGGATATTGACAGGTTAAGCGAATGGGCAAAAATTTGGCAGATGGAATATAATGTGGGAAAATGTGAAGTCACCCACTTTGAGAGGAAAAATAAAAAAGCAAAATATTATTTGAATGGAGAAATACTACAAAATGCAGCGGTAGAGGGATCTGGGTGTCCTCATACATGAAACACAAAAAGTCAACATACTGGTGCAGCAGGTAATCCGGAAGGCAAACGGAATATTGGCCTTTATTTCTAGGGGGTGGAGTATAAAAGCAGGGAAGTCATGCTACAACTGTACAGGGTGCTGGTGAGACCACACCTGGAGTACAGCGTACAGTTCTGGTGCCCTTATTTAAGGAAGGACATACTTGTATTGGAGGCAGTTCAGAGAAGGCTCACTAGGTTGATTCTGGGTATGGAAAAGTTGTTTTATGAGGAAAGATTGAACAGGTTGGGTCTACACTCATTGGAGTTTAGAAGAATGAGAGGAGATCTTATTGAAACATACAAGATTCTGAGGGGACTCGATAGGGTAGATGCTGAGAGGATGTTACCCCTCATGGGGGAATCTAAAACTAGGGGGCATAGTCTCAGAATAAGGGGTCGTCTGTATAAGACGGAAATGAGGAGGAATTTCTTCTCCCAGAGGGTCGTGAATCTTTGGAATTCTTTACCCAAAAAGCTGTGGAGGCTGAGTCATTGAATACATTCAAGGCTGAGTTAGACAAATTTTTGATCAGCAAGGGAGTCAAAGGATATGGGGAAAAGGCGGGAAAGTGGAGTTGAGGTAAAAATCAGATCAGCCACGATCTCATTGAATGGCGGAGCAGACTCGAGGGGCCGAATGGCCTACTCCTGCTCCTATCTCTTATGGTCTTATGGGATTAAATGCTTGCATGGTCTTGTCTCGGGGATAGAGTGGTTTCTCTGCTGCTATGGATGCTGGATAAAGAACTCTCCATTCCACAAAAGCCGGGAACTGCCAGTCGGTGGGGGGCGGGGAGAAGAGTTGGAAATCGAGGGCCCTGAAATTGCAGGGGCACGGTGGTGGGGGGGGGGGGGGGGGGGCGGGTGGAGAGATTGGTCTGAAATCGCCGGGGGGGGGGGGAAGGGGGGCTGAAATCACGGGGTGGGCTCAAGAATGGGGGCAGGAGGCGGGAATGGGGGAGGAGGGAAGAGAGAGAATGGGGAATGAGGGCTGGGGGAGAGGGAGACTGGGAAATGGGGCCACGGGGGAGGGAGATGAACAGAATGGTTCCCCCTTTTCCCTGCCCTCAAGTTTCTCCTCTTCACCTGCTCATGGGTGGCCGCCTGGTTCTTGGAACTTCTCACAATGGCTGATGGCACGAAACCACAAATAAAGATTATCAATTACTGGGGACCCAACCTTTATCAGGTAAATCCAATAACATTTGTAGAAATCATGTGATTAGATGTCATGTGGTCAGAACTCCAGGAATGCCTTCAACCAGAGTTGGCAACTCTACTCCACCAGTACGTCAGGTACTGACGAGCTGTTAACAGCACTTCAAACCTTAGTAACTGCAACACACGGAGGGAAAGGGTCACGGACAGGGGTTTGCAGGACATTAATCTCTTCAATTTGGCTAGGATCTCCCAGGCACTCTGGCCCTACAGCAGCCACCTTGCCCTGTGCAGGCCGCCAACGTAGCAGATCCCAGGATCAGGACATCCCTCCCTCAATGGAAAAGGACCCCGGGATGACACTTAACTGGGAAACCCAACAAACAGAAAATGAACTGAAATCACAGCCCACTGGCAGGGCTCCAGAATTAGGCACAATCCCAGGAGAGGGCGAGAAAAAGTGCTGCAGGAGATACAGCCAATCCTGGGATATTTGGCTCATCTGGTTTACTGTACATACAATGACCATTTTGAAAATAAGGTCACCTGCAAATAAAGGACACCTCTTGCAAGTCCCTTAGGTGTCTCTAATTTACAGGTTTCACTGTACCACCATTTTTTCTGGGGGGGTGAGTGGGGGGGGAAGTAAAGGAGAGAAGATGAAGACAGGAATTCTAAGTTCTAGCATATTTCAATGAAAATGTAATGGGAAGGATGAAAATGTGAAATATACAAGGAATAGGTCTATAAACATTGTGTGGCAAATTACAGATCTTTGGCTGATCACTTGTTGATACTTTCAAGCAAGCTACACACAGCATGACAGAGGCCAAATCTACTTCTTCAGAATACAATCAAATATCCCGATCCATAAAAAATTGAAGAAGAAATACTGTAAACATACTTTCCTTTATATTCACCAGCATTGGCTACACATCAGTGGGGGGAAATCACCAAGCAGGACAAAGTCCTTCCCCACAGGAAGGGAAAAAAATAAATAGCAAATTATCTCTGAGGGAAAAGACGTTTTGTTTTCACTAAGAGTCCAAATGAAACACTTGTGAAGCAAGTCACCACCCCACTCCCTCAGCCAATGAAGGGTATACCGCAATTTTGTTGACTTTTCCATACAAACTATAAATCAGCATTAGTCGGAAGTAAATCTCAGTCCAGTTCTCAGCCGCCAAATTACTACCAAGAACGGCATGTGTGATAGAATCATAGAATGAGGCAGCACAAAAGGCTGCCATTCGGCCCATCATGCATGTGTTGGCTCTTTGAAAGAGCTATCCAATTAGTCCCATTGCCCTGCTCTTTCCCCATAGCCTGGCAAATTTTCCCTCTTCAATATTTATCCAATTCCCTTTTGAAAGATGTTATTGAATCGGCTCCCACCATCCTTTCAGGCAGTGCATTCCAGATCACAAGAACTCGCTGTATAAATATTTTTCCCCTTATGTCACCTCTGGTTCTTTTGCCAATTACCTTAAATCTGTGTCCTCTGGTTATCGACCCTTCTGCCACTGGAAACAGTTTCTCCTTATTTACTCTAGCAGTTTCTCTAGTCTCTTCACATAACTGAAGCCTTTCATACCTCGTATTATTCTAGTAAATCTCCTTTGTACCCTCTCAAAATGCCTTGACATCCTTCCTGAAGTGTGGTGTCCAGAATTGGCCACAATAAACGAGCTGAGATCTAACCAATGTTTTATAAAGGTTTAGCATAACATCCTTGCTTTTGTACTCTATTCCTCTACTTATAAAGCCAAGGATCCAGTAGGCCTTTTCAATAGCCTTCCCAACTTGTCCTGCCACCTTCAAAGATTTGTGTACGTGCACCCTCAGGCCTCTCTGTTCCTGCACCACCTTTAAAATTGTACCATTTGTGTTTGTGTTGCCTCTCCTCATTCTTCCTACCAAAATGAATCACTTCACACTTCTCTGCCTTAAATTTTATCTGCCATGTGTCTGTCCATTTCACGAGTCTGTCTATGCCCTTCTGGAGTATGTTACTATCCTCCTCACAGTTTCTTACATTTCCAAGTTTCGTGTCATCTGCAAACTCTGAAATTTTGCCCTGTATACCCAAGACCTGGTCATTAATATATATATCAAAAAGATACTAAATGAAGAATTTGCATTCCTGCAGCAGGATGGTCTACTGAAGTTGGGCACAGGCACATAGTTATTGGGACCTTCATCCTAACACCTGGCCCATATTACTTATGAAATGGGGGATCTCGTGAAGTTCAGACTGTGTGCCAAAAATGCTCCACCACGACTGATAAGCTCACTTTATGCAAAAATTTTTAACTCAACTCTCAAGAAAATAGCAACACACACTTACATTTTTAAAATATCCTAGAAACCCAACAGTTATGTTAGCGGTATGCACATTAGGAGCTCTATAATCCCCTCTCGCAGCTGACTCTGCAACCAATCTCAGGAGAACCAGAGCAAATCTCCATAATACTCCACAATATTCATCCATCCTTACATCCCCATCACTTAAACTGGGCCCATACATAGCTTCACCACCCTTCTAGCAGCATAAGCATAAATTATTTGATTATCTCAATCTACAGCCTATTCATTTTGCTACCAGGATTTCGATGAATTTTAAGAATGGGAATGTGAAAATTTCAAACCATGTCAATTGAACTGAAGAAACATCATTGGGCTATTCAAACTGGAATTGAGAAATGATTGCTAAATTTAAAATAGATCCTTTTATCATTTCACCTGGAGATTATAAAAGACATATTTCATACCAACCAAGGCTTTGGCTGGCCTTAGAATTTAGGTTTCGTCAATGAAGATTCCCAACACGGCATTCAAGTGCGATTCTCAAGGCAGCACCAATGTGAACTCAAATGAGAATCCTTCAGCTCCACTTGGGTACTATCTTGAGACCTCTGCTTGCATGGTGCATCAGGACTACCTTTGGGTGATAGGATCAAATTGAGTTGATCAATAAGAGCATCACACTAGAAGTAGATGATACATTATCAAAGCATATCAGGTTAAAATATTTTTTCCTCGTTTAAGTGATCAGTATATTAAATAGGCTTAGAGACAATAATTAGCCCTGCAAACTTAAATCTAATTTCTGAAACAAACATTTATCTAGCTCCTTTTTGAAGAAAATGAAGCAGCTTAGCATCAATTATTTTTAGTACAAGACTGTTCTAGAAATTCACAGCATTGTTAACACTTTTTTCAAAGGAAGTTAAGGCCTTAAGAATGTGGACCCGAGAGGAGAATCTATCTGAAGACCCCTGCTTACATACTACTTCAGAACTTTGGGAATCACGAGTTTTGGCAAAGCTGTATGCAGCACTGTAATATCCACCACTCATATTAATTTGAAACCTCCACCCTCTGGATCTGTGTTCAGAGTGTAAATAAAATATCCTTTTTAAATCTACATCATCCACACTTCTCAGCATTTTAAACACATCTCCCAATCTTCTTTCACCAATGAAAACAAGTTCAGTTGTTATCCTTACTAGGATGTTCAAGCTGGAAGGATTTTTTAAAGATAAATCGGCCAAGGTTAAAAAACATTAATTTTAAGATCTGACCTGGAGATTATAAAAATAGATTTCATACCAGCTCAGGCTTCGAATAACCTTAGCATTATATCATACAGCAAAGTGCAACATGCAGCTGGCAAACCTGAGTCATGCTGCTGGGTCCATGATGCATTCCACTGTAAATACAATACTGTGAAATTAATAGGAAACACCTCATAAGACAGTCAGCTCTCTGCTGACAATAAAAGTTAAATTTAAGAAATTCAGAGGCAATCCAACGGACGGCCTTGAAATTTTCAATTTTTTTTGGACATCCACGCAGGAGCGGAAATCGCTCTCTGCATTTAAGAGCTTCAAACCAAGCTACTATAAATTCCACTCAGATAGAGTTTCCTTTTGCTGATACGGAATGCACATTCATAAAATCATAGAATGGTTGTAGCACAGGAGGCCATTCGGCCCATTGAGCCCGTGCCAGCTCTTTGTAGGGCAATTCAGTTAGTCCCATTCCCCTGCTCTTTCCTCATAGCCTTGCAAATTTTTTCCCTTCAAGTATTTATCCAATTCCTTTTTGAAAGCCACGATTCAATCTGCTTCCACCATCCTTTCAGGCAGCGCATTCCAGATCATAACCACTCGCTGCATAAAAAAGTTTTTCCTCACGTCGCCTTTGGTTCTTTTGCCAATCACCATAAATCTGTGTCCTCTGGTTCTTGACCCTTCTGCCAATGGAAACAGTTTCTCTTTATTTACTTTATCTAAACCCTTCATGATGTTGAACACTTCTATCAAATCTCCTCTCAACATTCTCTCCATGTAGGGACATATCCCTTTTACCCAAGCCCAGAGAGCTTAGGCACAGATTGGCAGATCCAAGACTTAAGAGACACAGAGGCACCAAAAGGAAAAAAAAAGACTTGCATTTATTTAGCAGCTTTCACGATCTCAGGGCATCCCAAAGCACTTAACAGCCAGTGAAGTACTTTTGCAGTCATTGTTCTAATGTCAGTTTTGTGTTGAAGCGCACCTCAAGCCGCTTGTCACGGACAGAAAAGTGGCTTCATCCCTCCCTACAGTTACACCGCCACCGCACCCCCCCCACCGCCGCCATCCCCACCCCAAACACTCTGTTCTTCCAACTCTGACCTCTTGTGCATCCCTCCCCCTTGCTCCAACATTGTCGCCGTGCCTTCAGTTGCCTAAGCCTGATGCTCTGGAATTCCCTCCCTAAACCTCTCTCTCCTCCTTTAAGACCCCCCCTTAAAACGCACCTCTTTTACCAAGCTTTTGGTCACCCCTCCCGATATTTCCCTCTTCAGCTCAACATCCATTTTTTGATTACCCCTCTGTGTAGCGCCGGGGTCACTTTTCTATATTAAAGGCATCATATAAATGGAAGTTGTTGTTGATATGACAAGTTTTAGCAAAGAGACTTCAGTTCAATCACTTCTTGACTTTACTACAGTTGGGTATTGGATCATCCCATTCCCATTTTTTACTGCTGATGTTAGACGAAGGTTCTTTGCGTCAATGCAAAAGTGGTAGTCAATCTCACCCAAAATTAAACTTGTGGTTTTTGTGCACAAACACCAATGAAACTTAGAAAGTTACAGAAGTTCGCACTCTTGTAGACTGCTGCTGAATCAGAATCGCAGAAACCATTCCTCAGGATCAACTACACACGTATCGGAAAATTTGCTGTCTCGCTTCAGCTTTTCAGGCATAAGCCAAAGCACTGTTAACACCAAATCTTGCACTTATATAGCACCTTTAACATAGTAAAACATCCCAAGGCACTTCACAGGAGCGTTATCAATCAAAATTTGACACCGAGGCACATAATGAGATATTGGGACAAGAGGTAGGTTTTAAGGAGTGTCTGAAAGGAGAGAGAGGTAGAGAGGCGGAGAGGTTTAGGGAGGGAATTCCAGAACTTAGGGCCTAGGCAGCTGAAGGCACGGCTGTCAATGGTGGAGCAATTAAAATCGGGGATGTGCAAGAGGCAAGAATTGGTGGAGAGCAGAGATCTCAGAAGGTTGTGGGGCTGGAGAAGGTTACAGAAAGGGGGAGGGGCGAGGCCATGGAGGGATTTGAAAACAAGGATGAGAATTTTAAAATCGTGACGTTCCCAGATCAGGAGCCAATGTAGGTCAGCGAGCAGTGGTGATGGGTGAACTGGACTTGGTGCAAGTTAGGATATAGGCAGCAGAGTTTTGGATGAGCTCAAGTTTATGGAGGGTGGCCAGGAGAGCATTGGAATAGTCAAGTCTAGAGGTAACAAAGGCATGAATGAAGGTTTCAGCAGCAGATGAGCTGGGGCAAGGGTTTGTGGCAGGGTAGGATAACTATGTGGCTACATGGCTATCACATAAACTCATTCACAGAATACCTTGTGTTCTTCAAAAGAAATTAAAATACCCAATTTTACAAAACTCCTCTACATATAATTTATTCTTATAGTCAGAGGGCCGTGGAAACCTGATGTTTCTCCCCAATAGCTATGAATGCTGGGTCAATTGAAATTTTCAAGACCGAGATAGATAGATTTTTTGTTAATTAAGAGCACCAAGGGATATGGAGCAAATGGAGTTGAGGTACAGATCAGCCATGACCTAATAGAATGGTAGAACAGGCTTGAGGGGCTGAATGGCCTATGGGTGAATTCCTATGTTACTAGATAGAAAAAGATAACTAATTTGCCCAAATGATTAGTTGGAGACAGTAACATAGATCCCACTGATATGAACCAGATGCCCTACCACTCCACTAGGTTTGTTCAATGCAACAATAGACATACACAAATCCCATACAGAAGTTCTTTAAAATGAAGATATTTTTGTCCGATTTTGGTGTACCGTTTTTGGATTTATGCACCAGTAAGACAACAGACGCACAAAATTCTCTTACGACTTAAAAACTGAGTGTACAGTGCCCTGGAGATCCAGACAGGCTGAGGACTTTTTAAAAACCAGATTGGGGATCAGCTCTACACAGTGATGTGAGTTGTCCGCCTTGTATACCTTCCTATACAAATGGTCTCACAGCTTGGCTCTAGTGCATTCGGGAATCAGATTGGAGGAGGGGTGGAGAAGGGGGTAAGGACAAGAAAGGAGAAGGGGGAAAGGAAGAAAGAATAGGGAAGGAATGAAGGGGGAGTGAAACAAAGAGGGGAAGCTGGTCCCCGGATTCGGTTGTCAGTTTTGTGTTGAAGCGCACCCTAAACCGCTTAGTACGGATAGCAAAGTGACAGCGCCCTTTGGTTTGGCGCCTTGGCAAAAACACTATATCAGCAATACATCAAACGTGAACCTAGCGAACCGCGGCCTAAAAGCACAACCCCTGGGAGACCTAGCCAGCAAACTCCAACCAACCAACCAACCAACCGAACCCCCCACCCAAAAAAAAACTCGCGTTGGATCGGGGCCCAAACACAACAGGAAAGCGAGCGGGATAACCCGAGCTACCTGATCCAACCACCCCCCCAACACGTCCGTCCGCCCGCCCGCAGCCCCGACAGACTCATTCGGATGTTAAACCGGCCTGTAATTAACCCGCGAACACATCAACGCGGCCAGTTGCTAGGGAGACGCCGCCTTACCTCAGGGGGGGGGGGGGGCGTTACACGCGCGTGACCAGCCCACCCTCACTCCGAACCTTTCAAATTATTTTCTCTTCAACTGGCCCCGCGCAAGGAAGAGAGAGACGCGCGCGCGTGAGCGCCAGGAGACTGGGGTGAAACCGCGCGAGACTTCACCCCTCATCTCCTCCCCCTGCAAAGTAAGAGGGACCAACAGTCTCTCCTAATCACCCGTCAGGTAAAACGACTTACACTCGGACTCACTTTTGTTTTGGTTTAAAGATCCAACAGATTTAACGTTCGACGGATAAAGTGTTTGCAATCTCTTTGTGGTTGGATGATAACGCTCTCATCCCCTGATTTTGACAGCTCGAGCTACATATGTCCCTCCCCCTTTTTTCTCCACTAACCCGCCCGCCCGCCCGCCATCTGTCTGAAGTTAGCATATATCAAACACGAAAACAAAAAAGCCGCCTGTCTTCCGCGGGATGAAGGCTACTGGTCGAATTTGCGTATATTATTTCAGACACACATCAATATAAAATTAAAAATGTAAACCATCTTCGTGCACTTTTAAAGCGGAGCCGGGAGCATTCTTTGCTGTCCGAGGTGGTTATCAGGCCAGCGTCAAAATCTCGCGGCGACACAGAGGGGGAAGAGGAATCATCGGCAGCAACATGGCGGCCGCGCTGCTGGCTGGAGGTGTTGGTAACAGGGACCTAGAGTCAGTTAAAATGTGAAGGGAGCGACAGAAGTCTGATGGGGATTTTAAAACAAGGAATAAATCCAGGTAAAGAATCTGGAA
Source organism: Heptranchias perlo (assembly GCF_035084215.1). Lineage (NCBI taxonomy): Eukaryota > Metazoa > Chordata > Chondrichthyes > Hexanchiformes > Hexanchidae > Heptranchias > Heptranchias perlo. The sequence continues at coordinate 47,768,646 of NC_090342.1, forward strand.
GTTTATATTTCACGGGATGGTACCTTGCAGAGTTGTCTCTGGTTTATCTTTGCCTCTTGAGTGAGGTTGACACTGTTGTGGGAGGAGACCACTTACAATAACATGTGCTCTATCCAAATTGGGACCTTGCCTTAAAGGTAATAAAGTAAATCAAATTACAGATCTCGTTGAATTAACAAATAAATCTTGCATGGTGGTCATTGGTTGCAAAAGGCTTGGGTTGGTCGATAAGTAAATGGGTAAAATAATTGGTTACGTGCTGCATGCATCACGAAGCTGCTTCTTTCAATGGAATGTCAACCACATAGAACCACTTCAGTTTATGTGCTGTTGCTTCTGTGACTTAAGCCCTTTAAGATTAGACCGGTGGACATGTTTTACTGACACTGATGTATTGCATACAGTAAGTATTTGAACCAATGTTGTCACCTTTTTGCCAAGTTTGCAGCTGCACTGGAATCTCCAGGGATAGGGTAATGGGATTGTGGCTTGAGTTTTTTTTACCGAAGATGAAAATTCATTGAAAATGTTAACTAAAGTCTCCACATGATAAAACAAAAAATTAAGTGACAAAAAATAGATCAGCAGAATTTGAAAATATTGTACTAGTGGTTACAATTTTGCCACAGGTGCTGGGAATAGCAAGACTTAGTTCATGAATTTAGAGCATCACAGAAGAAGTGTGGCCACATCAACAACTTGCCATTGTATGTTTACATTAATGTGATCAAATGTGCCAGAGTACTTCACGGAGGTGAAAAATAACTAGGAATGAAGAAGGATTTGGTGTGGTGACCGATAGCAAGATTTAGGTTTTGAGGAGGTTTTTGAAATGGGTGGGGCAAGGCCATCGGCTTAGTGTTCCAGTGTGAAGAAATAAGCGGTGATGTAAGGGAAGCCAGAATCAGAAGAGTGAAGGAAGCAAACAAGATGATAGGACTGAATGTTGTTTTAAGAGATAGAGGGGTGAAGCCATGGAGAGATTTGTAGATGAGGGCAAGGATTTTGAAATTGATGTACAGGCGGATAGGGAAGTTTTGCAAGCACAGGGATAACAGGGAATGGGACTTAGTTAAGATATGATGTGGGCAGTAGAGTTTTAGACAAGTTGCAATTTGTGAACAACTAAATGTCGAAAGATCAAAACTATTGTCTTCAGTCCCCGTCACACACTCCGTTCCCTGGCCACCGACTCCGTCCCTCTCTTGGTATCCTATTTGATGCTGAGGTGAGCTTCCAACCACAAATGCGTTCCATCACCAAGTCTGCCTACTTCCACCTCCATAACATCGCCCATCTCTGCCCCTGCCTCAGCTCATCTGCTGCTGAAACCCTCATCCATGCCTTTGTTACTTCTAGATTTGACTGTTCCAATGCTTTCCTGGCTGGCCTCCCATCTTCCACCATTTGTAAACTTGAGCTATCCAAAACGCTGCTGTCCATATTCTAACTCTCTCTAAGTCCCCATCACCCCTGTGCTCGCAGACTTACATTGGCTCCAGGTCCCGGAACACCTTGATTTTAAAATTATCATCCTTGTTTTCAAATCCCTCCATGGCCTCGTCCCTCCCTATCTCTGTAATCTCCTCCAGCCCTACAACCCTCTGAGATCGCTGCGCTCCTCCAATTCTTGCCTCTTGCACATCCCCGATTTTCATCGCTCCACCATTGGCGGCTATGCCTTCAGCTGCCCAGGCCCGAAGCTCTGGAATTCCCTCCCTAAACCTCTCTGCATCTTTACCTCCCTTTCCTCCTTTTAAGACACTCCTTAAAACTTACCTCTTTGACCCAGCTTTTGGTCACTTGTCCAAATATCTTTTTTTATATGGCTCGGTGTCAAATTTTGTTTGATAACACTCCTGTGAAGCGCCTTGGGACAGAACACTAGATAGTAACACCTACAAATGTTTTGGGACAGTCATGATTGGTGCTTTTGTCACTCTAGACTCGATTTCTCCAATGTTCTCCATGCTAGCCTGCCGTCATAAATCTTCTATCTCCATAAATTCCAATTTGTTCCAAACACAGCTGCCCATAGCCTGCCCCACATTAAGTCTCATTCGTGCATTGCTCCCATCCTTGCTGACCAACATTGGCTCCATGTCCCTGAGTGCACAGAATTTAAAATCTTTGTCCCCATCTTTAAATTTCTTTATGGCCTCGTCCTATCCTATCTTTTCAATCTCCTCCAGCCTTTCCATTTCCCCCAAACCTTTTGGTCATCTGACTCTGGTATTTTGAGCAATCTTCCCCTCTACCACCATTAAAAAGTGTTAAGCTACACTGGCCCTACTCTCTGAAATTCTGCCATTTAAAACGCTTTATCTCTCCATTTCTTTCATCACTTTTAATAACCTTCTCAAAACCCATCCTATCAACCAAGCTTTCCATTCCCCCTTCTAACGCTTACACCATAGATCATTGTCTGTTATTTTATTTCTTGTCTCTTTTTTTTCTGTCCCTAACGTAAAGCTACATTGATGGCACTATAGACATGCTATGCAGAATTGGAAGATTTAATCCTACAATTTTCCTATGTGCCTGTGGGGAAGGAAGAGGAAAAACATCAGACTTGGTGTTCTCTCCTGATTGATTTTGCATGATCTCTGTTGGAAAATGCTTATGTGGACACTAAGTGAAGACCAGTTCATGCTCAGCAGTGAAATCCTCTCTTTCTAAGATACTGGAAGGACATTGGTGCCTGTGACTGTGTACCTCAGGCTGGGAAGGGGGAATTAGAGAATAAAATGCATTAATGGAATATGTGTGAGACAGCTGTTAGGGGCTTGATTTAGGTGGTTGTAGGTTAGCTGGTCATAATTAGGGTGCCACAAAACCTCACCATCACATTATTCTGTCTGCCAACTTCCACAGCTTTTGACTATTTGTCACTTCCTTTCACGCCTTGATATACACAATTTCACAATATCAGCTGTGGCCTTCCATGTGGTCTTTTTCCCAGCTAGAACTCATACCACCAGCTTCATATATGGCACCCCTGTCATGTCCATCACAATAGTGTTCTTACTGTAGCACAGATCATTACTGCATGCAGAATTACCCTTTATATCACACAATCACTGGAAGCCTTTCACAACTGTTGGGTGCTGCTAGAGTTGCTTTGTAAATATTTCATTTTAACTTTTTTCAGCATTTTTACCCTTTTGAATTATATGTAAAAAGGAAAAGATGCAGTAAAATATATATAAAATCTACTCTGAATACCAAATCCCTGTCTTGGTCTGTAACCTTTACCAGGTAGCCCTGCATGGTACATACATCTCTGCGTTTCCCAAACCCAGATGCATAAACACTGCACTTATCCACACTGTAGGGCATCTATGCCACTTGAGCCCAGTACTCCCAATATATCTAAATTGCACTGCAACCTATTGATTTGGTCCAAATTCCAAATCCCTGTGCACACATTTGTCTCACATATAAAGTTGTGAACAGTTCCATTATTGCTGTCATCTAAATCATTAATGAAGATGATGAATAGCAATGGTTTTCTACTCGTGACCTGGCCTTGTACAGGTGTACACCCGTTCATGATGATCTTCTGCCTACAAAATTGAAACTAGTTGTCTATCCAGCATAGTAGCTGCCCACCAATCCCTAATGATGTAATCTTTTCTAATAGATGTTCATTTGACACTTTATCAAAGGCATTCTGGAAACCAGGATGTATACATTGTCTGCTGGATTGCCACCATCCACTGATCCTCAAAGAACTAAATTAGGGTTATGAGGCAGGGCAACCATTTCCTAAAGCCCTGCTGGGATTCCCTAATAACTGCCAAGCTCTTCAGGTGATCATAAATCGTATCTCTTATAATGCCTTACAGCATCTACCCTGCAACCAACATCAAACTGATAGGCCTATAATTCCCATGGTCCAATTTCTTCCACGTTTTCAATACTGGGACCACATGAGCTTCGTTGCTGTCCACTGGAAGTAACCCAGACTTCAAAAGAGCTAATGAATATATGGGCCAGTGGCTCGCATAAAATATTTCCATTTCCTTAAGCACTCTGGGGTATATGGTATCAGTTCCAGCAGCACAATCATTGCGTGCTTTAATGCTAGCTAAGACCATTTTTGCAGTTACTTCTATTAAATCAATTTTAGTAGAATCTCCATTGAGTACAAGTGGAACCGAAGCATCATCCTTAGTAGTGAAAACCAATGCCAATTATCTATTTAGCACTCAAGCCATGTCCTGATCCTTTTTCATAAGGTGTTGAAAATAAAATTTGATCTACCTTAAAATTTGGCAGAAAAAATTGATCCATTCAGCTGAATTTGAAAGGAAGGGGACAATACAGCAGGAGACAAGTTATGTCCAGTGTTTGGGATTGGTGAAACAAGGATGAAGTCCTTGGATGTCTTCTACAGCAAAGTTCTACATGGCACAAAGGCCAAGCGGCCTGAATTTGAAAAGAAGCTGCTGGACAGTGCTGGCAGAAAGCAGTCAACACCAGCTCAAAATGCAACTGCAAGTTCACATAGTATGCCATGCAAATTAAGCTTATGGGTTTCAAAGCAAACCCAACTTGTGTGTTCAAACTTAAGAAAGAACTGAGCTGTCTCATATTGGGTCAGATATCTGCCACTAAACTTTAAGGAGGAAGTTACCAGTTTCTTAAACATCATCACAAAATGTGTTGGCTCCAGAAGATTGGAAACATAGATGACCTTCCAGCGAACAAGGACAGTTTATTTTGATGGTAAAAGCAAGGCCCAAATGGATCAACTTTACAATGTGATACCTGGAGGTATAAGTAAACTTCAGTCATTGGATACAGTGACTAATTGAACATAAATCCTTGCTTTAAATCTATGATGTAGGTGCTCCACTATTTCCCCTCAATTTTCTCTAATTTCCTCCCTTCTTTTAAAGTTGGTGGCTCATGCTGGGATGCAGTTCTATCTGTTCCAACAACTCTCAAGTTATTTGCCCAAATGTTCATTCTTCAGGTGGAAACTTAGCCAGTGAGAGCTAGCAGGTTATTTGATCATGGGGAGCATCAGACACCAATCTTGATCCTGCCTCACCCAATATGCACGTGTACATTTTTCCGGCGGGGGTTGGGGGGGCGTGGGGACTACTGGACAGCATCAAGGAAGTGCCAACATTGATTGATTTTTCTCCTGACCTGGCCGGGTCATTCTTGTTACCCATCTCACCAACAAGTGGAAACAACCCATCACTATTTACCTTTTTATAAACCTTTGTAATCTTGAAGATTCGTATCAGGTCACACTTTAAACTTCTCAGCTCTCCTGAAAAAAGCTCTAATTCTCCAGTCTCTTTTCCTAACTAACTCCTCATCCCTGGTAGCATCTTAATGAATGTATGCTGCATCTTTTCCATTGCTTTTATTTCCTTTCTGTAATCGGGTGATAAATTATACACAATACTCCAACTAACTAGTGCATTTGAAGGCTTCTTATTACTATTTGTTGCTTAATTTGGGCTGAATCCTCAAAGATTTTTATTTTTCTTACCAGTCCACCTAACTAATTGACTGCTGAAGTAGAAATTGAGTTTAAATCATTGGAGTGTCTGAACTATTACAATAATTGTCTATGTAATAAGATTATTAAACTACATCACAACAAACATAGCTTGGTATGGAAGATAGAACTCAGACTTTCTGGCGTTATTGCTGGATGAATAATTGTTTACAACTGACCTGTGATTTAAATTGCTTGTATAGTATTTGGATGACTTAGCTGCACTTTTGTGTAAGCAAATAAAGTAATAATAACCTAACTTTATTAATATCTTGAAATTGAATGGCAGGCAGTCAATAGCTTCAATGATAGATACATTTGGTTTACAATCGGCAGACTGTAAGCGTAAATCCTCTTTTACCAAACAGAAATGAGGTCCTTTACCTCCAATAGAAGGTGAATCTGACTGAGATTGAAACGCATTACTGAAATGTGCTTCCTGTTGGTTGATCACAAAGTGACGATCATGCCTAGAGGGTATCACTTGGTTACCAAGCAGTGCAGCTCAAGGCAGAACTGGTTAAGAGGAGCCAAAAAAAATCTCCTTCCAAAATGAATGTGACGCACAGTGACTAGGGAGTGCAGTATGAAACAAAGAACTTGCATTAATATAGCACCTTTCACGTCCTGAAGAGAACCAATAAATTACTTCTAAAGTGCAGTCATTAATCTTGTGTAGGCAAGCATTGCAGCCAATTATGCATACAGCAAGATCCAATAGACACCAGTTCCTCTAGAAAGGCTGGTACTGAAAATAAAGAAAGTGGGTATCTGTAGAAATATTGTACAGTGGATACGTAATTGGTTGACAGAACGCAGAGGGTTACCAATGGGGTCCCACAGGGGTCTGTTTTGGGACCTCTAATATGATTTGGAGTTAGGAGTTACAAGTACAGTAGCTAAATTTGCAGATAATGCAAAGCTAATGAAGATGGTAGACTGCAAAGCTGAATGGGAAAAGCTACAGGAGGATCTGAATACACTTGGGAAATGAACAGATAGATGGCAGATGAAATTCAGTGTAGTGAAATGAAAAGTGCTTCACATAGGGACAAAAAATCCAGGAAGGGACGATTACTAGAAGGGAAAGAAAATAATATGTATGGAAAATGAAAGACATCTGGAGGTCTTGATTGACAATAAATTGAAGCTCCCCCAACAATGTTCGGTGGCAGTGAGCAAAGCAAATCAGATGTTGGGTTATATTAAAAAGTCAATATTGAGCCGAAATGGTGGGGTAATCCTTGGTGCGATCACACTTAGAATACTGTGTACAGGATATTGTACTGCAGCAACAGAGGATACAGAGAGGGCAATCAATGATTGAGGGGATGGAGGGATTGATTATGAAGAGCAATTACATAAATTGGGCATGTTCTCACTGAAAAAGAGAAGGTTAAGGATTCTAAAGGGACTAGATAACGTCGACCATGTTTCATTTTGTTCGGAACAATAGAACCACAGGACATGGCCTGTGCTTGAAGGGGGATGAATTCAAAACTAATCTAAGAAATATTTTTTCAGTGAACGAGAGGTAAATTTATGGAACAGGTGACTTTGAACCTGTGGCTCCCCAAAGCTTTCCACGACTAGTGGGTTTTCCTCACTCTGAGACTGTTGTAGACTAATCATGGCAATGAATCACTATCCGTTATTAACTCTACTATTGTTGCATCATGCGACTACAAGGCTGGTAAAAGGTGAACTAGATGGACGGTGTTGGTTTTTCGCTTCACAGTTTGTATGAATGAATGACCAGATTTTTTTTAATTATGGTGTTTGAGGAAGGAAGATTGAAGAGCCAGGGCATTAGGAAATTTCCCCACCCCTTTTTGAATAGTGCACGTCTATCTGAGCAGGCAGACGTAGCCTTGTTTAATGTATCATCGGAAGATGGCACCTCCGACAACACGCTTAAGTGGCAGCCTGGATTATGTTCATAGTGGGGCTGGAACCCACAACCTTCTGACTCATGAGAGTACTACCAACTTAGCCAAGCTGAACATAATCTAAGATGATTTGAAGCAGTATCTTTTATCCTACAGAAGTATAGTTCCTCCCCTGCGTTGTTGATGGCTTTTTGTATTTAAGAAAAGAGAAGTAGCTGTCTGTAAAAAGTGAAAAAGAGAGTGTGACATAACAACACTCGGGCTTGTGCTAGAGCATTTGTTTACAATACAGACTGCCTTCAATTTACAATGGTAGTTGGTGAAAAATGACAGTGCTTTAAAAATGTGAGAAATCCATTGGAAGCTGTCACTCTGATTTACCAAAGTAACATGTATAATTGTGTTTTTTCTCCTTGTGTTAGTCATAAACTGTAATAATCCCAATTGTGAAGAATAAAGTGAGTTTATAATTGGTTATTTTAACCTTGTAAGTGAAAGTAAAATTTCCAAGATGATAATCCAGAATATTGATAGTGTTTCAATGCAATATTGTACCATTGCTGAAGTATACCCTCACCTTGACTGTGGACGTTTTCTATTTACAATTGTCTTCCCAATTCAAGCCCTTTGTGACCTCAGATAATTTATTAATTCAGCTGAGAGGATGAGGAAATCAAGATGACAGTTTTATCCAAAAAACCCAGTCAATGCTGCTTCGTGATCTAAATTTGATATATTTTAATTTGTTCCAATTCAATGTTCAGTAAAAGTGGAAAGGCAGTGTGTCTAACTTGAATAATTCATCAACTACTGTCCAGGGCTTTGTCTCATTATTATCGAAGCTGTTGCCCGTCCGATTTCCATTTTCAATCCTGTAAGTGCTATTGATCCAAAAAAACAGCTGAAGCTTAATTAACCTCGCTTCAAAGTGTCTGAGTGTTATGCCTGCACAGATGCACGGACTTAAATATTTATCTTCCCTCGTTGTATTGCTACTGGCATCAGATTAAAAATTAACTGAATTATATCTTTATTTCTCAATTTGTGATTATTTTCTTTTCTCTTTTATAGTTATATGTGAAGAAAGAATTTCAGAACAAAAAAAATGAGTGGTGGACTGGCACCAAGCAAAAGCACTGTATATGTATCCAATTTGCCATTTTCACTGACAAACAGTGATCTGCACAAGGTAAAACTTAAGAGTTGTATGCATTATGGGTGTGGTGGAACAAAATTTTCACATGTGAAGTATGCCTGAACAGTGCAATTCACTCTTAAGGATATTTGTTTCTAAAATCACTAATTATGCTTTTTAAATTGTTCTGTTGGAATGTGAGGCTGGAGACTCCCTCGATGCTTTAACGGGTTTATCCAGTGACAGGGAAGGTCCTAGGTACGATCCCAGTCTTTGTTCAGTTAGCAAATCTCAGCTGGGCAGCGGTAAAGAAGAAAGAATTTGCATTCATTTAGCACTTTTTGTGTCTTTGGGATGTTCCAACGTACTTCATGGCCAATTAATTAGTGTAGTCACTGTTATTATCTAAGTAAATGCAGCAACCAATTGCACAGCAAAGACCCACAAACAAATGAAATGAATGACCAAATAATCTGTTTTTAATAGCATTGGTTGAATGAGAAATATTGGCCAGGACACCAGGAGAACACTCTGCTCCTCTTCAAATAGTGTCATGGGAACTAACAGGCTTGGCTGTGATGCACCTTCCAATGAGCTATGACACTTACTGTCATGGCTCATGTGAATAATGGTCACTTGAGCAAGGTGCTGGACAGTGACTGGCCCCTCCGGGGCTGCATCACACGAAGGAGTCAACCCTTCAAGAGAAGAAAGGAAGAAATAATGTTTCCGCAGATTAGTTTTGAATTGTCCCCTGGTTCTGCTCTTCAGGATAAGGTGAAACAGCTAGTCATGGTCTACGTTATCGAACCCCTTTTAGAATCCTAAAAACAGCAATCATAGCACCTATCAACCTTCTCTATTCCAGTGATAACATGCCCAATTTAAGTAATTGCTCCTCATAATCTAATCCCTCTATCCCCTCAATCATCCTGGTTGCCCTCTTCTGTATCCTCTCAATAGCTGCAAAATCCTTTTTGTACTGTGGCGACCAGAACTGTACACAAATGCAGTTGCATCAATGACTTAATAAGTAGCAGAGATTACTCCTCTATTTCGGCTCAATATTGATCTTTTAATACATCCCAACGCCCGATTTGCTTTACTCGCTGTTACGATAGCTTCAATTTATTGTCGATCAAGACCTCCCAAATGTCTTTCAATTTCCGTATTATTTTCTTTCCCTTCAAGTAATAGTCCCTTCCTGGATTTCCTGTACCTACGTGAAGCACTTCTTCATTGAATTTCAACTGCCATTGATCTGCCCAATGCCCAAATTTATTCAGATTCTCCTGTAGCTCATATATAAACTGCAAAATGTATAATTTTGCAGTCTATCACCATCATGAGCTTTGTATCATCTGCAAATTTAATTACTGCACTTGTGATCTTTGGCTCCAGATCATTTATGAAGATATTAAACAAAAGAGGTCCCAAAACAGTCCCCTGTTTTGAAAATTGGCGAGAACCATTTCACATTCTTTTTCTTTTTTCTAAACAGTTTTTCTTGTTATGTTACTGTCCAGAGGGGGCACAAACCCTTTTTCCTTGCCCACCTTCCCTTCTCTTCTGTTCCCCCTCCCGCCCACTACCCAGACCACATATATCCAGGAAGGCGAAGGTGGCCCATTCCCAGAGTAAGTTGGCTGGTGATTTGCAGGTGTGAGAGAGTGGCTGGTGGAGAGATGCCTCATCACATTTTTCCTTCACCCTGCACGGATTGGCTGAATTGGGAGTTCTTTGGAACTATAACCTGCATCCTTCAACGTGGGCGCACTGCATATTGGTGTTGTAAGTCATTGCCTTAAAACAAAAGATGCCAGAAATTATTTTCAAGGAAAGAATGTTACATATGTTGAAATTTCTGCGGTATGACACCGATGAATGAGATGTTTTTTCCAAGAAGGCTTGTTGCATGGACAATAAATAAAACATCTCTGTGGTCAGTAGAATACACTTTTCTCATAAGATCAGTAAATGCAACAAGAGGATCACATGTGCTTAACCTTTTTTTTCATAGCAACTCACATTTAGCTTTCAACAAAATGCTTGAATGGTATAAGAATACACTAAAATATGGATTTAAATTTATATTCATTTAATTGTTTTGTAAAAAAAGGTATGTTTTCGAAGGCACAATAATTGTAGCGTTTTGTAAAATTTGACATATGTAAAGACACTAAAAATATACGAATCCCTTGGTGGAACACTTTGGTGCCAGTGTACTATTGCTCTTTGTTATTGAGTTGCAAAGTATGGGTTTATACTCTGAATTACTTGCATGAAAAGTTCCAAATTTTGTCAGAGAAATATACTTTAAAAAAAAAAAAAATTTGTTCATGAGATGTGGGCGACGCTGGAAAGGCCGCATTTATAAACCATCCTTAATTGTCCTGAGAAGTTAAAGGTGGGCCACCTCCTTGAACCAATGCGGTCCTTGTTGTGGTGTTACCCCCCACAATGGTATTAGGTGGGGAATTCCAGGATTTTGATATAGTGACAATGAAAGAACTGAGATACCTGTCCTAGTCAGGACGGTGCTTGAATTGGAATAGGTGGTGTTCCCGTGATGTTGATGATGTTCTTGACCTTCTTGATGGTAGGGAAGGGAGGTGCTATCAAAGTAAGCTTGGTGAGTTGCTGCTGTGCATCCTGTAAATAGTACATACTGCAGCCAAGGTGATTGAGGGGGTAGAGTTTGGTGGCAGGGGCGCTGATCAAGCTGACTGTGAAGTCTTGGATGATGACGAGCTTGTTGATTGTTGTTACCGCTGCACCCGACCATCACACCTGATTTAAGACTCGTAGATGGAGTTAATAGGTGAGCCACTCATCAGAGTACGCAGCCTCTGCTCTGCTCTTTGAGTCACTTTCTTGATATGACTGGTTCAGTTAAGCTTCAGGTCACTGGTGACTCCAAAGATGTTGATGGTGAGGAATTCAGCAGCAGTGGTGTTGTTGGAGGTTGTGGAGGGGTTTTGGTTTTTCTTTTTTGGAGATAATTATCACTACGCACTTAGCACGAATGTTACCTACCACTTGTCAGCCCAAGCTTGGGCGTTGTCCAAAGTCTGGCAGTAGGTCAGCATGGCCAGTTTCACTACTAGAGCAGTTGTGAATGGAGCTGAATTCTGGAATCAACAGCAAATAGCCCCATTCCTGACCTTTATGAAGGAGGGAAGATAGTTGATGAAGTAGCTGAAGATGGTTGAGCTGGAAACATTGGCCTGAAGAACTCGTGATGTCCTGGAGCTATGACAATTGGCCTCTGACAACCATGACCATCTTCCTATGTATCTGTGTGACCCCCACAATTTCAGGGTTTTCCCATGAACTCTATTGTTCTTAGTTTCTGTAGGGCTCCTTGGTGCCATACTCATTGGAATGCTGCCTTGATGTCGAGGGCAGCTTCTCTTGCCTCTCCTCTGGTATTCAGCACTTGCATCTATGTCTGGATCAAGGCTGAGATCTGAAGTCGAGTGGTTTTGGCAGAACTTGAACTGAGCATCCGTGAACAGGTTGTTGATGTATAGGCGATGGAAGGAGTTATTAACAGTACCATCACTTTACTGATGATTGGGAGCAGACTGATTGGGTTAGATTTGTCCAATAAATGTTATCAAGTCTGCAGGGTCGACTGGACAGAGATTACCTTAATCTTCTGGTATGATGCCTGGGTCATTGCCGATAGGTCTGTCTCATTTTCTTCTTTTTACTAAACTTTGTAGCAGTAGTTTTACAACTGAGTGGTTTGCTAGGCCATGTCAGAGGGCATTATGAGTCAACTACATAGTATGGAACTGGAGACTCATGTAGGCCAGACCAGGTGGGGGTAGCAGGCTCTGTTCCCTGAAGGACACATGATCCAGTTGAGTTTTTTTTGTGGAGCATGCACATGTTCTTTTCAGATAGGAAGGAAAAACTGGAGGGTGGGTCACTCCTGCAATGATAGTGTATTTCTCCAGTGACAATGGGCAACAGCATGAAGGCAGATCACTTGCTTGCTCTGCTAGGGAACCCTACGTGGTACAGGGGACATAAAGAAAAATAATATTTCAAAACATATGGAGGGTATAAGTTTAAAATGAAAACTGAACATCCTTCACAAACAAAAATCCTTTCTGTAAATTTCTAAAATAATTCCATTGGTGCAAGGGTGTTCTGGGTTTAAAAGTTTCTTAGGACTGTTAATAGAGAAGTAAATGACTTTACAATTGATATGATCAAACCTCTTAGTGCATGAGGAAGCAACTGTGATTTTGAGACACAAAATTGAGCTTAGAGATGTTAAACTTAGTTTGTTTTGAACATGTTTTTGGAAAAATTGAGTTTCTATATTTCTGCGGGTTTGTAAAAATGTCTTGCTTATTTTATGAGTGATCCATCAGATTGCAGAGGTAAATGGGCACAGTTGCTATCCTACACTTGCAGGCTTTCTTACATATTGATACCAATATGCTTTAAGGGTTGATTCATCACATCAAATAGCTCTCATGCACCAGTGACAGACACGTAAGCCATCAGCACTTCACCCTTACACAATTCTTATACAGCTCAAAATGCTCTTTTCTCACACAACCCAAGTTTGAAAGGACAAAATCTATAGCTGAACTGCTAGATGTTTTTCACCATACAAGTGAATATCTTGCACCTCTACACCTTCCTTGTCAACTTCTTTCCATTATAAATTCCTATGGCCAGATTTATAATGGAAACTAGCTATGATGTCATGCTGTAATTGAACCCTCCCCCAGTGGAGATGCTCCAGTGCTGCCACTGTTAGGAGGTGTAATTATAGTTTGACTAGTTTACATTGGCTGTTTTCATTGTAAATATGGACATAGGAATTTATAATAAAAATAAGATCAAAATGTATGACTTCGAAAAGGGGACTGAATTCTGTCTGCACACCATAGTACAGTTATCCCCCACCCTGAAGACTACACTTGATCTTGATTCCCTGTGTTCAATGACACAGGAGATTGACTGGTAGTAGTATAATTTGACACACCCTTCACACCATGCTTCACTGAAATCCTCGTGGCAACCGATTTGGCTTGCTCTTCCATGCATCTGTTTCCTCTTGAGCAACTTAACTGCTGCAGTGCAATTATTTTTTAATGTGACTTCTTCAATTGATCCTCGTACAGAGATAAATAGGAACAAAAACTGCTAAATACGGGAGTGTCATCTACAAGTGGGTGGGAGTAATTGAGGGGACATGAGTTATCATTTTTTACCCTCCGATTTTCTGTCTTCCATTCCTAAACACTAATTCATGATGGTGTGCAGTTCTACAATTGAGGTGTCAGCTGTGGCTCAGTGGTAGCACTCTCTCCTCTGAGTCAGACGGTCGTGGGTTTGCGTCCCACTCCAGAGACTTGAGCATAAAATCTAGACTGACACTCCGGTGCAGTACTGATGGAGTTCTGCACTGTCAGAGGTGCCGTCTTTTGGATGAGATGTTAAACTGAGGCCCTGTCTGCCCTCTCAGGTGAATGTAAAAGATCCCATGGCTCTATTTTGAAAAAGAGAAGGGGAGTTATCCCAGGTGTCCTGGCCAATATTTATCCTGCAACCAACATCACTAAAACAGATTATCTGGTCACTATCACATTGCTGTTTATGGGAGCTTGCTGCGTGCAAATTGGCTGCCGTATTTCCTACATTACAATAGTGGCTACACTTCAAAAGTACTTCACTGGCTGTGCAGCTATCCTGGTCCAATATCCATGCACATTCGCTTTCCAGTGGGGGGGGTTTACTGGACAATGGTGAGGAGCAAGAATCCTGACTGAGTTTTTTTCAACATTTCTTTCATCTCTCCCTCCCCGCCCACCCCCCTCCCCCACAACCCAAAGTCTTGAGTCAATGCAGCCACCTGTAGCACCCTTACCATTCACCAGCTGAAATCTGCCAACTCAGAACAGACCTGGGGATCATAGTCATGTTGTTCGTGTTGCTTTTAGGTACGTTGTATTTGAATGTTGAGCCTTTTGTCCTCAGTTACTTCAGACTGGTTTTCGTCTCAGACCAGGAACTGGGATGGGTTTGGGCTGAACTGAAGCTTTCATTGATCGTTAGATTTAGTTTGTAGAATGGACATCAGATTTATCTGAGTTGACATGTGAATCCCATGGCTTACAAAGTTGTTACGGTTATTAAACATTTAGGAGTTTGGTACCTTGTTTAATACCCTTAATAACTGTACAGCAAGCAATGAGATTCACATAATGGAGTTGAAGAACTGTGCTCAGTTGTTTTTAAAAAAAAGTTATCCAACAAATGTGAACTTTCAAAGGTTATGCAGAGTTCTTTTTCCTAGTTATTCTCACCTATGTGTTGAACTGATATTAACAGTTGCTCCCCAGTCCAATGCACAAGAATAATGAATACAGTGTCTATGGTTGCCAAGCTACTGAACAGACGGCCACTTTAAAATACAATTGCCTGTTTTGTTTGTAGAGTGTCGGTTCCAGCCAGGTTGAAAACTTGGCTCTTGCACCAGTAAATATTGCTGTTAATTGGGCAAGAGTAACATTTATAATGAAAGCAATTTTAATAATTGCACAACTTTTATTTTCATTCTAAGTATACCGATTTTAATTTATGACACAATATTTTCCTTTCAGATTTTTTCCAAGTATGGCACAGTTGTCAAGTAAGTGAAACATAATTATTTTGTTGAAATTCTTCTGTTGTAAATTTCTGGTATTGATGGAATGAAAAAAAGTTACTTTTTCCATGTTTGTTTAAAAAATGTCAACTTGAACTAAAATTTACAAGATCAAATGTTTGTTAAAATGATGTACCAAAATTGTGAAAAGTAATATTGATGTATGTCATTCCAAAAACTGTAAACTCGGTATTGACATTCAGTAAGTTTCTGCTGTGGCACTTTGAAATGAAAGTAATCTGGTAACTCGTATTTACTCCAAAAAACTATACCAGCCAAAGACAGTGACCCAGTGCTTGGAACTGAATGGCTGCTATTAAATGGGTTCTGATATTCAAACCTTCAAGAGAAGTAAAAAGATGTTGTCATGAATACCATGCTTGGTATTAATCAGCTCAAAAGCATTTGCAGCATAGCTCTCAGTTGTCCCATTTTAAGCATGATTTTCCAACATCACACAATGCCAATGAGAAATGTAGTAGTGCTGCACAAAATTCCCAAGCCAGCAAAATCAGCTGATTTGTTGAACCTACAGAAAATCTTCAGCCCAAAGGATAAACCTAAATTTCATCCTTCCAATGCATTGCAAGTTGTGAAGTATGACTTAGTAAAGCTGTATTGGTTTCAACACTGATTGGGATGAATATATAGCTCAAGATAAGTAGTATTCTGAGTGGAAGTTTCCCTAGAGTTAAATGTGTTCTCCTCCATTGAACAGATTTACTATAAGTTTTTAACGTGGAACCATTAGAAGCCTGATTCTGTAACTAATTCTGGGTATGCCAGATTCTCCTCATTTATACTGTACGTGTAGTTACTAAGTCATATTCTTGACTTTCCCAAATGTCGGGGGAAGGTCCGTACAGGCTAGCAATTTTAGTGGATCATTGCAGACCTGTGCATAGCTGGCAGATACCATTGCTGCTGGGATAGTTTTATGAAAAATTGTGATTGAATAGATAGATCATTTCTTGTCATTTGGTGAAGAGAAATTGATGCTTTCCTGCAATTGGAATACTTAGGCTCTGCAGGCGGGCAATGAAACCACTCCCTGAGATAGGTTGCAGTGCCTTCCGAGGGATGTATGTCACTTCATTTTTATTGCAGAGCTGCTTCTGAAGGGGGTATAACATGGTATTGACTGGTTTGTTGCCTAACTTTCCTGGATTAGTGTCTAAATCATAGTATTACCAAATCAAATTGGGCAGAGCAGCCTTGAGGACGAGTTCATTGAGTGCATCAGGGATGGATTTCTTGAGCAGTATGTAACTGATCCTACAAGGGGGCAGGCAACCTTGGACCTGGTCCTGTGTAATGAGTCAGGATTAATTAATAATGTCCTAGTTAAGGATCCCCTTGGAACGAGCGACCACAACATGGTTGAATTCCATATCCAATTAGAGGGTGAGAAGGTTGATTCTCAAACAAGCGTACTGAGCTTGAATAAAGGAGACTATGATGGTATGAGAGCGGAATTGATTAAAGTGGACTGGGAAAATAGATTAAAGGGTAAGACGGTACATGAGCAGTGGTGTTCATTTAGGGAGTTATTTTACAACTTTCAAAATAAATATATTCCACTGAGGAAAAAAGGGTGTAAAAGAAATGACAGCCATCCGTGGCTAAGTAAAGAAATCAAGGATAGTATCCGACTAAAAACAAGGACATATAAGGTAGCCAAACTTAGTGGGAGGATAGAAGATTGGGAATTCTTCAAAAGACAGCAAAAAGTAACTAAAGGATTGATTAAGAAAGGGAAGTTAGATTATGAAAAGAAATTAGCAAAAAATATAAAAACAGATAGCAAGAGTTTCTATAGTTATATAAAAAGAAAAAGGGTGGCTAAGGCAAACATAGGTCCCTTAGAGGATGAGACCGGGAAATTAATGGTGGGAAACATGGAGATGGCAAAAATGCTGAACAAATATTTTGTTTCAGTCTTTACAGTAGAGGACACTAAGAATATCCCAACACTGGACAAACAGGGGACTCTCGGGGGGGAGGAGCTAAATACGATTAAAATCACTCAGGAGATGGTACTCAGTAAAATAATGGGACTCAAGGCGGATAAATCCCCTGGACCTGATGGCTTCCATCCTAGGGTCTTGAGGGAAGTGGTAGTAGGGATTGTGGATGCTTTGGTGATAGTTTTCCAAAATTCCCTGGACTCAGGAGAGGTCCCGGCAGATTGGAAAACTGCTAATGTAACACCGTTATTTAAAAAGGGTAGTAGGCAGAAGGCTGGAAATTATAGGCCAGTTAGCTTAACATCTGTGGTGGGTAAAATTTTGGAGTCTATTATTAAGGAGACAGTAACGGAACATTTAGATAAGCATAATTTAATAGGACAAAGTCAGCATGGCTTTATGAAGGGGAAGTCATGTCTGACAAATTTGCTTGAGTTCTTCGAGGATATAACGTATAGGGTGGATAAAGGGGAACCAGTGGACATAGTGTATTTAGACTTCCAGAAGGCATTCGACAAGGTGCCACATAAAAGATTATTACTTAAGATAAAAAATCACGGGATTGGGGGTAATATTCTGGCATGGGTGGAGGATTGGTTATCGAACAGGAAGCAGAGAGTTGGGATAAATGGTTCATTTTCAGACTGGCAACCAGTAACCAGTGGTGTTCCACAGGGGTCGGTGCTGGGTCCCCAACTCTTTACAATCTATATTAACGATTTGGAGGAGGGGACCGAGTGCAACATATCAAAATTTGCAGATGATACAAAGATGGGAGGGAAAGTAGAGAGTGAGGAGGACATAAAAAACCTGCAAGGGGATATAGACAGGCTGGGTGAGTGGGCGGAGATTTGGCAGATGCAATATAATATTGGAAAATGTGAGGTTATGCACTTTGGCAGGAAAAATCAGAGAGCAAGTTATTTTCTTAATGGCGAGAGACTGGAAAGTACTGCAGTACAAAGGGATCTGGGGGTCCGAGTGCAAGAAAATCAAAAAGTTGGTATGCAGGTGCAGCAGGTGATCAAGAAAGCCAACGGAATGTTGGCTTTTATTGCTAGGGGGATAGAATATAAAAACAAGGAGGTATTGCTGCAGTTATATAAGGTATTGGTGAGACCGCACCTGGAATACTGCATACAGTTTTGGTCTCCATACTTAAGAAAAGACATACTTGCTCTCGAGGCAGTACAAAGAAGGTTCACTCGGTTAATCCCGGGGATGAGGGGGCGGACATATGAGGAGAGGTTGAGTGGATTGGGACTCTACTCATTGGAGTTCAGAAGAATGAGAGGCGATCTTATTGAAACATATAAGATTGTGAAGGGTCTTGATCGGGTGGATGCAGTAAGGATGTTCCCAAAGATGGGTGAAACTAGAACTAGGGGGCATAATCTTAGAATAAGGGGCTGCTCTTTCAAAACTGAGATGAGGAGAAACTTCTTCACTCAGAGGGTGGTCGGTCTGTGGAATTTGCTACCCCAGGAAGCTGTGGAAGCTACATCATTAAATAAATTTAAAACAGAAATAGACAGTTTCCTAGAAGTAAAGGGAATTAGGGGTTATGGGGAGCGGGCAGGAAATTGGACATGAAGCTGAGTTCGGATCGGTCAATGCCCTGTGGGTGGCGGAGAGGGCCCAGGGGCTATGTGGCCGGGTCCTGCTCCGACTTCTTGTGTTCTTTAGATTTGTGGTTGGGATCAGATCAGCCATGATCTTATTGAATGGCGGAGCAGGCTCGAGGGGCCGATTGACCTACTCCTGCTCCAATTTCTTATGTTCTTATGTTCTTATGTTCTAATAGCACAGATGGAATTTTAATGTGTGAAAATTAGACACTAAGCTAGGTAACCGGATTGGACCTGCTACATTTTATAGCTTGAATTTATTTCAATTTCATGTTCCAAAAGCAGACTTTGGAAACTTGACGTAATACAACTTGACTAAAGGAGAATGTCTACTGTTCTTCTGTAGGGTCACCACAATATTATTTTGCACTGCATTCTCGGGCACAGTTTAGAATCAATAATACTGTAGCTTGGTAAATGGTTTAGAAGCCTACTCACTTTGGGATTTCTGACTATGCTGTCATGGGGGACTTTGGTGCAATAGATGTTTAAAAATGATTATATTGAGCTAAACTGAATTTACAAGGGATTAAAGCCACAGGACAACAGGACTGGGAGAGGGGGGTCTGATGGGCAGCTTTATTGAAATTTTGAGTGGTTTCAATGATTGTTTACATGTAGTCTTGTTGAGGTGACTCCATTCATTTAAGTGCAACAGTGTAGTTGCTAGGGTAGCCTGATGATAGTCTGCTTCCTAGGGTCAGAACTAACCAAATGAGAGAAAAACCTATGTTTGGGGGTAGTCACATTTTTAAGATAGAAGCTGCTAGGACAGACTTTGGGCAGTCAGGCCCAGCAAAGGCTGTGAGAAGGTTAGGCTGTAGGAGAGTACTACTACAACAACTAGAACAACAACTACTTGCATTTATATAGCACCTTTTAACATAGTAAAACGTCTCCAGGCGCTTCACAGGAGCGTTATCAAATAAAATGTGGCTTGGTGTCAAATAAGGAGATACCAGGACAGGTGATCAAAATGGTTGGAAGTAGGTTTTCAGGAGCTTCTTAAAGGAGGAGAGAAAAGTGGAGAGGTTTAGGGAGGGAATGCCAGAGCAGAGGGCCTAGGCAGCTGAAGGCATGGCCGCCAATGGTGGAGCGATTAAAGAGGCAAGAAGTGGAGGAGCACAGAGATCTCGGAGGGTTGTAGGGCTGGAGGAGGTTACATAGATAGGGAAAGCCGAGGCCATGGAGGGATTTGAAAACAAGGATGAGCATTTTAAAATCGAGGCATTGCCAGATCGGGAGCCAATGTAAGTCAGCGAGCACAGGGGTGATGTGTGAACGGGACAGTGCGAGTTAGGATAAGGGCAGTGGAGTTTTAGATGAGCTTAAGTTTATGGAGGGTGGAAGATGAGAGGCCAGTCAGGAGAGCATTGGAATAGTCAAATTTAGAGGTAACAAAGACATGGAGTAGTGTTTTAGCAGCAGACAAGCTGAGGCAGGGGCAGAGGGGCAATGTTATGGAGGTGGAAGTAGGTGGTCTTGGTGATGGAATGGATATGTGGTTGGAAGCTCATCTCAGGGTTAAATAGGACTGGCTCAATGAACGGTCTGGGTTGGTGAGAAGTTACTTTGTTTAAGTCAAGTACGGTGATCCACTTATGTGGGGAAACATAGTGTGTTCATTGTTTTGTATCGCTACACAAAGACAAGTTGTTCTGATTAAATTAAGTGAATCCGATCATAATTGTTCTATATGTTCATTTGCTGTCTGTGAAATAAGGGAGCGTACTGATTCCACTCTTTAATATTGGTCAGCTCCACTCCTGCCTCAGCCCATCTATGCTGAAATCCTCATGCATGCCGGTGTCTTGATCAATATTTAGCCCTCAACCAGCATCATTAAAAACATTATCTGGTCATCATCACATTGCTGTTTGTGGAACCTTTCTTTGCGCACATTGGTTGCCGTGTTTCCCTACATTAAAACAATGACTACATTTCAAAAGTATCTTATTTGCTGTAAAGCACTTTGGGACATCTTGAGGCTGTGAAAAGCGCTATATAAATGCACGTTCTTTCTTTGTCACGTCCAGATTCGACTAAAAGGGGTCTCCTGGTCGGCCACCTATCTTCCACCCTCCGTTTTCATCAGCTTATCCAAAACTCTACTGCCCATATCATATTCTGCACAAAGTCCCACTCATCCAACATCCCTGTCCTCGCTGACCCACACTGCCTCCTGGTCCTCCAATGCCTCCAATTTAAAATTCTCATCCTTGTGTTTAAATCCCTTCGTATCTCTGTAACCTCCTCCAGCTCTAGAACCCCCCCCCCCCCTCCCCACAGAATGCTGTGCCTCTTGTGCTGTCCCCTGCCCCCGTCAATTCACCCCATCATTGGCAACTGTGCCTTCAGCCGCCTGGACCGTACACTCTGCAATTTCCTCCCTAAATTTTTCTACTTTTCCACCTCCCTTTTCTCCATTAAGACTCTTTTAAAACCCACTTCTTTGACCAAGCATTTCGTCACAACCCTAATATCTCCTTCGTTGGCTCTGTATCCAGTTTTGTCTGATTACCCCTCTGTGAAGTGCCTTTGCACATTTTTCTGCAATAAAGACACTATATAAATGCAAGTTGTTGTTGTTGATTTCTATCTGGCCTCGTCTCATCAAGTCATTTTCTTGATCCACTGTCATAAAGTTTGGAAAAGCACACATGAGGGCAAAATACAAGATATCCTGTTTGTATGCCAAAGGGAATGCACTGTTACACCCCTTGGGTTATGCTATCTGATGAATAGATATTGGACAGTGTGAGTCAATTCTGGCATTTAAGGAGCATGATAATCCACTTACGGGAGTGATAGGCACCACTGAACCCAAGAAGGTATCTACGCACAGCCAAATTTGTAACAAAGCCATTTATTAGTACATTGGTTTCTTTTTTCCATTTTACTACTGTTGAAATAAAGTTTAATATCAGGAACAGGATTTTAGCCAATTTTGAAGCTGCTCTCGTTCTTAAAATGCAACTATGGTGAAATGTTCTTATGTATGTGGAGTAATCTATGCTGAAACGCGTTTATCTAAATACAGTATTGCAGATGGTGACCAAAGAGATTTTAAAATGAAAAACTTTCTTTGTATAGTGCCTTAACACGTCGCTCAAAAATGTCTCAGAAGTGCTTCACATACATTGGACTAATTTGAAGTGTTACTGTTATGTGGGCAAATGCAGAAACCATTTTGTACACAGCAGCATCCTTAGAAATCCAATTGAATCCTTAGAAAAAAAAAACATTTTGTACAAAAGCAGCAATAAGATAAATTTATTTGAGGAAGGAATGTTAGCCAGGATACTGCCTGCTGTTCTTCAAATAGTGCCACTGGATTTCTAACATTGATCTGAACCACTGGAACAGACGGTTAAAAGATGGTACTTCAGACAATGCAGCAATCCCTCAGTACTGTACTAGAATGTCAGCCTAGATTATACACTGAAGTCCTGGAGTGGAGCTTCAACCTACTGACTCTGAGGCAAGAGTGCTTCCCGCTGAGTCAAGCTGATGATAGATATGCATTGAACATGCATTTATTATGTAACTTAAATGTGTTGCTAGGATTTTTAGTTTCATGAATTTAATGTATATCATTATTCTGGTTTTAGCCAGCCTTACTGGAGTTGGTAGTTTGTTATTAAACTAGTCGCTGTCCAACAATGTCACATGTAAATAGGATAGTTTTGTGAAAAATTCTAATTGATTGACCAGATAGAGCGTTTCTTATTGACTGATTAAAATTAGTGCATTTGTGCTACTCTTAAGTAGAACCGAAGAACTAATCTTGAATTGGCTGAAATGCAGCTCCCAGAGACACGCTATCAGTAGTGCATTGGGTTTGCTAATATACAAGATTTACTTAGTGAAGAGCTCTAATTTTTGATGATGGTAGTAACATCACTGGCACTCAAAGTAAATTAACCACTTCTGTGAAGAATGTTAAGTTTAGTGACCTTTTTGGCTTTTATTCAAGCCTGCTGAGACTGTCTTTTTGTTTGCAGAGTTACAGTATTGAGGGACAAAGATACTAGGAAAAGCAAAGGTGTGGCATTTGTCCTATTCCTGGATAGAGAATCAGCATATAACTGTACCAGGGCGCTTAACAACAAGCAAGTGAGCTAAAAATTTATTTTCCCAATTCCATTTTAATTTCACTTTCAACTGAAAATGGCTTGTCTTTGAAATAAAAACCTTTGATTAAGAGATTCTGTTTTCTGTTCAACTGCAGTTGTTTGGCAGAACAGTGAAAGCGAGTATTGCAGTTGACAATGGAAGAGCATCTGAATTCATCAGAAGGCGCAATTATACTGACAAATCTAGATGTTACGAATGTGGAGTGAGTACAAAACATTTAATTGAAAAACATGCAACAAGCTCTAATACAATTCTTTCGGTTTTACTGACATGACAGTACTACAAAAAAGGTTTTGAGAAAAGGTGGTTCTGTGTTAAATTACCCAAAATGTGATGAATGGACAGATCTGCTAGCATTAATTGAAACCTCAAAAAGTTGGTATTAAAACTTTGGAGCAATCAGAATCCACCAGACACAGACCTGGCGGGAAAACATGATACTAAACACTAACCCCACTGCCACCCCGCACTGTCAGCCCCAAGATCATACACAACTCCAGATCTTCAGGTGAAATTCACACTACCACAATGTATCATGTATGGTGTAAATTATGAATGTAATGTATGTCAACGCGTTGTAACCCAAGGATAATGGCAGTTAAAAACGAAATCTAAGACACAAACAAAATTGAATCCTTAGAAAAAAATTGATAGTTGAAATTGCATAACATTATGAAAAATGGTTTTATGACTTGGAGCATTATTGTGGGATATTATTTGTACATTTGTTATGAATGAATTGGAACTCATTTCCAAGAAAATTTCCACTAACCAGGCTTATAATGTCAACTGTCGGAACTTTGTTGCGAGTTGTGGAGCAAGGCTGATTCTCCCTATCAAATGCAAAGTTCTTTGATATTCTAGAATATATATTAGAATTTTTGAATTAAGTTTTCCTTGCACAAATTTTCTCACCCTCCTCTTTCGGCTTTAATCTCAATCAGGGAAGAATTTTTTTTTATATGGGGCAGTCTTTTTTTTTTAAATGATTGAACGACTTTAGTTACAAACATTTGGTGGTATTCAGTTGCCTCTGCAAGTGATCCTACAGATTTTGGTGCCTTAAAAATAAAATGAAACTTCACCTAAAAAGTTACGAAGACTAAGATAATTGGGCCTTGGGATTGGGGGGTGGTGGTGGGAGAGAAATGATGCAGGTTGGTGGGAGAGAAATGACAGGAGGTGGGATCACATAACATTATTATTCAACCTCCGTTGCAAGAAAAGCACCAATGAAAGTTAGCAGGGGGTTGTCAATTTGAAAATGGAATTTTCACAGTGGGATGATATGAAGCACTGTTGGACATCCACTTCATCCATGGGTTATACACAAGATGGCTTCTGTGAATATTCACATGGAAGAAATTTCATTGCTCCCTTTTTGGCATCTGCTACTATTTACATTGGCCCTGATTTTGCTGGAGTGGGGCATCTTATGGCGTGCCCCATTAGTTACACTTTTTCCCTCACCAATCAGCTCAAATTTTTTGCCCTACAAGTTGCTGGAAGTGTGAGCTGAAAACAATACGGTGTGGGTAACGGGGCATCTGGGACCTTGGTGACCAATGGGACCAACTGTTTAGCTTCTTAACCAGTGAGATTTAAGGATTGAGAAAGAAACAGAGGAATGATGAAGAAATAAATTTAGTCTCCTGTCCTAATATCATCTTATGTGGCTCGGTGTCAAATGTTTGATAATGCTCTTATGGAGTGCTTTGGGACGTTTCACTATGTTAAAGGTCATGATGTGGAGATGCCGGTGATGGACTGGGGTGGACAAATGTAAGGAGTCGCACAACACCAGGTTACAGTCCAACAGCATTATTTGAAATCACAAGCTTTCAGAGCTTTGCTCCTTCGTCAGGTGAGTGAAGGGTTCCATAAAGGCACAGCATATATAGTCAGAGAACAATGCCTGGTGATTACAGATAATCTTTCCAACTGCCCTTTATCACACCTCGGCAGAGAGATAATCACAGCAATCAAAGGAGTGGATGGTGTTCAGACAGGTTAGCAAGGGAAACATTACATCCAAGAATACTGAATACACAAAGGGTCAAATCACAAAGACACAGAGAGAGAGACCAGAAAGGCACAGAGAGAGAGAATGACCAGTTGTATTAAAAACAGATAACTTTTTCTCGCTGGTGGGGTTACATGTAGCGTGACATGAACCCAAGATCCCGGTTGAGGCCGTCCTCATGGGTGCGGAAGAAGCGGAGAAACTACGCTATGTTCTTCGCAGCCTTCAACATGTCATCGATGACTACGAACACCTCGCTAAGGCCATCCACACGCCTCCACTACTTGCCTTCAAACAGCCACCTAACCTCAAACAGACCATCGTTCACAGCAAATTACCCAGCTTTCAGGAGAACAGCGTCCACGACACCACACAACCCTGCCATGGCAACCTCTGCAAGACATGCCAGATCATCGACACAGATACCACCATCACACGAGAGGACACCACCCACCAGGTACATGGTTCATACTCCTGTGACTCGGCCAACGTTGTCTACCTCCTACATTGCAGGAAAGGATGCCCCGGAGCATGGTACATCGGCGAGACCATGCAGACACTGCGATAGCGGATGAACGGACACCGCACAACAATCGCCAGACAGGAGGGTTCCCTCCCAGTCGGGGAACACTTCAGCAGTCAAGGACATTCAGCCTCTGATCTTCGAAGCGTTCTCCAAGGTGGCCTTCAAGAGAAACAGGGGAAACCTGACCCCAACCTGCCACGAACGTGCCTACTTTCGACACGTGCCACGACAACGCAAAATCGTCGAGCAGAAATTGATAGCCAAGTTCCGCACCCACGAGGACGGCCTCAACCGGGATCTTGGGTTCATGTCACGCTACATGTAACCCCACCAGCGAAAAAAAGTTATCTGTTTTTAATGCAACTGGTCATTCTCTCTCTCTCTCTCTCTCTTTGTGATCTGACCCCTTGTGTATTCAGTATTCTCGGATGTAATGTTTCCCTGGCTAACCTATCTGAACACCATCCACTCCTTTGATTGCTGTGATTATCTCTCTGCCAAGGTGTGATAAAGGGCAGTTAGAAAGATTATCTGTAATCACCAGGCATTGTTCTCTGACTATATATGCTGTGCCTTTATGGAACCCTTCACTCACCTGACGAAGGAGCAAAGCTCCGAAAGCTTGTGATTTCAAATAAAGCTGTTGGACTATAACCTGGTGTTGTGCGACTCCTTACATACTTTAAAGGTGCGATATAAATGCAAGTTGGTGTTGTTGCAAAAGCACTTACCTGTTGGTTCTGGCAGCTCCCGCCTCCCTTCAGCTGCCGGGTTTCTTGAGCCCTGTGAAATCCGGCCCGCAGCTGTTAAATTCAAATCATTGACAAAATCTGAGGCACGGAGCTTCACTTAAATATTCCAATATTATAAATAATGACCCCACATCTCCAGGGTGGGTTACTCGGCTGACCCCAAACCTGCTACTTTTAAACTGAAAGTAGGCATGTTCGTGGCAGGTTGGGGTCAGGTTTCCCCTGTTTCTCAATATAACCCCCCTCGCCACTCTTCCATCTGTCCTGGCAGGGGGTAAAATTCCCCCCAACATTTACATTTATGAGCAGGCAACTTGTACGATCCCAATTTGACGTTATTCAAAATGTAATTGTACTGCAGATTACCAGCATTTCCTTGAAGGGTGGAGAATGGCAGTTTGCCTTATCTGTAAAGTTGTGATTTTAATCATCGTGTTAAAAACGTGGTCTTCATTTCTGAATACAGGATTATGGTCATTTGAGCTATGCTTGCCCAAAAAATATGCTTGGAGAGCGAGAACCTCCCAAAAAGAAAGAGAAAAAGAAAAAGAAAAAAATCAGTGAACCAGAAGAAATGTGCGTATATCATATTGTTAACCTGTTTTAAAAGATTGGGTTTTGATTTGTGGACAAGAGTCTCAAAGGATGTTTCTGCATTTTCAGTGAGGAGGAGGAGGAAGAGGAGGAGGAGGAAAGTGAAGATGAAGGAGAAGACCCTGCTCTCGATAGCTTGAGCCAAGCTATTGCTTTCCAGGTATGCAGTTATGAGAAAATAGTTTGTCTAATTATAATACATTTCCTTGAAAAAGTACAACTGATCATAAAGTAACTTTTGCCTGATTTATAAATAATTTTTGTTTCTTATATAAGTTTACCATTCCGTAGCTTTACAAACAAATATTGGGAATGCTCTCTATCGTTGTCTGTCATTGTTTGGTATTGTAATTTAATTATAGTTGTAATTGATCAGTGTGTTGAAGATGCAGTATTGATTGGCTTAATGCTATATTGCAAGCTTAATTGGGGATACTTTGCAAGATACTTGTAATACATATATGATGAGGTGTCAATCAGTCGCCTCCTTGATCTTATCACTCTGCTGCTATATAATCCCACATAGCAGTTTGTTCAAAAAAATAGCTGATTAAACAGTAGCTGAATCTGTGGTAAAGTAATAATGGGCTTCACTTGCATTCACCAGGGCATTCTGGATATTTCAGCTGATTAAGGGCCCCATGCCAATGGTCTTTTCCCTAATACTTGATCTCTCTTCTCCTCCACTCCCCTCAGGTTGAGTTGTCCCACCCCCATCCCAAGAAGGGAAGGGAGGATGTATGGGTTCAAAGGGGAAGAAGTAGGAGATAGTGTCATTTTAATATTCCTTTTCCCCTTTTCCCCTCCTGTCACCCCAACCCTATTTTCTTTTTTCTCTCTCTCTCTCTCTCTCTCTCCACCCTGACCTATGCTGCTCATTAGGGGAGGTTTCTGATGTTGAGTAACTGTTCTGGTTTGGGGGGGGAGGTTTCCTCTGTATGGGGTCCTGATGTTCCATATCTAGAGAAGCAATGTTTTAATGCTGCTCAGTGGTGGTGGGGCGGGGAGTGTTCAAACTTGAAATCCTGCACAGTGAATAGGGGTTTGAATTTGGGTTTGCTACACAGTGAGTGAGGGATTCAGAAATGCTGACCAGTGGGGGATGTACTTACTGTGAAACCAGGGGCACTGTTCAGGTTAAGCAGCGTTGCACATTGGACTGATAATTGGACCAAGGATTAGGAGGAGGACAGGGGAGGGTGTGTGAGGGCACAGAGGAAGATGAGAACAGGAGGAGGAGAGGAATAGGGAAGGGAATGAGTAGCAGCCAAAAAAGTGCTCAGAAGAGGCGTGTGGAGGATAATGCTTCTTATGGTGGGGGGAAAGGTTTGGTTCAGTGCAGGGTCTGGTGTTCAAACTATTCCTGTTGGCATACTTCTGAGCACCGTTGCTTTACTGAATGGCTGGGAGTTCTGACTGGCTGGTTTCAGTGCTGGAAAAGGCCAACTTCTTTACTATGGCAACATTTGTCATTTCCTTGGGTTTGATAACTTCAGCTTGGATTTGAGGACCTACTGGTCTACAGCTGAAGGGGAGGGTATTTAAACCCACGATTCACAATATGAGAGATGCACTTGCATTTGTTTGGCGATTTAGCGTGCCCATTGCTGAGTGTTCTTGATTCCAGCACTTTCCGATTTACATACAAGAATTGGCTTTAGGGACATAATGGATTTTAATTTCTTGCTGGTTTAATGGACTTGAAGCTAGTTGGAGCATTTCTCTGATCACTTGATGGAAGTTTATTATAAATATATGGGATAACTGGCACTCACAGATTTCTGAAGGGGTTGGAAGACTGCAGTAGCCTGTCACACGATATTAGGGGGAGTCCCACTTTGTTAAATGGGTTACATAATGGCACACTCAGCACCACCAACAGATACAATACTGTTAGAATGTTGTAACCATTTTTAATGTATAACTAGTCAGTCTCCTTTGGCATTGCACATGGGGAGTTAAGATCAAGTCCAGTAAAGAAAGGAGAAAGAACATATATAGTGCTGTACAGACCTCAGGAGTCCAAAAGGGCTTCACAGCCCAAGAAGTATTTTTGAAGTATAATCACTGTGTTAATGTAGGAAATTCAGCAGCCAGTTTGCGCACAGTAAGGTCCCAGAAAGAGCGACAAAATAAATGACGAGATCATATGGTTAGGGGGGAAAGAGATGGAGGACGGAGCAGAAGGCTGGGGTGGAGGAGAAGGAGCAAAAGAGGACAATGAAGGAGTGCCAGTGCCCATTTCCTCTCAATGCAGGGGTTGGGGGAGGGGCAAGAGGAGGAGAGAAGTAGATGGGGAGAGTCAGAGGAGAGGAGGAGGAGGAGGAGGGGTCAGAGAATGGGGAAGAAGGCAGTGGTGGCTGCAGATTGGCCGTGGCGCAGTGCCACACAACCTGTTTTTCTATCTTGTGTGAGGGGGCAGCTACACTGGCCAGCACCCAATTCCATCTCCATGTTGGGAGGGGAGAAAATATTTTTCTTAAGTTACAGAAGGTAGGTATTTAGATCAAGGTGGGGAAATGGTGCTGAGTTTCTGGATGAGGGGCTGGAAGAGGCGGGAGTTATTTCTCAGCAGGTAGGAGGGGGGTGAATTTGCTTAGTGAGGATAGGGGAAGGCCGAGCTTGTGCTTGGTTGAGGCAGGAGACATAAGGCCTAGTTTGTCAATAGGGAGTTTCTTTGTTTGTGGATGGGGGGGGGGGGCGGGGGGTTGGGTGGCAAAGTCATTTTTTTTCCCTCTGGGGATGTGGTGGAACGCTTGTCTTCACTAAGGGTGGTAGTGGCAGGACCTCTGCCTTAAGTAGGGTTGGGGAAGGCTAAGTTTGCCCTCAGTGGAGGGGAAAGTGTTTGAATTTCTGCTGTGGGTGTGGTTACGATTTGGATTTCTTTTCGGTCGGGGGATTTGTTGGTGGCATTTCTGTTCATTTGGGGGTGCGGTGATTCTGTTAGTGGGAGAGGGTTTTATATGTACTGATTTCTGCTCCATTGAGGGCTGGGGAGGGTTTTAGATCAATGCCGGGTTGTTGGGGGGTGGTGGGCAGCGGGTGGAGGTATCTGTCTCCTAAACGCTGCCGAGTGGGGGAAGGTTGGTGTGATTCCTTCTGCTCAGTGATTGGGAGGTAGGCAGTTGTATTTTTGCTCAATTTAAGGATGGGAATTTGACTGACGTTCTGCTTGTGGTGGGAGTATGGTCCATGTTTCCTGCTTAGTTTGGGGGTGTGGGATGTGGAAAGAAGTTCCATGGTTCCTGGTTAGTGCATGGTGGGGTGGTGCAAATGCTAAGATTTCTGCTAATTCCAGGGGAATGTGTCCTGCTTTTTGCTTAGTTGAGGGGTGGAGGGTTGTTGTTTATCTCCTCTGCATCTTATTTTATGACTTAACTATTCCAGTGCTCTCCTGGCTGGCTTCCCATCTTCGACCCTCCATAAACTTGAGCTCATCCAAAACTCTGTTGGCCGTATTCTAACTCCCCCCTGTGCTCGCTGACTTACACTGGCTCCCCGTCTGGGAAAGCCTCGCTTTTAAAATTCTCATTCTTGTTTTCCAATCCTTCCCCGCTCCCTATCTCTGTAACCTCCAAGATCTCTGCGCTCCTCCAATTCTTGCCTGTTTTGGATTTGGCAGTGTCAACATGGATTTATGAAAGGGAAATCATGTTTGATAAACTTATTGCAGTTCTTTGAGGATGTAACTAGTAGAATAGATAAGGGAGAACCAGTGGATGTGGTGTATTTGGATTTTCAGAAGGCTTTCGAGAATTGGGATTGAGAATTGGTTAACAGACAGAAAACGTAGTAGGAATAAACAGGTCTGACTAGTGGGGTACCGCAGGGATCGGTGCTTGGGCCCCAGCTATGCACAATCTATATCAGTGATTTGGATGACGGAACCAAATGTAATGTTTCCAAGTTTGCTGATGACACGAAACTGGGTGGGAATATGAGTTGTGAGGAGGATGCAAAAAGGCTTCAAGGGGATATAGATAGGCTAAGTGACTGGGCAAGAACATGGTAGATGGAATATAATGTGGAAAAATTTGAAGTTATCCACTTTGGTAGGAAAAACAGAAATGCAGAGTTTTTTTAAATGGTGAGAGATTGGGAAATGTTGATGTTCAACGGGACCTGGGTGTCCTTGTACACCAGTCACTGAAAGCTAACATGCAGGTGCAGCAAGCAATTAGGAAGGCAAATGGTATGTTGGCCTTTATTACCAGAGGGTTTGAGTACAGGAATAGAGATGTCTTGCTGCAATTTTATAGGGCCTTGGTGAGACTGCACCTGGAGTATTGTGTACAATTTTGGTCTCCTCACCTAAGAAAGGATATACTTTCCATAGAGGGAGTGCAATGAAGGTTCACCAGACTGATTCCTGGGATAGCGGGATTGTCGTAAAAGGAGAGATTGAGTAGACTGGGCCTGTATTCTCTAGAGTTTAGAAGAATGAGAGGTGGTCTCAATGAAACATACAAAATTCTTACAGGGCTCGACAGAGTAGATGCAAGGAGGATGTTTCCCCTGGCTGGGGAGCCTGGAACCAGGGGTCACAGTCTCAGAATAAGGGGTAGGCCATTTAGGATTGAGATGAGGAGAAATTTCTTCACTCAGAGGATAGTGAATCTTTGGATTTCTCTACCTCAGAGGGCTGTGGAGGCTCAGTCATTGAGTACATTCAAAACAGAGATCGATAGATTTCTAGATATTAAAAGCATCAAGGAATATGGGGATGGTGCAGGAAAATGGTGTTAAGGTAGAAGATCAGACGTGATCTTGTTGAATGGCGGAGCAGGCTCAAGGGGCCGGATGACCTACTTCCGCTCCTATTTGATATGTTCTTGCGCATCCTGATTTTAATCACTCCACCATTGGCAGCTAGGCCTTCAGCTGCCTAGGCCCTAAGCTCTGGAATTCCCTTCCCAAACCTCTGCCTCTCCACCTCTCCTCCTTTTCAGATGCTCCTTAAAATCCACCCCTTCGACCAAGCTTTTGGTCACCTGTCCTAATATCTCCTTATCTGGCTCGGTGTCAAATATTGTTTGATAACGCTCCTGTGAAGCGCTTTGGGACATTTTGCTACATTAAAGGCGCTATATAAATGCAAGTTGTTTGTTGTTGTTAAAGGAGCATCATCTTCAAGAAAATGGAAGTTACATTGTTGTGCATTTCAACATATTATGTGTGAAGTTGGTGGTCCTTTTAAATTTGTGTCAAATATAATGGGCTGGAATTTGCTTCGGCCAGGGGGTGGCAAGGCTCTCTGCACATCCTGCGGATAAAAAGTACGAATGTACTCACTGCGTAGGCCACGATATCTGTTTGCTGAATTTTGAAATCTTCTCCAGTGGTGCGCTCAGAGATCATGTGAGAATGCAAGTCCCACCCACAAGTAGGCAAATAATACCCATTCATTTAAAGTGACATTCCCTATGTTATGTTAAATTTTTAAATTTAGATTAATATACCTTATTATAAAAAGACATGGAAATGATTTAATGTACTGAAACATACAGAAATTAAAAGTAAAAAAAAATAATTTTTAATTAAATTTTTATAATCAAAATATTATAATTAGACATTCCACATTTTTAAAATTAAATATTTTGTTTTGCAGTCACTGCGCTTTTAAAAAGTAGTGTAGGGCTGGTATTTTCAAGCGTTTCTTCTCGTGGCGTAAGTCTCTTAGTTCCAGCTGGGTAGATGGGTAAGTTTACGGATGTTTGCTGATTGTATTGATTGTAGTGTAGGTGGCCCTTTAATTCGTAACTGTCAAAGCTTCGGTGAACCAATCGGAGCAAGTTCGCGATTTTGGGTTTTTACTGCACATGTGCGCGTTTACGAACTTACTCCGATGGATTCGACAGCGGTTGGGATGGACGCCATTACAGAGCGGTGTCCAAGGTAAGTAATTTCTGGCCCATTGTACTAACTTTTCCTGACAATCTGATGGAACAATAGATTAAAACCAACACTAAAAATGAGAAACAAAACTTGGAGAGGTGATTGGGGAGCCGATATTTTCTGCTCCATGTATTCAATCTTCTATCTCAAAAAAATGCATACAGACTACCCTCTAAGAAATACTGTTTTATAGATCAATTTCAAGCTCAACTGGCATTTCAAGTCTTTGTTTTTCTCTAGTCGACCCAATTATGTAGTTTGCAGGATCAGCCCTCGTACATCTTGGAAAACCTCCAATGACTTCAGTGGAAGCTGGTTCCTCAGAAGAATTGTTGCTGGTGCATAATCAACTAGTAATGTTTTTTTTCTCGGGGTCAGGCAACTTCAGTATGGCCCCCAGGCCAGTCTGAAGTGCTGGCTTCCACTGAAGTTAATGGAGACACTTCAAGACATATTAAACTGCCATCATGACCTTAGCTGTGCAGAGGAAGAAGGAAGAGGAGACCCAAAAATGCAATTTCCATGAGGCTAAAAATAACCTATAAAATCGGTGCTTGATCAGTGGGAGTCAGGGATTTATACTGCTTGGGAACTGATGTGGCATTGTCTAGCTGCACTGCACTTAATAGAACTGTTCCAGGACAGCTATAGGCTGCTCCCATAATCTGTCATGAGTGACTGAGGAGGGAAGTGAAAACCTTAAATGGTCTACGATGCTGAAATTACCGAGCAAAATACCTGGAGAGAGTGCTTCATTAATAAAACACTGTACCGAATCTCTCTTTCTGATTCAACATTTTGTAGTGTGTTCGCTTAATCCATTGGCTGCACCCTTGGCTTCGAATCAAAAATTTGTTGGTTGAAGCTCCACTCCAGGGCTTGAGCACAAAATGTGGGTTCACACTCCAGTGCATTACTGAGGGTGTACTTCACTATCTAAGATGCTCATTCTTTGCTGAGATACTATCCCAAGCTCTAACTACCTGCTCAGTTTGATGTTAAAGATCCATGGCACTATTTCAAAAAAGAGCAGGAGTTCTCTTAGTGTCCCGGCTGACATTCCTCTCAGCACCTAAAAAATGACCATTCATCTCGCTGCACACTGAACGGCTGACATATTTGTCTGTTACAACAACGACTGCACTTCAGAGTCATTCATGTGTAGCACTTTGTGATGTGTCTGAGGGACATATGGTGCTATACAACTCTCTTTTCCCAGGTACCAGAATTCAGTTTGTAAGGGCAGATGCAAATAGAGGAATTTGAAATTGGAGCTGAAATTGGAAGAAACACAACCTGGGTAATAGTGAAATGTAAACAATTAGCTCTGTGGAGTATGCTTTGAAGTTCTCCTGTTTGTACAGAGTAAAATTGGGGGAGGGAGAAAGGAGGCAGTGATTACATCCATGACAGGAAACTTTTAAATTTTTGAAGCACCACTAATGGGAAGCCCATTCTACCCTGTCAAATGCTTTCTCCATGTCTAGGGAAAATATGTTGTAGAGACATGACAAGTAGTGATACATTGGTAACATTAATTCTGCAATTCAGGCCCACAATTTCATAGTGTAGAAATCACTCTCAGTGCCTTTTCACCTTACAACAGCCTGAGAGCTTTGTCTTCCTAGCTTTTCTATTGACATGTGGGGGCAGGGTAGCATGTAGAATTAGATGGATCCCCCATTGTTGGCTGCACTTCAAATTGCAAAGAAACAGAATTTGAAACAAAATCCTTTTAACTTTATTGCCATCTTAACATTAGAATATTCACTCCATCCTCATGCTACTTATGCAGTTATTAGAAACTTGCATTTATGATTAATGCTAGGAGCTTGTCTGCCTTATTGGCATCTTCCAAGAATCTCTGCTGTGTAAATACTCACTTCCTGAAGAACACATTCAGTTTAGGCCTGGCTACAGTCAGAAGCTTTACAGTTCAGATTTAAGGTCTTTTATTGGCCCTGTCTTCAGTCTTCATGGGTATTTTATTTTGTTAGTGTGTTTACTCTCTGGTATTTGTGGGTCACACATCACCTGTGACTGAGTGTGTGGGTGAACTGATCCCATGCCCAGAACTAGCTGTGAGGCATCCCGGAATGACCATTGGGTTGTTGTACACGGCGAGGGAGGCGGTGGGTGGCTCCTACATGGGGGGTTGGCCTCTTCCACACATAGACCTGCCTAAGATTAGGATATTTTCAAACATGTGCAACTAGACCATGATGCTCAGAAGGAGATTTAGACCAAATGGTATCATTCTGATTGCAGAACAACAAATAGAAATATTTGGTCACTTTGTTTCATATAAATACACGGCTTTTTTGCCCAATTTTTCTATCCTCCCTTCCTCTCCTGAAAGCCTTGATTTCTTTCTGGTGTATGGTTCTTTGAGCACGAGCTTCCTTTCAATACCTTGCCCAAATGCCCAGAGTGGCAGCAGGCTATTGGACTGGAGGGGGCACCATAGTCGAACCCGATCCTTTCCTCATCCGAAGTCCACATATGCACACTTCCAGCAGCAAGTGCTAGATAGCAATTGGGAGTGTGAACCATGCACAATTTTTTTGGTTGAGGACAGGATGAAGCTCAACTGTGATAGTTTTCGTAGTTAAATAGTCTGTCTATACCGTCTGGGCCCACTTATGAGAGGTACTGGATGGCAGCCACACCTGAGCATTGAGTCACCATTTTCAGGAGCAGAGTAATATCTTAAACAGTTTGAGGAAATTATTTGACTATTATAGTAAACCATTTTCATGATATTGTAACAATAGTATGACGGCATGATTTCCTCTGCACTTCCTTTCATACTTCCTGTCCCACTTCAGCCGTCATACTTCGATCATCACACTTTCTTGTAACCATATATTTTGCCACTGATTGGTTCGCATGCAAATTCATTAACTGATACGCTCGTATACAAATTTCTTAGCAAGAAAATAGCTGATGAACCAATTTAAATGCTCACAATATTTTTTGAAAACATTTTTGTACTTTTTTTTTTTCCTCCACCTGTGCAGGTAAAAATAAATAAAATTTAGAACAAATATAAAAACATAAACAATTGCAAAAAATATTTCCCCTAAGATTATCCAGCTGCTGTTGGAGCTTCATCAATTATGTTTTGCCCAAGGCATATTCTCTGTCAGGGGTCTGAGTGTGGAGTTTGCTTTGGAGGCTGTTGTCCATCCTCAAATTGCTGCTCTTCTCACTCTTGAGTCTTTCTCAACACAGCATGCTCACCCCAACCGGCCATGACCCATTTCCTGCTATTAATCCCTCCCCCTTTTTCCTAGCAATCAAGAGCACGAACCCAGACATTACTTTCCTTTCCAAGAAGCAGAGATCAACTGTAATAGCCGTTCTGCTACTCCAGCTGAGATCAATTAACTCAGCACAGACTAGGAATTGAACTTGGGACCTTTTGCATCTGTATAACTCAGTTACTCACTGAATAATGGATAAGCTTGCTG
The DNA here is from genome assembly GCF_035084215.1 of Heptranchias perlo. Lineage (NCBI taxonomy): Eukaryota > Metazoa > Chordata > Chondrichthyes > Hexanchiformes > Hexanchidae > Heptranchias > Heptranchias perlo. The sequence goes on from NC_090342.1 coordinate 47,804,862, forward strand.
AACCATCGGGAGAGGTATATACGCAACTTTACGATCTTGGACTCCCAGGATATACAGTTTATAGTAGTTCACAGTGGACAAATGCCGTATCGAGTGCATCGGGCTGGAAATGCATTCGGAAATCATCTAACACCAAGAATGGGGTTGGATTAGGCTCATTGTCTTCAATGCATCTCCTCTTTGGTGTTGCTGGACCCTAGGACCCACTGCCAGTGCTTCATCAGACCCCCTCCAGTGTGCCCAACAGTAGTTACAAAGCTCAATAAACTCCCCTTCAACTGTCTCCTCCCACCCTCCTGCAGTTTTGACCCAGCATCGACAGAACTTACTACCTTACCCTCCTCCCACAATGATCCCAGGGCCCACAGCTCATAGTGCTGCAGTGTCCTGGGATATCTACCCCCTATCGTTGAATCCAGACAATAGGAGCCCCCAATGCTTTCCGACCCCAGTATTTGCTTATCCAGTGTTCCTAAACCCCAGGAGCTTCCTCCCCCCCCCCCCCCCCCCTCCAGTAGTGCCAGGCTCAGGATTCCCTCTTTCTCTCCCCCGCCCCCCCCCTAGTGTCAGATCGAAGGATTCCCCACTCTCTAGCACCAGGCTGCAGGAATCCCTCAGTAAACTAAACCCACAATCCATAACCTTGTGCTACCAGGCACCAGGTTCCCTTTCTACAGTAATGTTATATTCTATCCATTCTGTCATGCTACCAAAGCCTAGCAGTCCCACTCTGAAATGCTCCTTATCCCTACAATCCTGACCTCTCCCCACTATTGCTAAACTGCACATATCAACCACTAATCTGCTTTTTTACCATCTTCCTTTGTATCCAGGGTTTTAAAAAGGGTAACAGATAAAAATTAAATACATACATAAAGGATAGAAAAATGGAGGCACTGTGGAATTTGAATCCGAAAACACTGGCAAAAATCCTAGAATACCATGTAATTTTTTTTATTAGTTGATTTTCCTGAATCCTAATAGTAAGAGTTGTGACTTTTTATTTCAGCCAATCAAAGTGTGAAAGCCAAGTGTGACATAATGGACAGGAAATGCACACCATCTTACCGTTTTTAATAACTCAGTCACCATAAATCAATACATTGTGTGTTACTTGGCGGTGTATTCTCCTTATCAAAAAAAGTCACTTCTGTTACTATAAAGACTCAAATCTACCAGTAAAAAAAACTGATTGTTCAAAATGTTCTCATCAGCCTGACCACCTCAGTGTCAAAATAAGGTTTCTAATATAAAAACATTTTTAAAACTGTTTACTTCACAATCGTTTGTTTAAACTTACCTTTAAAATTGCCTTTTATATCTTTGACGACCTTCATTTAAGATTTTTACTTGGAGGCCTCAGTCTCTTTCAAAAACCTTAGCTTGAATTTGATATTTTTCTCAGTGCTGTCATTCTGATAAGGAGTTACCAACCAAACTTGTCTGCAGTTCCCAAAATGCCACAGTTTTGAGTGTATAGAATTTCCCAGCATGTATCAGTATGTTCAATTTGAAGTGTGTTTTTCCTCATGCTGTAAAAGGGTTTGTTTTCTCAATTTATTTCAAAACTAGATGGAAAATGAACTTTAAGAAGCTTTTTGGTGTAAAAATCTCACATCAAAATTATTTTCAGCTTTTTAAAAAATTTTAGAGACTTTTATCTCAGAAACAAACCTACAGCATTTTTGCTTTCTTTTATTTATACTTAGCCATATAATATAATCTAGCCTTAAAAGGACAAGCAAGATAAACATAATTCTAGCTCAGCAGCAGAATAATAGACTGTGTGTAACATGCAATAATACTGCTGCCATTTATAAACCAGCATATCATCCGTATTTTTAAAACTTATTCTCAGGGTATGGGCGATACTGGCAAAGCTTCACATGTTGCCTAGCCCTAATGGTTGCCCTAAGATGGTAATGGTGGTGTTGTCATCTTGAACTGCTGCAGTCCTTGTGCTGATGGTGATCCCACTTGGTAATTGTACTGTTGACCATCAGAGGGAAGTGGGTGACTTTTTCTTGTTGGAAGTAGCACAAATGTTGCCCACCTTTGTCTGCTCCAACCTAGATGTTGGCTAGTTCCTGCTGTTGGCTGGCATGGGCTGCTTCATTGTTGGATGAGTTGTGAATGGAGCTGACTGCTGCAGAATAATCATGGAACATCCTATTCTTATGATGGAAGGAAGGTTATTGACGAAGCAGCTGAAGGTGGTTGGTCCAAGAACGCTTGCAGTGAAGTCCTGGCACTGCAATGATTGGCCTCCAACAACCATGCATGTCTTCCTTTGTGTCAGGTTTGACTCCAGCCTCTAAGACTATGCAGTGGTGACTCATATTGGTGCTATAGTGGACAGACATGTTTGTGACAGGTAGGTTGGTGAGAACAAGGTCCCTTGACCCCATTAACCTCAGTTTTACTAGGGCTGTTGCTGCCATTCTCAATCAAATGTTGTCTTGATGTTGAGGGCTGTTACTTTCAGCTTTTGCATTCCTGTCTGAATCAAGGCTGTGAAGAAGTCTGAAGCCAAGTGGTTCTGGCAGAACGTGAACTGAGTGTCAGTGAGATGGTTATTGAGTAGGTGGCACTACGATCAAAAAGAAAGAACAAAACTTGCATTTATAAGCACTTTACAGTCAATTAAGTACTTTTGAAGTGTATTCATCGTTGTAATTTAGGAAACACGGCAGCCAATTTGCACACAGCAAGGTCCCACAAACAGCAATGTGATAATGACCCGACAATCTATTTTATGGCAAGTGGATTCCTTGGCCTTGTTTGACTTGAACCTATGAGACTTCATGGTGTCTGGAGTCAATGTTGAGGTCTCACGGAGCCACGCCCACCATTGTGGCCCCACCTTTGGATAAATATTGGCACCGGGGAGAAGTCGGATGGCTCCTTCCATCATTTTGCTGATGATTAGGAGGAGGTTGACAGGGCAGTAACGAGCCAGGTTAGATTTGGTGTGCTTTTTGTGAATAGAACATACCCAGGCAATTTTCCACATTGTATAGTGGATGCCAGTGTCATAATTGCAATGGAATATCTTGGCTTGGGAGCTGGTTAGTTCTGGTGAATTGGTCTTGAGCATTCCAATGAGATATTGTCAGTCTGATTTGCTGAGCTTTGCTGCTTTTGCAGTTTAGCTTGCAGGTAACCATGTATTGTAGCTTCACTAGGTTGCAGCTTCATACTAAGGTATACTTGGGGCTGCTCCTGGTATGCCCTTCTACAGTCCCCATTAAATCAGGGTTGGTCTCCTGGCTTGATGGTGATGGAGGATTGAGGGATATGCAGGGCCATGAGCGTTGCAGATTGTGGTGATATAGAATGCTGCTGCTCATGGATGTGCAATTTTGAACTGCTAGGTCTGTTCTTAGTTTGTCCAGCTGAGCGTGGTGGTAGAACCACACTATCCAGTGGAGGGTGTCCTCACTGCCTTCCCAAAGACTATGCAGTGGTGACTCATATTGGTGCCAAAGTGGACATATATGTTTGTGACAGGTAGGTTGGTGATGACGAGGTCAAGTAGGTTACTCTCTCAGGTTGGTTCCCTCACCACCGAGTGGAGGCCCAGCCTGGTTGTTATGTCCTTCAGGAGTCAATCAGCTTGGTCAGTGGTGGTACTACTCAGCCATTGTTGGTAGTGAAAGTTGTAATCCCCAACCCAGGGTACTTTCTGTTCTCTTACTTCCCTCAGTTCTTCCACCAAGTGGTGTTTAACATTGATTCATCTGTTGAGGAAGGATGTATTTGGGAATCGACAAGTGGATTCCTTGTCCTTGTTTAACTTGAACCCATGAGACTTGATGGGGTCTGGAGTCAATGCTCAGGACTCCCGGAGCCGCGCCCATCATTGTGGCCCCACCTCTGATAGATCTATCCTGCTGATTGGACGGGACATACTTGAGGATGGTGATGGAGGAGTCTGGGATATTGGATAATCAGTGTGGGACCGGAGACACATGTAGGCCAGACTGGGTAGAGGTAGCAGTTTCACTTTCCTGAAGGATATAGTAAAATAGCAGCTTTTGATCATTTTTTTTCCTGCTGCTAGCCCATAAATTACCAAATTTATTGAATTCACTATCACAACTTGCCATGGTGGAATTTAAACACTCAACCTCTGGATACCTGGTAGCGCAATGCTTATGTTATTGGACTAGCAATCAAGAGGATCTGTATTGGAAAGTGTCAATGTAGAGCGAGGTATTTTAAAAAGAAATGAGTAACATCAGTATCCTAATAATATCTTAACACTTGTTCTCAACAGCAAGCAAAAATTGAGGAGGAAGAACTTAGACGCAAACAGACTGCTGGTGATGCAAGTGAATGTTCAACATCTGAACTGTCGAAGCGTCCACGGATAAAAAAGAGTGCATATTTCAGTGATGAAGAGGAGCTGAGTGATTAGATATTGGCTCATGTTACAATGAGGAGTACAAATGTATTTAAATGGAGAACGGGTGTTAAAAATAAAGGTCCAGGTTATTTAGACTACAGCTCAAGGCTCCCATGAAGTATCGACAACCATCGCAAATATGTGGACTGGATATTTTGATATTTTTTTGGAATATTTGAAGTTTTCTTCTTACATGCCTCATTAATCGTAGACATTTACTCCAAATCAAGTTCTCCACACGGTGGAGAGATTGTGATGATGCATGCTGACAGCTTTCAACGATACCTTGCTGCACAACTCTTTGCACAGCAAATACACATGAACAGACCTGTCTGTTTTTGCCTGTAGTAGACCATATTTCACTCTTGACTGAGAGCTTTCATGGGTCATGGGTTGAAGTTCAGCCCATTATGACCACAATCATGGAAGCATTTGTTACTGTCCCATACAAAAATGTTTGTTTTCATCCCACCGGGGAAATAGTCTTTACAACGTTTTAAGTATGTAAACAAAGCAAAATTGTTTCAGCCATGACATCATTACCAGCTTTAGGATAAATGGAAGGGATATTAATTCACATTCAAAATAGCAGTTCAATTTTTTAAAAATGCAGGAGGATATTGTCAATTATCAGATTTTATTTTTTGTAATACTTAGCGATGGTGTATCAGTCAGTGATTCTCAGTGTGTTGCTTCAGATGGTATTAGAAGTAAGAAACAAGTACTCTCAAAACTTAGGAAGGTAAAAGCAACATCTGAGCTCATTCCTTGTTCCAGCAACATGAACAGTTCATTGTCTCGCTCTATTACATAATTATCCTTGACTATAAACTGTGGGGTCAGGTCATTGTAATTTCCCTTCAAGGCATCACAAATTAAGCGAATTAAATTTTTATGAAAATTGTTTTTTAAGTTTTGTCCTTTTTAATGTTCCAGTCCAATTCCTGGATTGGGTCTTTAAACTATGTTAGAAGTTATTCACATTGTACTTCCATATATTACATGTTTGGCACAACTTTCTTTATGAAAGCTTTGAGACCATACATCACAATTTCAAGTGTCAAACATATTTTTTAAAAAAAGAGTGGCAGTCATTTCATGGTGTTTTGTCCTGACCTTTTAGCTGGAAAGTTGCAAGCAACTTCCAATTCGGAAACCTTTCTCACCAATTATTAACCTCTGACCTCAGGCTACATCTCTTAAAGCAACTAGCTGTTTGCAATCCATAAGCCCAGGCGACAAAGCTTCTATTTGCACAAATATTTTATTTGTTAGTTTATCCTGTTTTAGTTTCATGGGCCTGGTAGTTTAGAAAGGGCTGTTTTTACTACCATTGCCTCATTTGGTGAATAAATGCAAAATTAGAACACCAATATCCATTAATATCTACAGCTTGAGATATATGCAAATTAATGGAAATACTCATTTCAGCTTTCTACAATTCCTGCAAAGATTTGTTATGCATCTAAGCAGCCCACAAAGTCAAAAAGCTTGACCCTCTTGCCTTAAAGGGACAGATCTGCTTAAACACAACTCCACAATAACAGCAGAATAATACAATTGTGCGTTACATGGTATAATGCTTCTGTCATTGTAAAACAGTGCATCACCCGACTTGCCATTAGCAGTGCTGTGGAAGATCAGCTAGTGTATGTAAATAAAAAAAAAAGTTGAACTAGTAAATGACTTTCCATTGTTTTGACTATCTGTCAGTTTGAGTGATGTAATTAGTCCATTATACCATGTGACCATGAAATTTGAACTGTTATTAGTGGTGGCTAACCTCTTAAAAGTTGCTGCTTAGCAAGGACCAATAAGGTGCAAGATTTAGTATCTGATGGTCTGAGTGCTCTTGGGCTTAACCATGTACTCTGAATGCTCCTAGACCCAGCCACCTGCCTGCCCCGAGTGCTTGTAAACCCTGGACTCAATCTCCCGAGCCTCTTTTCGCTTCTGCCTGAGCACCTGCTCCAAATTCTGCTGACTTTTTCAAGCTTCTCTTTCAATTTGCACCTGGAATCCTGCACAAAATCTATTTTAGTTTTGCCATTTTTTCGGAACTCCAGAAGCTGTAGCTCAGAGAAGTTATCTCTTTAGTACTTCACCCAAGTGGGTGAGGCCCTGTATGAGACTAGACCAGTGTTGTCTAATAAGTTAGCCACTAGCCACACGTGGCTAATTGGGAATCCAGATTCATAAATGAAAAAATGAGTAATAGACACCATTGATGGGCATGATCACAATACTCATAATCACATTCTGTATGTGTATACTTTAACCTTTTTGTGCATTTGTTGGTAAAATGGTAAGACAGAAAGCAGTATGCAAGTTTTTTTTAAATGAGTGCTTTACTTCTTTGGTTACTGAATGATGGTAGATGTTTGTTAAGTAAATATACACATGTAAAGTACATTTACCTGTATTGTGTGAGTGTATGTAAGGCATTTTCTACTAAGGTTTGTGCATGTGGCTCAAAAGGTGTTGTCATAGCTACTACACCTGTGGCTAGTCAGCAATTTCTATTGGACAACACTGGCTTAGAAACTGAGCCTGATTCTGTCCTCACCTGACATCTAGTTGTAGCAAACTCATTATGGTTCTCGCTGAGATTAGTTATCACAGCACAGACCAGGGAAACCTGAGACCTTCGTGGTCTGACTCTCACACTGCTACACCCAAGTAACATATTTAAATAGTTCATCATTTCTTTTAATAAAAGCAAACCAGGCTTTTCCATTTCTTGTTAATGCATTGATACATTGATCTCTGTAATCCTGATCAAACAGCCTGTCAAGTACCTGCATGCATATCTATTGGTTACAGGTTTTAATCTATCTGCTAAGGAAATTAGACATCTGACCAAAAGGGAATTAGAAAAATACTTCACGGGAAACAATTTACAGGACTATGGGGAAGAGCAGGGGAGTGGGACTAACTGGATCGCTCTTTCAAAGAGCCAGCACAGGCATGATGGCCGAATGGTCTCCTGTGCTGTAACATACTATGAAAAGCACTGAATCATCAGTGACTACATGAAGATGTGGACTGCCAGCTGCCATGTTGGCTCTAGGCATAAAGCACTGATTAATCATGTATAGCAGGTAAGCTGTAAACTGTTCCATTCCAGGATTGCTGTCTGCAAACCAGGATCACTATCTCAAAACTAATGCAAATTGATAAGAAAAGTGTGAGATATGATGTATAAATGAGTGCTCCATTGGCAGCATTCAAATATGTAAAGACACAAGAGCCTAGAAAAATATCCCCTATGCATTAGCTGCATATGCACAAAACTATAATTCTCTTTCCAAATCACAGACTCACTCGGGATTAGTCTACAGGATAAATTTAGCCACCTCCTTTGCTGATTACTTTCTTTAATGATCAACAACCCTCTGTTTGGCATTCAGTTCTAATGTCTTGAATGTTTTATCTTTATGTTTCTGTGTTTTAGGGTTTTTCTATTGATTCTCTGTTTTTAACTCAATTTCACTTCCCTTTTTAAAAAAACTACTGGGGGGCATTGTCAGATTTTTGATCTGGATTACTGGGGGATTTCACTTACACTTCTCATACTTTAGATAGCTAAATGCCAGTGTGCGTTTGCATGTTTCCTGCTGTGCATTTGAAAATGTGTTCTACACAAGTGCTGTAGATCATCATTGACTTTTCTTACTATTTCTCCTGGTTGTGGAGCTGTCTCCCAGAAAGTGTTATCAACTGGGACAATCTTGCATGTGGAGCTTAATATACAGGTTAAACAAGCAGTTGCTGAATCCTCTGGCCTATTTTTCATTTTGGGGGGTATTTTACAAATTCTCCAATGTTTTTTCTGTGTTCTCTGCACTCAGTCGGCTCGCTCATGAAAAATTACTCATTTGTTGCTGTGTCTTATCAGCGCTCTCTGAAAGTGATTTTTTTTCCGTCAGCCAAAGTAGTCTGCAGCTCTCAAAAAATATATAATATATATCATATCTACATAACTGGGACGACATCCAATAACTTTTTAAAGCAAAAGCCAAAAATGTAGTGAATGTATGTAATTAGGCGAGATATTTGCTGTTACCATGTCAATGGTATGACAGAACTGCAGGGACATTCATTAAATCTGATTAGCATTGTGGGCTACATTAATGATCCCCTTTAGATGATAAGACATCCTTAAATAAAATTCTGCAGTCTCTTGTTGCAAAAGCAACTAATTTGAGAAAAGTGGAAAGAACTTACTAAAGCACCTTTCATGACCTCAGGATGTCCCAAAATGCTTTACAGCCAATGAAGTACATTTGAAGTGTGGTCAGCGTGGTAATGTCTGAGAATTAAAAGTGTCAAAAATAGGAATTTCTGTCCAATTTTACATAGTTTCAAGTCGTTCAGGTCGAAAATGGAGACTGCTCTTTTTGCCAAGTACAAAATGGTGGGATTTCTCTCCATGAAATAGCTGAAAGAAAATTCCCTTTTATAGCAAAGAGCATGTTTAAAATGTTTATAAAACCAGCAACTTATCAGAGGGACATGTAATTTCTGGTTGTGACCATGTATGGAAACAATCTGTAGGAATGCAACTGTTATAGACCATTATCCCATTTTCTGGTGAGGTGTAAAGACTGTTAATGTTTGCCTGACAACTTTAAAAGAATTGACTTTACGTCAAAGAGGTTACATGAAAATAATTATCCCAGTTCTGATTGCTAGTCTTATGACTCTATCCTTAATACCATATGCAAAAAAGAGTTCATCTGATTTGTCCAAGGATCTATTACAATCCAAGAAACTATTGTGGGTAAATTCGAGTTCTCTCAAATATTGTGCTGTTTAGTGCTTTGCCTATGTATTTTGCTTCTGTGTATCATTTTATTTGTAACTAAATCTGCAGTAGTGGTTTAGCCTGTATAAATTGGTCTAATGGCGTGATATTTTTGGCATCCTTTGACAGGAAATGTCGTTGGCATCCTACATGACCAGTTCGCCATGATCAAGTTAATTGTTAGACCTGGGCTGTGCTATGCCAACCCAAATACATCAGAGAATAAAAATGCAGGTTTCAGTTCACAGAGGATTTGGTCTGCTTATGGAAACTGATGTCAAGCCACGTACATGGAAAAGGTATTGGAGGAAAAAGCTCATACTGTCATTAGTAACTAAATAATTAATTTAAGTGACTGGTTGGTTGTATAAAATAAGGAATAGAGTGTAGATTTAAGGTGGTTAACCTGTCACTACAGAGCATTGGTCAGGCCACACCTACGTAACGTATGCAGTTTTGGAATCCTCACAACAGGAAAAAGAAAGACTTCCACTTTATGTAGCGCCTTTCACAACCTCAGTATGTCCCAAAGTGCTTTATAGCCAATTAAGTACTTTTGAAGTGTAGTCACTGTTGTAATGTAGGAAACGTTACTATGGTTCAGTGAATTATCCAGTGACTAGCTGAACTATACAAAACAGGAAGGTTCAGTATATGTTTGAGTTGATTTAAGCTATGGCAGCATTAGGAGTACTGTAATTGGCATCAGAATCCCTGTGTTAGGACGGGAAGAGGAAATTGCCTCGGGTTTCAGCTCCACATTTCCATCCAGCGACCTCAAGCGTGAAGTGAAAATCATAGAATGATACAGCACAGCAGGATGCCAGTCAGCCCATCATGCCTGAGCCAGCTCTTTGAAAGAGCTATCCAGTTAATCCCACTCCCTGCTCTTTTCCCATAGCCCTGCAAATTTTTCCCCATCAAGTATTTATCCAGTTGCCTTTTGAAAGTTATTATTGAATCTGTTTCCACCACCCTTTTAGGCAGTCCATTCCAGATCATCATAACTTGCTGCGTTAATTTTTGTTTTCATGTTGCCTCTCGTTCTTTTGCCAATTACCTTAAATCTGTGTCCTCTGGTTACCGATCCTTCTGCCACTGGAACCACTTTCTCCTCATTTACTCTATCAAAACCCTTCATGATTTTGAACACTTCTATCAAATCTCCCCTTAACCTTCTCTGCTCTAAGGAGAACAACCCCAATTTCTCGAGTCTCTCCAGAAACTGTAGGTCTCTGTTCATCTACATCCATTAAGTGTGTACTTCCATTCCTTTTTTTTCTTCTCCCAAGGTATAGCGCTTCGCACTCACTCATATTAAACTGCACCTGCCACTTGTCTGCCCTATGTCTTCCTCATCCCTGGTATCATTCTAGTAAATCTCTTCTGCACCTTCTCTAAGGCCTTGACGTCCTTCCGAAAGTGTGGTGCCCAGAATTGGCGACAATACTCCAACTTGGGCCTAACCAATGTTTTAAAAATGTTTAGCATAACTTCCTTGCTGTTCTATGCCATGCTTCTATTTATCACTTCACATTTTTCTGTGTTAAATTTCATCTGCCATGTGTCTGCCCATTTCACCAGTCTGTCTATGTCCTGCTGAAGTCTGTTGCTATCCTCCTCACTGTTTACTACATTTCCAAGTTTTGTGACATCTGCAGACTTCGAAATTATGCCTTGTATACCCAAGTCCAAGTCATTAATATATATCAAAAAGAGCAATCATCCCAAAACTGACCCCTGGGGGACACCACTGCACACTTCCCTCCACACAACCGTTCACCACTACTCTCTGCCTTCTGTCCTTTAGCTAATTTCGTACCCATGCAGCCACTGCCCCTTTAATCCCATGGGCTTCAATTTTGCTAATAGGTCTATTATATGATCCCTTATCAAACGCCTTTTGAAAGTCCATATACACATCAACTGCACTACCCTCATCAACCATCTCCATTACTTCATCAAAGTTAGTCAAACACGTAAATGTCTGAATCTTGGGTGCAAACAAATTGGGCTTGGCTAGGAGTCGCACTTTAGTCACATAGCACACCAATGTTCAATGTTGACTTTCACACACAGAATTCTATTGACCTTTTTATGTCTTTACCTACCTGTCCCCTCACTTTCAAGAAATTATGTATTAGAAACTGTAGGTCTCTCTGTTCATCTACATCCTTCAGTGTCTTGCATTAAGTGTGTACTCCCATTCCTTGTTTTTTTTCTTCTCCCAAGGTGTAGTGCCTCGCACTCACTCATATTAAACTGCACCTACCACTTGTCTGCCCTATGTCTTCCTGAAGTCTTACGGTGCTCCTCACTTTGCCAAACCCCTTGGGGACGGATTCAGGAGGTTGGAGGCATTGGATCTTTGTTGTAGTCAGCACATGAGAGTAGGTTTATATCCTACTATTGCCAAATGTAGTTATTCATGGTTACTTGAGTGCCGATCTCGGGGGGGGGGGGGGGGGGGGGGAAATACATTTATTTCTTTCAGGTGACCTTCAGGTTTGCAGTGTCTGCAGATTCATTGGCACCTCATAATATTCCACCTGACCCTAGTATTGCAATTTAAATTTCAGTTTGGATAGGGTTTCCATCTTTAATTTGTTTGTAGTGAGCTCTCTGAATAAAGGGGAGGCACTTGATCAAAAATGTTAGTGCTGCCCTGCCTGTAAATGAAAGGACTTGACTTAATTGTGATAATGTGGCAAATTAATTTCAATATGGATAAGTGTGAGGTATTACATTTTTGGTAGCAAGAATAATGAGGCCACATACTGCTTGGTTAATAAGAATCTAAATGAGGTAGAGTAGCAAAGGGATCTAGGGGTACAGATACACAAATCACTAAAAGTAGTGACGCAGGCTGATAAGGGCATTCTTTTTTAAAAAAAAGCAAACCAAACCAACTGGGGTTCATTTCTAGAGGAATACAATGGAAAAGCAGAGAAATTATGTTAAACTTGTATCGAACCTTAGTTAGACCATTATGGAACAGTTCCTGCAGATTGGAGGGTGGCAAATGTAACCCCACTATTTAAAAAAGGAGGGAGAGAAAACAGGGAACTACAGACCAGTTAGCCAAACATCATTAGTAGGGAAAATGCTAGAGTCTATTATAAAGGATGTGATAACAGGACACTTAGAAAATATCAATGGGATTAGACAAAATCAACATGGATTTATGAAAGGGAAATCATGTTTGACAAACCTACTGGAGTTTTTTGAGTATGTAACTGGTAGACTAGATAAGGGAGAACCAGTGGATATGGTTTATTTGGATTTTCAGAAGGCTTTTGATAAAGTTCCACATAAGAGATTAGTGTGCAAAATTAAAACACATGAGATTGGTGGTAATATTCTGGCATGGATTGAAAATTAGTTAACAGACAAGAAACAGAGATTAGGAATAAATGAGTCTTTTTTGGGGTGGCAGGCAGTGACTAGTGGGGTACCGCAGGGATCAATGCTTGGGCCCCAGCTATTCACAGTATATATCAATGATATGGATGAGGGAACCAAATGTAATATTTCCAAGTTTGCTGATGACATAAAACTAGGTGGGATTGTGAGTTGCAAGGAGGATGCAGCAAAGAGGCTTCATTGTGATTTAGACAAGTTGAGTGAGTGGGCAAATACATGGCAGATGCAGTATAATGTGGATAAATGTGAAGTTATCCACTTCGGAAGGAAAAACAGAAAGGCAGAGTATTATTTAAATGGTGATAGATTGGGAAATGTTGATGTACAAAGGGACCTGGGTGTCCTTGTACACCAATCACTGAAAGCAAACATTCAGGTGCAGCAAGCTGTTAGGAAGGCAAATGGTATGTTGGCCTTCATTGTAAGAGGACTTGAGTTCAGGAGCAAGGATGTCTTACTGCAGTTATAAAGGCCTTGTTGAGACCACACCTGCAGTATTGTGTGCAGTTTTGGTCTCCTTACCTAAGAAAGGATATACTCGCCATAGAAGGAGTGCAGCGAAGGTTCACCAGACTGATTCCTGGGATGGCAGGACCGTCATATGAGGAGAGATTGGGTTGACTCGGCCTGTATTCACTCGAGTTTAGAAGAATGAGGGGGGATCTCGTTGAAACATATAAAATTTTGATAGGGCTAGACAGACTGGATGCAGGGAGGATGTTTCCTCTGGCTGGGGGGTCCAGAACGAGGGGCACAGTCTCAGGATATGGGGTAGGACATTTAGGACAGATGAGGAGAAATTTCTTCACTCAGAGGGTGGTGAACCTGTGGAACGCTGTACTACAGAAGGCTGTGGAGGCCAAGTCACTGAATATATTTAAGAAGGAGCTAGATAGATTTCTAGACACAAAAGGCATCAAGGGGTATGGGGAGAGAGCGGGAATATGGTATTGAGATAGAGGATCAGCCATGATTATATTGAATAGCGGAGCAGACTCGAAGGGCCGAATGGCCTACTCCTGCTCCTATTTTCTATGTTTCTATGTTTCATACTTAGAGCACTGTGCACGGTTCTGGTCGTCTTATTATAAAAAGGATATAGAGGCACCGGAGAAGGTGCAAAAAAGATTCACAAGGATGACACCAGAACTGTGAGGATATACTTATCAGGAAAGGCTGAACAGGCTGGGGCTCTTTTCTCTACAAAAGAGAAGGCTCAGGGTTGACCCAAAGGTCTTTAAAACAATAAGGTAGACGTAGAGAAGCTATTTCCACTTGTGGAAAACCAGGGGCCATAAATATAAGGTAGTCACCAATAAATCCATCAGGGAACTCGGGAGTAACTTCTTTACCCGAAGAGTGGTAAGAATGTGGAACTCGCTAACACAAAGAGTAGTTGAGGCGAATAGCATAATGCATTTAATGGAAAGCTAGATAAGCACATGAGGAAGATAGGAATAGAACGATATGCTGATAGGGTTCGATGAAGAAGGGTGGGAGGAGGGTTAGATGAAGAAGGGTGGGGGAAGGTTTATGTGAAGCATAAATGCCGGCATAGACCAGTTGGGCCGAATGGCCTGTTTCTTTGCTGTAGATTCTGTTTTCTACGTAATTGTCCCTTTGATAACAATTAACCATATGTCTACACAAAATAGTACATTCTGCTTCTCCGAAGCTAACAATTAATGTTTGGCAATGGTATCGTGGGTAGTGGCAGCCTTCCAATACCTTATCCAAGTGGCTATTCTTTAAATGTGAACCTGGACATTGAGAGTTGGCAGGCCAGTTATCTGGGGATTATCAGGGCCAAACACAACCCTTCAGTGATCATACATGCAGTTCTATCAAAGGTTTTTTTTCCTTATTCTTGAGGAACTTAAAGTGAAGGTCAAGGTCAATAGTGTGGGGAACCACCAATGTTGAAAAGAGCAGGAGAGAAGAGGAGGTTGAGTGTCAAACCTCATGCTTGAGTTTAGACAGACATGTACATGATCCTGCACTTGTGTTGCCTGTCAGATTGGCATTCTTGCCCAGTTTCTTGTATCAACCAACATGATTTACCTTGATCTTCCCCTTGGTCTTTGTCCTTTAATTTCCCAAGCATGATTTGTTTTACTTAGGTGATCTTCCTCTCTGGTTATATATCCAAAAGTATTGGCGTTTCCTTTATCTTGATGAGCATCGTTCTCATTCTGTTTTTCAAGCACCTATTCATTACTCATCTTATGGCTCGTGCAGTCTGAGGATCTTTCAGATTTCAACGGCTCAGAATATTTGTGTTCACCTCTTTCACTGTCATTGCTTCTCATTCTTTGAGAATTACTGGCTATATCATGGTTATTAAATGATTCATCTTTGCTCCGTAAAATATGCTTGTGTCTTTCAAATCTTGTTCAGCTTTTGTAATGTATTTCTTGCTAGTGCCACTCTAGTTCTTACTCTACTAAACACGTGTTCACCCATCACCCCTGTGCTCGCTGATCTACGTTGGCTTGCAGTCTGGCAACGCTTCAATTTTAAAATTCTCATCCTTGTTTTCAAATCCCCCCAAGGCCTCGCCCCTCCCTATCTCTGTAACCTCCTCCAGCCCTACAACCCTCCGAGATCTCTGTGCTTTTCCAATTCTGGCCTCTTGCGCATCCCCGATTTTCATCGCTCCACCATTGGCTGCCGTGCCTTCAGCTACCTAGACCCTAAGCTCCAGAATTCCCTCCTTACATTTCTCCACCTCTCCTCCTTCTAAGACCTCAGGTTATCTCTGACCAAGCTGTCCTAATATCCTACTAGGCTCGATGTCAAATTTTGTTTGATATTGCTCCTCTGAAACACCTTGGGATGTTTTACTACGTTAAAGGCGATATATAAATGCATCATGTTGTTGTTGTGCTCTGAGACCCAGAATCCTAAATAGCAGAATCTGCTTATTTGTTCGATTCTCTGTTTATTTGCTGTCCTCCTTTTGATCCCTTGCTCCCTGCCATTGCTTCCTTTTCCTTGGATTTCACTTTAACTACAACCGGAATCAGTTTTTCCATAGCTCCTGTATTTTTCTTCTTTTCATGAGTACAATGTCATCTGCGCACCTCAGGTTATTAATCTAAACCAGGAGTTATTAGCTGATGTTAAACTTGGATTTCAAACCTGAACATCATAGGAGGAAGGTTTTGAGGAGGGGGGGGGTGGGGATGAGAATGGCAATGAATCAGTTTCAACACAGCAAAGATGTGGGGAGAAAGAAGAACATATAAGGATTTGAAGAAGAAAGGAAAGTTTAGAGCAGCACTGGATATGTGTTGAGAAAATGGACAGAAGAAAGAAAGATTGCAATGGTGTGATTGGAGACTAGACTCCAGTTGTAAACTCTGTCTCGTAACCCGTCAGAGTATATTTCATTTATATTTCAACACCAGTTTTGGAAATGCACAACTCTTTCAATTAAATTTGACTTTTAAAAAAGTGGACAAATCAGAGCCAGGAAACTGCAGGCCTATCAGTCTGACATCCATCATTGGGTAGACGTAGATTGGGATCCTAAGAGATACTCTTTATGATAACTGAGAAAGAGAAAGGGCCATTAGAGATACTGAACATGGCTTTTGAAAAAGGTTGTGTCTTACAAACTTGTTTGTTTTTTGAAGAAGTTACTAGGTTAGTGGATGAGGGTAATCTGGTTGTCATTATCTACCTGGATTTTCAGAAAGCCTTTGACAAGGTATCTCACACTAGGTTACTTCACAAGATAGAATTATGTAGTATCACTGGGACATTGAAAAGCTAGATTAGGAATTAGCTCCAATCCCACAGCCAAAAAGTTGTAGTCAACAGTTGTGGATCAGCCTGGAGGCAGGTTACTAGTGGCGTCCCCCAGGGATCAGTGTTAGGCCCACTACTGTTCACTTTTTATTAATGACCTGGATAGTGATGTTGGGGGTATGGTCAGTAAGTTTGCAGATGATACTAAAATTTGTGCAAGGATTAAGACTAGAGGAGTATAATCTTCTGCAAAAGATTTAGATGTGCTAAGAGAATGGGTCAAACAATGGCAAATGGCCATGTCATACATGTAGGTAAGACCAACTCAGACTCTGCTTATCGTTTGTACAGAACGATACTGAAAGCGGTTGAGAGAGAAAAGATGCTGGGTGATGTGTACAGATCACTGAAGGTTTACGAGCAATGTAGAAGCTGTAGCCAAAGCAAACAGGGGATTGAGTTGTATTAATAGAACCATTCAGTACAAATTAAAGGACACATTCTGTCATTGTACAGGTTGTTGGTTAGACCGCATCTGGAGTACTGCGCCCAGTTTTGGTCCCCTCACATGGTGAGTGATATAGTGGCCTTGGAAAAGGTTCAGAGGAAAGCTACAAGAATGATTCCTAGCTAATGAACTGCAGTTACTCAAGTAGACTTAAAGAGCTGGGTCTATTTACTTTAGAGCAGCGTAGACTTAGAGGTGACCTCATAGAGGTATATAAAATAATGAAAGGGCTGGATTACATGCCTATTGATGGACTATTTCAGTTTGACAGAGTGGGGAAGACCAGGGGACAGGCATTGAAACTGCGCAAAAGTAGGAATAGGCTAGATGTTAGAAGGTTGTTCTTTTCCCAGAGAGAAGTGAGTTTTTGGAATGCGTTGACAGCTTGTATCGTGCGTACTGACTCTCTGCATGACTTCAAGAGGGAGCTGGACCAGTTCTTGGCTGGGGCAGAGATCACATCATATAAAAGGTAAGTGGATTAACAGTTAATGTACACTTGGTCAATGTGATCTCCTGGACTGGTATTGATTGCCGGGGGGGGAGGGGGAGGAGAAAGGAGAAAGGAGTTTTCCAGATTTTTTTTCTGGTTGTTTTTGTCTCTCCCAGGAGATTACATGGCTATGGGGTAGGGGAGGTAGTAAGTGTCTACTCATGATGCTCCAGACATCATGAAGGTGGGGCACGCTTGATGGACCAACTGGTCTTTTCCTGCCTGTCATTTTCGTATGTTTGCAAAGAGTCTCTAACATCTATATCTATATTGAAAGTCTTGCATATAGCAGACACTTCCTGTAAATGTCACTTACTTCCTGTAACACTTTCCTATCACACTTTGTTAATACCCCTAGTGTTATAAGACTGTAATCTTTGACTCACGACGAGCCATGGGAGATCAGTTAGTATTGCAAAAAATATGAACTCTGTGGTACAAAGTTGGAGATATCCAACAAAAGTAGTTACCAAGTTTGAAACTGTTCAAAAATATTTAACAAAAACAATTGACAAAGATAGTAACTAAATCAATTATTACAAAATATTGGCAAATTCCCATTGGTACCACATTTATACACAAAAAGCAAAATACTGCAGATGCTGGAAATCTAAAATAAAAACAGAAGATTGGAAACAATCAGCAGGTCAGGTAGAAGCTGTGTAGAGAGGAAGATAGAGTTGATGTTTCAGGTCTTATGATCCCATGTTTATACACCCCCGATTTGGCTTTTTGTAATTTTCACCTTGCAGGGTTGTTCTACCAAGACAATCCAGCCCCATCCCTGGGCTTAGGTCCTATAAGGCATCTGCTTCCATTTCCAAAATTCACAGTGATACCCTTTCTAACCTGATCCCTCCCGCACCCCCCCCCCACCAACCATTGGAACCTCCACTGTCTTCTGTGTCTTGTATATCAATACCTGTGAGAATCCCTACGTGGTCAGTTTTCGGTAAAATATTAAGATGCCTACGTGGCAAAGAAGCAGAATGAAAAATGGTTAGAAAGGGTTAATTAGTTAGTAACTGAGATTGGTACAGGTGGCCTGCCCTCCTGCTGGGCCATATGTTTGCGTAGTCAGCAGGCCTGCATTGTCTTATCAATGATAGGTCTTTGGTGTGAGTCAAGGACTGGTCTGAATGTCTCCATGTTTATGGCAGATCAATATAGGTAACGAGCTTAGCCAAAGTTGAAAGACATTCCAGGTTGGGAGATAAGGAACAGAAGGGACAGGGAAGAACATTCCAAGTTGGAAGATGAGGAAGTATCCCCTTTGATGTCTAACAGCAACATGGTCAGCACATGATTATTTATGATTGGCCGGAAATAATGTAACCTCGCATGGCAACCTATGCCCGGCTTATGATTGGTGTTGACCCTCGTTAAGTATGTTCCAACCCTATTGATTTGTATAAAAACGTGTGGATTTCTGTATGTTGTTGTTCTTGCTCTGCCAGCATAGAGGGACTCTATCAGGAGTCCAAATCAATGCTGCAGACTAAGAACCCTGCTATTAAAGATGTGTTGAACTTTAAAATGTATTCGACTTCAGTTATTACTGAACCAGACTGAGGGGAAAGAATCCGGATCGTCACCTGACCCCATTGCCCCTCTTATTACTCAAGTATTTCTTCATGACTCATTATCTTTCTTGCACCAGCATCTCCCTCTGGCTTCCAAGTCCTTCAGTAATTGTGGAATAGTTCATGTGTACCACACAATGGGTGCAACTATAACATAACATGTCTACGAACACTCCCAATGGCTCAGTGTTACATAGAATTACATAGAACGTACAGCACAAACAGCCCATTTGCTCCAACAGGTCCATGCTCCACACAAGCCTCCTCCCTCCCTCCTTCATCTAACCCTGTAAGCGTATCCTCCTATTCCTTCCTCCCTCATGTGTTTATCTAGCTTCCCCTTAAAAGCGTCTATGCTAGTCGCCTCCTTGTGGTAACTAGTTCCATATTCTAAACTCTCTGGGTAAAGCAGTTTCTCCTGAATTCCCTATTGGATTTATTAGTGACTATCTTATATTTATGGTCCCTAGTTCTGGTCTCTCTCGCAAATGGAAACATCTTCTCTACGTCTACCCTATCAAACTCTTTCATAATCTTAAAGACCTCTATTAGGTCACCCCTCAGCCTTCTCTTTTCTAGAGAAAAGAGCCTTAGCCTGCTCAATCTTTCCTGATAGGTATAACCTCTCAGTTCTGGTATCATCATCCTATTAAATCTTTTTTGTACTTTCTCCAGTGCCTCTATATCCTTTTTATATTGTGGAGGCCAGAAGTGTGCATAGTGCTCCAAGTGTGGTTTAACCAAGGTTCTATACAAGTTTAACATAACTTCCCTTCTTTTCAATTCTATCCGTTTATAAATGAACCCCAGTGCTTTGTTTGCTTTTTTATTGCCTTATTAACCTACATCGCTACTTCTAGTGGTTTGTGCACCCCCAGATCCCTCTGCTCCTCTACCCCATTAAGAATCTTATTATCCAAGCAGTGTGTGACCTCCTTATCCTACCTACCAAAATGTAATACCTCACACTTGCCTATATTGAAACTCATTTGCCAATTACACGCCCATTCTGCAAGTTTATTAATGTCGTCTTGTATTTTGTCACATTCTTTTTGTATTAACACTCCCAATTTGATGTCGTCCACAAATTTTGAAATTGTACTTCCAATTCCCGAGTCCAAATCATGTATGTAAATTGTGAACAGCAGTGGTCCCAGCACTGATCCTTGTGGAACACCACTTCCCACGTTTTGCGTCTGAGTAACTACCCTTGACCCCTACTCTCAGTTTTCTGTTTTGTAGCCAACTTCTGCTACTTGTGCCCTGACTCCATGTGCTCTGACCTTAGTCATGAGTCTACTATGCGGTATCTTATCGAAGGCCTTTTGAAAATCCAAATATATTACCTCTACTGCATTGCCCATGTCTACCCTTTCTGTTATTCTTCATAAAATTCAATAAGGTTGATCAAGTATGACCTTCCCTTTTGAAACCTACGCTGATTATTCTATTATATTTTTGGTTTTTCTATTACATCTTTGAGTATTTTTGAGTAAGGATTCCACTATCTTTCCTACAACTGTTGTTGAGCTAATTTGTCTATCGTTCCCTAGATTGGTTCCATCTCCCTTTTTAAATATAGGAACCACATTAGCTGTCTGCCAGTCCTCTGGCACTATTCCCTTTTCTAATGAATTTTTATATATATATGTAATTGTGCCTCTGCTATCTCTTCCCTAATTTCTTTTATTTTGCACGGATGCAATCCACCCGGACTAGGGATTTTATCCTCTCTAAGTTTGATTAGTTTATCAATTATCTGTCCCCTTTCTATTTTAAATATCTTTATATCTTTTTTGATCACTCCTTCTAATGTCATGCCCACCATGTTAGTCTCCCTGGTAAATACTGAGCAAAGTAATTATTTAATATTTCTGCCATTTCGCTGTCATTACCTGTGAGTTTATCATTTGTATTCCTTAATGGCCCTATCCTGATTTTTTTTCCCCACCTTTTACCAGTGTGAGTAACTACCTTTTAACCCCATGCAAATACACCACATGATCTGTACGTGAATTGATCTCAACCAGGGTAGTGGTGGAGGCACTAGGTTTGGCCTTCGTGGCTCAGTTAGACAATGGAAAAATCAGCCAGAATTCTACTTCTAATCACCATTTGGCACCATCTGCTAATAGTGTGTGTATATGGATGTCAGCTGAGGGCAGGATCAGGCTTGCCTGTGATGTCTTCCATGATCAAATGGGCCACTACCAACAAGAGCATGCATTTATATAGCGCCTTTAACATAGGAAAATGTCCCAATGTTCTTTACAGGAGTGTAATCGGTCGAAGTTTGACATTGAGCGAAAGGAGATATAAGGGTGGGTGACCAAAACCATGGTTAAAGCGGTTGGCTTTAAGGAGGCTCTTAGAGGAGGAGAGAGGGGTGGAAAGGCGGAGAGGTTTAAGCAGGAATTTGAGCTTAGAGCCTCTGTGGCTGAAGGCACAGCTACCAATATTGGGGCGAAAGGAGCGGGGAATACACAAGAGGTCAGAGTTGGAGGAATGAGATTTTGTGTAGGGCTGGTGAAGGTTGCAGAGATAGGGAGGGGTAAGGCCATGGAGGGATTGAAAACGAGGATAAGAATTTCAAAAATCACAGCGTTGGTGGACTGGGAGCCACTGTAGGTCAGTGAGCACAGGAGTGATGGGTGAGCGGGACTTGGTGCGGATTAGGATACGGGCAGCAGAGCTTTGGACGAGCTCAAGCTTATACAGGATGGCAGATGAGAGGCGGCCCAGAATAGCATTGAAATAGTTGAGTCTGGAGGTAACAAAAGCATGGGTGAGGGTTTCAGCAGCAGATGGGCTGAGGTAGGGGTGGAGCAGGTGGTGTTGTGAAGGTCGAAGTAGGCGGTCTTTGTGATGTAGCGTATATCGGTCAGAATCTCAGCTCAGGGTCAAATAGGACACCGAGGTTGCGAACAGTCTGGTTCAGCCTGAGACAGTGGCAAGCGAGCAGGATGGAATTGGTAGTGACTGAACGGAGTTTGTGGCGCTGGCCGAAGACAATGGCTTTGGTCTTCCAAATGTTTAATTGGAGGAAATGGCGGCTCACCCAGGACTAGATGTCGCATAAGCAGTTTAACAACACAGGCAGTGGATGGGTCGAGAGAGGAGGTGGTCAGGTAAGTTGGTTGCCATCAGCTCTCTCCTGGATCACTGAGGAATGATCACTTAGGTGGATTATGGGTGGACTACCAGTATCTCTACCCCATTCCCAAGAAATTAGCACACGAGTCGCTGCAGTCTGGAGAGAGAAACTCTGAAATTATAGGCGTATTAGACTGTCGTCTGTTGTGGGGAAGTTACTTGAATCTGTTATTAGGGACAGAGTGACTGAGCACTTGGACAAGTATGAACTGATCAGAGTGCGCCAGCATGGATTTGGAAAGGATAAGTCATGTCTGACGAAGCTCGTTGAATTTTTTGAGGAGGTAACTAATGTGGTAGATAAGGGAGTGTCTGGAAATTATTTGAATGGACTTCCAGAAGGCATTCAACAAGGTTCCATTTAAGAGACTGTTAAGAAAAATGAGAGCACACTGAATTGGAGGCAACCTATTGACATGGGTGGGGATTTGGTTAGGAGGTAGGAGACAGAGAGTAGAGATAATGGTTATGTACTCAAATTGGCAGGATGTGACTAGTGGTTTCTTCCCAGGGATCTGTACTGGGGCCTCAGCTTTTCACTATTTATAAATGACTTAGATGAAGGAATAGAGAGCAGTAGAGCCAAGTTTGCTGACTTCACTAAGTTAGGTGGCACAGTAAATAGTGTAGATGGGAGCAGAAAGTTGCAATGGGGCATTGATAGATTAAGTGAGTGCACAAAACTGTGGCAGATGAAGTTCATTGTGGGGAAGTGTGACCTGCAAAAGATAGATTAGAGTATTTTCTAAATGGCGAGAAGCTAGGTATTGAGAAGGAGCAGAGATTTAGGGGTCCAAGTACAAAAATCACTAAATGCTAGTGGACAGGTACAAAAAATAATTTAAAAGGTTAATGGAATGTTGGCCTTTATCTCAAGGGGGCTGGACTACAAAGGAGTGTAAGTTTTTTTTAATAGTTATACAAAGATCTGGGTAGACCCCATTTAGACTGCGTTCAGTTTTGGGTACCACACCTCAGGAAGGATATATTGGCCTTGGAGGGGGTGCCACGCAGATTCACCAGAATGATACCTGGGCTAAAAGGGTTAAATTATGAGGACAGGTTGCATAGACTAGGCTTGTATTCCCTGAGAATAGAAGATTAAGAGGTGATCTAATTGAAGTATTTAAGACGATTAAAGGAATTGATAGGGTAGCGAGAAACTATTTCCTCTGGTGGGGGAGTCCAGAACAAGGGGGCATAACCTTAAAATTAGAGCTAGGCTGTTCAGGGGTGATGTCGGGAAACACTTCTTCACACAAAGGGTTGTGGAATTCTGAAACTCTTTTCCACCCCCCCCCCCTCCCCCGCAAAAGAAAAGTTGTTGAGGCTAGGTCAGTTGAAAATTTCAAAACTGAGATTGGTAGATTTTTGTTAGGCAAGAGTAGATGGAATAAGTTACAGATCAGCCACGATCTAATTGAATGGCAGAACAGAACAGGCTCGAGGGGCTGAATAGCCTTCCCTTATTCCTATTCGCTTGCTCGATTGCCTTTGGGGGATCAGAGAAATTTCCCAATGTTTTCCTAAATTGATTTAAGGTTTTTTTTCTTCATGTTTTTGTCTGTCAGGAGATTTTGTGGTGGGGCTTGATGGTGTATACAGATTTCACCCTGTCCAAATGGGACAGGCTTGATGGACTGGTTGGTCATTTTCTGTCCTTTTTCATATCTTTGTTAGTCTGATTTTTAAAATTACAACAAAAGATGTAGAATTCTATGTGCAGGACAAAATAGGAGATGCTGGAGCTTGATCCAGACTGAGTTAGATCAGCTGAGGGAGATTTCAGACCACAGCCAGCTGAGACTGAGATCAGTGGTGGTACTGAGCCTTCACCAGAATTCCTCAATATACAATATTGCTCCTTTTATTCTCTCTCTTCCCCTCCCACCCCACTAACTCATGCTGGTGCACACTTGCATGAACAAAGTCGATCCTCCATTATCTGATCACTCTTCGTGTATAAGTCTGGATATCGGGTGTTAACAGACTATTCAACTGCACCTATACCTAATCCAGTCCAGATATGTACTTTCTCATAGATGGTGATCAGGAGTGGGGAGCATGGTTAATTTTTTTCTCTCTTGACCTAGGCAGGGGTGCTAAATCCAGTTGCGTCACCTCTGAAAACTCTCCTGGCAGAGGTGACCCAAATCAGTACACACTGATCACCAAAGCTGTGGCCTTCCTGGGCTGCATGCCAACTCTAAATGGGGAACTTTGTGATGCCTCATTAAATATTTGGGGCAATACTTTGCTTTATCATATCGCAGTGCGAGGTCAGGTGGTCCCCTCTGCAGTTAGAAGTATAGAATCATAGAAAGGTTCTAGCACGAGAGGAGGTCATTTGGCCCATCGAGTCCACGCCGGCTCTATGCTAGACCAATCCAGCTAGTCCCACTCCCCTGAACTATCCCCGTAGCCCTGCAAATTTTTTCCCTTCAAGTACTTATCCAATTCTCTTTTGAAAGCCACGATTGAATCTGGCTCCACCACCACCTCTGGCAGCGCATTCCAGATCCTAACCATTTGCTGTGTAAAAAAGATTTTCTTCATGTCACCTTTGGTTCTTTTGCCAATTACTGTAAATCTATGTCCTCTGGTTCGTGACCCTTCCACCAATGGAACAGTTTCTCTCTACTGTCTAGACCCTTCATGATTTTGAATACCTCTATCAAAACTCCTCGCACCCTTCTCTGTTCCAAGGAGAGCAACCCCAGCTTCCCCAGTCTATCCATGTAACTAAAGTCCCTCATCCCTGGAATCATTCTAGTAAATCTCTTCTGCACCCTTTCTAAGGCCTTTACATGATTACTATCCCAGTCTATATTAAGGTAGTTGAAGTCCCCCATTATCACTACTCTATGGCTTTTGCATCTCTCTCTAATTTCCTTGCAAATTTGCTCCTCTATATCCTTCCCACTAGTTGGTGGCCTGTAGAATACACCCAGTAGTGTAATGGCACCTCTATTGTTTCTTAACTCTAACCAAATAGATTCTGTCCTTGACCCCTCCAGGACATCCTCTCTCTCCAGTACTGCAATATTCTCCTTAATCAGTACTGCCACCTCCCTCCTATCTTTCCTGAACACCTTGTATCCAGGAAGATTTAGTACCCAATCCTGCCCTTTTTTGACCCAGGTCTCTGATATCGCCACAACATCATATTCCCAGTTGGCTATTTGCGCCTGAAGCTCACCAACCTTGTTTACCACGCTTTGTGCGTTTACAAACATGCAGTGCAAACCAGTGAGACTTGTACTCTCTCTTAGTCTGATCCCACTTAATACCGTACTATTTCTTGCTCTAGTGCTACCTTTCTCTCCTGATCCTTTGTGCCCCTTGTTTCTCCTTTCCAATGCTGCATCCTGGTGCCCATCCATTTGCCAAATTAGTTTAACCGCGCCCCCTCCCCCACAGCACTAACGAACCTCTCCTCAAGGACATTGGTCCCAGCTCTGTTGAGGTACAATCCATCCGCCCTGTACAGGTCCCACCTCCCCCAGAACGCGTCCCAGTGCCCCAGGAATCTAAAGCCCTCCCTCCGGCACCATCTCTCCAGACACACATTCATCTGCTCTATCCTCATTAAAATCTGCTCTCTTCTTATACTCACTAGCATGTGGCACCAGGAGTAATCTGGAAATTACTACCTTTTGAGATCCTGCTTGTTAATCTCTTTCCTAACTCCTTAAAATCTGCCTGCAAGACCTCATCCCTCTTTCTATCTATGTCGTTGGTACCGATAGGAACCACGACGTCTGGGTGTTCACCCTCCCCCTCCAGAATGTTCTGCAGCCGCTCAGTGACATCCTTGACCCTGGCACCAGGGAGGCAACACACCATCCTGGAATC
Source organism: Heptranchias perlo (assembly GCF_035084215.1). NCBI lineage: Eukaryota > Metazoa > Chordata > Chondrichthyes > Hexanchiformes > Hexanchidae > Heptranchias > Heptranchias perlo. Next base: position 47,830,845 of record NC_090342.1, read on the forward strand.
ACGTCTGCGGCCACAGAAATGCCTGTTTGCTCCCCTAGCTACAGAATCCCCTATCACTATTGGTCTCCTGACCTTTCTCCTCTTGATCTCTCCCCCCCCCTCCCCCCCCCCCCCCCAAACAAAAAAAACATCTGAGTCACCCATGGTCTTGGCTCTGGCTGCACTCCGCAGAGGAACCCTCTCCCTCACCAGCATTCGGAACTGAATACTGGTTAGAGAGCGAGATGCACTCAGGGGACTCCTGCACTACCTGCTTGGTCCTTGTCTGTCTGGTGGTCAGCTCGTCCCTCTCTGCCTGTACTCTCTTAAGCTTGTGGGGTGACCACCTCCTGAAACATGCTATCTGAGTAGCTCTCAACATTGCGGATGCACTGCAGTGACGCAAGTTATCACAAAAAAAGAGCATATGACCTTAATCTTCTGTACGTATCGAAATGACCAGTAGACTAGATTACAAACAGTAGAGTTCCATTTTCTCGTACGGCATTTTAAGTGGTTACAAATCACAATATTTGCGGCAGA